>NC_084462.1:151487585-152197289 GCF_027409185.1 Cynocephalus volans
CCTCAGTGAGCTGGAATTGTTATTTTCTGCTCATTTTTTGGCCTGGGACCTAAATGCTGTTTAAAGGGCAAAGAGTTGCTCATGAGCGATGGCCAAAATGTCTCCCCAGACCCTCTGATGTTCCTATTACATTCTGAGCATTGCTATCTAAAATGTAATAGACTGACCTGAGGTGGTTTGTGCACAGGACTTGCTGTGCATTTATGAGGAGGTGGGATGTGTGTGTGACAAATACAGTTTTTGTCAGTTTGGGGGCACTTTTTTGACACCTTTTCATACCTTGCTCAGTAGACAAAAGACAAAGCTCACCGATAGTTAGGAGACATTTTTTGGCGTCTGTTGGCCCTAGATATGAGACCCTAGGGCTGTCTACAGGATGTGAGCCTGTCCTGACTTTCAGCTGCAGGGTCTTTGCTGTGGGATGGAAATGAGTGCTCTGTGACCATAGGCATGGCCTGGAGGGGCATGATTGACCACTCAACCAGGGAGGAAACATTGCCCCAAATACTGGCAGCTCCCTTCTCCACAGCATGAGCTACCCAGAAAAGAATGTTCTGACTTGTCCATTGCAGGCCTGGGATGAATAGGGTCATTTAAGTTGGAGGCAAAGCTTCCATCAACTCTGAGAAATCCCACGGACTTCTTGGGGAAGGTCCCCTTCAGGTCAGAATCCTCTCTCCCACTATTGTAACTCTTTACACCTAAATGCTCTATAGGGAAAGTGAAGTAGTGACTGAGACCTAGACTCAAACCTGTACTTTCAGCCTAGTCAAGGTCAGGGAGAGAAACAAGCCTTGATAGAAGGGATGTGGAAAGCAAATGGCTCCTAAGGCCTGATTTGGGGAGTGGGATAACCCGTGATGCAAATCCATTGCTTCTCAACTTCCCAGGACTATAAGCTTAGCCCTGAGAATAACTGCCCCATGGAAATCTGTGCCGGGACTCTGCTGCCTAGCTCTGCCCTCTTGCCTACTTCTGTGCTACCTGGCCCTTTTCTTTCCTCTAGACTAAGCCATTCAGGAGAAGCCAAGCATCTCATGTATGACGCTCTTAGTGATTCGGCTGGTTCTCTCTCTCTCTCTGTCTCCATACTGTACTCATTTCCTCATCCCACAAAAATTACCATGAGTCTTGGGCACCCCTTTTGTAGATGCCATGTGACAGGCTGGCAGGTATTAGGACACAGCTGGGAGCAGAGAGAAGAGGGAGGAGAGGGAGAAGAGAAGGGAGAGCAGGAGGGAGAGCAAGAGAGGGAACAAGGACAGTGAGCCAGAGAGGTAGAGGATGAGAGAAGGAGACACAAGGACTGGAGAGAGGCAGGGAGAAAAGAGGAGAGAAGAGTGCGAGTGTTAGCGTGGAGGATGGGGTACTACACCTTTCTGAAAACTCATATCCACCATGCGGGGGCCCACCATCTCAATGAAGTAATTCTTGCTTTTCTCATACGCCTCATCATCAATTACCTTGATGTGAATTGTTTTGCTGTGGATGGAAAAAGAAGGATCATAAGCAAGGAGCAGAGTGGGGGGGGCAAGGCAGCCAGGAGAAGAAACAAGAAGAGAAGGAAATAGCGAAGAGATCCAAAAGGGTCCACGTTTGCCGGACAGCACCAGGGCATGCAGGAGAATGGCCGCCCTGGGCCCCCAGCCTCCAGGCTCCTCTTGGGCTTTGTGTGGCTTCCTTTATGGTTATTCGTGAAGACTGAAAAGAGTAGGGCTTTACCGCCAAAGGCTCTGGGTTCTAATCCTGAATATGTTGTGTGATCTTAGACAAATAATTTAACCAATGCACAAACAGGATGAACAATGCTTCCATCCTGGGGCAGTTGACAAAATATACATATAAAGGCTCAGGCAGTAAGGTCCTCCCATGTCCATGTGTTTGCTTCCTTATCCCTCTTGCTTTTGGGACAGGGGAGCAGTTTTCGACTTTTGAAACCAGCTGAAAGTTTTATTTTACAGAAAGGGCAGAAAGGAAGGGACAAACTGGCCTGTGGGAATCTTGCCCAGAAATAGTAGAATTTCTCCCTTTCTGTATGGCAGTGATGATCCCAGGAGAGCCAGGAGGGCTGTTCAGCTCATGCTACACATTCTGGTAATTCACAGTGGGTCTCAAAAACTACTGACACTATCTCCAAACAAGCTCCTGCAGTCCCTGGATGCACTGGCTGGATCCCAAAAGCTCCAGGGCACTCCAAATTACGATTTGGGTTTCTAAGTCCTAGCAAGAGCTTGTGACTAGCACAATTCTATTGTTTTATGTTAAATGGTGTTATTTTGTTAATGTAAACATTTAAAGACATACACCAGTTTTAGTAATCCAGTTTCGCATCACTTCTTTTTTTCTTTATATTACCAGGAGCTTTAAAAATAGAGTAGGACCTGGGCCTCTCTGAACTGTGCCTTAGTGGGGGAATATTTCAGGACCAGATCCCAGTCAAGACGTCGAGACATTGCTGGACAGGGGTGGGCACGGAGCTGAGTGTCCCCTCAGCAATGGTGCGAGGAGACCCACGCAGGAGCCCTGGCCAGCTGCCCTGGGTAGGTACCTCTCAGACTGCCGCCCCGAGGACTGGCCTTTGTAGAGAAGACGAGGCCTTCAGCACCTCTCTGTGTTCTTCCCTATACAGTAGGAATATATTTACATTCTAACTCGGGACAGGCTCTCTGGTCTCCTGAGCTTTCCCAAGTCACCATTAGAGCTTTGGATGTCTACAGAGCCTCCGATGTCCGCCCTGTTTATCCTGCTGAATCAGATCTGGGTCTATAGCTCCCGAAGTGAATGTAACAGCAGTTACTAACACACTGGGTCCCCCTCCCCACCGCTTATAAAAACAGACTACAAACCTTCATCATTCGCCATACCCACCCCGGTCACAAAAAGACCTAGTGAGCTATCATGGAGCACGTGACTACTGGATCTGTTACAGGCACCACGCTTAGACCTTCCTTCCTCCAGGTGATGGAGGCTGATGACCTGGGTTGACATCCCGTGTGCACCTGTCACTAGCTGGGTGAACTTGGGCAACTCGCTAACGCTTTCCAAGTGTCATGTGTAAAATGAAATAACAACAGCTACTTTAAGTGCTCTTAAATGCAATAATATATGTGAAGCCCTTGGCAGGGTGTTTACTCCCTATTAAGCATTTAATAAATAGCAACCAATATTACTAAGAGCAATGAAGACCCCAGTTTGGTGGTTTGAGAGCCACGCGTAAGGGAATCTCATCATTTCCAATGATTAAGTCCAAAGAGAGGGGAAATCAGTAAATAGAAGTGGTGACCCAGGAAGGGGTACAGGCTGGACCCAGAAATAATGTCAAGAAAGGTTTGGAGAAAACAGGATGACAGATGCCTAATGGGTTACTGGAGGGACTTGGAATGATACAAGTGGTAACAGACAGCAATGCTCATATCCTCCCAAAGTCTGGCCTGTGTCCTGTTAGCAGCCAGCTCTGGGCTGGACAACATAGCATGGCTTGTGCAGGTTTTGATTTTTACTGAGCAGATAAACAGAAAAAGAGATGCCATTGACATCTTAGTTGAAGACAAGGAAATGAGGACAAGCATTAAGTAGTGGCAAAAGCAATTTAGGTTAGCCGGCTGGAACCACCAGCTGGAGGGGGTTTCGGTGGGGGAGGCAGGGTGTGGGTTCCCCTGCTAAGACCGTTCATGGGGAAGGCGTCATGTGCATTTGAACTGAAGGTGTTCCCTTGCCTGGAAGCTAGACAAATCCCTTCCAGCTCTTAAAAACTGAGAAAGTTCTCACTTCTGCTTAAGACACAAACAAGGCCACAAGAATGTTTAAATTTAGTAAGAGTCACCAGCTGGGTCTTGAGTTCTCTTGTTCTTCCCCATTTCAGTCCAGGGCACCATCACTTACCCAACTGTCTGAGCCCCAAACCTGGAGCTACCCCGATTCTTTCCTTCCCCTCATCCCTCCGTCCCTGCCCCCACCCTGCTCCCAACACATTTAATTTGCCTCCCCGTTTCCCTCTGCTATCAAGCCCCAGATCAAAACACTGTCACGTCTCCCTTGGACTGAGCAGTGGCCTCGTACGAGGTTTTCCTATTCCTGATATTGTCCGCTTTCTTCAGTTCCTTCCCCACATAACAGCCAGAGTTGTCTATTCAATAAAGATCTATTGAATAAATTCAGTCCAGGTCCTGTCATACCCTCTGTGATTGGAATAAACAAAAAGCCTTTACCGTGGCCTATAGGGAATCATGTTCCCCCCTTGCTGTGGGTCCAAGACCTGTTCTTCAAATCAAGTCTTTTCCCCTTTAGGGCATTCCCCTTGCTACTCTCCCTGCCCGGGACACTCTTTCACCAGGTCTGTGCTTATCCTCATCCTTAGGTCTCCATGTAAACATCACCTCCTGGGAGAGGTCTTCCATGGCCACCTTATGTACAGGATGTCCCTCCCCTCACGGTCACTTTCCATCATGTCACTCTGGTCATTCCCCTCAGTGCACTTATCACAGCCTGAAGCAAGCTGGCTTGTGTACCAGCTCACTTGTTTACAGTCTGCCTGTCCACATCAGAGTTAAGCTCCATGAGGACAGGAAACTTGTCTGTCTTATTTGCCACTTAGTCCCAGCACCCAGCATAGTGCCTGGCACATAGGAGGCTCTCAATCACGGCTTGCTGAGTGACTAATGGTAAATTTCTAATGTAACTGGGGCTTCATGAAATGAATCTACTCTGCCTTTTTGCAGTAAGAATATAAGTTATTACAGGCAAAAAATATTTTGAAGGCTGCTTTGATGGAATGCCTAAGGATTTGCAGTGGGACAGAGGTCGGAAGCCCAGTATCTTCAAACCTAGACCCATGGCTTATAAAACTTACCACCTTGTCCACTCTATGAAAGATCTCTCCAACAACAACCCTGGATCTAACTCATTGGCTCAGGTGAGAGTTTTGAATCCTTCATCCCCCCTATTCCCAATCCGTCCTTTTAGCTCAGTGGCATTTCTGAATGATCATGTGGACAGATTATCCCAAACAGCTACCCCTAGAGCCAGTGATGCCGTCAGAGGCTCCAGAGCCTGCACCTGCTTCCCCTCTGAGCCTTCTGCTGAGGGAGGTGTCAAAGCATACAGTGTTCCCAGCTAAGACTTCACTGCGCTGCTTGAAAAAGATGCTCCCAGGAGATGTCCCACCAACAACCATGAAGGGATTAGAAAATACATTTCTGGGCTGCCTGGCTGGCCTCTCAGAACATTCCTTTGCATTGAGGACATCCAATTCTAAATCAGGCGTCTGATCCTCGGGTACTGCAAAGGGAAGGATTCTCTTTAACCACTGAGTTCCTTTAGGGTCAAAGGGGGAGGAAGCATTTATTAGATGAATGGATGAATAATACATTGGAGGAGGACCCTGTGAATTTCACTTTATACGGGAAGGAAGGAATCTAAGATAATAAATATGTTTACATTGTGTTCGGCACCATAAAAAGAACTTTCTTATTTCATCCTTACTTCCACTGTGTTAACACAGGTATTTTTATTACTTCCATTTTAGAGAAGAGAAAACAGATGCTCAGAAAGTTTAAGTGACTTGCTCAAAGCCACACAGCTGGTAAGCAGCAGAGCTGGAGTTTTAGCATATGTCCCCTATTACTCCTACGAGCAGGTGGGTAAGCTCTGGGTGCCATTCCCAAGCTGCAGCCACACTGAGGAACCACTGAATTCTTCCATTGAAATTCAGGCAGGGGTGGGGTAAAAAAGAAAAAAAGAAATTCAGGCAGCACAGGCAAGTGGCTCTGCCTCTGTGTTGCATTGTTAGTAGGTGGCCTCATGACCCCTTGGCCCTCCCATTCTAGAAATAATCTCTAAATACAGGCTGGGCTTCTGACTCGGTGACCTCTTCCCTCCTGATTCCTACTAAGTGACTCTCCACCACTTCGAGAAGGGTTCCCTCATCGTGTCTAGATGTGTCCTTGCTGTGCCAGGCCAGCTAGTGTTCATAAAGCTTCTGTGACCTGGGGCAGCAGGACAGAGCTGGCAGAGGAGCTGTGAGCCTTTCTGTAGGAGCTTCCAGAAGCCTCTCATCTGTGCGTTGTGTCGTGTTCTTCTTTTAGTGTCCTTTATCTTCCTGACTGGGTGCCAGCAGCCTCCTGTCTTCCCCTGCCAGGTTTCTGACTGTGAACCTGGGCAGACCTTCCCCCAGGTTCACACACACACCCTGACAGGCCAACACCGACACTCCTGCTGGCCCCGCTACCAAGGTCTGAGGGAAAGGCTCCTGTCTCCCGAGAAGGCTTAGGTTGCTCTAATTGGTTTTCTCTTGAAAATAAGTGTCACAGGGTCCCTGAAAACAGCGCTTCTCAAACTTTAATTTGCATGTGAATCAGCTGGGCACCTTGTTAATGTGCAGACTCGATTCAGTAGATCTAGGGGGTGGGGTGGGGGCTGACTGCATTGCTAACAAGGTCCCAGCGTGTGCCAGTGCTGCTGGTCGTGGCCCTACACTCCGTGGAGACGTCTCTCTCTGACTCTGTTAAGAACTTAGGGCAAGGGAAGCATCTGCTCAGATGCTAGTGCCAGTCAGGTGGTGGGGGGCAGGACTCAAAGTGTAGCATTTCAGCCAACAGCTGGACTAACCAGGTCTGTTGAGACACATTTTGAGAGGGACATTGGAGTACACCCAGAGTAGAGTGACTAGGGTGATGAGGGGTCTAGAAGCCACATTTTGAATTAATTTACTAATATTTGTGTAGTGTTTACTTTGTGCCAGGCACAGTTCTAAGCACTTTGCTCATATGAGTGTCAGGTAAGTCAAGTGAGGTGGGTAAGGACCAGGCAAAGGGCTATTCTCTCCGCATATATTTCCTCCGTTAATCTTCACTGTAACTTGGGAGGTAAGTACTATTTTTATCCCTATTCCCACAGATGAGGAACCAGAGGGCCAGAAAAGTTAAGAGACCTGCCCAAGGTCATAGCTAAATAAGTGGCAGAGCTGGGGTTTGAACTAGACAGTGTGGCTCTAAAGACTGTGCTTCTGACTACTTGGATCTGACAGGTATCCTGAGGAAAGACATCTCCTGGGAGAGATGGTACCCACTCCAGATGGCCTGGGGCTCTCACAGTGCCGCTTCCAAAGGACTAGGGCCATTGGCAAGAAGTGCCAAGGAGGTGGACTTCAACTCTACCATGTACCATTACATCAGTGAGATGACCAGGCTTATAAGGCAGTGATTTCCTCATCTCTAGCGGTATTAAAAAATAGAATGATGACCATGCATGAAAAAGACCATGGACGGGATTTCTGCATGCTCTAGCAGGCCAAGTAGGGGACATCTAAAGGACTACATCCAGTGGTGAGCTGGTAAACCAGCTCTCTGGGGGAAGAAAGGAACCCTGATTTGGAGTGTTTGCCTTCCATGGTGAAAATACTTCCACTAGAGTCAATTTCAAGCTTCTAATAGTTGAACAACAAACTTGCAAAATTCCTAAATATTTAACAATCAGCTCTTGTGAGCAGGTAGGAGCCTTCTCCAGCACACCACTGACAGTTTCAGATTCTACTAAAATGTTTGAGAGAGGTTATGATGGGAAAAGGAGATCTGATTGATTTACAAATTATTTTGCCACATGCTAGCATTTGCTCAAAGTGGGTAAGTGTCTGATAAAGTAAGGTATGAATGTGCTTATTTTAAAAAACCTTTGGAAAAAAGGCTTAAAGATTTGGCTTTTAAAAGGATTATGGGTGGGAGAGGAGGCTGTGGTAGGTAGAATTTCTAAAATGTTCTATCAAAGATGTTCTGCCCTAATCTCTGGAGCCTGTGAATATGCTGAGATATTGCTCCAGTATTGTTATATGGCATGGTATGTGATATGACACAGTTGACCTTAAGATACAGACATTATCCAGGTGGGACTGATCTAATCACTTGAGCCCTTAAAAGCAGAGAGTTTTCTCTGGCTGAAGAAGAAAGAGAAGCCAGAAAGATCTGAAGAATGAGGAAGACTCAATATGCTGTTTTTGGTTTGAAGACAGAGGGCTTCATTTAAGAAAAAATATAGCTAGTTCCTAGGTGCAAAGAGTGGCCCCAGATGGCAGCCAGCAAGAAAACAGGCACTTTATATCTAAAGCCACAAGAAATTGGATCCTGCCAACAATCTGAATGAGCTTGGAGGCAGATACTTCCCGAAAGCCTCCAGATAAAATCCCAGTCTGGTTGGCACCTTGACTTCAGCCTTGTGAGACCCTGAGCAGAAAACCCAGTTAAGCCTGCCTGACCTCTGTGCTACAGAACTGTGAGATAATAAATGGGTATTGTTTTAAGCTTCTACATTTATGAGAATTTGTTACACAGCAATAGACAACTAATATGGGAGGCTTATTTATTTTATAGAGGCAGGAACTGAGCCAGATGATCTCTTAGAACTATCTTTCAGCATCTATTTTGTAATCAGAATACTTTGTCCTGATGGAAGGACCCTTTGGGCAAAGTAGAAAAAGGATAGATACATCCCTGGAGATACACAGCTTGGCAAGGACAGGGTGCCTTCCTCTGGCTTACACAGCACCATGTCAAAGTGCAGGGCTTGGTATGGAGAATATTGACTGGATTCTAGCTGCCACCCAGGGTCTTTATGCAGTGCACAACCTGAACAACAGTACACAGCAGCCCTGATGGGCAGTCTCCTGACTGGTTCACTATTCCACAGACAGGCCTGAACCAACAGGAATATTGGACAAACTGAGGCAGAGAGGATGGATTTCACTGCAAAACTTTCTGCAGTTTGAGGGGATGGTCAGGTGGGAGGATGAGCAGGAAGGGAAGCAGAAAGTGGGAGGAAAAGGTATTTAGGTGTGCAAGGGGGAGAATGCACAGGATCCCTATTGCTTTGGTGTCTGTTCTGGACCCTCCTGATGAGCCCTCTGCTGCCTACAGCTTGTGTGTACCTCTGACTAGCTGGACTGAGCAGAGAAAACCCATGAGCATGTGGCTTCCTCTAGGCAGAATGTAGGAACATTTTGTCCTTGCTGACAATTAAGACCTAACTGCTGGGCATGTCTATGTGTGCATACCCACATATTTGAAGACTTGATGCTCATTCTGTCCATTCGAGAATGTCTGGGCTCATAACTGGGCACCACAACTCATGGTTGACTCCTCTGCTCTCTGAAATATCTACTTTCCCAGTGCCTGGAGAATTTGTCACCTGTGACTAGAGGGAAAAGGCCATCTGAAATAACTAGAATTACGGGCATAGGCTTCAGGATATTGCCTTCAGAGGCAAGGTGGTATCCAAAACCCCAAAGGGGCCATTCATGCCATTTCCCAAAGATCAGAAGGAATTTCTACTTTCTTAGAAAAGCAGTCTTTTAAAGTAGGTGCTCTTCCTTTTTAAGGCTGTCATGTCTTGCAGGGAAGCTTTATAGGGTAGAAGAGATTTCAAATCTCAAATTTTTATCCCCTCCTTCCTTTCTTGGAGTTATGTAAAGACTTAACCCTTCATCCCAGGAATTGGAAACTCTCTGTAATGTACATCCATCCATCCAACAAATATTTATTAAGTACCTAAGACATGTCAGGCATGATTATCAAGCAAGAAAGACATAATTTACGCCTTTAAAGTGTTTTCTGTGTAGTGGGGAGGAAAATGATTATTTATAGTGAAGTGTGATAGTGTAGTGATGGGGGAAGAGTAGAGCTGGGGAAGCTCATGGTCTAGAACAAGGAGATTGGGCAAGCCTTTCCAGAGGAAGGGATATTTCGGCAGGGGCCTGACTGGTGAGTTGAGCTGGTTTGGGCAACAGGAGGACATCCTTCCAGACAGAGGAGAGCATGTGCAAGAGTCTTACTGGTGAGAAAATACTTGGTGGCTTCAAGGGGATGAAGTGAGCTCAGTTTGGCTAGAGCATCGAGAGTGTGAGCCATGCTGAGGAGTTTGGGATGGCCTGTCCTCCTCTCTATGTAGCCAGGTCCCCCTTGTTCCATCAAAGTAGAGCCCAGGTACCGCCCAGGTCTGGGAGGATGTTCCTGAACAACCAGCCCATGCTGAGTTTCCTACATTCTGACTGTTGCATGAAATTAATCGTGATGCATTTCCTAGTTGCTTCAAGTGTAGAGCTAGTCTGTATTTTAGGGGTTTGAAATATGTTTTGCCCCATCTCCTCCTTTGATTTCTTTTCAATGCTCAGCCCACATCTGGGAACAGAGCTCTGAAATGTTTACTGGATACATGGTCCCTGACTTATCTATCCATCTGTCCATCCGTCCATCCATCCATCCACCTACCCACCTCTCATAATGTATCAGAGGCATGTTTCTGCTCTCATGGAGCTTACAGTCTGGGGAGGGCAAGAACTTAGTCACATTGCTTAGGCAGCTCAAATAAGTCTTGGCTTGAGTGTTCAACAAACCTCAAGGAGGCTCTTCAGCTTGGCTATTTCTCACGACTACCAAGCAAAGATGAAAGTATGTGTATGTGTGTGTGTGTGCTCACACACACGGGAAAATAAATGTGCTTATACATTGGCTCATTATAGTTTCTCTGCTAGGACAAGAGTGCTCTCATCTCTTTAAGCTATGATAAAGATTTCCCTCTCCTTGCTGCCCCACGGTGGGGAGACCTTTATATTTCTGACTGTGTGTGTAGCATGTGAGTGGGAGTGTGGGCAAGTGGGGTGAGGGTTAGCACGTTTCATTATACAGCACATTAGAGGGAAAATCTGGCCATTTTGAGCATATTCTCCATAGGGGTCTTGCCTCGTTATTCTCAAAGGGAAATTAAATTTCCAATCTCCATAGAAGTGGCCCTGTGCAGGTTTCAGCTCTGTGTGTGACTCAGTTTTTTTAAGCCCTATTTGGGCCCCAAGTTTGCCCTGACTCACTCTGAGGGAGCAAGGTGGGGAAGAGAGGAAGATTCAGAACTTTAATTCTCTCCGTCTTCTAAGTCAAGAGGGGAGGTAAAAAAAAAACAAACAAAAAACACATACCAACAGTCTGGGGATAAATGGCTGCTGTGCCCTGAAGTTGATAAATCCCCTTCCTGGAAAGGCAGTGAGAATAATCTATAAATACATTTTATTGAACAGTGTGTCTGCTCCCAGCACTGAAGAGAACAAATGGCTGGTTATCTGATTCAGGCTTTGGAGATGTTGGATCCTTCTGTCTTGCTTTTCTTTCTCTGCTGGGGATCTCATTTTTAAAGAGTGACTTTGATCCAAGCAGAAAAGAAAGAAGTTTATATTGTATAGACAGACATGGAACCTCAGGTGTAAGAAAAACTTTCTAATAATAGGAAGAGAGAGGAGCTGGCTCCTCAGGACCTGAGTCAAATGCAATCAAAGCTCCCTGCCTCCCACCTTAATTCCCTGTCCACTCGAGCACTTACAAAGCCCATATTTCTGGTGGATAGTTTCTAGAGATCCCAGTGAGTAGCAAATCCATGAATGATTGCTATCCCTCGGCTGGGCAGAGAATATCCTTCAATTAGAGACTTAACTCCATGGAGGATTAGCTGATTCTATAGACATTTTCTTTAAACTAAAGCAGAGCTGCAGCACTGCACCACTGCACTGGGCTCCATGCACTCAGAGGTCACTGGGAACCCTGCTCCCTGCAGTTGTGCAGTGGATGAGAGAACAGCATACCGGTCACATGCCAACCACTGTCACCATTTTGGGTATATCAAATTGTGGATCCCAAAGGGGCTGTCAGAAAGTTCTATCTGTGATAGTATCTAAATGACCTATTTCCCAGTTTGGGGTTCTTCCCTTCTCCTGGTCAAATGGAAAATTCTTGTTTTGTACCATCTAGAGACAAAGTGGGGCCCAGGCTGTCAAAGCTTTGGAGATGGAGGGCCTAAGTCTTAGTCCCAGGTCAGTGAAGGAGTGGCGTATCCTTTGTTCCAATGTGAGAATCTAGCCTACTGCTAGTTTCACCTAGAACCTTGGGAGGAACATAGCAGCCAAACTTCATGGGGAGTAGAGCCTAAATGCAGAAGCTGAGATTTTTACAAGGGTGGGGAGGAGGAACAAAACTCCTGTTTCCTTTACCTTTAGAAGTCTGAAATCTTTCTCATGTCAACACGAGAGGCTGATTTAGAATAGAAAGTAATAGATTCAGGGCTGGGACTAGGCTGAGACATGTGAGGCCCAGGAGCAAAATTTAAGGGTACACCAAAAATCTCATTAATCAAGATAACTAATATTTTAATGCAATATTTTTTTAAAAATCAGAATAAATGCAAAAAATCCATGATGAACAAAATAACCACATTTTAAATAAAGACAGGTCCCAGTCCCACACTTGTGTGATTCCCCTCACCCTAATCCTAGGATGGTTAGATCACTGTACTGGTCATTGGATACTTTGTGGTGTGGAGAGAATGTCACACAAGGAAAAGACCTGAGTTTGAGTTCTGCTGCTGCTGCTACTTACTTGCTACAGATTCTCTTAAGCCATTTACCCGCCCTGAGCCTACACATGGAAGACAAGAGGATCTATTTCTCTCTTGGGATTTTATAGGCAATGATACGAGCAAAAAAATACAACCCTTGATTTCGGAAACAGCAGGTCTCATTCAAGTGGTGTGTGTGTGTGTGTGTGTGTGTGTGTGTGTGTGTGTGTGTGAGTGTGTGTACGTGTGTGTGAGTGTGTGTGCGAGAGAGAGAGTGTGTGTGCGTGTGTGTGTGTGTGTGTGTGATGCAAATACGGCCCCTAGTTCACCCTCCACAGTTAATCCCTTAAGCCCTTCAGGAAGCTAGACCACTTTCTCAACCCCTCTGTCTATGTGTCTATCCCTGCTCCTGCTCCTCCCTGTCCCCTCCTCTTCCTCTTCCTCACCAGAGGAAGTGCCCGCCCTCTGCAAGAGCTCAGCCTGCCCGATGTTTGCCATAGGCTGGATCTCTACCAAGCTCCCTATTTTTAGACGATAGAAAGGGGATGGGAGGAGGGTGGAATGTCTTCTTTTAGGACGTTGCCTTTGAACTGTGCTCTGGACAGATGGCGGCCAGTTCTCTGTGGCCCTAGCTTTTGTCTCCTGCCCTTGTCAGGCTCATGTGAGCGGCACATGCTGTATTTGCCAGCATGGTCCCCCGCTGCTGGGATCCCTCCTCTTGGCCATACCACCCTATTCAAACCACTGTCACCTTTCACTTGAACTCTTGCAAGAGTCACCTACCTCGTCTCCCTGCTTACATTCCTCCTACTCTGTTACAATCCATTTTCTCTCAGCAGCCAGAGTACTTTAAAAAAATTTTTAAGAAAATGATACCATGCCACTCCCCTACTTAAACCTTCGATAGTTTCCTAAGGCACTAAGGCACTTAGAATAAAATTGAAACTGCATAACCTAGCCAAGGAATTCTGAAACGTTAGCATACTCAGAATCATCTGTAGGGCTTCATAAAACACAGAATGCTGGGCCCTCTCCTGAGTTTCTGATTCAATAGGTCTGGGTGGGGTCCAAGAATTTGCATTTCTAACAAGTTCCCAGGTGATGCTGATGCTGCTGGCTTTAGAACCACACTGAGAATCACTGGTCAAGACTGCAAAGTTCAACCTTGCTTACCATGCAACTCACCTTCTACCACTCTTCCTCCATCCACTCTGCCCTAGCCATACTTGCCCTCTTTCTGTTTTCTTAAACCCATCAACCTCATTCCTGCCTCAGGGCCTTTGCCCTACCTGTTTCCTCTGCATGTAACTTCCCTTCTCCAGACATTCTCAGGACCAGGTTCTTTTTAAATGTCTCAGCTTACATACCAGTTCCTTTTCTATCCAATCTGATTGGCCCTCCAATCATCCTGTTTCATTTTTATCTTATTTATTTATCTGTGTACAGTCTGTTTCCTCCACTGGAATAAAAGCTCTGTGAGAGCAGGAACCTTGTCTGTCTTGTTTACCAGTACCTGGCACAGTCTCTGGCACATATGTGCTACCTACTACATATTTGTTGAATGAATGATTAATGAATACTAGTAAATGGTGGAGCCAGAATTTGAGCCCAGGACTGTCTGACTGCCAGCCTATGCTAATGCTACCATGTGATTAGTGATAGCAGTGCTAAGGCAGACTCTTGGCTGGTCTCCCTGGCTCTGTTTTTGTACATACTGCTCCCCTCAGGGCACTCTTATTGGGCTACTATTATGAAAGGATCACTTTAATAGCTCCCCTTTCCCTTCCCAAACAAGTCTAAACTCTTTTTCCTGGCCTTCAAAGCGTGACTGCAAGCAGTCACCTTGGCTAGAATCCTGGCTCTGCTGTCATTTCAATCATTCAGTTATGACTTTAGTTAAGCATTGTAGTGGATTGAATTATGTCCTTGCAAAACTCAAAGAAGCTTGAATTGTGACCCCCAAGTTTTATGTATTGGAAACTTAGCCCCCACTGTGACTGTTAAGAGGGTGGGAAATCCTATTATGGCAATTGAAAGGTAGAGCCTTGAAGAGGTGATTGGATTGTAGGACCATGCAGTAGTGAATAGGTTAAAGATGGCAGTCAGGGGCATGGTTTTGAGGGCTTTAAAATAAGAGGAGAGTTTGTCTCTGTCTGTCTCTCTCTGCTCTCTCTGCTTCCACCATCTTGCAATGTGAGATCCCTGGGTCACTGTTGCCACCACCAGATGGACTTTGGACTTCCCAGCAGAAACTGTAAGCAATAAATTTTGTTTTGTTTATAAATCACCCAGTTGCAGGTATTTTGTTATAGCAACACAAAACGGGCTAATACAAGCATATTCTCCATTGTTCCTTCCTGTGACTGATGCCATGAAAATAAGTACCCAGTCCATCATTTAGTGGTTAAGAGCATGGGCCTTAGGATTAGAAATATCTGGATGCAGTACTTACAAGTTTTAGGACTTTTGGCAAATTACTTAATCTCTATGAGCCTCAGTTTCCTTATCTCGATGAGTGCAAAAATAAAACCTACCTCATAGTGTTTCCCAGAAGATTAAGTGAGATAATGCAAATAAAACTCATGGCATAGTTCCTGGCATGGAATAAATAGTCATTAATGTCACTTAATTTGATGATGGTCTGTTTAAGTTATAATCAGAGCAACCAATAAAAAGATTATCTTCCTCCTAGTTCCCAGGACAGGGTCCGAAGAGGGTGAGATAATTGGGAGTCTGACAGGTGCTAGTTTGGGAGCAGGCAGGGTATTTTCTGAACTCCATGTTCTGGTCTGAGGAAGAACTACAGACAAAGGGGTACGCCTTGAGAGCCTTGAGTTTTCTCAGCATCGTATTCTCATGTCATGCGTATTGGCCTTGCCTTGCTCAGGAAGTCCGTCTGGGAATGGGAATCGTCTTTCCCTTACACCCACTGCGCCAGTTTTAGCTGAGTGCCTTTCACAGGGTAACCCTCCCTCTTACCAGTGCTGCACTTTGCTGTCTGCTATGGCAGCTCTATGGGATTACAGAGGCAGTTCACTTGCATATTTTACTCCCACTGGTTAGAGGCAGAAAGGCCTTCAAGGGTCCTGTTTTATCACCATGGCGGTATGTCTGGGAGAACCAGTAGTACCAATTTGCACTACTGAAGGCTCCTAACCTTGGATGAGGAGAAGTTCTCCATGAATGGTCAAGTGGGTGGAGGCAGCAACTGAATTCACTTCCTTCTGGCCAATCCTAGCTGTTCTTGTTGACAGGGAAGCCCCCCCCCCGCCATTTTCTTTTCCCAGAGATGCCAGAATCTGATTTTGTGGTCCCAGTGCCCATTTCCCAAGTTCCTTTTCTACACTGCCCCCACTCCAGTGAATTCTCCTGAGCTCTGCCCCCTTACTCTTTTGGCCAGACTGAACGAGGTGGTGGAAGACAGAGTGTTTACCTTTCAGAACACATATGCCCTTGCTCCAATTTCCACCTCTCAACTCTGTCCTGGAGCAGAAGGCTTGCAGGACATTTACATATTCTTGTCCTATTGGAGGAAATAAAATAAGTCTGGGAAAGCAAAGGTTTACAGGGAGATGAGGACCAGGTGACAGGACCCAGCTCAGAAAGTCTCTGGATCCCTCAGTTAAAAACACGTTCGTTTATACTGCACATCTGTGGGCTGCTGACATTCAGGACATGGAATAGTCAGGGAGAGTCATTCACCTGAAACAGAAGGTGGCGACACTCTGGGGTAATAAAAGACAATGTAACAACAGTGACAGTATATAATACATTTAAAATTCTACATTTGCCTGGAAGGCCTTTAATCAAGGATTTCAAAGCACTTTTCCCAGATCTCGCCCATTCATCTTTACCACATTCCTGGGAAACAGTTGGCAGTTAGGTAGCAGAGCACTATAAATAGAGTACTGTATCATTACCTGGATGTGAACACTATGTATTTAGACAGCACACACATTATATTATCTAATTCTAACTCATTCATGCAACATCCCCCGCATTTGCTGCCTTGCAGGTAGTTTGGAAAACTTTGGATCCTTAGAAATTCACAACTTTAATGCCTACTCCCTCACTCTCACTCTTGCGTAATTCACAAGCACTTCCCACTACTGCTCTTGCTACCCTTAAGTAGCCAATATGGTAGCCTGATCACCTTGTCCAGATATCACCATGACACAAGCACCCTCAGCATGCACACTTCATTTTACATCAGTGATACAAAGGGATATAAAAAGAAGACACAATAAATTTCCTTACTGTCAGATGTCACTTGGGTCTAGTTTGTTGAATTTTAAAGACTCACGTGGACGGCTCTCAGATGGACTTTATGATTACTATGAAAATGAAGGGTAAAGAATGGATCTGCAGGGTGTGCTGACCATACAAGCCCACGGCTGGGGTTAAGCTAATAGTACAGTCTCTCTGTTCATCTCGAAAATGCACATCACCTTTATAACTGACCCAGTGGATTTCTTTCATTCGTAGGAGCTTCTGTATTTCCCTTCCACGGATACCATCAGGCACAGTGTTCTTCTGTTATATACTTAGAGTACATATCACGTTGTAAAGAATCGATCAATTGTGTAATTATTTTCTTATTCGTCTTCTCCACTGTCCTAAGCTCTATGAGGGCAGGGGCTGTATTTGTTTTAATCCTCTTTGTATCTCCACAGTTGAGCACATGTCAGATGCTTAATAAAAATATTTGCGAATGAGTGAGTGAGAGAATGGATGGCGGTGTGAATCGCAGTGAGCATTCTCTAGGCTGGGGTTTCTCATCTTGCCCTTTTTGCCCTCACGTGAGTTCCATTTTAGGGCATCACAATGGCCTCCACCCCACTCCATATGATCACACACCCTGGGAAATGCAGCCTCACAAACGCTCCCCCTCATTCTCCTTGGCTCTGGAGGAACACGCAGGGGTTACTTAGGTAGAAGCCATATATTTGGCCTAGTCTTGTCCGATAATTTAGCTGAGTTCTGGACTCAGATTGTTTATATGACATTCTCAAAAAGCTGAGGGCTCTTGACAAAATCTCTCACCTGCACCTGTATATATGGTATGGGGGGGTACCCACAAACTCTGGGGTCACAGAAACTTGAGTTAAAAATCTTAGCTCTATTGCTTACAACTGTATGACCTTCACCATATTCCTAAACTCTTTGAGCTTCTCTTTCCTCAGTAGTAACAGGGAGATGATAACATCCATGTTGGGTGGTGGTAGGGTTAAATGAGAAGGCACAGGCTGTAGGTTTAGTAAATGACTGTTCCCTTTCCGTCCTTCTATCCTTGACCCCTTCCTTTGACTCATCCTCCCTCCTGGCTGCCAGTTATCCTTTGGATGCTTCTAGCTGTCACCCCTAGGTTTTAGGCTCCATGCTGGAAATGTTGAGACTCAGACTATATTTAGATGCCTTGGCTCTTTTACTTTTTTTACACCACTGTGTTGCTATGGTGATGGTGGAGAGGGAAGGGAAGGACAGCTGAAAGGAAGGATGAAGCTTAGCCACAAAGATCAGTGGCTCTGGCTTTGGACTGTCCCCAGTGAACTGGGATCTCCAAGGATCCTCACCTGTGCATTATATTGGAGATGCTGCAAGGAGATTGGAGGAGGCACTGCCTAGCAAGAGCACTTAAGAAAGGAAGAGATAAAGGGGACTGGTTGCTGAAAACTGCTCACTCCACTGGCCCAGACACAGCCTTAATGCCTAGAACCTTCCTCAAATGGCTTCTCTATCAATTGAGGCAGGAGACAGCAAATGGGATTGAGTGGAGGAATGACATCAGTTATATTGGAGTTTGGAAGATGTTCAGACCAGACTCCTTTCTGGGAAGAAAGTCCCATCTCCATGCCATGGCCCAGGCTTTCCATGGTTTCAGTCCACAGGGGAAACCAAAGTTGCACAGGGTAGAAAGAAGGAGAAGGCTTCTTTATTTGTGTGCAGAACTCCGTGCACTCGCTGAATTTGAAAGTGGGCACGGCAGGCTCCGAGCTGATGATAAAAGCTTGCACTGTAAAATGCTGCAGTGTTCCTAAAGCTGTTCCTCACACATCACTTCACCAGGTCCTCAAAAGGGCCTGGTGAAGTAGGATTATCTTTACATAAGCACATGATGCAGAGAGGTTGGCAACTTTCCCAATGTCACACAGCTGGGAGACGGCAGAAGAGGCAATCGAACTTGGGCCATGTGGACTCCAAATCCAATGATCTTTCCAGTATTCCAATGGCTGCCAAGAACAAGTTTTTAAAGCTGAAGAAAATCTGTGAGGAAAGCTTACAGTGAAATATAACCAGATAAAAGCAGAGCTGCTGTAGTCGATGTGGAGTCCCTCTTGGACAACCCCTTCTGCCACCTCACCTGTGGGAACAGAGAGTTCTAGGCAGCACTTCTCAAAGTGTGGCCTTTGAAGCACCCATATTAGAAACATCTGTGGTATCTGTAAAAATGCTGATTCCCAGTCCCCAGGCCCAGATTCTGATTCAGTACATCTGGGGTGTGGCACTGGGACAAGTATCTAGGAGATTCTGATAAATACTAATTTAACTGGAGGTAAACTAGTAACTCTTGAGTCAGAAGATTGGGAGATGGAACATAATTACATCCCCTGTCTCTCTCTTCCTATCTGATTCCTCAAGCTCATTTGTAGCGGCCTGAGGTCAGGCATCTAAGCACACTCAGGCTGGACTGTTCTGTGAAGTCTTCCAACTGCCCCTTGGGCCTCCATCAGTTGCTGAGCCCTGGGCTCTAGTCTATGGGAGTCATCAGGGTCCAGAGGAGTCCACAGCCTACTCTCTGACCTTGGCAGGGTCATCATTGTTCCTAACAGAGCAGACGTCCATGCAAGGAGGTTCCAGGTGGAGGGCAGAGAGGAAGGGTACCATACACAAGAGCACAGAAGGGATATGAATCAGGTGAAAAGTCCCAAAGGAGTATGTGAGATTTGGACTGAAACTATGTTTATTGGCCAAGCACAAAGTCTGGAATAATATGCAGGGAAATTAGCGCTTGATTTCTCATTCACTGAAGGGTTGAAAGAACCATATGACAAAGGAAAGAGGTTCTGATGGTGCTGTTAAAGGGGGCAGTCAGGGATGGACTAAGATTTTTAACTCTTCTAAATTCTGGAGACCTTATGATGCCCCCCTCCAATAGAATAGCTTAACTGTGGGCCAGACACTGTGCTTTGCACAAATAACTCATTGAATCCTTCCCAGGATCCTATGAGGTACTGTTAGCATTCCTATTTTGCAGATGAGGAAACTGAGGCTATTAGAAGCTAAGTAGTTTTGCCCAAGGTCACCCAGCTGGGAAGGAATAAAACCAGGATTGAATGCCAGTGGTCTGATTCCAAGGCCCATGCATGACCCCAAAATAAATGAAAACAGTCCAATTAAGTTCCCATGATGAAAATTTTAAAAAACATCAAATTATTTCAAAAAATTTTCTAATTTTTTGGAGGAGTCACCCTACTTAGCTGATGCTTTAGGGTAATCCAGCATCAGGTAGGTAAAGGAACATCCCCAAGACGGTTCTCTTCCCAATTTTCTCCTTTGCTGTTTCCAGCAGATTGCATTTTTTCAGTTGTTTTTACAAAATTGTATTAAAATGACAAAAACCACAAAGGACTGCAACACATTTATTATGTAAGCCCTGCTTTCAAGGCAGACTTAAGATGCCATCTCCTCCAGAGGGCCTCCTGCAGGCCCTCTCTCTCTTCCAAACCTGGTCTCATTTCTGATCTGTAGCTACCACTTGGCATCCAGAACCCATAACTTCTGTCTTCTCTCATCCCCAGACTCTCATCCTCACTGTCTGGTGAGCCCCATAGGGACAGGGTCACGTAATACACCTCTCTGTTTCTCCAGCATTTGGAAGATCGATGTTAACTTAGGCCACTGAGCAGTCCATACAGCAGCAGAAGATTGAACTAAAGGGGAAATAAAACTGGAGGAGGTGAAGGAACTGTGGGCACAAAGGGAGGTGAGAATGGGCAGCCCAAGTTCACCAGCCTCTGTGCAACTTCAACACTGGTGGAAGTGTCTTGAACACATTCCTTTCTTCCCCATTTGCATGGATTCCCTTGGGAAAATCACCTTTTTCAGACTCTTTTTTCTCATCTATAAATGGATGATGTGTGGATTAAGCGAGATACTCTTCTGCAAATAGTTTAGCATAAATTGTTCAATATACATTCAGTGCTGTTGTGATTGTTGACAGCACAACTGTCTTTAATCACTGAATCTGTTTTAATTTAAAGATCCGGAATAAAATTGTATCATCTTAGCAATTTTCCAAGATGGAGGTGGTGTATACCACATGCTTAGACATCTCAGTCTCACAAACTTTCCTATTCTGTGGCTATAACTTTGCTTTTTAGGCATTCCCTCCATTAAGAGTAGTTTCAGTGCTTGCTATTGTCACCCTTCTTGGGTTTGAGGATAGAAATCCTGTGAGTGGGTGCTTATCTCATCTTTTCACCCTGCTGGTTCAGCCAAGCTTAACACATTTCTGTCTTTTATTTTTTCCTCACACACTGTCTAGTCAAGTTTCTAAAGAAGCAAATGTGTCACTGAAGCAATCAGACAGAACTCTTAACATTTTCCTCACAGGCACACACTTTCCAAGTACTTTTCCGTCTGTCTCCAATGTTCAGTGTCTAGAGAATGTGGTGTTCAGGAGTGTGGCATTAAGAGAGGGGGAATGGAATCTTTTCTGGAATTACTATGTGCCTAATGGGGGCTTAGAAGATATTCACTGAGAAAGAGGAGAAATGGAGTTGGGGAGAGGAATTAGGGACCTGTCTTAGCTCAGAAAACTGGATTTCAGGGTCTGAAGAGCTCTAGATCTTCAGATCCTTAGAACTTTGTTTCCCAAATGGCACTTGCAGCATCTGACATGGGAGACAAGGAGTGGTGGAGGTGTCAAGACCAATAACGGTGGGGATGTCTGCCGCTAGCTAGGAGGCGGATGATGGGAGGGAAGATGTGGCGAGACAAACTGCAGCAGGGCGGAGAGGGGAAAAGGTGAAGGCTCTTCTGGATTTCAGGAATTCAATTCCATTTACAAATGGTTATTGAGTTTTCATGGGCAAAGTACTCACATGTGCTAGGCATTAGGGACTGAAGGAGTTAAAAAGATGAGTAAGACATTGTTTTTTGCCTCAAAGAGCTTGGCATGGCATAGATTACAAGTACTGAGAAATAGTGACCTGTAACCCCTCACAGCCAAATTCGCAGCCTACAGGTCCCTGTCTGTGGCAATTTCCCCTGAGCTCTAGCCTTGGGAAAGGGAGGGGGTTGACACCAAAACAAAATACACCAACATACACACAGAACATAGCAATGATAATACTACTAATAAAACACAGACAAGCAGATTATAATTTCCTCTCATTCCACACATTCTCCTTGGATTCTATTGGGGTTGACATGAAGTTGAAATATTAACCTGATTTCTCCTGGAGAGCAATGCTTGTAGTTCACGTTGGTGACTATTGAGTGGGATGCTCCTGAGGCCCTTCTCTTACCTTTAACCTGACCCACCTCCCCACCTTCACTGACCCACATTGACTGAATATTTACAATATGCCTAGTACTGTGTCTGGCACCTGGTTAAATGTCAGGCATCATAATGAGACGCTATGCTATGAAGAGATGAATAAAACAGTCTCACTACTCTTCAACAATTCACAGTCCAAAAGGGAAAGTAGACATGTAAGTAGATATTTATACTGCAAATTCAGTCTTATTTATGAAATTGGGGAGGACCTCAAAGACTGTGACGTTCATACATGTCCTGTGCCACACATCATTTAATAAAATAACAGATAATACTTACATACCATTTAGTATGTTCCAGGCACTGTTATAAATGCTTTACATGTAATCTCCATAACCCAAAAGGGTAGAAACCATTATTACTCCTCTTTTACAGACAATAAAACTTAGGCACAGGAAGGTTAAGTCACTTGCCTAAGGTCACACAGCTAATAAGTGACAGAGACAGAATTTGGACTGAGGAGGTCTAGGTCTATAGTCCATGTCCTTCACCACTATACGATATTGCCTTTCAAAAGAGATAGTAAAAATTAATTTTCAAGGAAACAGAAAAGGTTGTGGCCTCTGGTGTCACCTCTGGGTCTCTCTGGCTTCTTTACAACCAGTATTGAGAGTTTCTTAATTACCAGCCACTGTACTAAATGCTTTCAACACATCTCACTGAACTCTCATGACAACTCAATGAGGCAGGTCCTAAGGTTACCTGCGCTTTACAGAGGAAGGAACTGAGAATCAGAGAGATCCAGCAAAACATCCAAAGTTGCACACAGAAGTGAGATGAAGCCAGGAATCCAGCCCAGCCTAGCCTGACTCCAAGCTCAAAGTCTTCCCTGCATTTCTTCTTCCTGTGCAATGGGCTGTTTTTGCTGGAATCTCAAGAACGGTAGGATAAGTATTTCTAGTTCCGTCGGCCTAAGACTAGGCATGCCAAATCCTCTGCTCTGGAAATTGTTTGTATCCACCTCTTGCAGAGACTGATGAGATTCCGTAAACCAGACCGCCCACCACACAGAGCCAGTGCCGAGCTAGGAGTGCTGGAGGGAAGAGGGTGGGGATGTCAGTAGATGAGCCCCTGTAGTTCCAAAGGCCCTGAGTGACTGGAGCCTGGGGGCCAATGATGACATCGCTTTCTGCAGGTGCCACTATCCAAAGAACAGGCCTCACTGTCTTTGATGATTAATCAAAAAAGCAAATTCTCCAAGGATCTCCAGCCATCTAACATATTATCAAAGTTGCTACAATTGCTCAAAGGGAAAAATAATGCAGGATCATTGCTATCCAGATATCCTGGCCAAAGTCTAGGATACCATCACATAAACGAGAGAAGACAGCTTAATGTGAAGAATAAAGCACAGGCAGACAGGCAGATGGCGCTCTGAAGGAGCACTGCCTGCCTAAGGAGGCTCCTGGGTCGCTGTGTGACTTCCATCCATCTCCTCAAACTTCCTGGAACACTGGCTGTGAATGTGCATTATCTATCCATCAATGGCCCAGCAGTCATATTAACACTGTCTATCAATGGCCACAGGGGCTTGTGTTTATCAGGTTCAGAAACTTGCCATTCGATCTCATTTATCTTCACTTTCTTTTTTTTTAGTGTTTTGCTATAAAAAATAAAACAAAACACAAAACAAAACTTGAGAGCTACCATCTCCCTTTTTTCCTATCTTAAGTAGTTACTCTCTATCAAATACTTAATTCCCTTTCTGAATGCACAGAAAAATCACTTGAGCTGCCATTCACAATTCCAGGTCTTAGGCAAATTGAATAAATGCAAAACAATTGCTACAAGAGCTATAAGGAAAAAAAAATTCAGCACCATCTCTCCTATGCTTTTGCTTCATGGAATTTGAACTCCATGTACCGTCTGTCATTCTTACTCTATAAAAGACACACATGGGCCAGAACTTTGCAGCCCATGTCAAATAGGGCTAACCATCCTTCAAAATATTCATGATGCATCTACATATGCAGGGAAATGTGCTATAAACTGACAAAGTATAAATTGAATTCTCTGTCTACCAAGAGATTGCAATATATGCACATAATAGGTAGTATTTGATAGTTATAAAACAGGTGCTAGAGGAAGTGTGTAGTCAGTGGAGAGAATGATCACTTGGTAGGTAAGAGGAAGGGCTGGGATGGAGCAGGTTAAGAATACATTAGGCTTAAGAATACATAATGTTATGAAAATTAACATGTGTGGGAATCTGGTTTATTCTTAACATGTTATGTTAAGAATACATAATATTATGTTAAGAATACCTAAGCATGTATGACCCCTGCTATGTTCTGGAAACTGTTCTTGGTGCTGGAGATAGACTTGTAAACAAGCAATTTCAATTGAGTGTGGTGTCATTACAGAGGCAAGAAGGGGCACGGTGGGAGGACATGGGAGGCTCACCAGCCCAGTCTAAAGAGGTTGGGAAAAGCTTCTCAGAGGAGGTGGTGTCTGAGATCTGGAGGATGGGTGAGAACTGGGCAACACAGAGAACAAGTAACAGCATTCCAGAAAAAGGCCTTGTACAGCATGCTAAGAAGTTTGAAGGACAGTGAAGAACCATTAAAGAGTTGGAGGGAAGGAATGGAACAATGGGATTTGCATCTTGAGCAGATGACTACAGCTGTGTGGGGAGGATGAAGGTGAGTGGGCATGAATTGGGTCAGGGAGATGAGCAGGTGAGGTGCAGAGGCTGAGAGAAGAAGGATATGACCAGTAGGCACTGAGATAGGAAAAGAGGAAGTGTGTTCAGCAGACAATGGGTAGGCCCATGTGGCCAGAGCGGGAGGGGTGTGGGGGCAAGTAATGAGATATACATCTGGTTGGTGATGTTCTGAAAATTAACAAAGCCTCTTATCTAGACAGGAGTCACTTCGAAATAGAATTCATCTAGGTAGGTTTTTGGGGGAAGCCAGTGCCCACCCATCTCCTCTGGATATTGCTGTTTCTTTCCTAAGCAAATCTCTGAGAGCAGTGTCAGCTGGGGGTAATTCTATCTTCCCTGCTACTCTCCAGGAACGACTCCTCACCCATCAGGCTATAAACCTCTCTCCTGCTGCTTCCTGCTACTCTCTCCTGACATCTGAGTCACCTTCCTCAACACTGAAGACTGTGGTACCTGGCTCATAATTTCTTGCCAGCATCCTGGGTAATGTCAGTGGCCCAAGATGACTAATTAAAAATACTTGGCCCTCGGTCCCTTGACTTTTTTATTTTTAATGACCTTCATGTTCACTTCAGCCATCCACTCTCAAGTCTACATCTGAGCCTATGTCTACATCATCACCTAGAACTGCTTCACCTCTGGAATACCAAATTCAAACATCCCACGGCTGAACTTTTTACTGTCTTTACCAGGCTTCTCCTCCTTTATTCCCCATGTCAGTGGATCGTGCCACCATCCATTCATTCCTGCATCCTGGCTCCCCCTCTGTACCCCTATTTCCCATCAGGCACCAGCTCCTGTTGGTTTTACCTACTTACATATCATGAATACACTTTCTTCTTTTCATTCCCTTCTCAAACTCCCATTTATTGGCCACCATCATCTCTGGCCTGGATCTGGTAACAATCTCCTAACTGATTTCCTGGATGTACAAGGCCTTTTTCTGGAATGCTGTTACTTGTTCTCTGTCTTGCCCAGTTCCCACACATCCTCTAGATCTCAGACACCACCTCCTCTGAGAAGCTTTTCCCAACCTCCTTAGACTGGGCTGGTGAGCCTCCTATGTCCTCCCACCGTGCCCATGCTTGCCTCTGTAATGACACTTACCACACTGAATTGAAATTGCTTGTTTACAAGTCTATCTCCAGCACCAAGAATGGTTTCCAGAACATAGCAGGAGTCATAGACACTTATGAAAAATGAATGGATGAGTGAATAAAAAAAGATGCAAGAGAGAAGCATTTTGAATGCAGAAATGGGGGGTAAGACAAAGTAAAGGATAAATTTAAGATTTCACACCAGGAGAAAGAGGTGGGGATCATGGAACACTGAATAGAAA
The DNA here is from genome assembly GCF_027409185.1 of Cynocephalus volans. Lineage (NCBI taxonomy): Eukaryota > Metazoa > Chordata > Mammalia > Dermoptera > Cynocephalidae > Cynocephalus > Cynocephalus volans. The sequence continues at coordinate 151,513,512 of NC_084462.1, forward strand.
GATGAAACTTCCAGAAGAGGAGAAATTGGTTTTGAAAATGATCCTTTCGATTTGGGCATGCTGACTTGGAGAATGGCTAGACAGGAGGGAACAGAACCCAGGAAACATAGATTAGGGACTTATACACAAAGAAGATATCTCTGAATCCAACTGCATAGATTATATCTTCAATATAGAATTTATAGAGACAGGAGCAGAGGACCAAGGCTTCTATATGTAGAATTTTACTAATTATCCAGACAATTTAGGTCTAAATGAGATTTTTTTCCTTAGTTTTCTGAATAATTGTCTCCATTGTCTTTGATTTTGAAGATCTGCTGGGATATTTTTTTCCTACTCTAGCTACTCTTTCTCTTTTTTTGAACAGTTTGCTAACTCCAGCTGTTAATTACCTCATCACACAATCAAGCCATTGTGACTTCTGTTTCTGTTTTTATGCAGCATGATGCTTGCTTTTCAATTGGCTTCTACTGTTTTCCCCCCGAAGATGATTTCTTTGATCAACACATTGGCTGGCTATTGATCATACATGTTTTACCAGACCTATTTTTGCTCACTCTCCCCCTTGCTTCTTCTAAGTTGATTTTCCATACGAAATTCCGTGTTTTGAATTTTCTTCTCTTCCATGTCAGGTGAATATTTGTGAGGACTTAAACATCACATAATATGCACACATCCTTCTGCCTACTTGTCAATTTCAAAAGTTCAATGTAGATAAAAGTACAGTGCATTGACACTTCACAAGAGTTTCGGTTTACCTCCAGAAGCCAAAATCAGCCAATATTTTCCTAATTGAGGAATAAAGATTTAATATAGATGAAATCACAATTACTTTTCAGGGTTGAAATACAAATGCAAGCGTACTTCGTGAATCTGATAATGTTCTTTCCTGCCAGGGGAAGAACCATCAGTCTTTTGGAGAAACTTGTATATGGTAGTTCTTATTCTAAATAAATTAAATACACTGAATTTATGATTCTTATAGAATTATGGTAATACATCCTTGATGAATTTGTACAGCAGGAAGTAGACCAGCTGTTGAAGTATGACTGCATCCCAGTGGTATGAGTTGCCCTGGTCAAATCTGGAAATCTCTAGATGTAGCAAAATGTCCCTTTGTTCTGGGAAGTACTTAGCCTTTTGGGGAGTCAAGAACTGCTTTGATAATTCAGGTGTCTCATAGCAGAAAAATGCACATGCTCATGCTCAATATTTTGTATATAATTTTAGGGGGTTCACAAACCCTATGAAAACCCAGCCACCGATCCTCTAAAAGTCCACAGACTCCAGGTTAATAACCCCTGGTCTAAGGACTAAAGATCAATTGTTGATGGGTGAGGGATCTCATAAACCTCAGAATGTGAAGGAAACAGCTGCAATGAAATGTGGACCGCTGGGCCGTCCTACAACTCCCAGCAGGAGACGCGCAGCACGCGTGTGACCAAGCCCAGTGTGGTGTTGAGCGAGCTGCCGCTGACCTTTCCTTCCACAGAATATCAAGTTTTATACTCATTCTCTTATGAGATTTTAGTTTATGTCAGCAGAGCTCTGATTTTAGATGTAAATGAGCACAAAATAGCTCCTTTTTTAAAAAACAAAAATTTGCCTTACGATCATGTGAACTAAAACAAACCGGTGTTTTAGCTGGAGGGGGGAGGGGGAGGAGGAATCTCCTGTTTGGAAATTCCTCTACTCCCTTCCTTCCTCCAAAGCCTAGCTCTTCACTTTCTCTAACAGCTTGTACTCCCTTGACTCCTACTCTCCTTTATTAGGGCTCATTTCATTTTCTTGAAGCTGGAACGTGGAAATCCTATATCAGATCCAATCTTCTGAATGTCTGCTATTTATCTCAGTCCGTACTGCTGTGCACATATCTGATTTCTGAGCTGCACACCGTTCCCTTGAATCCTACAGGGCAGCTAGGTGCTTTTGATCATTCTGAATCACCATCTCCTGTGCTCTCTTTAAACTTGAGGCAACATCCTTTAATACTTTTCCCTCTTTCAATACTTCTTCCAAACTTAACTGACCTTTAATTTTTTAGTCATGTTTAAATGTGTGACCTGAAGATCACACCAATTTATAATCACTAATTACAAACTGCACTGTGATCTATTCTGCCTATCTCACCATTATCCTCATAATAGCATTTATTAATATTTTATATATACAGGAAAGCTAATTAGTTACTGGGACAATGTGAGGTATTTCTCTCCCTTTGCACAGGAAAATCCTCTAAAACACCTTCATGATATGGACATACAGTTTTCAAGCCAGCATTTCTCACCATGTTACTTCCCAGCCAATCCTCAGTGCCTGCGTACTTTGTTCAGGTTGTTCTTTGATTCTTTTCTAAATAAATTCTTTTAGGGTTCTTGAGATCTCAACTCTATAAGTATAAGCGTGCTTCAGAAAGATCACGAAAAAATGGAATTAAAAGATAATGCAAATCCGTCTGTGAAGTTTGTGAAGACCCCTTGTATTTTTCAAGGACTTTCATTCTTCTGTCCTTAGCAACAGGGCCTTCCCATCCCTTTTGTCCCTTGGCCTCCAACAATACTGAGCTACTTTGCCTTTCCCAGGCACTCATGCCCTTCTGTATTTTTGCAAATGCAATTGCTCTCTCTGGAACGTTTCTCCTTCCTTGTACACCCCATGACTCCCAGTCATTCTTTGAGAGTATGCTCGAGTGTCCCTCGGCTCCCCTGTAATGCTTCCCTGAAGCCCTTCCTCATCCGAATCCAGACCCACACGGATCCCTCTCCTCTAGACTCTCAGAGCTCTTGCATTGTACAGCTTATTAGAGCTGCTAACTTTCTTGTCCATTCCCACACCTCCCACTAGACTGAAAGCTCTTAAGGTCAGAGACGGGGTATTGTTTATCATCTAGAGTGTCTTGGAATATATTCATTCCTCTAACTCTAACTGTGTGGTTCACATGGGAGCTGCCATTTTTTTTTTTTTCATATCCTACCTCTCCTGTAAAGCAGATGGTCTAAGTGTTCTTTGACAGAAGAGGGACAATCCATCTCCAGTATTTAAGCTGAAGGTGTAGGCTTGCTGGCTGTTTGTAACTATGTCGCCAGCCTGGTGGAGGGAACCAGTCTGAGAGAAAAAAGCTGGTGTAAAAGGAGAAGAAAGAAAGAATCCTGGAGACATATGAATTCCTGGTTTTGGTCATCCCTGGGACTTCCCTTCTTGTACTTTGCTTATGTAAGCCTTTTTCCAAAATGAATTCAAGTTGAGTTTCTGACATTTGCAAATCCTGGCATTTGAATCCTCTCCAGTAATATTGACCACTTTATCCATGTCTCTACCTCTTCTAGTAGCTGACTCTGGGCTTGGCACTCAATAGGTGCTCCATAAACTTAGCCATTGTTAGTTCAAAGCCTGAAATTGTTTTCGTTGTAACATGCATGGAATCAGGGATTTAGGTGAGAGGAAACACGTGTCATACTGTGATAAATGCATGAGGGCCACACCTTAGAGCTGTAGCATGAAATAGTGGCTCCTCACACATTGTGAGCATCTGAGTCTGAGTTTGTTCTGCTGGTATTTGGTCAACCATCCTGAAGAAGTGTTGGCTATTTCTTATCTCACTAAAAATAATTGGGTCTCTCAGGATACAGTCCTAAAAGACAAAATGAGGGAGACCGTAGCATGCATAATCATTGATGGACTATTTGGTTGCCCAGTTGGCTTCCTATTTGCATGGTGCACAGAGCACTGGATATGGGAGATGGAAAAGCACAGACAGATACTGTTTACCAGCTATGCAGCCCTGGGAAAGCAGCTTCACTTCTCTGGGCCCTGCTTTCCCCATTTGCCAAGTGGAGAGAGTAACATCTGTCTCACATACCTCATAGGCGATGAGTTGAGAAAACACATAGGGTGGTACCTTGTTGTTGTTGTCAAATCCTTTCTCGGAGAATCATGTTTGGCCCTTCTCTAAACACAGAGGCCACTGCAGGGCCGACAAGTCTGCTTGACAAACACATGGCCCAAGGCAGGGTCACTGCTGCAAGAGCTGGTTTGATGCACCTTTGTCAAGGAGCTGAGGTGAGCCTTCCCAAGTCTGATATCTGCTTTCTTTCTTTTCTGTCCTCCTGGCTAGATTGTCAAACAAAGCTTCTGGCTGCTTCCTGTTTTGCCACTGCTCAGAAAGCCTCTCAGCTCAGCCTTTGGATATGAAAATGGATCCTGAGTCTCCTGCCTACCTGCTCTATCCCTTGGAACATGCCCCCTGGTACAGCCCTAGCTAATGAGTTGGGCTGAATCTTGGTGAAACATGATAGACTGCTTCATCACAGGCTTCCACCAGCTTATGCAATGTTCAGGATGTTTCTGTAGAGCATAGCAAGCCATATATAAGACCTGATGATGACAGCTGGCCAGATGGTATGGGCCAGCTGGGCGAGTTGCCTGGGGATCCCATCTAATTCCGACTCTGCTTCCTTCCTTGCTGACCTTTGCATAAGTAGCTTCCAGCAGCTTCTCAGTCTGCTAAACTGGAAAGAGACATCTCTGATGCCCAGTCCATGGCCTCCCCTCTAATGGGTGGCAGTAGTAAAAAGATGGAGGCTTTGGAGACTTGGGCTCAAGTCCCAGCCCTGACACCACCTACCTGTGGGAACTAGCACATTGAACACAACCTGGCTGGGTCAGATTCCCAGTCTGTGAAATGAAGATAATAAAGCCCGCATTACATTGCAAGAATGACCGAAAGGAAGGTAGCTACTCAGTAAGCAGTAGGTGCTCAATAAACATCAATTTCCTTTCCCATCCCTCAATTATAAACAGTCCCATCTTTGGGATATCTTACATTTCTGGAAGAAACTTGCATGTACAATTTGAATCCACGTATACAAGTATTTCAAAAAGAAATCTTGGGTGCAAAAATACATTTCCTTATGTTCTCAACCTACTGAGACCCAAATTCTGAGTTCTGCATTCCCTCAGCAACAAGGGAAGACACAGCCTAAGCTACACTCCTTCCCGGCCTCGGGACGTTGGGAGGGGAGTGGGGTCAGTTTGCTAGCCTTGCTCGGGATGCAGACAGACCATCCCCCCTGCTGTTGGCAGGGAGGAGGCACCTTCAGTGCTCTGAGCCGGGTACAGCTGAACAAAGCCTGGGGGCTTGTCATGTGTGACAGCAACAAAAATAATTCCCATGTGCAGGGGCTGCTTACGTTTCCAAAGCACTTCCTCTTCTTTTATCTGTTTTCCCTTCTACAGTCTCCATGTGAGATGAGTATTATCAGTCCCATCTGACAAATGAGGAAATGAGCAGAGAGAAGTATTGTAAGTGACTAAAGCATGGGCTCTTAGGAATCAGACACAGAGCTGTGTCCATATCCTGGCTCAGCCGTGTGACCTTGAACTAGCTGCTTACCCTCTTAGCCTCAATTTGCTCATTTGTAATAAGGGTCTGAAGGCACCCACCTCACAGGAGTGTTGTGAGGTTTATGAGGACTTGCCACATGGTAGAAAGAACATAGGCTTTGGAGACCTGTCTTCAAATCCAGGTGCACTTGGTGTTAATTCCATGAGGGCACCATATACCAGATTAGCAAAGAGCTGGTCCCAGGACCCAGGGTGTCCTTATTCCAGATCCTGAGTTCTTCCAGAACTTTACTTTAGAAGCTTTGTCCTAGGGCTCTTGACCTGAGTTTATCCTAAGAGGTGCCCAGGATTCCCTACCTGGCCAGCCAGTGCTCTGTGAAGGGCTGTGTGACAAAGTAGGGAAATAGAGAAGCCACACTTCCGGTAGAGATAAATACCATGTCCATTGGATCTAGTGCTGACATAAAGGCCAGAAGTCTGGATCCCAGCCAGTCTCCTTCTGTGCCTCAGTTTCTCCATCTGTGAAAAGAACATAACTTACTTCTGCCTTGACCTCTTTTTTTTGGTGGCTGGCCTGCACAGGGACCTGAACCCTTGACCTTGGTGTTACCAGAATCATGCTCTCCCAAGTGAGCTAACTGGCCAGCCCTGCCTTGACCTTTTGAACTGTTTCTTGGACCATGACAATAGCTTCCTTTTGGCCTCCTGCTGACTGCAGGCCCAGCAGCTCCATACCCTTTGGCTGGGCCCCTGACCCAAGCTTTCTCCCTGGAATGTGGAGTTTTAAGGATACCTTGGCTGCCTGAAATGGGGATGTGTAAACTTGGGAATATTGATACAAGCTCTTCCATATGCATGATTAAGCAATGAAAGATAGTCTGGACAGAGAGAGAGTTGCAGAGAGAAGCAAGTAAGAAACCATTTGGTTTCAGGGAAAAAGACACGGAGGTGCTGGCAACTTCCCATTTTCTGTTTTCATCACCTCATAAGGCCTGTTTGGCCTTCTTTGAATTCTTCAAGATACACGTACATCTTATACATTCAACTTTAAGCTACCTTTAGTGGGTTCCTGCTTTTTGTAACCAAGAGAGTGACCATGATAATGTATGTGTCCTACCCTGCCCTTCAATGGGCTACATCACTGATGAAATCATGGTCACTGATTGTTCCTAGTGGTGTCCAAATGTCATGGCACCCAGGCAATTCCTTGGACTTCAGAGGCTACTGCTGAACACAAGCCATTGACAATAACAATAAGGTCAAGGTAACTCCAGAACAGTTGGCCTCTGCTTTATTGTGCAAGAAGATTTCAGTTGATGTATCTCAAACTTTTCCTCGGATGTGTTCAAGTGGGAGGAATACAGGATAGTGACTAAAAGCACAGGTCTCAGAGTCAGATACCCAGTTTTGCATCACAGTTCCAACCACTTACTAGCTGTGTGACCTTGAGTGAGTCACTCCATCTCTCTCTGTCTCAGTTTACTCATGTGTCAAATGGGGGTATTTATGGCACTTAGCTCATAGGGATATTATAAATATTGAGGTACATAGAATAATAAATCCTCAATACATGTCACCTATTATTTTCATGTCCTAAACAGAACAGAGGAAGCATTTAGAGAGGCTGCAGTAGGGTGGGACTGTGAATGGATTTTGGTTTCATTGTCCCCACTCTAGTTTATTGAGGGATGAAGAGGGAAGCTGGTAACTTCAGAGGAAACGAAGGCCTTGAAGAGGGGCAGGTCAACAAAGAGTTGATCAAAGAGACTGGTGGGAAAAGAAGGGAAGGAACCTGTCAAGCCCAGGTAAGGCCGTCACAGCCATCCCTTGGGGAAGTGATTGGAGAGAAACATGGTGACTTAAATGCTGTCCTGAGAAAGAAGCAGCAGGACTGCGGGGCTGGACAAGGGAGAAACTCCTGTGGCCAGAGAATGCGAAGGCAAGACACAGTCCTACAAGCAACCGTGGAGGAAATGGGCTCAAGAGAGACAAGGCAATAAAAGCCAGTTGGAAATGTGGGAAGAATGGCAATGCAGGAGAGTCAGAATGGAACTTGGGAACATCTGATCGTAAAGATCTTTATGAATTTAGATACCGCCCTCAGAAAACCTTTAAACACACACACACGCACACCTCTTTGAGGATGAATGAAATCTAGCAGCACTTTCAACTCATCAATTCAAAGTTACTATAAATGGTTCTGTGTACAGAAAGTTATTTAAAATGTAAGACAAGCCAATGATATGTTACTGACTTGGGACTGCGGATTCTCAAATCAGGTTGTGTGGGTACAAAACCTGGCTCCACCACTGATTAGCTGGATGACCTTGGGTAAGTTACACAATGTCTTTATGCCTCAGTTTCCTTGCCTGTAGCAAGGAGACAGTACGTGTCCAGAGCACAGAATTAGGGAAAGGACAAATGTGTTAACACGTATAGAATACCTAAAACACTACGGTGCAGAGTAAAGTTTCAATAAACATTAGCTATTATCTCTGCCTGTGGTTTCTATCTCTTTATGTGTTGTAAAACAAGGACACGTGCATGTACACACACAAACGCCCAAACAACTCCAGTGCAAACAACCAACCCAGCTTCAAGAGCACTTTAAAGTGCAGGGTCACAGCCAGGCACAGAAAGAGAAATACTGTATGTTCTCACTCAAGTGGGAGTTAAAATTGTAAACATATAATAAAAGAAAGAAAGATACAATATTACCAATAATACATTGAACTTCCAAAAGGACAACTGGGGTTACTAGTGGTGGGAAGGGAGGGGGGAGTGAGGAGTGGGTAAAGGGCCATGAATAGCAATGACAGTGTATATTACTGAATATAATAATTATTCTGATGTGAGCATCACATATGGCATGTGGGTATTGATGTTCAACTCTGTACCCCACAGGTATGTACAATCAACTTTGTTACAATAAAAAGAAAAATAAATAAAGTGCAGGGGCAGGTGGGGGCATAGTCCGGATGAAGAGCAGAAGTGAGTTCTCAGAACCTAAGCAGCCAAGGGACGCACATGGCTCCCGGTTCCAGCCAATTCTTTGTACGCCCTCTCTGACCCCCAGATCATCTTTGGGAGCAAACTTCCCACGTGTTAACAATACCCTCTCTCTTCTGCTCTGGCTCTGCCTTCACTACATGCTGTCAACCCTGAGAGCACCAGCCCTCTGCTCTGCCACTCACGCCTTCCCTGCCCCCTGGGGACTGTGGGAGGGGAAGCCAGGGAGAAGCAGCAGCAGCCACGCTCCCTGGCTTAAGCGTCACTGGTCGGGGCCTGCTGAGTTCATGAAAAAGGAGATCAGAGGCTCCCCTGACATGTGACCAGGGCAGTTGTCATGGCAAGCATCCATGGGCTTCCAGTGGAAGGAGCTAGCCAGAGAAGAGCAGCCCCAGCTGCCCAAGAGCAGTGCTCCATCCTTCCCCCATTTCATAAAACTCTCTCCTGCTGAGGTTTTCCTTCTCTTCCTACCTCTTTTTTTTAAATCTCTCTGTCCATACAGTCCCCTCCCCTTTCCCCAATCCCTATCTCATTACGCAACTGCATGGGCTAAAAATACTTCTGGCAGCCGTGATCAAACCCAAACTGAGCAAGATGCAGATTTAATGAGGCTTCCATGGAAACAAGATTCCTTTTGCCAGGCAGAAGAATGTGTCTGTGCCAGGAAGAGGGAGAGGGCAGGGAAACATGTGGAGAGGAGACGGAGTTGGTGGTTAGATGAGGGCAGGGGGGAGTCATAGGAAGCCTCTTGGCCCAGCAGCTTGGAAGGGGTTCAGCCCACAGCTGGGGACTGTACCCACTGGGGACAGTCAGCTGTCCTGGTCAGCAGCTTTCTAAGAGCCACACCATGTGAGGTCAGCAAAGGGAACTACAGCTTCCTCCAGGCTGGAGATAAATATTTACCACTGGTGTCCCTTAAACCATCAAGCACTTAGCAGCGCCCCAAAAAGAAAGTATAAAAATAAAAAGCTGCTGACTCTGAGGTTCCTGATAATGCTTTGATTACAACCAAGAAAGTGCCGGGGAGAAAGGGTGAGAAAGGTCGGCCAGATGTGAAGATAATTTCTGCCGTGCAGTTTTTCTACTTCTTGGAGGAGGAATTTCCTTCTAGCCCATGATTCTCTGGGCAGCAGGAGGCGTGAGAAATCTCAGAGGGAAAGTTGAAACCTTCCTTGACACAGCTGCCAGTGGTTAAATGGCCCCATCTCACCAGAGCAGGGACAGCACCGCTGGAATCCTGCTACCTCTTCCAGGCCCTTACCATTGTCTCACTATTTCCCACTGCGAACACACTGGGTTTTCACATCCTGAGAAGCGGTGTGTGTACTAGTTAAAAAGCAGGGTTAGCCTACAGCCCAATCTGGGCCATGACCTGTGTTTGTAAGGCTTGTGATTTTTAAAATGGTTTTTACATTTAAAAAAATTTAACATTTACTCATACATATTTGTGGGGTACAATGTGTTTTTGCATTTTTTTAAAGGGTTGTAAAAGAATACATGATAGAGACTACATGTTGCCTGCAATGACTAAGATATTTACTATCTGTCCTTTACAGAAATAGTTTGCTGACCCCTGGTTAAGAGCAAAGACTATGGAATCAGCCAGGTTTAGGTTCAAATCCCAGCTCCTCCATGGACTAGCTCAATGATTTTGTGAGATTTACTTAATCTCTTTGAGTCTCAGTCTTCCCAATTATAAGCTTGGGCTAATAGCACCTACCTCATAGAAAATGAAGGTAACAGTTAGTACAGTGTCGGTCACATAAGTGCTCTATAAATGGCATTAGCACTACCTTTGGGAAGGGATAGGAAAGTAAGTTTGAAGTATGGTAGGAAAATGACCTGGATTTTTTTCAAGGTTTACCTTGATTGCAAATATTCTGCCCTTTGGTTTGGACTAAGCACCAGATATGCATCTTCATGACTGACTTAGGAATTAGAATTCCCAGAGTTCTAAGGTTGCAGGGTGTTCCATGGGTGTAGGGATCTTGGGCCATAAAGAGTTGGACAAAGCCTCTGATGATGAACACCTAAAGCCAGAATTTGCTGCTCACCCAAATCACCACCTTATAGCATTATGCTCTAAGTCTGGTTCAGTTATGCACAAGATCTTTTAAAACCAATGTTCTCATGTTAAGAACCCTGTGCTAACTTACCTATGGTCTTCAGAATGTGGAATAGCAGGGCCAGCCCGTGGCTCACTCAGGAGAGTGTGGTGCTGACAACACCAAGGCCACAGGTTCGGATCCCATATAGGGATGGCCGGTTAGCTCACTGGGTGAGCGTGGTGCTGACAACATCAAGTTAAGGGTTAAGATCCCTGTACGGTCATCTTAAAAAAAAAAAAAAGAATGTGGAATAGCAGAAAAATGGCAAAGAACACGCAGCTAGAAATCAGGCAGTCTTTAATAGTACAAAACTGCTCTGGCCTACCTTTTTCTCCTCTTCTTTTATAAATGACTGGATAGATAAATGAGTTCAAAGCCCCACAGAAACACTAGCACTGCATTCAGTCACTGGAAAAAAATAATTGGGCTGCTGAGCCAGAGTGGTGCTGAGAAGGTAGTGCTGATGAGGTCAAGGTTAAACCTGGATCAGCCACTCAGTATTGCGTGGTCAAAAATTCAGGTGGCGTTCCCAGACTTAGCCAGTTGTCCTGTGAATATCCATGCTGGTCACAGGCAGGAGCTAGATGGAGAGTGTAGGGGTCAGCACGTTCCCTTCTATTAGGGACAACAGCACACAATGACGGCTGGGTTTCTAGATTGATGGCTGATTTTTGGCACAGTCTTTATTGGCTTAAGAAAAAAAAAAAAGAAAGGCGGTTTTAGAATGTTTGAGATGTATTTCTGCAACAAAAAGGCCTAAGCATCTTTACATTTTTAACAAGGATGGCAAAAAGCCCCACAAGGCCCAGAATGGAAATGGGGAAACTCTGCTCAGTCTGGGAAATGATGAGAGCAAAATGATTAATAAACCCACATGGAGTTTCCTCTGTGCTCACTGATATTTTTTAAGGACCTAAAAAGCCAAGATGATTCCAACCTGTTTCAAAAAGGGGATTATATTTTGTACACATTTTGCTCTAAGGGTAGAAAGAAGGCAAGAGAATGGGAGGCCAAGGGTTCTTCTGGAAAGAACTCCTGATTAGATGCCCAGAGACTGCTCTAGCCATGTTTCTGCATCCGGTAGTGTGAGCTCTGGCAAATCATCTGACTTTTCTGTGTCTCAAAATCTCTGTCTGATAATATTTGCAATCTTCCTTACAGGATTTTGTGAGGCTCAGAAGAGCTATGCAGGAAATCCCTCTTTGAAAAGTAAAAAAGACTATAGGAACGTAAGGTATTATATTCATTATCACTGATAAATTGAGTAGAAGATCTAGAAAACAGAGGTTGATTCATTTACTCAGGAAGCATATATTGAGTACCTACTCGGTGCCAGGCACTAAGAAATACTAGAGATGTGATGTAAATGATAAGAGACAGAATCTCTGGTCTCCTGGGTTGCACATACTACAGAGGCAGACAGACGTCAAACAAAAGCCACATAATTACAATTTAAATAAGTGCTTTGAAGGACAAATATAGGGTGAAAGAAGAGCATGTAACAGGAGGATGAGGCCTAGCCTGGCTGGGCCAGAATGGCCATCCTCAGGAAATGACATTTCAGTTGAAATGTGAAGATGAGTATCAGTGAATGGGGAAAGAGAGGGTGGAACATTTTTAAGTTGGAAAGAACAACACGTGAAAAGACCCAGGGGTGAGATATGTCAGTGTTATGGATATGACAGGGGCCGTCACTGTTCCCTCTCTTAGTGCGTGTGCATCCTGTTGCACATCTGACTAAATAAAATTTATTTTGCAACCGTTTTGTGCTAATACTCGCATATGTATTTTTTATTTTATGAAAAAATATTCTTAAAAATATGGACTAAATTTAATATTTGTAAACTGAACCCAAGATTTACTATAGCAGGAATCTTAGTATGTAGAGTACCTTTAGAAAGTGAAGAATCGTCTGTATAATATGAATAATCATCTGATACACTGTTGGTATGGCAGGTTCACACATGATTAACTCTGTTTTGGTTATTTTTTGGTGATGGTGGTGTTCAGGCTGCTGCTGATTGTAATGAGAATGGTGATTATCTTTATTTAACCATAGGATGGAAGGTAATGGGCCAAGAAGGGTGCCAGGATGGGATTGTGATGTTACTAGACCAAACCGGGAATTTCATCATCATGCAAGATCTCACAGTTGGGGCCCACATCCCATTTGATTTGATTTGATTAAATCTTTTATTTCATATTCTTTTTATACCTTTGTTCTAGGAAGCTGCACATGGTGTATTTACTTGTGTCTACTTCCCTATCAGACTCTGAGGATTTGAGGACACAGACGTTATGTCACTTGACTTTGTATCCCCAGTGCCAAGCACAGGACCTGACCTATGAGAACCCAGAAGGAAGAAGCTCTCCAGTGGGGGCAGGAAGAATTTTCAGAAGCATTGAGATTTTAGCTGGGTCATAAAAGATGAGAGAAAACTTCCCTGGCAGAGAAGTGCAAACGGACCAGTCTGAGCAAAGGTGGCAGGTTCAGGATCCCATAAGTTGTATGGAGGAGTGAAGGTAAAAAGAATAGGGAGGAGTTGAAGCTGGAAAGGTAGGTTGGGGCCAGATTGTGGATCCTTTAGTTCTGACATGACTGGTTTATATGTCTTCTATAGAAAATCAAATAACCACACCCTGATGGCTGAAAAAGGACAGCACTTGGTGAGCAACTTTCTGCTTGCTTCTCAGACTAAAGGTGGCATAAAAATAGGAAATAAGATAACTCTGGTCAGTCACAGTGAAACTAGCTTCCTTATACATCCACTGTGGCTGATAATTTTTTATCAGAATCCTTGAGTAGAAGAGCACATTTCACATCCAGATTGTAATAAATGTCGCCAGCAGCCACCACGTGCTTGTACACATGCATCTATACATCAGACCCTATTGACAAGGGCACACGAGGCACTTTCAGTCTTGGTGTGGGGAGATATTTGGCTTGCCCTGTGCACAAAGCCTTGGGACGTTTCCAGTAGAAGACAGCCTCTTGATTTGCAGAGAGGCTGCAGTAGATTAATTCATGCCAACACCATCCAGTGGGGTCCTAACACAGTTACTGAAGCTCAAAGGGCTACCGCACATCCTTTTACATAAGCTGCTCTCTGCAATAGATGTGAAACATGGGGAAGTGTGCAACTCAGAACAGAAATCTCCCTTTCCGTACATTCACTTATCCCAGAAATGACTCCAGCAGGAGCTCCCTATAAGCCTTTCAAGTTTGGGGCTGAGCGGAAAAATATTAGAGAGAGAGAGTGAGGTACCACAGCTGATAAATTTTGTCACCCAGATAATTTCCCTTGTCCTTCCTCTCTATTTTCCTTCCCCCAATCCCTTTTGTCATTTAAGTCAGGTTTCAAAATTCCTCTCTCTCTTGCCTCTGATAGATGTTTGGCATCAATAGATGTGTTTGCCCTTTGTCTTCCTTCTCCTGGACATGTTTACAATGACTTCCTATAAGGGTTGCTTTCAACCCCCTCATGCCCACTGTGATGCAGGCGTCCTGATGGCAAGGGCTTTGGCTATCTCATTCACTGTCATATCTCATTGCCTCATACAGCCTGGCACCCACTAGAGGCTCAATAAAAATTCACTGATAACCTCTAATCTACTTCTGTTTCTGAAAATTTTTAAAATTTATTTTATCTTAATTGACCCATGATAACTGTATACATTTATGGAGTACAATGTGATACTTGGGTACACTTCTACAGTGTGCAATGACCATCATATCAGGGTATCTGGCACATCCATCACCTCAAACATTCATCGCCTCTTTGTGTGGGGAATGGTAGGGAAGGAATAATGAGAAGTTACTGCTTAATGGGTACAGAGTTTATGTTTAGGATGACGAAAAAGTTTTAGAAACAGAGATAGTGGTTACTTTTATTACTAAAATTATAGTTACTATAATGTAATTAATTCTATGCAATTGTATGTTTAAAAATGCTTAAAATGGCAATCCTTATGTTCTATATGTTTTACCACAATAAAAAAATGAACAGAAAAAATAAGGAAAAAACAATTCATTGAACAACTGGGTGAGCAGCCAGAGTTATTTCTGAGATTCTCTTCCATGCTGTCCTCAGCCACTGAGTGCAAACAGTGAAGACAGGCTCCTGTGTGTGACCCACCTGAAGGATGTGGATTCGGGAGAAGTGCTCAGCACCTCCTTTCCTCTCTCACCCTTAAAATATCCCTATCCTAACACGCCGACTTCTTTTGCTGCCTCATCTCCTCCCAGACTCAGGGACTTCACCAGATGGTTTGTTGGGTTGCTCCCAGAGAAAAACGCCCCCTTTATGCATCAGAGCTTTGTCCCACACAGAGTTTGGCAGGAGGACCTGCTCTGAATTAGAGCAGCTGCTGCTCACCGTGGTGGTTTGGCCCAAGCATACAAGAGTTTGTTTAAGAATCTGCCACCTTAGATAAATTAGCTTTAAAACAACAATCATATTATTTTATAATGCAAAACTACCTTAAATCTCCTATGTTTCTGATTGCATTGAGAAGAAAATCTAAACTACCTGCTGTGGACCATGAGGCCCTCCCCACATCTCCCCTGTCACTGTCCTGCCACACTGGCCTTCTCTGCCTTGGGCCTTTGCATATGATGGTCTCTCTGCCCAGACTGCTCTTTCCTTAATAACTGCCTGCTTAACTTTTACTATTCTTTCAGGTTTCACTTTAAATGTTGCTTTGTCAAGAGGTCTTCTCAATCTAAAGTTCATCCATTATTTTCCATCTCAGCACTTTTACTTATAGCACTTTTCACAAATTATAATTTACATATTTAGATGTTATTTATACCAGTTTTCTCCACTAAGCTGAAAATTCTTCAAGGAGAGGGACTTTGTTTTTATTGCTATTATATCCTAATCACTTAGCACAGTTACTGGCACACAGAAGGTTCCTAATAAACATTTTAAAATAAAGGAATAAGTAAAGAATATATCCTACCTAGTCATTCCCCCTCTTTCTCTTTAATACAGAAATGACCTCTCTAATATCCCTAACATGGGATTAAAGAGCTCACTACATCTTGAGACAGCTGTAGGATTAGGTTGCTCTGAATGTTGTTTTTATATCAAGTCCACAATCACCTTCCTCTAAAGTTCACTGACCGGTTTTAGTTTTACAATGTAGAGACACATAGACAAAATCTACTCTTGCTCTCCCATGTGTCAGATTTTCAAGTATAGTCACACACCACATAATGATGTTTTGGTCAATGATGGATGGTGTATATGACAGTGGTCCCATAAGATAATAAAGGCTAGCCTAGGTCTGTAGTAGGCTATACCATCTAGGTTTGTGTAAGTACACTGTATGATCACACAACGGTGAAATTACCTAACAACACATTTCTCAGAATGTATCACAGTTGTTAAGCAAAGCATGACTGTACTAGGTTTTCAAGGTGCCATGACAGTCTGG
The DNA here is from genome assembly GCF_027409185.1 of Cynocephalus volans. Lineage (NCBI taxonomy): Eukaryota > Metazoa > Chordata > Mammalia > Dermoptera > Cynocephalidae > Cynocephalus > Cynocephalus volans. Next base: position 151,529,411 of record NC_084462.1, read on the forward strand.
AGATACTGCATTCATCCTATGGATCAGGCACTGTTCCAACTATAACAAAAAAATTTAGCCCAAGTAACAAACCTGTATGTTAAAATGGAGATAATCATTCTTAAGTGATAAATATCTTGAGGACTAAGGGCCATGCTTAATTTGAAGGCATTTTGTAAACCATCAAGTGTGATACAAAGATAAAACATTCCTCTTCTTATTTGTTATCATATTCAAGGCTCCATACAGAAAGAAAGATATGACCAGTATAGAAATAATCATATGAAGAGGTAGAATATAATGTGAGACAAATAATGTGTACATATATATATGTGTGTGTGTATGTGTGTGTGTGTATGTGTGTGTGTGTGTGTGTGTGTGTGTGTGTGTGTGTATGTACATATATATAAAGAGAAGTCCAAAGACAGTGACACTGGCTAGCAATTTACCTTTCCTGATCTCAGTTTCCACATTTGTCAAAGGACTAATAAATCCTTACCCTTCCCAGCTATTAGGTTTTCGTGAGGCTCAATTAAGAAAGTGCATGGGAAAACATTTTTGAAACTCTGAAACACTATTAAAACATAAGGTGACAGTGTTGATGATGGCGGTGATGATGTGCGATAAATTTTGAGGTATGTCTTGGCTTTTGAAAGGTAGTGATAGATGCGGGGAGCGAGGGAAGGGGGGCCAGACACAGAGGCTGAGAAGCATTGGGAGTGCCAGGGCATGTGAGCAGTAGAGTAGGTACAGGAGAGTAGTGGGAGATACACCTGCACTATACAGTGAGGGATGAGGCTGGCGTGAGGCCAGCTTTTGTCTTCTGCTACAGAAGAATTTTTTTAAGTAGGATGGAATCATGCTCCCTCCAACTCAGACCTCAAAGCAGTACTTTGGAAATTTTTTTCTATTAGTATTTAAGTTGGCATTGGCTTAGAGGGGAACCCAGGACATAAGGACTAGTTAGTAATCAGTTGCAATGGTCTGGATGAAATGTAATGAAAGCCTCTTTGGTAATATCAGAAATTAAAAAACACACAAAAAAGTGAGTTTTGAGGGATAGTATGGGGCTAGAATCCAGAGAATTAGATCACCAATTAGATTTGAGGAGTGATGGAGAGGACAGAATGAAGGAAACGGGCAGTGAACAAGCTGAGGCTGGGGTTTCTGGCTCTTTCCACGTGTTCTCCTGTGCTTCCCGAGAGCCTCTCCTTCCTGACTAAATGAGTTTCCTAGGGCTGCAGTCATAAAGCACCACAAACTGTGCAGCTTGAAACAACAGAAATGTATTGTCTCATAGCTCTGGAGGCTAGAAGTTCACAATCAAGGTGCCGGCAGGAGCGTTCTCTCTCTGACGGCTCTAGAGGACGATCCTTCCTTGTCTCTCCCTGGATTTGGGTGGTTGCGGGCTATCCTTGGTGTTCCTGGCTTATACATGCATCACTCTAATCTTGATCTCTGTCCTCACATGGCCTCTCCCCTGTCTATGTGTCTGTGTCTCTTTACTCTTCTCATAAGGACACCAGCCATACTGGATTTAGGGCCCACTCTACTCTGGTATGGCCTCAACTTATTACATCTGCAAAGACCCTATTTCTAAATAAGGTTATATTCTGAGGTTCTAGGTGGACGCGAACTTTGTGGGGGACAGTATTCAACCAGGTACAGTGGTCTTTGTGCCTCGTGGAGACTCAAAGAGTGGGGACAGTCTTAAAATAATACTCTCTGGAATTGGACCATAATACCATGACTGGCCTGATCAGTACACACAAGAGAAAGCACATGGTGTTTGTCAGCTGCAGTAGAACTAAGAACTCTCCCTACTTCTTCCTTTTATCTTCTTTTATTTATGAAGTCATTTGTATTCCAGAAAGGGCTGTTATTTAGCCATTCTTACCTCAACGTTGATCCCTTAACACAGAAAAAATGATCCTGCTAAAGGGGAAAGTGAGATTAAAAATGAGGCGAATCACTAAATTGTAAACAGTATAACCAGAGGCTAAATCAACATGCACAGATAAAGCCAGGATTACCCAAAATTGGTTCCAAAATCCACATCTGTGCTAAAGGAAACAACAAGTTTTAAAGCATTTCATTAGTAACTTGTCTATCCTGTTCAGTGATAGCAAGTTCAAGGTCAAATCAGAATTCAGCAGCCTAACATGAATGTGGCTTAGGGGACTTCTTCCCCTGATGTTTCTACGTGTTGGTAGAATTTTCTTCTCTGAAGATTTAAGAATAAGCCTCATGAACTCCCAGCACTGGGAATAACTCAAACCATGCTCTTTCCAGGCAGCATTCATAAGCCAGAAATGTAGATGTCTTTTACCTTCTTCCCCAAGAAAGTTTATAAAATAAAGCTCTTAGATACTCAGGAGGACAGGCAAGGTTGTACCAACAAAGGTAACTGAGAGGTCTTGGGTGGAGGAAAGAATTTAAAGAAGAATCTAACCCTTTGTGGACCACATGATATCTCACAGTTCTGGAGCTTTAGCACTGCTGACATCTGAGGATCATCTAGGATTTCAGAGTGGGAAGGAATATTAGGAGCGTTTGGTTCAACCGTCTCACTTACAGATGAGGAAATTGATAGGAAAGTAACTTGTTCAAGGACACACTGAGGGTGCTTGGCTGAGCTGGTAATAGACTCAGGTCTCTTGACTCTCGGTCCAGTGATCTTTTTGTTATATGTAACAGCACCCAAAAGAAAAACATAGGTGCAAGAAAGTAAATCCAGCTCTCACACACACCTGCTCCAATTTAATTGGCTTTCTGCAATTTCTCCCTGAAAATTCAGGTTCAGAGATGCCAAGGCTAAAATTGTTGGAGATTTATTGGCTTCCAAAATCACTCTCTAAACATCTTTTCTCCCTGCCCCCATCCCTACCTCCTGTGGCAATCCCATTAAAAATAGTTTTGACTTGAAATTGGCCTGGAGATCATCATCAACTCTGCAATTATATAACTCTTCAACTGAGTGCATTATCATAGCAAGCAAAACCCAGACCAGTTTACAGTAGGGCTCTGCTGCCTCAGAGGAAAACCAAATCCCTGCTGGGAGTCTACAGATGCTCTGAGGAGATGTGCAGATTTCTCCTCACCTGAGCATCTGTGTGAATGAGTGTGTGTGTGTGTGTGTGTGTGTGTGTGTGTGTGTGTGCGTGCGCACACGTGCGTGCTCCATAGAGTCTGAGAGATGTGCTCCCTTTTCTCAGCCTCACACTCTGTGTCATAGCCAGGCAGGGCCCATATGAAGTGGACTTTGCAGACCCTGGTGGGGTTGATGGATGAGTGTCTGACTCCCTCATCAGGAGATATGAGCAGGAATTCCCTGCACAGAGATAATGTGAAGGATACAGAATCACAGATTCTGAAAACGCCTGTGCTCTGAGGACTCTTAAAGATCATCTTGTCTGTAGACTCCTACCCTTTTTTTTCTCAGAAGAACCCAAGGCTCCATGAGATAAAATGATACACAGAGAACTCTCAGCAAGATCGTGGCAGAATCGGGACCAGAGAGCAGGGCACATAATTCCACGTCCAATGTGCTTTCCTTACACTGAGCTTTGGGTTGTGTCATCTCTTTTCCCCACTTTTTCCCCTCCAAAACTTGAGAAAGGAGCCCTTCCTCTGATAAGGTGCTAAAAAACCAGTCTTTTGCAAAGATGAATGCAGATACCAGTCTTTTCATTGCCGGCTACTTGCCGGGATTGTGTGCTGGTTAAAAGCAAGGATCCTTTGGGTTTGAATCCTAGTGCCTTGGTTTTCCTTTTCACAAAACAAGTGCAATAACGGCTCTTCCTTTACAAAGTTATTATGAAGAATATGTGGATGAATTCATGGGAAGCACTTAGCACAATTCCTGGCACAGTGAGTACTAAGTACTAATAAAAGCTGCTGTTATTTCTACCAAGCCTGTACATGAGAAGGGAGATTGGAAGAACAGGAGTTAGGTTCTGCAGCAGGAGGAGGGAATATGAAAATAATAGATGGTGCAAATGGAGACAAGCGTGACTTACTTGCTGAGCACATGGCTGGTGGTCAAATGGGCTTGAGTATTTTATTCCTGGCTCTTTCACTTAGCAATTCCGTGAGCTTTGAACTGGGGCAAGTCACCAAACCTTTCTAGGCCTCAGACCTGCAAAATGAAGGGACTGAACCAGGTGATGTCTGAGGCACATTCCAGCCCTAACATTGTAGAATTTTATAAAAAATTTCTTTCCCATGGTAATTGGAGAAAAGGCAGGCATCCTATGTCACCTGAAAAAGCATTTTGCAGACCCTCCACCCCTCCACCCTTTTAACAAAGCTCATGTCAGACATCTTCCAATGTCAGGCCCAAGTTTCCCAAAAGAATGTGTAGGCTTATATTTATTTTACAAAAGGGGATAATGAGAGAAAAGTGAAGCAAGACCCCCCAAAATGGGTAGTGCTGAAAGTCAGAGAGGGGATCATAAACTTTGGAACTTTGACATAGCCTTGGTGGTGGCAGCTGGGGGATTATAAATATGGTATGTGGATCTTCTGGACCCTTCTCCAACTTCCTGAAAACGATTTTCTGAGAGGCCGGGAGTGGAACCAGATGCCACATGCATTTGGTGCATACCAACTAAATGGTGAGTGTTGAGAACACTGTGTGTGTGTGTGTCTGTGAGTGTGTGCATGTTACAGGGTGGAATGGGAAGCATCTGTGGAGCTTAGCAGGAAGTACAGGTTGAGAACTCTGACTCTAGGAAGCGTGCTCCCCAGCTGCAGTCGGAGCTGGCTAACAGCCACGTTGTGGGCCATATTCCCATAAAGACCAGCTGACCCAGGACTTTACAGGTGGACAAACACATCGCCCACTTCATCACTGATTCTCAGGTATACCAGCAAGTCTGTGATTTACAGGGGCTGGAAGGCAAAAGAAAGCAGTGACGTGCCTTTATTTGTGGCTTGCAAACAAGTGATTTCTACTAAGTCTTCCTCCTTTCACAAAAAGGCAGCTCCAGCTATCCTTTCCAGCAGGGTCGCTGCCTCTCCATTTTAAAGAGGAAGCTAGCACTTTCATCTAGGATCCAAAAGGGGCACGAGATGAACTTCTGCCTTCAAAGACAAATCCATGAGAAAGAAAATGCTGTGGATTGGATTCTCCCCATGGAATTTTTAGCAATGATACTGCTATACCACAAGCATACCAATAGATCCATTTTATCTGAGCAGAATTGTCAACAAAATTGGAGTGTGATTTTCAGACGTTTCAACATGAATAAGTCAATTTGGTTAGGTGACTTCTCCTCAGCAGCAAATTGGGATGTCTTACCACATAGCTTAAGATATATAGCTTGATAAAAATAATGAAATAACTCAGGGCTCCCTCCCTGGGCTCCAGCCTATTTCTGAGATTGCTCTTCATCCCACTGTGAAAGATGCTGCCCAGATCCCCCTGCAGGGCTGACGCACTGCTCCCTCCAGCTGCCGAGAGTGACAGTGACCAACGTGGCTGAGCCCCTCTGAGGGCACCCTGTGTACAGAGAGCTCACTCATTTAAGACCATGCCCCTCCTGGGCTGGGGTGGGGAGCCCACATCCAGTGACTGGTCGGACTCACTGTGCCAATGAGCACGTTTCTGGAGGGTCCCTATGCCCAGGAAATCCCTGTGGACCAGGACTGGAACTGTATTCCAACTCCTCTATTCACTGTCTCCACAGGTATGGGGCCTCAGAGTTTAGTTAGAGCATTAAATTCCCTTCATGCAAATCTCCATCCATCTCAGAATTTGATTTCTGGGGAATCTGACCTGCAACACCAACTATCAACTCCCCTTGGTTGATACAAAAAACTAGATTTCCTGCAGGTATATATTAATCACACTTAAAAAAAAAAATCTGTATTTTCTGATGCTTTGATATCTGGGGGCTTGCTGTCCCTGGAGAGATTGCCCCTCCTAGGGCTAGCCAGTTTCTACTGATAGTAAAGGACCTACCTGCAAGCGCAACTTTCACATACAAACCAACCAATCCAGAGCCCACACCACAACCTCTTCCTTTATTGAGCTCTCTCATACTCTAAGCCACGATCTACTTGTGCTAATCACCCCAGGGCCCAGTACCAGACAACAGAGACAGTCCCTAAACCCACAGATTACTGAAAGTATTCAAACTGGACAACCCCAAGCCTGCTTACCACGTCTCACCCATTCCTTCCCATGGAAATCACAGTAGAGGCTCTTGTCTATGTTTCCCCTTGCTCCCTCTGTCTCCTGACCCACCCTGGTGTGTCCCCATGTGGCCCTGCATGGTGTGCTGTGCCTCCTGTTTCTAGGGATCTGTGAGTATAAATACTTTTTCCTTCACGAAAGACATTTCCCTGTCTGTGTGTCATCCTACACCTTAGTAAAATAAATTTTGGGGTGTTGTCTGGTTAGTTCACTTGGGAAACAGTGGTGCTGATAACGCCAAGGTCAAGGGTTTGGATCCCCGTACCAGCCAGCTACCGCCAAAATAAATAAAATAAAATAAAATAAAATAAATTTCAGGTACATTTTAAAACAAGGAATTAAAGGGAAGCTTCTTTTTTATTTTTTAAAAATTTTATCAATATACAATGTAGCTGATTTTCATGTCCCTTTACCGATTCCTCCCTCCCACCTATCAACATCATATCTGTTCACTTGTCTTAACAAGTTCAAGGAATTGTGATTGTTGTGTCTTCTTCAAAGGGGAGCTTCTTAACCCAACAAGATGTCTGGATCCCTGCATGTATCCTACCTATTAAGATGGAGGAGCCATGGGGAAGACGTCAGTGCTAGTCATTCCCCTGCATGCTGCCTGATGCTCCCTAGGCCAGGCTACAACAGGTGGATTCCAAATGCTCCACACTTCCTGCCCTATTTCCACTCACCCTCTGACTGCTCACATTCTTATTCTGGAACAAGTATGAAGGAGAACACTTTACTCCAGAGGAGTTTACCCGAATAAGCCACTGGGTCTTCTGAAGCTACTCATGAACCTTCTCTGCCTAGAACTCAGTCTTCTCAGCTCTGGCCATGTGATAAGTTCTAAGCTCAAGTGTTTATTTCTCCCTGGCTTCTTGTGGGGTCAACCTGCTTCTAGAGGCGTAATTCATTCCCAAGGAGGAACACCTCTGCTAATGGCACCTGTATCCCCAAGTAAAATGGAAATCCTTTAGGTCGTGCTCTTTCTGTTTCTTAACCATCTGTCCAACATACTGCAATATAAAGCCTCCAAAAGATACTACAAGAGGCCTTGGAGTGTCTCCTACCCCCAAGTTTGGACATCTCAAGAAGAAACTTAGGGTCTTGGGATACTATGGGTAGAGGCATCAGTAGGACGTAGGTGGAAAGGACACATGCAGGCATTCTCTCTCTCTCTCTCTCTTTCTCTCTCTCTCTCTCTCACACACACACACACACACACACACACACACACACACACACACACACACACACACACAGATTTCATTTGTATGCAGTGGAATACAGCTTTGCTATATAAGGCCATCAAGGATCGCTCTTTCATTAAATATCTGGACCTAGCATGAGATTGGAGTTCACTCCACTATCACCTGAAACCTCGAAGGAGAAGTAATGCTGGGTCATTCACATACCTTGAGCCCTTCAAGAGCAGGTCGATGCGAGGATCCTATGGGATATTGCTCATTGAAGTCCCACAGCTCCACTCCTTCATTCAAGTGTAAGTGGTTTTTGTTGGGGATGGTTTGTTTCCATGTGACAGCTATTGGTTTCAGGAAACCAGCATTTGGGGCACAGAAGCAGTGTTTTTTCCCCTGCCCTAGTGGCAAAAGTACAAAGTTCTATTTCCAAGGCCACCCCCACATCATTTTGAGGCCTTGGTAGGGAAACACTCCTTTTTTTTTCTATACACTGAATGCTTTATTAGGTAAATGGGAATAATTTGACCTGCTTTTCCCTTCATGGACACTGTGAGACTTTACGCTTCTATGGTGCGTTAGGAAAACTTTGGAAGGAACTTGCTACGGCCAAACATCACTGGGGACCCCACCCATCTGATCTGTTCACTCCAAGAATCATATGATATGCCAGCTGGCAGGCTACCTCAGATCTTATCCAGTTTAACATCTTTACCCTACAGAGGATGAAACTGAGGTCCAAAAGAGAGAAGTAAATTGCTGAAGACTACACAGGCTACTTAGTGGCCAGAAGCTCAAAACAACAGAATGCAGTAGTGAAAAGCCTGGGCTCTGGAGTTACGGCCTGAATTTTGGATTTGCCACCAGTGACTTCTGCAACCTTGCATTAGTTAAGTTATATCTCCACAACCAGTGTTCTCATCTGCACACTGAAGATGATGATAACCTCAGAGGGTTGCTGTGAAGATTAAATGCAACAGTGTTCTGCACCTCGCCTGACAAATAATGTGTTGTATAAACGCTACTGCATGTATTGGAGACCAGTAAAGATTCTGGCTCCCCTTCCACAGTGTACAGTTCTTGCTGGGACATGGCTGACCAGCCAGGGGCTACATTTCCCTGCCCCTGTGCAGCCCCTAAGTAGGCCAAGTGACTAAGCGATAACCAGAGGAGTAAGTAGAAGTGATGTGTGTCACTTCTGGGCCTGGTGGTTCAGTAACAGGTGACAAGTCTTCCTCCCTCTGTTGGTTGGAGTATGCCAGAGCAACTCTGCAGCCCCAGAGCAGTGGAGCCACAAGACGGAAGCAGCCTGCATCCCTGAGTTATAGCTTAGAGAAGTTTTATTGGGTTAGCTAATGAGACTTGGAGGTTGTTACCACAGCTAGCATGAAATAGCCTGATGAATATATTATTGCTATTGTTACTAATACAGGACACATGTTGAGAAAATAAAAGGGAAAATTGGAATGTTTAGCCAGTATGACTCTTGGCTACAACTTCTGGGTTTGAAGATAGGCAAAATGCGCATTTGCACCATCCTTACTTGCAATAATCCTCACACTCGAAGGCTTACATTCTCTTGCTATTAAACAGCAGAGGGCAGAGGCAGAGTCTGGGCTAGCTCTGCCCTCCCTAGAGGCTGGCATAGCTTTTCGGATGAGTGGTAAGAGGCACTAAATGATCAGCCCCGGCAGTATGCTTTTGTAAAATCCCTTGCAAGAATGGTAAAAGAATTAGAAATGTTGCAGGAAAGGTGGCAGCCAGGGGGCTGAGACAGCCAGGTCTTGGTCCCCTCTCTACCTGTAGCCTGCAGCATGCCCTTGGCTATGCCACATAATGTCTCGAGCCCTGACTTCCCCATCTGTAAAATGAGGGACCGAAGCATCTTAAAGAATCCTTCATCTCTAATGATTTGGGATTTTTATGAGTTCATTTGTTCAACTAAATTTATTCAGTGCTGTGCTGGATGCTGGAAGTACAGAGATCATTAAGATGTGGTCTCTGATCTCAAGATGCTCATCATGTAGAGAGGATTTGCCTATCCTGGAGCCCAGCGGGATGGAGTGGTCTTTGCACAGTGTTCTCTGACAAGATGGCCACTTATGGGCTTTACTTACCTTGATGTAAAATAGAGGAGAAAGGGGATAAGGACTACTTACTTCACAAGGCCAAGTACTCTATGAAGAGTGTTCATTCTGGAATCTGCAACATGGCAACAATTCAAAAAAGTCTTTCTTCCTTCTAGCAACTCAAAAACCCTGCATTTTAGAGCCCCCCAAATGAGGCTATTATCTCATAGTCCCTGATTTTACACATGAAACTGAGGCTCAGAGGTATAAAACGCTCATCTGGGGCCACTTACCTGAAGAGTAGGTCAGGTCCAGACTCCCTATGCCAGTCATCTTTAGTCATGGCCGTGGAAAGGAGGGGAAATTCGAAAAAGCATTGCCACGAGGCCAGCTGAGCGTTTGCCTCTGCAGTGCCTCCCAGATTCCACGCTTTGGAAACCTCTGGATTTCTTTAGGGGAAGCTATTGAACTGTGAGACTCTTGATGCTCCCCTACAGATCCTGATGTCTTGCTCTAATCAGATCTAACATCTATAGCTCTGACAATGTGGTTGCTCAGAAACCTTTGGAGCAGTTGCCCCCTTAAGCCTTTCAGCCTCAGTTTCTATATATTATACCTATTTCAATTATGTTTAAAAACCCATAAGTGCGAAACTAGTCATGTAGCCAAACAAGGGTAGGCGGTGGAGTGTGGACCGCAGGGAAGAGCCAACAGCTACTTTCTGGTTGAAAGGATTGAACCTTCTGAGGAAAACGAAAAGCCCCTTCCTCTGTTGCCATGGGAACAGCTCAGCAATGCTAAGGCTGCCCTGCAGGAGGCCGCCTTGGAGCAGAGCTGGGGAGAGGGCTTTCCTCCCAATGAGGCAGGAACAGTTTGCGAGAAAACAATCCTGTCAGCTCTTCTGAGTTCTGCAGGGGATGGGAGTGGTGGGCCAGCCTTTGGCCCTAGAACATCTTTTGTCACAGAGTTGCCCAGCTGGCAAAAAAAGGGGCCATGGCCCAAGGGTCACTCCAAATGATAACGGAGCAGGAGTCTCTGTCTAAGGACTCAGCCTCACCGAGTCTCTCATCCTCTCCCCACTGCTACAGCTCTATTCCTGTCCTACCAGGACAAGGCAACTGGGCACCCCTTGTCTGAAGGAGCCAGAGATATAACCAGAAAGAAAGTGGTATCAGAGAAGGCTGAGCGAAGGGCAGGGCAGCCACAAATCCCTTTTCTGTGACTCTGGAATCCCTTATTGCCCCACTCCACACCACACACACAAAGATTGACGATGATGATTGTCTCCTGACCCATTTTTTCTTCTGCTCTGTTCACAGAAGACTCATTGCTCAGCCCACTCCCAGCTGTTTCTGACTCAGATGCACCACTGGGGGCCATGTCCCCCAACCACCCCTTCTGAAGAGCTCCAGTTTTATTGGGTCAAGAACAGTGGGGAGGGCTCTGATAGGACAGCAGTGAAAAGCACGAGCTCTGGTGTCAGACAGACTTGGCCTTGCCTGGCTTTGCCACTTCCTGGCTCTGTTACTTGGGTTGGGATACTAAAAGTCTGAGTCTCAATTTCTTTATCTGTAAAATGGAGAGTAATACTATCTGCCTCACAGGATTGCTGGGTATATTATATGATATATTGCACAGATAGCACTAAGCCAAGGGCCTGGAACATAATTGGTTTTTAGCAAATGTAACTTTAGCAAAAAAATTTTCACGTTTAGAGAAGATGATCGTTACAATTCTCCTACTTATAGGAGGCTGTGATTTCTATCCTCACTTCTCCAAAAATAATATATTTTGATTACCCTCCATGGTTAGGATTATTTCAACTTTAAAAAATATCTATCTTACTCACTCTCTTATTCTCTCTTAAAAACAATTGTTTTTGTTAAAAACAAAGTGCAAAGAATAAAGAAATCCAATAGAATGTTAATAATGTGTGTGGCAGTAGGATACTGTGAAATTTTTTTTATTATGGAAATAAAATATTGCAAAAGTGGTGTTATCCAACTCTCTGTCTATCCAATCTCCATTCTCTTTCTGACATCTATTTAAAGGGTCTTAACCATTCCCAAACTTTAATTATCTTTTCCACAGAGAACATTTTCAAGTCTCCATCTCCAGGTCTGGCCTCCCTCCCAGGCTCTGGTCCCACAGGGCCAGCATGCATCCATGTGGATGAGCCAGCAGAATCCATAATTAAGCACCTGCACATGGTGTATCGCTGTTTACAAAGCCCTGTCACACTTGTCTCATTCGATCCCAGATAACTCTGTGATATGACTACTGATACCACCATCCGCATTTTACAGAAGACACAACTGGGCAAATTAAAAGTCTTGCCCACTCTGTTTCCATTTCACAGGTGATAGAGGGTGGTGCAGGGAATGTGAACCCAGGGAAGCTGGTGCCCCTTCAGAACACGTTTCCCCGAGGATACAATGTCTGGATGCCCCAGACTGATGATTTCTCCACTAGATCAGTGACTCCTCTGGCCTCTCATCTCAGTAGTGGCATCACCATTTCCTCACTCATCAGTCCCCAAACCTGCTGTTCATCAGTCTCCTCTCCTCTCTTCTCCACTACTTTGCTCAGTCAATCATCAAGTCCCATCAATTCTTCTCATTCAGCATCTCTCAAATTGTCCTTTTTCCTCCTTTCCCACAGTGGCCCCCCATGCTCAGGCCCTTGCCACTGCATATCCTGACCACCATGCTGCTGGTCTAACTGCAATCTCTTTGTCCCTAGGTAACCAGGCTAATCTTATTTATAGTTTTCTTGTGCAAACACTGTAGCAGCTCTTGATTGCCTATGACATAAAGTTCAAAATTACTGCCTGACAGACAAGACCCTCCTTGATGTCCTGTAAACCTATCTTTCTTGCTATAACGCTCATTACTCCCCTACTCAGTCATTCAACTCCAGCCATATAGGTACGATCTAAGAACAGCAAATAGTGTTCAAGACATCAGGTGCCCAGACATCAAAAGATGATACCAGCCTAATGGGTGGAAAAGGTTTATAAGATCATATTTGGGTCGAGACAAAGGGTGCCACGATCAATTAGCACGATCTTCCATCGTGGGGGGGGGCGGGTGGTGGAAGAAGGCGACGTTCCTTTCTTATTCTTTATGTCTTTTTATTAGTTTGAAACCTAGGCCATGACCTCACCTTTCCCCCAATCTAATTTCCCTACAGCCACTTAACACAGTGCCTTGCACACAGTGGATACTTGATAATTATTTTAAAATTGATCCATAAATTTTTCTAAACCCATTTTGAGCTGCAGTAAAGCAGAAGCCCCATAGGGTAGAGGAGTGGTTTTCAACGCTAGGGAATTAAAGAAAAAAAAAAAAAAAAACTGATGTCTGGGCCTCACCCCATAGGTTCTGATTTAATTAGTCTGGGATGGATCCAGCACTAGTAGTTTTTTAAAGCTTCTCAAGGTTGAGAACCACTGCTTTAAGGAAAAGGCAGTGGATCTCAGGAGTCCCAGTTTTACTGAATAGCTGCATGCTCACGAACAAATCACTTTACCTCTGTGGGTCTCCATTTCACCTTTTAGAAAATAAAGTGGTTCTACTGCATTTTTTCTAAAGTGCAGTCAGACTCTAACAACATTCTCTCCCTTTTCCTAAAGAGTTTCACAACCAGCAGCGTCTAGCTCTTATTTTAGGGGATCTAAAGGCCTTCATCAGATGCTCCCAGAATTAGAAGAAATGGAAAGCCTAACTAATGCTCTTTTCTTTTTTTCTAGCCTGTTCTAGCCATTGGAAACATTGCCTCTTCAATCACTCACTCAATCAATCAATTGCTAATAACAAGGAGTAAATTGGGGGTCATTAAGCCCCACTCATTATTGGATATATACAATTGACATTTCCTCATATTTGTGAAATATGCTTTAAGAAAAGTTCCTAAACTTCTCTTGCAACCAGATTATTGCCTCTAGGGCTCCTCCTACATAGAAAATTGAGAGCTGCCTGAAGTCAAGGACTTAATGAATCCCTATGCAAGGGACTGTGGGGAGAATACAAAGAAACAAAATTTTGTCCAAGGAACTTAGAATATAAGTGAAGAAAGAAAATTAACACACACACACACACACACACACACACAATTTGGAACTGAATACTGGGCACTGACAGTAAGGTGTTCAGGTGGTACCCATGGAAGGGAAAGATCCCTGTTCCTCCCACCAATCCTGGCTCGGTCTCTTCGACCTTAGAGTGCTGGCATCATCCCAAACCTATGATCAAGTTCATTCATGCTTTGACCAGTACCTGGCCACTGCGAAGGGCTCCCAGAATGCCTCCTAATTGCTGAGCACAGCGGGAAGTAACAAAAAACACCTACCATGCTTCTTGTTATGTCTGCCTTCTTTTCCCCTAATAATGGCTCCCAAATTCATTCCCAAGTAATTTATGTGCGAATTAGACTAGAAGAAGGCAGAAAAAACTAGGGGTGGGGGTGGGAGAACATAAGTTGTATCCCAGGCACCTGCAATTGAGGACAAAATGTTCTATTACTTAAAAACAGAGTCTGGGTGATGCCATTACTAGATCCATTGAGGAAGTGGTGTGTGAACTTGATAAAGGTCAACATCTGGGCCCTGTATGCAAAGCAGGGGGACTTTTTAAACCTGTCCAGGCACCTTAGTGCTTTACTGACAGTCTTGCAGACCAGTGTTCTTTGGTCATCTCCAAAGAATTAGCTCTCAACTCTCATCCCTTCTCTTCCAGCGAGGGTGATCAGTAGTGATGGCTACTGACAGTGAAAGCAATGGGTTAAACTGAGTCCTGCATATCTGGGACTAGCACCAGAAAGTGTTTTCCCTGTGCTGGACTTTTTTGCTTAGTTTCACCTCAGAATGTCCCCTCCTGATAGCAACCAGTTTGTTACATGCTCTCCACACATAGCTCACAGAATGTGGACCATCCTGTCCAACTCCTGATTTCGTAGATGAGGAAATTAGGCCCTTACAGAGAAGGCACTTGTCCGTGGTCACAGACTAGGTGGTATTATCATTATGACACTGATGGTTTGTGCTCAGGTCTGAAGGGTATAATGAGGAGAAAGGACACCGCAGGTTTAGACTTTGCCCTTCTCTCCTCATTCTAAATTCTCCCCTTCAGTGCTGTCAGCTACCCCCACATCTTCTTTATCACCTCCATTCTGGTGCCCCTCTAACCTGTGTCCTTCACCCTGATTGGATCCTGAACTCCAAGTCCATACTTCCACTGTCCGACACATTTCCACATGGATATCCCATTGTTATCTCAAAAACAACATGCCCCAAATGGAATTCATTATTGACCCCCAAATACCTTACAAAATCCCCACTTTTGGATTCTCCATCTTATTTAAGGGCAAACCTATCCATCCTATTGTGTTAGATTGAAATTGGGTAGCTGTCTTCTGCCTTTTCTTCTCATTTTCCTTCTATAGTGCCACTCAGTCTCCAAATCTATTTCTCATTCTAGAATGCCATCTCACCCATCTCCTGTTTCCATTTTGATTGACACAATACAGGCTCCCATCTCCTTTCATTGCATTACTATGAGTTCCCTAATCAATGACCCTCTTCCTGGATTTCCCCATCTGCCACTTGTCTGTCCTCCAAACTGCTGCCAGACTAACTTTCCTAATACACAGATCTGTCATGTTATTTCCTTGCTCCAAAACTCCTGTGGTTGCTTTACTGCCTGTATGGTAATGTCCTAACCCTTCAGCCTGTCAGTCTAAGCTCTGCACTATTTGGTCATACCCTGAAGTCCTTTCCATCTACACCCGGTTCCAGCCACATTTTACTATTCACTCCTTCCTCAAGGGGCCCTGCACTTCCTTCTCTTGACCAGAAATGTCCTTCCTCCAATATTACCTTGACAAAGCCCTACTTCTTTTTCAAAACCCACTTCTTTAATGAAGCCATCTCCCATCTCACACACTCTCCCACAGTGGTTGCATTTTTAACATTTTAAAGTTAAGTTGATGATGATTATATAAGATTATGATAAGAAGCAAAACCCTAAAAAACCTGGAGAAGTTGGTTATAGGGCAGCCTCTTTTAACATGTTTTCTCTCCACTAATTAGTGGGTCAGACCTCAGGCTAAAACCCTTCTCTCCTGCGTTTGTCCTTTGTACTTTCGTCTTAGTTCCTGCCCTCTGCCTTCCATGACAGGTGTGGGTATAAAAGTTTTCCTTCTGTACCAGTTTAAAAACTCAAGCAGACACAAAGGGTGTCTGAACCTAGGATGCCTTGACATTTGTCAATGTTGTCACCTGGTTACCTAGCCTCTGTTGTAATTATAGGCATGGTAGTTGTTATGGTAAGAGTAGGAGGTGGCTCCCATGTATGAAGTGGGTCCCATTATTGGCTTGTGCTCTGGGCCTAAATATCAACATGTAACTCCAGTATCCTGGGCTAGATAAAACTTGGGAAGGCACGTTTTCTCCTACAGGGTAGATCCAGATATAATTCCCCTCAATACTCAAACCCACCTAAGATCATACCTTCTCAAGCTTAAAAAGGCCACACTCAGTGCCTGAGTAGAGGAAGAGGGTACAGCAGAGCATGAGGTGAACCAGAATAATCTTATTTATACTCTCAGGGAAGCTCCCACAGAAAACATGGCATCCTGGAACCCGCCCATTCCAATCTTGACTGCCGGACGTAGAGCAGATGAGGGGTACATAATGTGAGAACACTTGCCCTGGAGGTTGCCGTTATGGTAGTAGCTACTACCCCTGTGAGGTGGGTGTCTGTGCCGAGAGTTTTATATACACCAGCTCACTCAATCCTTCCAGCAATCCTATGTGGGTATTGTTATTATTATCATTATTTAACAGAGAAGAAAAATAAAGTTTAGAAAACTTTGGGTTTTACGCTCATAAAACAGAGCATTTAGTAAGTTTCATTAATGTTTTAATGCTTTTATTGAGCATTTTATGCCAGATACCATGGGAGATACAAGGACAAATTAGATATGCTCCCTGACCCAAGAAGTTCACAGGCCATTGGGGCAGACAGCATGTATTTAAGGAAATCAGATTTTGTTAGGAAGAGGGAGAGGTTGCCGTCAACTCAGTGGTCTTGCTTAGAAAAAAGAATGGGCCAGTGGTTTTGAGAGATAGGTCAGACTTCAAAAGTCAGAGATAGGAGAGCATGTGCTTTCTGTGAAACTAAACTGTAAACTCCTTGAGGGTATAATCAGTTCAAGAGCTATTTATCAAACATCTTCTATGCACCTCCCAGGGTAGCATGTGTATGAAAAGGGGGTGAGTAGGATATAAAGATAAATAAGACAGAGCTGTCGCCCTTAAGCCTCAGGACAAACTTCCTCCTTAGTCACCAGCAGCATTTCTTCCTCTAGACGCCCAACGAATCTCCTCATTCTCTTTATTTCAGTGAATCTTAGACTGATGTGCTTTTCACTGTCCTCTATTTCAACAGGGTCAGACAACCCAGAACAGCACCAGGGTCTAGAATTCTGGGATCTGAAAGATTATGGGGAAAAGCTTCACACTCTAACTCATTTGCACGTTACTTACTGAGCCTGTCTATGCACATGTCTTAGAGACTTAATAACCTTCCTTAATGGTACTCAACTCACCTGAAGTTCACCTGCTGATCCACACGTTCCCACCTGTTGATGGAGGTGCAACAGTACTGATGGCTGGGAAGACAGAGATGCTGGGTTCCCACATGCTTTCTTCTGTCCTGTGCATGCATGTGTGTGTGCATGTGTGAGCTTATGAGTGTGTGCGTGTGCATGCATGCATGTGTGTGTGTGAGAGAGAGAGAGAGCACATGCAGGTACAAGTGATACTTCTTGGGATCAGCATCCACACTGGGGAACCCAGGTCAGCTTTCCTGTAGTCCTCTGCAGGGGGGATACCTGTGTCTGGGAAACCACCCTCAATTCTGGCTAATTGACCTGAATGGCAGTGCACTCCTCTGGGAATCCCTAGGGACTTGTCGGAGGACAGCCACAAACACTCCTAACACAAAGGCAGAAAAAATAACAACAGTCCATCTTGGCGCCCTGGCTGTAAATGGCTCATTTACTCTGGCAAGAGGAATGGAGATTTAATGACAAATTGTAATGCTGCACAGCAGGCTTGGTTGTTTGCTGTAAATTATTTTGAAAGAGGCACTATGCCTTAATAAAAAGAGGATTGCTTTTTGCAGTGGAGTCTGAACTCAGCTGTGAGTTGAGGGCCACTGGCAACCCCCCATTCTGTTTCCCTACCCCATCCCCAGGTCTGCTCTTTCCTGTCTCTTGGGGAAGGAAGAGATGGCTAGGTGGGTTTCATAGCAGTGCATTTTCCCTCCTGGGAGGGCAAAGGGATAAAGTTCAGATTCATAGGTCTCAGCCACAGGGTGCAGAGTTCAAAGGGCATATGCTAATTTGCCGTCTTGAGAATGTCCTGCTCTCTCCTCCACACGGGATTAACTTTCGGGAAGGAGGAGGGAGCTCTGAGGACTGTGTTGATTAAAAGCACATCAGGAGACCTGAAAGCTCACATCATCAATGTCTTTTAACAAGGCAATATGTGTGAATAGGCAGCCTTGGGGATAAGAGGCAGAAGCCACTAAAGCTCTGTGGCAGAGAGAGTGCTCGCTAAAGATCCATGTCCCCATTAAACTTCCCAGCCTCCCTTGCAGTTGGAGTGGGCCATGTGACAGCTGTGGCCAATGGCCTGTGAGTGAAAGTACAATGTGTCATTTCAAGGCTGAGGCAGTTAAGAGCCTGCAGGGCTCATGGAGTTCCTCCCTCTCTCTCTCTCTCTATCTCTCTCTCTCCCCCTTGTCCATCTAGTGATCTTGGAGGCCATCTATTCCGGATGGCGTGGCCATGAGATGAAGAAGGGCAATGTGCTCTGCCCTGGGTTTTGCATTCTTGTGAACAAGAAATAAACTTCATTGTGTTAAGCCTGTGAGATTTCAGAGTTTATTTGTTACTGCAGCACACTCTAGCCTATCCTGACCAATATAACCACCATCTCTAGGGCCTGTACTTGGACTGTGTTTCCCGGTGCTGGGCAGTGCATTCCCTGTTCTGCTCCCATGCACCAGCCCTGTCTGCTGTGAGGCCTGACTGAGGAGCAATATAAATGCCATCAGACAGCCCGCATTCCAGTCCAGGCTCTGCACTTACTAGGCAACCTCAGAAAGATCATCTGGCCTCTCTGAGCCTCAGTTTCTCCATCTGTAAAACAAGAGCATCTATTTTGTCAGGCTGTTGTGACAAATAAGCCAATCTTTGCAAAACCCTTACGGCAGTTCTTGACACATAATTAGCACTCAAAAATATCAATTCTTCCCTTTTTTTTCTTTTTCTGCTCTCCTTTCTCAAGATGTAATGTGGTCCCAAATGAAGTGAGGCTAATCAGCCAATGAGAATCTAGCCTGCAGAACTGGTCTTACCAGCACTCTGTACTATCTAAACATTTGAATATTATGTGTACCACGTACACGTACTGGTTATGTTTTCTCGGGCAAGCTACATAACCTCTGCACCTCATCTGCAATCATCTGCAAGATGGGGGAGCAAAGAGACTTCAGTCACTGGGTTGTTCTGAGAATTAAACAAACATGTTCGAAACAGTGCCTGGCACATAGTACCCACTATATATAAAGACTATCTTCTATTATTATTATTATTATTATCATCATCATTATTTGCCCCTTGGCTAATCTCATCTTGAAAAAGCTGTTTATGGTATGGTCTCATCTGTTTATACCTGAATTTGAGAGACCCTAGGACCCATAAATGCTATTCATGTAGACTGGAAAACAGGCGACATATTTTCCCATGCCCCAAGGTGTCTTAAGGCACTCTTGTTCTCTAGGCTGGCCCTCAAGACCTGTATAGTCAAGTCTTCTCAAGCATTTTGGTTAATTATAATAACAGAATAAAAGTTAGGAGAGGAGAGTGGAAAAGGAAACTACATCTGGATATCTAAGATGAAGATCTGCTCTGCACCTATGCATCCACTCATTTACCCTCTAAACATTTATTTGGTGCCTGCTATGTTCCAGGATTGGATCAAGCACTGAGGCTGAATAAATCATTGTCCTCACACTCTGATAGGGATGATGGAGACATAAACAGAGAGTTAGGAAGTAGTGCGAGTGGGAGGACAGAGGTATACACAAAATATTTTAGGGAAGATCAAGAAACAATCCCTAAAGCAGCTTGGGCCATGTGCCGGGTGTGGGTGTGTGTGTGTGTGTGTGTGTGTGTGTGTGTGTGTATGTGTGTGTGTGTATGTGTGTGTGTGTGTGTGTGTGTGTACACATGAGGGTACTTCAAAAAGTTCGTGGAAAGATTCATATTATCTTTTAATTCTATGTTTCCATGAACTTTTTGAAGTACCCTTGTGTGATGACTTCCTAGAAGAGGTGACCTGCAGCTGAGTTTTATAGGGGAGGTAGGATTTCCTGAGCAAGGAAGGGGAGGAAAGCATTCAAGTCAACTGAAATAGCACAAAGACACAAAAAACAAAACAAAAAGAAACAAAAAAACAGTGGGTTATGGACAGGGAACCTGAGGCTGCTCTGTGCTGCTAAACTGTAGAGTGTGAGGAGGCAGACAGTGAAGGGCCATGAGCTTGGTAAGGTGGGCGTGGACCAGGGCACAAGGCCATCATTCTCTAGGATGAGGAGCTTGATGCTGGGGAGCCACTGAAGAGTTTCAGGAGCAAAGCTTACTTTGGTGGCCATGTGCAGGATGAATTTGAAGGGCGACAGGCTACAGACACAGAGACCATTTAGGAAGTTCCTCAGTTTAAAAGAATGGAGAGAATGAATGTCTGGTGTAGGGTAGTGATAGGTAGATGGAAAGAAGGAGAGGAATTTGAGACATGCCTGAGAAAAAGTTGTTAGGAGGAAGGACTTGGGGTTTGATTGGATGCGGAGCAAAGGAAGAGTGGCTTGAATGAATCCCAGGTTACTAGCACCAGTGACTACGTGAAAGACTGTGCTACCAACTGAGGAAGAGAGAGCTCTATGGGAAACACAACTGGACTTGAGTTTGAGAGGCCTGTGAAAGCTTCCAGTAGAAATGCCCAGCAGGCACCTGAATATATGGCTAAAGATGAAGATTTGGGTTTTGTCAATAGAGAAGTTGTGGATGAAACTTGAGTGGAAGAAATAGGTCAAGGAGACTGTGCAGCAAGGAAGCAGGGGACCGAAGGTGGGACCCTGAGGAGTTCCAACATTTGTGGGGTATAATAGAGAAAAAGCTACCAGTTAAAGAGACAGATGCAGAACGAGAAGAGCCAGGAGAATGCGCTGTTCTGGAGTGACTAAACAGCGTCGAGCACCGCGGAGAAGCCTTGGATGATCTCAGAGTAGAAGTCTGACTGCAGAGGGCTGGGGAGGGGAGGGAGGAGGGGATATAGAGACGTTTGGATGGGAACTGGAGGTGGGAGAGGAAAGAAGCTGAGATGATATAGGAAGGGGAGGAAGAGAGTGGAGCTTCTGCCATGCTTTGGACTCAGACAGGTCTTGGTTAGAATCTCAGCTTCATACCACTGTGTGTCTCGGGGTAGCCAATTTAACCTCCAAGCCTAAAAGCTAGCCCACAGAGTATTGAGTAGGTGCATGATAAATGGAGCTGGAGGAGGACAGAGGTTATAAGTTTTCTAAAAGACAGGTAGAACAGAAATGACAGGGACAGATAAAACAAATTCAGACACTGGCCCTAATAACATCAAGTTGCATAATTCAAGTGCTACTGATTTCTCTTGCTGAAACTGGGAGAAAATGTGGGTTTCCTAGATAGCACTTGATGAAGGAAATATGTCAGGTACAGAATGTGTCAGAGTCTGTAATTGTTTAGGAAGACACTACGTATGTGTGAAAATCAGGTTGAAGTTCAGGAGAAAGTCAACCTGGGGGAGCTCAGAGATAGTTTAAAAGTGACGGGTACAGTGAAAGACAATTGAGGGGGTAGGAACAAGATGGCAGATGAAGCAAGGTCACAGGGAAGGAAGTGGAGGTGGGTCAGGGGCTGCCTTTAAATAGGAGGAGAGATGTCCTCAGGTATTACACATCCCAGGAAAGTTCTCAACTGAGCAAATTTCTATCTGGTGGAAAGATTGATTAGAAATCATCCAGGTTGCCCCTTCATCATGCAAAGGAGGAAGCTGAAGACCAGAAGGGCTGACTTACAGAAATGACACAGGTAGTTAATGGCAGAGCTGGACTAGAGCCTGTATCTCTTGGCTCTTTCTATGGCGTCTGTTTGGTTGAAATAAATTAAAAATGAAAGAATTAGCTTGTCTTGGTTTGCTGAGTTTCCCTTTTGGTAATCACTTCTTGCTGGATTAGAATGGGAGAGAGGAAACCAAACTAAGAAATGAAAACCCTCCATCAGAGAAAGCAGTGAAGTCAGAAAATGCTGCAGCCATCGTTGAAATACTAAGGGGCGTGGGGGGCACACTTTGCACTATACAGTATTTGAGTTTATTAGTGAGAATCATAGTATGTTAGCACTTAAAATAAGTTATAGAACAGCCAACTTCTTTTACAGATGAAGAGACCTGTTTGCCAAGCACACAGGGAATCCGAGGCCAAGCTGGGACTAGAACGGAGGTGTTCAGACTTCCAGCCACAGGAACATCATTGTATGTGCACAGCGTGGGCAAGCAAGCAGGGCTCTGGCTGCTTTGACTTGCTGCTCTAAATAGCTCTGAAGGCAAACGTGGAGGAAACAGAAAACCCTTTGTCCCATTCTCCCGTTGCAATAGGGCAGCCTATTGAGGTAATGATGCTGGTAATCTAGTGTTTAAAAGGGGGTAGGTGGTATCTAGATTAACCAAATAAATTTTGCTCTTTGCTTTGCTGCTGAATACCTGACTCCACGCAAATGTGTGTCATCTGTCAGTCTCAAGGCAGGCAAACTGAGACCATGAATGCTGGAGCTCAGGTAATTGCAGACCACCCTCGGGCATCTGGGGATTCTAAGTGACAGAATGAGAACTTCAACTCCCTTTTGGGGGGCCAGCCACCAATTTACCTCCCTCTGCTGCAGGCCCATGGCAACACCCTTGGTCTCTCTGCTTATCGATGACTGTTGTCTTCTGATCCTAATTTACTGCCGGGATTGACAAAGCCAAGAAAACATTAGTTAGGAAATCTTTCCTTCCTCCAGCAACAGCCCCCTCCTCCAATCTCCCAAAACAAGTCATATTTTTTGAACTTATAAAAAGGAAAAGGGAGCTTCCTTCCCCAGCCACGTGGCAATAAAACCAAGGAAAGGTTGGCTTGGTACCTTTAATGGAATGGTTATTACCATTTGTTTGAGCCAAAAAATGAAGCCTTGAAGGAAAAGAGAAGCAATAAGATGGGATGAAAATGGTACTTAAAACTCTCTTGGGCTTCCAGTGTAGGCTGGCCAGGTGGTCCTAATACACCAGGCTCTGAGGTGGTCTGTCCAAAGAAGGTAGGCCCTGCAACACCCTTCCTTCACTGTCACCCAGGAAAAACTACAAGAGGGCTGGGGACCCCTTTGGGCATAGGCAAATACCCTAATACATTCTTGGGTGGCAATACCCTGTTCAGAACAAGTGCATTGAGGCTGTGGGAGCTAATACTGAGCATGTCTCTTGGCAAAGTCCATGTGTAGACTACATCAAATGGCGGGGAGAGACGAGTGGGGTCACACCAAGCCAGTTCCCAAAGCCAGGACACCACCCTTGATGGTTATCACCCCAAATGCCCAAATTCAGCTGACCTGACAGGAACTCACACACAAAAAACAGACAATGGAGACACAGGCTGAAGGGGTTGCTCTGATGAAAACCCAGCTCTGGTAGAAGCAGAATTCAGGGGCTTGGGAGAGCTCTTGCCAGGAATGCAGAAGAGGGGGCATCACAAATCATCGGGTCGTGATGTTGGGCTGAGCTCAGGGAGCAGTTCTTTCCAAAACACCCTCAGGGTTTAGCCTGGATTTTACTCCAAGCCCTGTTCCTCAGTTTCGTGTGCTCTTCTCACCCCATCCCACATGCCCCTCAAGTTCCCCTCTATCTTACCTCCCGGCTGGTCTCCATGGAGTGTACTTTCTACCGTCTAACTCCATTATGCTGGTACTTCTGGTGATTTGCTTTTGGGTGCTGGTCCTGCTCTGGCACTGAGGCAGAATCAAGCCCTCGCCCACAGCCAGTCTAAGCAAAAACTTCGATGCCGGGAAGCGCTGCCATAGACTCTCACTGCTCCTTCTGCCCTGAACATATTCTCTCTCATGTCCTGTTTGCTACCTTGTCTCATCTCCCAATCAGTGGCTGCTTTGGGGGAACGTGCTCTGGCTGACTGTGTTTCCTCTGCTGGGAACGTTTGCATTTTAGCAAGGGATTGCACTTTCCAACAAAGAAAAGCTTTATTACTTATGATATTTCAGATAAAAGCAAGATGGTGGTGGAGGGGGGGTGCACATATTTCTGATTTTCATCTCTGCATTTTCCCCATTCCTTTTCTATTCACTCCCAGCCTCAAACCTGATCCTCTCCAAGTTTGTCCCAACAGGGTAAATGGCACCATCATCACCTCACTATTAAAGTAGAAAGCCTAGACATCATCTCTGAGCCCTTCCTTTTCCTTACCCCACCAGGTGAGGATCCATTAATATCTCCCATCTCCACTGCTATTATCTTAGTCCTATGACCATCACCTTTCATGTGGACCAGCCCTTTACAAGTCATTTCCTAGTCACCAACTTTCATCCTCACCAACCCAAGGCCATCCCCACACAGCCGCCTTTAAAACATATCTCACTTTGTGCCATCTATCTGCTTTAGACTCTCAGTACCTCATGCAGAATAAAGTCCAAACTCCTAACCATGGTGTTATGGGTTGAACTGTGTCACACTAAAATTCATATGCTGAAACCTAAACACTAATACTAACGTGGTAGGATTAAGAGGTGGGGCCTTTCGGAGGTGATTAGGTCATGAGGGCTTCACCCTCATGAATGGGATTAGCATTCTTATAAAAGAGGTCTGGGGGAGCTTGTTCACCCCTTCTGCATGTGAGACATGGCTAGAAGGCACCACCTCTGAACCAGAGAGCAAGCCCTCAACAGACACTGAATCTGCTGGAGCATTGATCTTGGACTTCCCAGCTTCTAGAACTGAGAGCAATAAATTTCTGTTTATAAATTACCCAGTCTAAGGTGTTTTGTTATAGCAGCTCCAAAAGACTGAGACAAAAGCCTAACCTCCAGTCCTCAGAATGTCACCTTATTTGGAAATAGGGTTGCTACATATATAGTTAAGTGAAGATGGTCATACTGGAATAGGGTGGGCCCCTAATCCATTATGACTCGTGTCTTATAATAAAATGGCCATGTGAAGACAGAGACACACAGGGAGAATGGCCCGTGATGATGAAGGCAGAGGCTGGAGTTGTGCAGTTGCCAGACAAGGAATGCCAAGGATTGCCAGCAACCCACCGGAAGTTAGGAAGAGGCAAGGAAGGATTCTCCTGCATGTTTTAGAGAGAGTGTGGCCCTGCCAACACCTTGATTTAAGACTTCTAGCCTCCAGAACTGTGAGGCAATCAATTTCTGTTGTTTTAAGCCACCCAATTTGCTGTGCTACGGCAGCCTTAGGAAACTAACACACGTGGCTTCTGGGAGCCTGTGTGGTGAGGCTCTGCCTACCTCGCTCAGCTCTGTTTATGATCTCCCACCCTGACTCCAGACACACTGGCTTCTCTTCAGGTTCTAGAACATAATAAGCCTACATCGCCCTTGAGGACTTCATGTATGCGAGTCCTTTTCCATGGACCTCTCTTCTTTCAGCTCTTCCTGTTATTGGCATATTCTCACCATTTTGGTTTGCTTTAAACGTCACCGCTTCAGAGAGGACTCTCCAGACCATCCTACTCACGCAGGTTCAAAGCATCCTGCTATTTCCCTCACAGCACCCATCTCAACCTAAGATCGTTTAAATTTTTGTTTTTTTATTTATTTGTTTACTCTTCTACTAGAATATGAGCAGCATAAGGTCATGGACCATTAAAATGGGAATGTTGTCTTAAGACAAGCTCACAGTCATCGTCTGACTTGTATGACATACTGACGGAGTATGCTCACCAAACAGCCTTGGCATTTTGCACAGTGCTTGTCACATAAAAGGGACTCAATGAACGTTCTGAATGAGTGAATAAGAGGACTGAATGCTACATTTAAGGCACATCCTGTTATACCTTCCTCTTTTCAATAAAGGAAGCGAGCAATCCTGGAGTAGCTCCTATGAAGCACAGAAGGGCTGATCACTGTAGGTGAAACACACCTTTTTAAAGTCAGAAATAGGATTGGAAACGAAGCCTCCGAGACTTAAAATGCACACTTTCTCTACCAGTTCTTGCTGAGAAGATCACAGCAATGTGTTTATATATCAAGTTTTTATAAATCAAGTCATATGTTAGAAGCACTGGGGGAGCTGACCACTTAAAAGGAATCCTCAAGTAAACTAATTTATAAAATGTGCAACGATTTCCTAATTCATAATTTGTGAAACTTCAGCTTTGTCGTTATTGAGGTAGTTGATATCAAGGCACGGCTGTGATTTCTGCCTCTGAAAACACAAATGATGCTTATGTGTACCACTCGCTCAGAGGTGATGTATTTTCAATATAAATTGTGGGCCTCCACCCCCTTTTCAGAGTCAGATGCCAACTTTGATGATCTGCTCCAGAAAACAACTCACTAGCCTGTCTTTTTGAGAGCTGGTGGTGACATTTTTTTTTTTTTTTTTTTTTTTTTGCACTAATTTGGAAATCTCCCAGCATCTTGTTAATTTGACTCTGGGAAAAATGGGATCTTCAATTCACCTCCTTCATGGAGAACAATGGATGACTTAGCATTGTCTGCCCTTGAAGCAAGTCTCCTCGTTCTCTCTGCTGGGCAATGATTCACTGTCACCGTAATCCGTCACTCCTCCTGATCCCCTCTACACACCTTTTCTGTCACTGCTCAGGGAGGGGAAATGAATGGCAGATGTTCCTTGAGATCTTGTTTTCAAGAGAGGAGAGGCAACAGGGAAGGAAGTGGCCCTGTTCACACTGCCAGCGGCTGCAGACCCTGACCTTGAGCAGGTGGGTAACTGGTAGAGCATCCTGATGGCCTGTGTGACTCTGTGGAACCATTGGCCCCCGGGCTGGAGGAGAACAGCCTGTGGTTTCCCAAATAAAGAGAGTGGCCGCTGAGAAAGGAGCTTTCAATTAGTAGAATATAGGCTCCACAAGACAGGGATTTTACTGGCTTTGTTCACTGCTGTGTCTTCAGTACCTGGAAGAGTGCCTGACACATAGTAGGGACTCAAGACATCTTTGTTGACCAAAGAAAAGAGAGAATGAATGAATGAATGATCATACATGCTTCTCACCAGGTTATAAAGCAGCTTGGATGTGACAGATCCTTTCTTGAACCAGTGGTTGCTCCTGCTCTGAGCTCACAGCTCTGCCCACTGTACCACGCATGTGGATCAAGCAGATTGAATCCTGGCTCAAACCTCTCCCATCAGTGCACCAACTAGGAGCTCCTGGAAGGCAAGGACTCAGAGCTCTGCTTACAAGAACCATTTCCTTCCTTAGTCCCTGTACTTGAAGTTATTCAACCACGCGCCCCCATTTGGAGTTCAGAAAAGATGATCTCCGAGGCTGCATGGTGCTTCTGCATAGAGCAGGCTTCCGTGAACATTTGTGAAATGATCATGTCTAGGCTTTGCCTTCCAGACTCCCGGGTGAGATGAGGACATGGAACAGAGAGGACCAGAGTCTCGGTGCTCTGTTAATCTTACTGTGTGGGGACAAACAAACAGTTTTAGCCGCCTCAGAGGTTAAGCAAAGAGGAAAATAATATAGCAGACTTCCCACTGGCTACCACTTAGAAAACACCTGCCCAGTGCCAGGCACTGTACTAATATGCGTCACATATTTAACAGGATGTTGGACAGAACTTTTCCTGCTGTCCCAACATTGGCAGCTGGAGTGCAGAGCTGAGGCAAAGAGGCCTTGAGTCTTCCCATACTTAGAAAGAGCAGCCAACAGTTGAAGACAGACACCCCCCTCAGGACGTAGCCAAAGGCAGCTGAACTGGCTCTGTCACCCCCAAACATCACTCCATCCAGCAGCCCCTTCCCAGACTGTAAAACAGAGGAGAGAAGGAGGGGTGCCTGAGTCGTTGACCAGTGGGAAGATTTTTGGCTTCTGCCTCTCCTTTCATGAGGGAAAGAAGAGGAGTGTCCCCTCTCCCCCTGGCCAAGCCACATGAAGGGGGCGCCAGGAAAATCATTCAGAAGTATTAGGGGTGCCTCCAAGAAGGGGACACTTGTGTTTGCTCACAGCTGGTAATTTGCATATCCTCTTTGCTGCTCCCATCAATGTCAGCAGAGTAGAGTGGAGTATTGAGTTCTTAAGAGAGCTGGTGTGATCTCAAGAGTTTGGGGGCTTATGGCAGCACAGGGATTCACATCTGCAGCTTCTTGCCCAGCAGGTGGCCTGCTGGAGTGGTGGAGCCAGCAGGTGAAGAGGGACAGTAAAGTGCCTACAGAGAAAGGATGAAGAGACTTCCTGGATGCCAGTCACCTCTGGATCTCAGAGGGTATGAAAGAGGAACCCAGAGGTCCCCATGGCTCCACAAAGCAGAAGATAAAGGCTAGAGGCTGGGAAGGAGCTGGAGCTGCCCAGGCAGCTGCTGGATCAAGCAAGGTGATCCCTTGGAGAGAGGTGGGAGGAATGAACCTGACCTAATTAAAGTATGTTTGTCCCCCTCTGGGAGGGTCCACATTGACTGAGGGGTGTAGTGAAGCTGAATACTGTCTCCAAATAACCAATATGTCAGTAGAGAGTAGACACCAGAGTGACAACCCCAGACATTTCTTCTATTCCCTTCCCCTGACTCAAAAGAGTTTCAGCCGAGAAGGGGGACAGGAGAAAGTGTTCCAGAGGCAGACCACGTGTCCTCAATGCTACTCCAAAAATGGTGAGGGGTGATGAGAAGGGAAATCAAACAGTAGATCCCCACTCTTGAAGTCCCCTCTCTGTCTGCAACTTTCTTGAGTCGTGAACCCAGTTAACATAAGAGGAGAGAGTTTCAAATTAGCTTCGAGATTGGTGCTTTAAACTAGACAGAGTAATTTTAACAACGAACATTGCCAGGAAATCATGGATACTGCCCAAGACATCATTAAGACATGAGCTTGTGGTATATGCCCCAGAGAGGTAGAACAATTCAACATAAGACTTTTGGAGACAATGAATGGAGAAAAGGAAAACTGTCCCATTGTCATACCTTCTGTGTTCAGACTGCCTAAGAAACTAGTTACCCATGCATTACATCACTGCATACTTACTACAGCCCTATAAGGTGTGCACATGCAATCTTCATTGAACAGATGAAGAAATGGAGGGTGAAAGAGGTAAAATAACTTGCCAGAAGCCACACAGGCTGGTTATGTGTGCTCTTAACTTCTGCAGAACATTATCTCCCCACTTCCTCTCTGTGTGCTAATTCCAGATGTGTTTGTGAGCAGATGGTATGGGGGACTTAGAGCATGGATTAGGGATGAGGCGGCAACGGATTTGTGTTCTTGCTCCACCTCACGCCTTGGGATTCTGGGCAAGTTACTTAATGTGTCTGGACCTCACTTACCTCCTCTATAAAATGGGAATATCTACCAACAAGATATTGTGAGAATTTGATAAGAATGCTTTTGTATAGGGTCCGGCAGGTAATAGAGGTGTACATTAATTGCTTTCACCCCTTATCTTAACGGTCTAGCTCAAGGTGAACCCTTCTCACTTGACCTCCTACCAGTATCAGTGAGATCTTCTCACTGAGCCTTTATCTGCAGCACTTGCCATTTACCACATGCTGCTCTGCATATTGTTAGCTTCCTTTCCATCTGATTACATCTCTCTAATTAGACTATCAGCTACTCAAGGGCAGGACCAAATTCACTCTTCTCTGGATGCTCTATACCAACAAGCACACAAAGTAGGGGCCCAGTTAAATCAATGCTTCCATTGGAATACTGCTCTGTTAAACAGCTAGGAAAACCTGAAGCCTATAAAAGAGAAGAGGATGATGATAATAATACTCTCACTGATAATAACAACAAATTTACTGAGCACTTACTCTGTGTCAGGCATGGTTACCAGATGCTTTAAGTGTATTCTCTCCTGGACTCCTCCCATCAATCCTGGATAAAAGGTTTGTTTGTTGGTGGGTTAGTTGGTTAGTGTAGTGGATTGAATTATTTTCCCCCCAAAACTCACTGAAACTTGAATTGTGTCCCCCAAGTTTTATGTATTAGGAACTTAGCCCCCACTGTGACTGTTAAGAGGGTGGGAAATCCTATTATGGTAATTGTAAGTGGAGCCTGGAAGAGGTGATTGGGTTGTAGGACTGTGCAGTAGTGAATGGATTAAAAATGGTGGTCAGGGGCGTGGTTCGAGGGCTTTAAAAGAAGAGGAGAGTCTGTCTTTCTCTCTCTCTGCTCTCTCTGTTTCCACCATCTTGCAATGTGAGACCTCTGGGTCACTGTCACCACCACCAGATGGATTTTGGATTTCCCAGTCTCAGAAACTGTAAGCAATAAATTTCATTTTTCTTTATAAATCACCCAGTTCCATGTATTCTGTTATAAGCAACACAAATGGACTAATACAGTTGGCTTTAACTAAAATTTATCAAGAGCTTACCATTGCACAGACACTGTTGGAAATGTATTCAACATGTATTATCCCATTTAGGCCTTACTGTAAAGCTATATGGTAGACACTAGTGTAGGCATTGCATGGGTGGAAAAGGAGGCATAGACAAGTTAGATACATTTTTCAAAGACACATAGCTAGTAAATGAAAGATCCAAGATTTACATCTTTGAAACTTGTCTATAAAGCACAGTCTAACCCCTGTGCTCCAGTGTTAATGGGTAAAGTGACTTGCCAAAGTGTATGTAGCTGATAAATGACAGTTTGGAGACTTGAACTCCCTGGCTTTAGAGCTTAGTCGATTCCAACGTGTGGTAGCAGAAGCAGCGGTTTGTAAATGTTGTAGGACTTTCGTTTTAATCTGTGGACCTCTTCAATAGGACAAAGAGTTCATGGGTTCCTCTTCTAACCTCGTATACTTGTCAACAAAACAAGCTCTTCAGACTTAGTGGGGGAAATGGTGAGGCTTTGGATGACACACCAAGGAAATACTCTCTAGTTTCAATGAATATCATAAGTCAATTAACGTATACCATCAGAAGTTAAATGCTACATTTTAGGAACATTACGATCCTAGAGAGCCATTCTGATACCCTTCTCTCACACTCTCAGGGACTCAGTACCTTTCTTACAACAGCTCTTTCTCTCTTTCTCCCTGGCTGACTTTACAGTATGACTTTCTTTCACCTTGTAATCTGTTCTTGTCTCTGAAAAGTGTGCCCACCTTCCTCTACCCTTGGGATTTGTAGATCCATCCCAACGGACCCAATCGCCTCCCTCTCACTAGTGACAGGAGTCCTGCCATAGAACCCAGCTCCACAGAGCCCAGCCCAGCACCTAATGGCCAATGCAGCCCCACGGGAGCCAGGAGAGAGGAATCAGAAGGGACAGTAACCCGAGTTGGGCTGATCAGAAACCACACGAGAGAAGCAGGCCTGATGTATAGGGTGACGTTTCAATTGATTCATGTTACTGCAAGGATCAGACAGTTTTCCAATCTCTCCCAGACAATCTGCCCTGGGCTCTCTTGGGAGACGTTTGTATGCTGTTCTTGCAGAGCTCAGAAAAGGAGCTCCAACACTTCAGAAACTCAGACTGACTGTGATCATTCACATTTATGTGAAAGCAGGGTGGGTGGGTCAGGATGGTGGTGCAAATGATCACTAATTTATCCGAAAGATTCTTCATTTGACCACCGAGGCACCGTGAAATATGATTTAACTTCCATACAACTATTCAGGAATTTGTGTAAAATAAAGTGGCGGGGTGATTTTTTTCTAGAACTAGTGTAAGGCTGCATTCTCTCAATTTAACCACAGGCAGGTGGATTTCTCTCAAAAGCAAACACAGGAAGGTCATGGGATTTTCTCTTGGGAATCACACTAAGTCCATGTATTGTCTTTTGGTGATTGCACTGGAGAGAAGTCTATTCATTTATGAGAAAACCTCTTTTCCAGGAGATTTAAATCAAAAGCAGTCATCTGAATATTAGCATTTTGGTGGAAGCTTCTTTTGTTCTTTCTCTTATCTGACTTTTTTCTTATCAAGTGAAGGGGGAAAGGTTCTGTCCTATGCATTGGCTTAGATGATATATCATCTAGATTCTTCTGCTCCCTTAAAAGAGAAGTGACAATTTCAGAGCTTTTCCTCAATGAATCCAAGATTAAATCATTTCCTTTGTCTCACCAACAAAGTTGTGGTCTAGGGGCTGTACTCATTTCACTATTTTGTTGAGCACTGACACCCAAGTGTTACTGATCCTCGTTATGTTTCCAGATACCCCCAGGTAACCTCATGGGGCTCACTCTTCCCTCTGCAGCTCACAAGTCCCCCAAAGGAGAGCTACTAGAAATGGGTTTTTAATTCTGAGCAGTGCTCACAGATTTTTGACTTGTTGGCATGGCATACAATTCCTTACATCTGGCTGTTCCCTGTGATTATATTAAGTTTCTAGGACCTAGCCCATGGGACCTATGCAAGTGGTTATTATGAGCTGGTATTATTCCATGTTAACCTCAAAATAATCCTGTGAGGAGGTAATATCATTGTGCCCATTTTACAAATCAAGGATTTGTAAAGTTGAGGCAATTTATTTATTTTTTAAATTTGTGTGTGTGTGTAGCTATTAAAATCTTCATAAATTGGCATCACATTCTTTACCCATGTTAAAGGAATAAATTGCATGCATTAATCATCTATTGCTGCATAACAAATTACCACAACCCTAGCAGCTAAAAACAATATACATATATTATCTCAGTTTACATGAGCCAGAAGTCCAGGGGTAGATTAGCTGGGTCTTCTGCTTAGAGTCTCACAAGGCTGCAATCAGGGTATCAGCCAGGGTTGGGTTCTCATCTGGAAGTTTGACTGGGGAAGCACGCACATCCCTGCTCGTGCTGCTGTTGCTGCATTTCATTTCTCTCAGTTATAGGATTACAGTAGCTAGCTTCTTCAAAGCCAACCAGGAGAGAGAGCACATCTACTAGCAAGATAGAGTCTCATGTAACCTAAGGTCATCCCCAGAGTGACATCCCACAGCCTTTGCTGTATGACGTTGGTTAGAAGCAAGTCACAGGTTTTTCTCTGACTAGGGGAAAGGGGATTACACAAAGGCATGAACTCCAGGGGGCATCTCAGAGTCTCTCCACCACACCCACCTCCAGCCTCCTGTGATTCACATCCCTCCCATGTGCAAAAGACACTCACAGTCTTTCAAAGTAGCCAAGATTCTTGTCCCCTTATAGCATCAAAAGTTGAGGCAGTTTAGTAACTTGCCCAAGCTCACTAAGTAGTGACACCTGGCATTAAACCCAAGTGTGCTTGGTTCCAAAGCCCTGGCACATCTGCAAGTGTAAGAAGCCTCTCCACTCAGGGATGAGCCAGGGAACACCACTGGAGTGCAGATGGATAATTTAGAGCAGTGGTTTTGAACCCTGGCCGTACATCAGAATCTGAAAGAACCTGAGGGGCTTTCCAAATATACTGATGCCCAGGCCCCACCTCAGCCCAATGAAACAGATTCTCTGGAGATAGGACCCAGGCATCAATATTTTTTAAGCTCCCCAGGTAAGTCTAGTGAGAAGCCAGGCTGAGAACCACTCAACCACAAGAAAGAACTGAACTCATCCTTGGGAGAGTATTTAGGCTGTGCATTCCAGAGCTGACCTGAGCTCTCACAGCTCCAGTAACTTGCTGGTTTGGCTGCTGATGTTCTTGACTCTCACACTTCCCTCAGCCCCACCCCCCCCCCCGCCCCCCCAGAGAACAGGCAGCTCTACCCCTTTGTATCTGGACTCCGAAATGTAACATAGCTGTTGGATGTGCACGCACTTCGCAGACTCAGCTGTTACTTATCCTCTGTGAATCCCTCCCCTGCCCTCATGGTCCCTCTCCCCCCCCCCCCCCGCTTAATCATTCCCTCTCATGAGTTCCACGACACTACGATCACCTGCCTCATAGAGTACTGATCTCACAGTACTGTCACTGTTTATAAGTCTGTCTCCCCCGCTGGACTGTGAGCTGCCCAAGGACTGAGGTTGTGTCTGGTTCCTCTCCATATCCCACTGTGCTGCAGAGCACTTGGCTCATAGGATGGGCCCAAACAACGTGAGTTGAAAGAATATATTCAGACCCAAAGAGCTGAATTCTGCTCTCAGAAAAATATTTCTCTGTTGCCACAGCCTCTCTTTCCATACACTTCCATCTGACACAAAGACTTTTTATAGGAAGTTAATAACAAAAGTAATTCACCTTTCAAGATTTGGCTCCAAACCTACTTCCAAAAAGAAGTCTCTTGGATTGCCCCCAGCTCATAATGATCTCTTTTAATGAATTTTTATAGTTATTACAGTCTGTAAAATTCAGTTGCTGGTTGTATTCCTCTGTTACTGTCTTCAATAGTTATTTTTTAATGCTCATAGGTTTATGTTTTATCTTCCTAACAAGACTGTAAACTCCATGAATTTCAGGACTCTTTCTAAGATGGCAGCATCGTTTCATTGGTTCACTTGTTTGATGTCTCCTGACAAACAGTAGGCTCTTTAAGGCCTCACGCTCTCTCCCATTAATCTCCATATGACAGCACAGGCCTGGTGCTCGCACAGGTAGGTGCTCGGCTGGAATGTGTTAAATGAAGACATGTGGTAACCCCTTTTAGCCCTGTGCCCTGAACTTACTAGGTACTCACAAATCATATTTGCTGACAGGGTATAAAATGAAAAAGGATAATTCTTATTATAAGATGTGGTTCATAAGAGGCACAGAAATTCCTGGATTAAACCCTCTTTCAATTTCTTTTTTTGCTTTCTGTAAATGCTTGGTTATTCAGCTCCAACGTTTAATGAGAAGTATTGGGAAAGAATCTTTCACCCACTTCCAAATCTCTTACATATCAATTTCACACAAAGCCACTAAACCTTCAATTCAAATCACCCTGGATTTCATATATCTCCATTATTAAATCTAACATGTCACTACAGAGAGAAGACGGAGGTGCCAGCTGGGTTTGTTTGGTGCCTGTACCTCCATGCTTGCACCAAAGTGTGATTTCTAAATATGGAATTGGGTCTGCTATTTAATTTTTTAATGAAGGAAATAAATGCCCCAGCCCCCTCACTAGAGATACCACCCTGCTGTATCAGCTACAAAACACAGGGTTCTGCTCTGTTTTGCTGACTGATTATACAAGATGATTCCCCACAGATGACAGGCTTGACACCAAAGACAGACACATTGTCAAACAGATTATTGTGAGCAGTGGCAGACCCACATGGCTATAGGCAGCCCTGCCCCCCTCCTCAGACCCAGAGGGGAGCTCCAGCCCAGCCCCTGCCCCGCACCACAACCCACACAACGCCAAGGTGAGTCCAGCAGTATTGTGTAGCACTAGGGGCTCATTCTATAACCACAGCTTCTGGAACAGGACCCAAGATGATTTAACATAACCACCACCACACCTACAGTCAAGTAAAGACAATTCACCACCACAGTAGCAACCAGGGCCACTCCACAGCCAACCTCGGGGTAACAGAAGAAGCAAACCCTCTACCAAATGACCAAATGTCAATGAAAAAATACCAGAGGTACAAACAAACAAGAAGAAATGACACCACCAAAATAATACAGTAGTGCTCCAAAGTAAAACTCCATGGAACAGGGAATCCTTGAAATGTCTGAAAAAGAATTTTGAGCAATGACCTTAAGAAAACTTGAAGAAATAAAGGAAGACTCAATTAGAGAACACAATGAAACAAGAAAAAATATCCAGAATACAAAGGAGGAAATCTACAAAGAGATTAATACCTTAAAAAAGTGTAGCAGAACTCCTAGAAATGAAAGATTCACTCAGTGAAATAAAAAACACAACTGACAGCTTGAGCAGCAGGGTAGAGCAAGCAGAAGAAAGAACTTCAGAGCTTGAAGATGGTCTTTTTGAAGTAACACAGGCAAATTAAAAAAAGGAAAAAAGAATTAAAAATAATGAGGAAAATCTAAGAGAGATAGCAGACAACCTCAAGCACTCTAACATCCGAATTGTGGGTATTCCTAAAGGGGAGGAGAAAGGAAAAGGTACTGAAAACCTATACAAGGAATAGTAACAGAAAGGTGTAGGGCGAGATACAGACCTTCAGATCCAGTAAGCTCAAAGGTCCGCAAACAGATTGAACCCAAAAAGATCCTCCCCAAAACGCATTACAGTTAAATTTGCAAAACTCAAACACAAAGAGAGAATTCTACAAGCAGCAAGAGAAAAGCGTCAGGTCACTTATAGGGGAACCACCATCAGACTAACTGCAGACTTCTCAAACAAAACACTACAGGCCAGAAGAAAGTGGAATGATATATTCAAAATACTAAAAGAAAAAAATTGTCAGCCAAGAATTCTTTACCCAGCAAGGCCCTCCTTGAGAAATGAGGGAGAAATAGTGTATTTTCCAGACAAACAAAAGTTGTGGGAGTTCACCACCACACGACCAGCCCTGAAAGAAATTCTCAATGGAGTCATTCATCTGGAATCTGAATAATGGTGACCAACATCACAAATACACAAGAAAGGGCAAAACCCACTGCTAAAACAAAAATGCTAGCAAGGAAGAGAAAGAAGCTAAATCATCCCACCTTAAATTCCCAACTAACACTGAAGAAGAGAAATAAAAAGGGGAAATAATGATGAAAAGATATTTAAACCATCTAAACAAGAAGCAAATAAATGACAGGAATCAAGCAAAACTTGTCAATAACTACCCTAAATGTGAATGGACTAAACTCCCCATTCAAAAGACACAGACTGACTGACTGGATTAAAAAGCTAGACCCAAGTATATGCTGTCTTCAAGAGACTCACCTCACCTGTAGAGACGCACATAGACTACAAGTGAAGAGATGGAAAAAGATATACCATGCAAATAGAAACCAAAAATGAGCAGGAGTAGCTATTCTATTATCAGACAAAATAGACTTTAAACCAAAGAACATAAAAAAAGACAAAGAAGGCCACTAAATAATGATAAAGGGATCTATCCAACTAAAAGACATATCAATCATAAACATGTATGCACCCAATACTTGAGCACCCAGATATATAAAGCAAACACTTTTAGACCTAAAGAAAGAAATTGGACCTAATACATTAATAGTGGGTGATCTGAACACACCTCTCTCAGTATGGGACAGATCTTTCAAGCAACAAGTCAACGGAGAGACACAGGATTTAATACACACCCTAGACCACTGGACTTGGCAGATATATACAGAACATTTTACCCAACAACTAAAGAATATACTTTCTTCTCATCAGCTCATGGTACATTCTCCAGCATAGACCACATGTTAGGTCACAAATCTAGTATCAGCAAATTTTAAAAAATTGAAATCATTCCAACTATCTTTTCAGACCACAATGGACTAAAATTGGAAATAAACAATAAGCAAAACTCTGGAAGCTATACAAATACATTGAAACTAAATAATAGGCTCCTGAATGACCTATGGGTCCAAGAAAAAATTAAACAGGAAATCAGAAAATTTCTAGAAACTAATGAAAGTAAAGATACACCATACCAAAACCTGTGGGATACTACAAAAGCAGTACTAAAAGGCAAATTTTTTGCAATAAATGCTTATATCAAAAGAATGGAAAGACTTCAAATAAATGACCTAACACTACACCTCAAAGAACTTGAAAAACAACAACAATCCAAACCTAAAGGTAGTAGACGGAAAGAAATAATTAAGATCAGAGCAGAACTAAATGAAATAGAGACCCCAAAAACAAAAGAAAAGATCAACAAAACAAAAAGTTGTTTTTTCGAGATGATAAATAACATAGACAAACCACTAGCTAGGTTAACAATAAAAAGAAGAGACAAGACCCAAATAACAAAAATCAGAAGTGAAAAGGGAGACATTACAACCGATATCACAGAAATACAAAGAATCATATGTATGACAACAAATACGAAAATCTGGAAGATATGGATAAGTTCCTAGACACATACAAACTACCAAGACTGAATCAAGAAGAGATAAAAAACCTGAACAGACCAATAACAAGCAAGGAGATTGAAGCAGTAATCAGCAATCTTCCAACAAAGCAAAGTCCAGGTCTGGATGGACTGTGATACCAAAACCAGATAAAGAGAGAATCAAAAAAGAAAATTATAGGCCAATATCCTTCATGATCCTAGATGCAAAAATCCTCAACAAAATATTAGCAATCAGAATACAGCAACACATTAAAAAAATTATACACTATGATCAAGTGGGATTCATCCCAGGGTTGCAAGAACGGTTCAACATATGAAAGCCAATAAATGTGATACATCACATCAACAGACTCAAGGACAAAGACCATATGATTATCTCAATAGATGCTGAAAAAGCATTTGACAAAATTCAACATTCCTTCACGATAAATACTCTCAACAAATTAGGTATAGAAGGAAAATATCTCAACACAATAAAAGCCGTTTATGACAAGCCCACTGCCAGCATCATTCTGAATGGGGAAACACTGAAGGCTTTTCTCTTAAGAACAGGAACAAGACAAGGATGCCTACTTTCACCACTTCTATTTAACATAGTACTTGAGGTACTAACCAGAGCAATCAGGCAAGAGAAAGAAATAAAGGGAATCCAGATTGGGAAAGATGAAGTCAAACTCTCTCTATTTGCAGATGACATGATACTATTTATAGAAAAACTTAAAGACTCTATCAAAAAACTCCTAGAGCTGGTTAATAACTTCAGTAATGTTGCAGGATACAAAATAAATGCCCCCAAATCAGTAGCATTTATATACTCAAATAATGAATTAACAGAGAGAGAAATAAAAAAAGTAAGCCCATTTACAATTGTCAAGAAAAAAATAAGATACCTAGGGATCAATTTAACCAAGGAGGTGAAAGAACTCTTCAATGAGAACTACAAACCACTTCTGAAAGAAATTAAAGAAGACACAAAAAGATGGAAAGATATTCCATGCTCTTGGATTGAAAAAATTAACATTGTGAAAATGTCTGTACAACCCAAACTGATCTACAGATTCAATGCAATCCCCATCAAAATACCCATGACATTCTTCACAGAAACGGAAAAAACAATCTTACATCTCATATGGAAAAACAAATGACCCTGAATAGCCAAGGCAATCCTGAGCAAAAAAATAAAGCCAGAGGCATAACACTACCAGACTTCAAATTATACTACAAAGCTACTGCAACCAAAACAGCATGTACTGGTATAAAAATAGACATTCAGAACAGTGGAGTAGAATTGAGAACCTAGAAATCACCCCTCAGGATTATAGCCATCTCTTATTTGACAAAGGCAACAAAAATGTACATTGGGGAAAAGACTGCCTCTTCAACCAGTGGTGCTGGAAAAACTGGACATCCATATGCAGAAGAAAGAAACTAGATATGCATCTCTCACTGTCCACTAAAATCAACTCAAAATGGATTAAAGACTTAAGTATAAGACCTGAAACTGTAAAAATACTAAGGGAAAATATAGGTGAAACACTTCCACAATTATGTCTGGGCACAGGCTTTATGAACTTGAGCCCAAAAGCACGAGCAGCAAAAGAAAAAATAAACGAACGGGACTATATCAAACTAAAAAGCTTCTGCACAGCAAAGGAAACAATCAACAGAGTGAAATAACAACCTACAGAGTGGGAGAAAATTTTTGCTAACTATGCATCCCACAAAGGTTTAATATCCAGAATATATATAGAACTCAAGCAATTATGCAATAAAAAAACAAATAACCCAATTAAAATATGGGCAAAGGAGCTGAATAGACGTTTTCCAGAGGAAGACGTACAATGGCCAACAGATACACGTAAAAATGCTCAACATCACTAGTCATCAGGGAAATGCAAATTAAAACTACATTGAGATACCACTTCACCCCAGTTAGACTGGCTATAATAAAAAAGATGGTGAATTACAAATGCTGGCAAGGGTGTGGAGAGAAGGGAACATTCCTACACTGTTGGTGGGACTGTAGATTAGCACAACCACTATGGAAAATATGGAGGTTTCTCAAACAACTACAGATAGATCTTCCATACGATCCAGCAATCCCTATTCTGGGTATATACCTAGAGGAATGGAAGTCATCATGTCGAAGGGATACCTGCACTCCCGTGTTCATCGCAGCTCTGTTTATAATAGCCAAGACATGGAACCTAATGTCCATCAATGGACGACTGGAATATACACCATGGAATACTACTGTTGTATATATACACCATGGGATACTACTCTGCCATAAAAAACAATGAAATACTCCCATTTGCAACAACATGAGTGAACCTTGAGAAACTTATGTTGAGTGAAATAAGCAAAGCACAGAGGGATAAATACCCCATATGTTCACTCATATGTGGGAGCTAAGAGAGAAAGGAGGGAAGGAAAGAAAGACCACAGTGGTGCGTTGGTCTTACAGAGGGAGGGAACATTCCTAGGGCTACAAAGTGGAGGGGAGATAGGAGGAGGGAGAGGGAGGTTGGGGGATAATTGGGTGGAGAAAAGGGGTACAAAAGTAATTTCTGGTAATGGGTATTCCCCCAGTATGAATCTGGCCCTCACATCATGGGCACGAGGGGTGACAATTAGCTTTGTATCTCGTGAATATTCACAATAAATAAATAAATAAATAAAAAACAAACAAAAAGCCAGATTATTGTTTTCCTCTAGCGCAGTAAAAGTGTATGAGGGAAGAAGGGGACATAAAAGAAACAAATGAACTCACCTGCCCCAGGAACCATTCCAATACGCTGTCCCCCAACACTGATCCCAGCCCCTTTATGCCCTCCAGCTGCTACTTGCCAGCACACAACTGTGGCTGCTGAGCTCTAATGAGCTGAGGTTAGCAGGGTAGGAAGGCGGTTCCAATGTCACTAATGAGGAGGTGTGAAGACAGAGGCTCAGGGAAGCTGGTTTGAAGGTGATGAGTGGAAGGAAGGCAGGCAGGCAGACAGGGCTGGAAGACAGCTTGTCCCAAAGTATCAGAACGAGAGGCTCAGCATAAGGTGTCCTCTGGAATAGTACGAGTGAGATTCGAAGACTCCGCCACCAGGGCTGGTTGCAATCCTTCCCACAGGCAGAGGAAGGAGAAAAAAAGGCATCCTGTCCAGCCAGCTCCGGCCACTTGTGATCCCGTCTGAGGGTTCTACTAAATAAAATGATTGCTGTGGACATCTCCCCACTCTGGGCAGTGGAAAATCTGTAATGTCGACAATGCCGTGGCTGGGAAGTTCAAGCCAAATCACCTTTGGCAGGAATCTGGGTCTGCGATGAGGCCAGGGGTGCTGAGCCTCTGTCTTCAAAAAGCCCCCCAGCACATTTTGCCTCTTAGTATGGAGTGATGGCAA
This sequence comes from Cynocephalus volans, assembly GCF_027409185.1. Lineage (NCBI taxonomy): Eukaryota > Metazoa > Chordata > Mammalia > Dermoptera > Cynocephalidae > Cynocephalus > Cynocephalus volans. The sequence goes on from NC_084462.1 coordinate 151,570,455, forward strand.
ACTTGGGCTTTTTATCAGTAGCAACTCAGTTTCCCTTTTTTAACAGTGGCTAAAAGAGTTGTAAAATGTGTTGAGGGGATCACTGTTCTCCAGAGGTCCAGCAAGGGAAAAGGAAAAGGGGCCCTTGCTTCTGACCCTTGTTATCTACCTCCTCCATCTATTCACTGGGGAAACGAACAAACAAACAAAACAAACAAAAAAACACTAGAAAAAGATTTGAGGGGGGAAAAAAACCAAAACCCTGCCCATTATTTTTATATATTTATAAAATTTGAGTGACCTGACCGCACATTCCCAGCTGTAGTCAAGCAAGGTGATGCTCTGCCTTTTCTTTTTAGCACTAACACTGTAAACAAGCATCCTTTCTGCAGTCTATTTAGTGCCACATTTTTAAAAATTTTGTGTTTTTGTTCATTTTGCTGTTTAAAATGACCCCCAAGCATAGTGCTAAAGTGCTGTCCAATGTCCCAAAGTGCAAAAAGACTGTGATGTGCCGCAGGAGAAAATACGTGTTAGAGAAGCTTTGTTCAGGCATGAGCTATAAGTGCTGTTGCCAGTGAGTTCAAAGTTAATGAATCAACAGTATGTATTAAATAAGGTGTCTTAAACACATAAGACAAGGTTATGTTTTGATCAGTGGGTGAAAATGTTGTGACCAGAGAGGCTCACGGGAACCTAACCCTGTGTTTCCCCCAGGAGCAGAGTTTCAGTATCTGCTAATTCCGTGTGTGCAGTAACTTTACGGAACAATGGGACTCTACTTTACTTTTTGGCATAATTTTGGCTACTTGGAATGGCTTTCTGTGGTTTCCAAATTACAGACACTGCAGGATAGGTGAACAACAAAAGGAAGAGTAGGTGGGAAATTGTTATGTACTGTGTCTGCTATCTGCCAGACTTCTCCAACACATGATTTCTCATGTAGACTTTGTAATAACCCTATATGGCTGGTCTTATTACCCTTTTTTTCCAGGTAAGGAAATTGAATCTTAGAGAGATTAGTCAATTTACCTGAGATCACATAGTGTGGCAGGCAGAATTCTAATATGGCCCTAAGATATCTCCCTTGCCTCCCATGTTTATATCCTGTATAATCAATCCCTTCCCTTAAGTGTGAGTGGGACATGGTAATGGTTACATGCCTTGATTATCTTACATGGCAAAGGTGAAGGGATTTTGCAGATATAATTAGGGTCCCTATTTAATTGATGTTTAAGCCTTTACCTTAAGGAAAATTATCCTGGGTGGGCCTGAACTATTCAGGTGAGCCCTTTCAAAGAGGTGAGAGAGTCTCTCTCCTGATGGCCTTGAAAAAACAAGCCATTAGTTGTATAGCCACAAGGAAATTAATCCTGCCAACGAGCACCCAAGCTTGGAAAAGGACTCAAGCCTCAGATAAGACAGCATCCCCTGCTGATATCTCAACTGCAGCTAAGTTGTGCCCAGACTCCTGATTCATGGAAACTGAGAGACCGTAAAAGAGTGTTGTTTGTGGTAATTAATTATGCAGCAATAGAAAACTAATACACACAGTCAAGGAGTTACAGGGTCGAGGTTCAAACATGGGTCCACCTCCTTCCAAACCTGGTGTTCTTTCCTTTATACCATGCAATACCACATTTTGTTTGTTGTTTGTTGCTTGCTTGCTTGTTTGGTTGGCATGGGGGGAGGGGGTTTGTGGAAGGGGGAATATTTTCACTCAAGGAAGGGGATAAGGAAGACATTCAGAAAAAATGGCTAAGGTCTAACACAAAGGAAGTCTCTCCAGCCTTGGATGGTGGCAGTAACTGTGACCGGTAAAAAAGTGGGGAGCCTCTCAGTGTTGGGAGATGAGGGATGGGTGTGGGCAGGCATTTTACCTCCTCTCATTCAGAAAATAGCTAGTGGGGATTTGAGGGCAGCAGGGTTCACAGATGGGCAAACTAAGAACACTGGGTCCCTAGTGTTGGATGAACCACATGAACTTGCCAGTATGATTATATTTTTGATGTACACAAATAGCAATTACATATGATTCAACTAGCAAGTACAAGGACAAGGCTTAGCCAATGGTTACACCAGGGCCACATCAGTAACCAGAAGCAGGGCAGAAGCCAAGTGTTCTGCAGGGAAGAGACGTGGGTGGGGACACTGTCAAGGCAGAAATACAACTAAGTGCTCAGAGCCAAGAGGAGCTATGTCAGTGATCACACTTATGCCCCAATCATGGGAAATTTTAGTGAACAGCTCTGTACCATCCTGTGGTACAGGATGAACACCTAGGGAGAACCCATGCTGAACCTTCAAATTTCTGATTTTGGTTTAGTGATGAGCTGTGCTGTGAAGGGAGACGAACAGGCAGAGTGGTCAGGGCTGGAATGGGGTAACACCACTGCAGGCTTTGTGTAAGAACCATGAATAATATATGGCAGACACTAGTTATAGTACCGAGCACATGGCAAGTACTAAATGAATGGCAATATTACTATTTGGCACTTCATTAGATGACAGAAAACTGCCTTGCTTAGTTAAGATGAAGGCAAGGGTGAGTCATCTCCAAATGTAAGGATAAAAAAGAAAGGCTTAAGGGCCCCATTGGGAAAACCAGAATTGGGCTGGAAAACAATTCTTTAATCACTGAGCTTCCTCTTCTGAGGCTTGGGGGGGGGGGGAGGTCAGCACCACGGACAGCGCTGTGGGAGCATCGAGGGTCTTTCCCCAGATCACCTGGCCATTAAGAGCAGGGCTCTCCATCTGAAGGAGTCCAGGTCTGACAGGCTTCTGGTTTTCATCACATGAGCCCACAGATCAGACTCCACTCTGAAGCCGTAATTGTTCTGTTTGAGTTGCTTGATCATTGACAGGCTCCAGGGTGGATGGCGTATGTGTGGCGGGGCCTGGGAGGTAGGTCGAGTGAGAGCCTCAATACTGCCTACATGCTGCTCAGAGACATGCCCAAGAGCCCTCTGGAGCCTGTACTGTAATTACTGCAGTTGTTCCTGCCCCCGAGTCCCACTAGCAAGTGATTTCACGTGTAATTATCCTAGAGACAAGAAAGACTTTGCCTATCCTCCTCCCAGGCCTTCCTCCTCCCCTCTTTTTATTCTCCTTCACTCTCTACATTTCTTCTTTCTTTCCCTTCACCTCCCAAATAAGTTTGATAAAGTCCACATCAAGATGCAGAGGAGTCAACCTCAAGGTCACCTTCTTCCCCAGCCTGCGGCTGCTCTCTTTGGGCAGTAGCCTGTCACGTTCCCTGACATTGTCAAAGAGAGCCCAGATAATGACATTCCCTCCAACTTCCTCCAGACAACACTCTTTGACTTTCTATCTTTAGATCAACGGTCTCTTCCTAAAAGCTAACCTTGGGCTCAGGGAGGGAATATAATTACTGATGGGGATACCTGGGCGAAACGCTGGCCCAGATAGGTCACAAAGGCTGTGTCATGGCCAAGATTCTTAACTAATAACTAGCACATAACACCCCCAGTGAGTAATTTAGACTAGGCACTATGTTCATGTCTTATATTGCATGATTGTATTCAATCCTCACAACAACCCTGTGAGGCGGGTACTATTTTTATCCACATTATATAGATGAGTAAAGTGAAAGGTTGGGTAACTTTCTCTAGATCATATCACCAATAAGCAGCCACACTGGGACTGCAGCTCGGTATGTCTGACAACAGGTCCTGGCATCTCAACATGCTCTTACCCCCATGTGCATACAGGCTTCAACCCACATAGCTGCTTTCTCCCTTCTGTTATTGGGGATTTCACTGTGGCAATGCTAAGGCAAAATTCTGATTTCTGGCTGACATTTATTCAGTGCTCTCTGCCCACCTCTTGGTGCTGGCCTCCTTTTGTTACAGATAGCTATGGCCTCAGCTGCCCTCAGGTTGCCCATGGCATTTCCAGCCATGCCCCAGCCAGGCCTGCCTCCCTTTGCAGAGGAAAGCAGGTAACATATCTGCATTTCTGGACAAGAAAGACACCTGCAGCTCAGGAACAGCTTCAGGGCACCAGCAGACTCCAAAGGGAGGGAGGATTTGAGACTAGGCCCTTCTTTGCCTCGCCAGTCACAAGATAAAAGAGTCATCTACACAGCAGGGCATTGTTTTCAGTGGCCTAGAGTTTAGCCATTGAAAGAGTGGGGCAGCAGGGATGGGGATGCAGGTTGTGTAGCATTGGCTGGAGCCTCTGGGCAGTTGTTTAAGAACTGTCAGGGGACCAGGGCTTAGGAGACAGGAAGACAGAAGAGGAGGCCATTATAAGAGCTGTAATAAAGTGAACAGATTGGGGTATGTGGCTTACAGAAAGTGGCTATTTTATTTTGGGGGACCCTCATCTACTTACAAAGAGGAATTGAAGAGGTTTAAAATTGGAGATTGTGTATAACAAAGCTGTGAATGAGCTCTGTCCCTCTCCTCCCCTGAAGCTGAGGGGTGGTGTCCCGAGCGACTGTGAACCCGACATGCAGCACTCTTTTCTGCCCAAGTGCTTTGGCCGTAGGTGTGAGGTCCCTAACTCACACCCTGAAGTCTGCAGAAGGCATTGTGCAGGGCTTACATGTTAGTTTCCTAGGGCTGCTGTAACAAATCACCACAAACTTGGTGGCTTAAAACTACAGAAATTTTATTCTCTCACAGATTTGGAGGCTAGAAATCCAAAACTAAGGTATCAGCAGGGCTGATTCCTTCTAGAGGCTCTGAGGGAGAATCTGTTCCGTGCTTCTCTCCTAGCTTCCGGTGTTTACTGGCAATCCTCGGGTTCCCTTGTCTGGGTCACTCCAGTCTTTTCTCTGTTGTCACATGGCCTCCTTCCCTGGGTGTCTTCATATGGCTTTCTTGTAAGGATACCAGTCACAGGATCTGGGGCCCATCCTAAACCATTATAGCTTCATCACAACTAATTACAGCTGCAAAGACGCTATTTCCAAATAAGGGCATATTCTGAGGTTTCTGGTGGACATCAGTTTGGTGGGGGAGACACTATTCAACCCAGTACAGCCTGCCAATAGCATTTTGGACAGATCCCACATAACGGCAAGGAAAAGATTTGGGTTCCTCAAGAATAAGGCTCAAGTAAATCTGGGCTACTGGTTCTCAGTGGGGTGGGGGTTGCAGTGTCTGTGTCAGACTGAGGCACCACCCGTGCATTTAAAACACTGCACAGAAATCAAGCCCAAAGAAGCAAAGAAAGTCACACAGAGAACTAAGGCAACTTCCCCCACAGATCAAGACAGAGCAGGCACCCTTCTCCCCAAAATTCAGCATTTGAGTTACCCAGGTAAAATGTTGAAGGTAACTCCATCAATGTTATACCCTCTCCCCACAAGCTAACATTGAAAATAGGCATGAGCCTCAGTCTTCCTTCCTCCCTCTTCCAACCCCCAGGAGGAATGGGAGAGACTAGGGGGCTCTGGCCATGAGAAGAGAATGCAGCACTTTCAACCTCGCACATATCCAAGAACAATCCTGGGCAGAGAACTCGTGGCAAAGAGCAGAGCAAGACCAAGGGAGCCCGCAGGTCCCCCAAGGCAGGCCCGTTCTGCTAGTCAGGGCTTGTTTCAGAGGAATTTGGAGAAGTGCTGCACAGAACTGCATCCAATCTAGGCTAAGCAGATTAGTTTTCTCCCAGGGAAAGGTTCTGGGCAGCTGAGCAGGGCAGCTCCCTGTGCAGTGGCAGGGGGCTGTCATTACAAGGCCCAGATAGGACATAATTACATGCTCCCTGGAGAGAATACTTAATTGAATTACAGGGTGTCTCCTGGGCATCAGAGGTAGCTGAGCAGTGCAGGAACAGACCCTCTGAAGAGCTGGTGCCTGGGTGGGGTTCAGGCTGTGAAGGAACTCAGGGAGGCCAGAGCCCAGAGGGCTCTGAGGATCTTGCTGCAGAGGGCTCTGAGGATCTTGCTGAAACTGGGAGAGGAGAGGAAGAAGGGATGGAGAGTAAGGAACGGGGGGCCTCATGCCTGCGTGGCGGGTTCCAAACTCAGGTCTCCCGGGCTTGCTGCAACCTGGAGGTGGGACACAGGCAGAGGACATACAGAAATTCACTCACTCGCTCGCTCTTTACTCAGCAGACATTAATTGTGTTTCTGTGGTGTATGAGGCTCTCTGCTAGGCATGGGGAAGAACTAGGCACGGCTCTGGCCTGAGGACCCAGCCTGCATGGGGACCATGTGCTCCTGAGGCCAACTTTTACTTATATCTGTGTGTGCTCCACAGGCTGAAGCCAATTAGCCACTCCTTCTTAACACATCCTTCTGAATTGAGTGCATAAGCCACTTTTAATGACACCAAATTGAATCTCTGACAAAAAGAGGGAGAGAGGGTTTGCCTGTGGGGTGGCTCCCTCTTCTATAGCAACTATCACACATCATCCTCATCCTCCCACCAGACTGGGAACTTCCTAAGGACAGGGACTGTGCGTTTTCTCACTGTGCTCCACCCACAGATGTTCACTGATGGTACACTGAGTGACTGATGCTCACTGATTCGGAGGCCTGTCACAGGCTCTCCTGGGATCACGGCTGAGACCCGCCTGCTCTCTCATCATCACTCCTCTCTGACCCTTGGTCCTGGCTGCCCTCAGACATCATGGGCACAGCATCAAGGAGGCCGCCTGTGTGGAATATACTATAAAGCATATGTACTTCGCAGGCCTGGTTTTCCAAAGCCTGGCAGTTTCAAATATTGACCTTACGGAGGACTGGAAATTTTCCTCAGGTTATAAATTCTCTGGTGTAAGATAAAGATTTGTGGCACAGCAAGGTTGCTGGCTCAAGGACAAACTAGTTACTGATTGAAATGTAAAGATACTGGAAAATTTCTGGAGGGAGAAGGAATGTTTGCTAAGATCAAGCTTTTGTTGATAGGACCCCTTAATTGCCTTACTGGAATGTCATCTGGCTTGTTTCACAGAGAGTTACCAGCCTATACTGTTAAACTATAATCCCACTTATGTTCTCTTCCTGTAACTTCCTGGTCTGGAAAATAAATGCAGGAAGAGAACACCAATTCAGGGTTAATTTCCGAAGGAAGTGTTGCCTCTTGCTTGAGCATTCCCAAGGGAAGTTAACCGCTTTGGGGTCTCTCACTGCTCAGAAGAGATGGGCTTTCAGTAATCCTTTGCATCTTCGTCATCCAGGGGAAGTGGGGTGACAAATCCGTGGGGGGCGAAGCAACACAAAGCAACACCCCTGGATTTGAATGCCTGGTCCTAAGCTGGCGTGCTCCGCTCCCTAGGCAACAGGACAGCACAGATGTGTTGGTAGTTCCTAGTGATGAAGTGACACAAACAAGAATCCTCTGTGGACAGGCTTGGGCAAGGGTGGGTCTGAGTCAGCAGTCAAGGGTGATGAGTCCAGAATTTTGAGCTGGGCATTAAGAAGTCTTTTTGGCCCTTGCCAAATTCCTGGGGCCCAGTTGCCCCTGATTTGAAAAGAAAGAAGCCAACTCTTGCTGTTAAGAAAGAAATGTAGGATGCACTCAACTTTCTCCATATGAGGAGAAGGCAGCGGCTTTCAGCTTCATAACCTAATTCTGATGCTAAAATATATACCACAGTAGAAAGAATATGCAATTCAGAGTCAGAAGATCTAGGTTTTGATACCCTTAAAAACTTTGTGTTCTGGGACAAACTACTTAATATTTCTTAGTCTCTGTTACCTAATCTTAATAAAGTAATAATAGTAACCCTAATGGTATGAAAAATCTGTATACTTTTAAAAGTAGAATTTTATATTTTTATACAAATATTAGAAGGTTTATTATATAAGAAAAGTAACAACAGTAAGCTTTCCTGGAGATCTGGATAACAATGCTAAAGCCCACGTAACCAATACTGTGCCTATTCTCTCTAGAATATTTTGATCTCCCTATGGGGCTATCCTCATTAAAACAACTTTAAACAATTATTGCCTAATATTTTCAAAGCATTTTACATCAGTTAGTTCCTTTGACAGTCGGCCCTTAGCTATGTTCATTCTACTCTCTCTTTAACCCCCTAAATAGAAAGTATATATTCTTCACAAAGTCCACACAGGTTAATTAAAATGCCATCTCTCTCTGCTTTGACTAAAATTACATTAATTCATGGTAGTAGTACTAGTTATCTTTTGCTATATGTTATAAGGGAAAATGGAAATCTAATTATCAGCTAATAATCTTCTAAAACATGAGTTCCATAGAGAGGGGCAGATAATGAAAACAGTTGTGGTAAGAAGTTGGTTCAGGAACCACTGGTCTAGTTGATGGAGCCACTAGGTTAGCAGGGGTTCTGAGAGCTTCTAGTCTGATAAGGAAGTTACCTGCTTCATGTGTCCAGTGGGAACTTATGTCCCTATGGATTCATCCAGGGAACAGAAGGCTCTGTGTTGTGTTGGATAAAGAAAAGAGAGAGTCAAGGAAGGTTTTCTCATTATAATTGGCCCAGTATTGGAAAGATAGTGGGAACTGCACACTAAGGCATCTCAGTGAAATGGAGACTCCTCGTTTGTTTATTCATGAAGTTCTTTAATCTCTAGTTCCATGACTAGGGTTGGCAGATATTTGGTCTTTTCTTCTCATATCCACGGCTAAGCTCAGATACAAATCCCTTCCAAGATGTCCCCTAGACAGCCACTACCAACTGGCTGGAGCTGACACAAAAGGAAAGTCCTATTTTCCACCCAGCCCTGTGCCCTTGGACATGGGCACCTGATAGAGCCGCACACTGTGCCACATGTAGATGAGAACATACTCTGGCTTCTGAGGAGTTCCTGGAAATGCACCAAGGTACAGCTCTTAGGGTAAGGAGGGGTGCCTGCTGGCTCCTGATAAGTCCAGCTGACCAACTGTCCAGCAGGGGAGTGGGGGAGGGAGAGGCTCAAGGAGAGCTGTCATTCTATCCCTGGCGGGCACAAGTGACAGGGAGGATTTCTGTCTTGGTCTGGAACACAGGCTGCTCTGGAAACCCAAACCCAGGAAGAGCCTTTAAAAATGACTCAGTACCCAAATAATGTACCTGAAAATGACAGCAGATTATCTTCTGACGCTAGTCTCCTGGAGATGTCAGACTAGAAAAGGGTAAAAGGAGAGAAATGACCCTAATATCCTTGAGATTTGTGCCATTGAGCATCACCTACTAGGAATGTTTTCTGTTGATCTGGGCAGAGGACAGTTTAATGTTGGCTGCAGAGTCTGTGGTCAACTTGATGCATTTGACAGGGATGGGGGCTCCAGAGATGGCTATTTCTCCCATTCTCCAGACTCTCGGCCCAGCACAGACCACTGTAAAAATCAGTGCTCTCTCTGTGCCAATTTGGAGTTGACAGGTTCCTGTCTCACCTGGAACTCCCTTCTAAGTGGCATTGCCCACCACCTATAGATACAACTGCTTAGGTAAGCTTACCATAGATTCCCCATGGCAACTTCATTTTTCTACTGCATCGCCTACTTAGGGCAGATTAGCTGGGGCATGGGGGGGAGGAGGTGCTTGACACTGGACAACCAACATGAATCTGGCCAGTGGTCTTTCTCATGGCAAAGTTGAAAAAAGGAAGAGGACCAATCGGATTCCCTTTTTTGAAAATTTAAGCTAGAAGAATAAAAGAGCTTTCCAGGTAGGAGCTGAAAGCATATATGGAGAGAGGAGCTGTGAGATAGGACTGTTGGTCTGTGAGCTATCATTGCAGGCTGGAAGTAATAAAGAAGGCCCTGGAGAGAAGCAGAGATGTCAGGAGGGAGGGCATTGGAGAGTGCAGGTGGTCCCTAGGGCTACCTCAGTCCCTGATGGCTTTCTGATACCAGTCCCAGTCTACGCAGGATCCTTGCAATGCAATCTTCTTGTCTTCACATACCATCGGGCAAACACAGTATGACAAAGGAAAAAGGAGCAGCACTGTGAGTGGTTTGTTTCCTGGGAGACATCAGTCTTCTCGGTGCTATCATGAAGTTAGTTTTTTCTGTCCAAATAACAGGACTTCTTAAGGGATACTTTCACAGCTCCCTCTTGAACTCTCAAAGAAACCACAGATCAGACAGTAGACAGGAGGTGACCCAAGTACAGATGCCAACAGAGTGAAGAAAGGGAATCTTGGGAATAGGATAAGTTTAAAAGAAGAGACATGGTGAAAGGAATTGAAGAGGAAGGCCGTGAGTGCAAGGAGAGGTGGAAGCCCAGTACTTGCCTCTGCCACACCAGGAGCACACACAGTACAGAAAGGAAGGATGCAGCCGAGAAGGTTTAGAAGACACAGCAGGTGTAAGAAAGTAGTCTACAAACAGAAAGTAAGGTGTCAGCAGGGCAACAAAGTGAACATACAAGAACTGCAGCCAGGATCGTGGTTAGTCCTTGTAATGTGGCAAAGTACACCCAGCATCAACACAACTCAGAAAGACATGGTCAGAGATGGTAGTGGGTAAGTGAAAGTCACGTGAGATACAGGAGGAGAAATGCAGAGACTCACAGATGAAGACCAAATGGTCTGGGAAAAGATGGATTACTAGGAAGAGACAGCGGAAGTAGTCATCCATAATCCATAACATGTTGTGCAGCCATTTTCTGCCACATTCTGAATATTAAGTTATTGTCAAGCTGTCAATTATTTTGAAAGTACCAACCAAAGAACTTACTACAGAGAGTTGTCTGGATCATAAATAACTGGTTCTTCATGAACCCTTCCCACCAAATGGTAACTGAACTGGACTCAGGCAGGGACAGGTTAGCCCAGTTGTGTCTGTGCACACTGACCTTTAACTAAGGAGGGTAAGGATAGTGCCAAATTGACAGCTGAACTTAAATCTGTACACCTATTTAGTGATCACTAAGTTTTCAGAAAAACAAAATTTTCCATAATAAGTAAGTTCCACTTTCAATTTTAAATTCTTCTCTACTTATCCAGATAATTCTTTACTTGGGTACCCGGCATTTCGTAGGCGTGAGAATATAATTCCTATGAATGATAACTATCATGCCACCTGAGAATATTTAGTAGTGCTGTCCTTCATGGTAATTTAGCAAAATCCTCAAAGCATTTGATTCTTGCAAAATGCTTCTAGACTGTGCAGAATTGAAATATGGGGACCTTGCTCTATTTGCAGATTAAGGTGTTCCCTCTCTTCAACTGCCAATCATATGCTACTGGCTCTATGCCAGAACTTCAGACTGGGTTCTGGAAGCACAACTTAGATTCTCTTTTTAAAAAACAACAAGAAGAACATTTTGAATAAATTGAAGACCATAGCTCTGACCTCTGCTACCCACCTCATGCAGTTGGCGGGATATAGCCAAAGGGTGGAGAAGGAATGCATGTTCATGCCGCATCCAGACACATCTGGGGAGCTGGTGGGAGGTTGGACCACCAGGAAGCATGCTCCCCACTCACCTGCCTCACTTTACTCAAGTCTCCCTCACCTCCATTCCTGTGAGTGAAAGAAGAAACTAACTCTAAGAGCCAGAAGAGTCAAGAGAAAATAAGCAAGGCCCATGGCAGGATCCACCTCTACAACCCTTTATAATTGTCTGAAGCCCCAGTTAGCACCTCTCCAACCATGGCACAGGAGAGCCCACTTTGAGGATGACACTGTTTCATTTGCTGAGTGGCCAGGCATGTGGTCATCTCCAACCACAGTGTGTCTTTCTCCTCATACCCACACCGACATTCTCCCCATGGAATCACCAGCCCTGCAGTACTGAGTTTTCTCACACCGGAGGGCAAACCAGTGTGAGCAGGGCAGGGCAGGCACGCTGGGTGCTCTGCTGCATATAGCCCTGGCCTAAGTCAGGTCGAGGGAGAGCTGCCTGACCCAGTATTGCTAGGGGATTCTGTACCCCTAGACTCAAAAACAAATTAACCTGGAGGGTTCTGGACTTCCTGGAGATTTTTGCACATACATAAGGTTCTCAGCAGACTTGGGGTGCTTTATGGGTCCTGGAGTTGGAACATGTCATTCTTTGCCATATTCTTTGACAATCTCAGTAATTAAGAAGAAAAGTGAGAAAAAACATTTTATAAGGACCTGGGGCCCTTCTGGACACAACATCCAATACTTCTGATAAAAAATTCACATAGCCTTTAATCACTCCCTTGGGCCCAGAACTGGGGGGAGTTATGGATGAATAATCCTACTTGAAATGCTCCCCTGTATTGCTAAGTACCCCATTCAACAATTAATTGCTGCAAAAATGGATTCCCTTATGGGCCAAGTAGATAGCTCCTCTGAGGATTTCATGAGGCCATGGTTCTAGTGGCTGATTGTCTACTTAAAGATGGGGAGGGTTCTTGTTACTGGCACTGCAGGCAGAAGGAAAGAGAATGGCAGGGACACCAGCCAGGGGAGAAGGGTCGCTTCCTCCATCCCACTCTCACTGTCACTAAGCTGGCAGCTTGTGGCTCATCTCAAGCACAGAAAGGGCATCCTCACCCTCTGTGTCTGGAAAGAGACTATCCTAACACCTTGCTGGGCCAAAGAAAAAGAAAAAAGCCTACAGTGTTTCAGTCTAACTGGAGAATGTGCACATTGCATCTTGGAACAGTCCAAATTTTTACAGATTTTGATGGAAAGATTTCTTGGGGGTTGAAATGTTACAGAGAAAGCACCCTTGGAAGAGAATGGCCTGCATCATTTTGAAAAAATTTTATTATTTTGTGAACAAGGTCTAGTCTGCAGTTCCCCAGCACTGTCTAAAAGATGTCCCAGTTGTGCATGTCACCTTTTCTTTGTAAGGGCTCAACTAAGATTAAGACTTTAAAAAATTTCTATGGGCTCAATATTTTTCTTCCTGAACAGTCTCAAGGTGAACCAAGAGATTAAAAATAGTCCATATATGCTATTATTTTTAGTCAAGACATTAGTTTCATAATACTCCTGGATCTGCACTTCCAGAGCATCTTTCACCCAAGAATTTCCACATTCTTTCCAAAGTTAACATTTTACTGACGGACAAAAATAAAATACAGAAGTCCAGATCAGGAAAGAGGGAGTGCATTAAATTGGCACCTTCTAAAGTGCTTTACAACACTAACTTTCTAAAGTCCTTTCCAACTCTTATTATATCTAGCTGTGTGATCTTGAACAAGTCACTTTACCTCCCTGAATCTCAGCTTCATAATTTGTAAAATGGGAGGTCAGACTCTTCCCGGCTTCAACGTTCTGACTTGGTTGGAAAATGTGCATCACAACCAATACTCTGCTCTTTGAAGGAAGCCTGTGCTATTTAATTATAGTAGATGTTGGCATTTGCATATTTGACATCTGTGGCTTTGACTATTCCCAGAGACCCCAAAGGTCCATGAGCTGCAATAATCTGTTATTTTGCAGAGGCGTGCTGCGAGCTTGGGATATGGGAGTAGGGCACTTGTTTAATGAATAGAATTAGCCTGCCGGCAGAACCCATATCTCCATGAGGGTTTGTAATTGTATGCTGTAGTCTTAAAGGGCATAATTCTAATGAAGTTCTGTATTGATAGTCACAAAACTGGGGATTCTTCTAGGTCATGAAGACGTCAATCGTATCCTTCTCAAATGTCAAGAGTTTACTGTAACATGGGTATAAATTAATCATGTGCCCACCCCCACTTCACTCCCATCACTACTACATCCTCGATGAAGATTACTTTAGAAGCTTTAGCCGTGTCGCACTCAGAGCGGGGAGTTCTCATTCTCCTTTTATTGAATCTGTCTCAACCACTTCTCTCATGTGTTTTGACTTGTCTGTCTACCTTGATCCTCTCCACCTGAGAATAATAAGATCCTTAGGCGCTGAAATGCCAACTTGTCTTATTCATTTATTTATCCCCAGCACCTAGCAATATACCTAGTATATAAAAAATATTTAATTAATGTTTGTTGAATGACTGAACTTCTATGAGAAGGCACTGTGCATTTTTCTTCATATTTATATTTAGCACCTTATCGCTTCCTTGAAGGATAGATGTTATTTATATCATTCCAACAAAAAATCTGGGACTCAGACTAGAGAAGTGACTTGTTCAAAGTTACACTGCTGGTGAGTGATGAATTCACGTCTGTTTGTCAGATTCCAAAAGCTGATGCTTTTTTCATCCCACCACACTGCTAAGGACACCTTTGAAGAAGTAAAGCATAAAACCAAACAAGCAAATTAATGGATCCAATATAATTGCTAAAACATAGGCCTGGCTTCAACTTGACTATATTTAGAGGAGTTTGGTGAGGGGAAAGTTTACAATACTACCAGGCTTGGTAGGCAAACAAAGCCACACAAAGAGAGAGGGATCAGAATGTGGAATTGTTCCAAGTATCACACAGCTTCTATCAAAGTATCCTGAAGGTTTCAATTTCAGTTTCCAGATTGGTATTGCAATTAGCAGGGCTTCAGGGTAAGAGCTGGATTCTTGCTAAATTGGGGTTGAAAGTTGGAACTGGAAAGCAAGCATTCGTAATTCAATTAAGTAAGTCATTTGAAAAGCCACTTTCTTTTCAGGGTCTTGTGGTTTGATCAAGGGCTTCCCAGCCTTTCAACTCTAAGTTGGAACCAGCATCATCAAGAGCATGTTAGAAATGCAGAATCTCAAGCCCTATCCCAGACCTTCTGAATCACCTTCTGAATACAGTCTTGTATTTTATCAAGAACTCTGGGTGATTGATAAGCACATTAAAATTTAAGAAGCACTACTCTAAAAAAAAATTCTAAGAGCCTTTCTGGCTCTAATATTTTATGAGTTTAGGTTAGGACTCTTCACAGTAACCAAAACACTAGTATGCTTACTAATTAGGTCACATAGAGATCCAAGATCAACTCAACAGCATCTTCTAAAGTATGTTGTTAACTCATCAATATTCCTACTTAGGGCTTTGTTTTCTGAGCGCATACCCTGTACCAGGCACAATGCACACACTGTCTTGAGTCATCATAACAGCCCTGCAAAGAGATATTATTATCCCCATTTTACCAATGAGCAAATGATCTCATAGGCTAATAAAATTTCCACAAACCACATGGTTAAATCATTAGTAGAGCCAGAATTCTAACCCAGAGTACATAAATCCTGCTGTTTTTCTGCTACATAATACTGCCTCTAGTAGTAAAATTACAATTCAAAGTATCGAGGGTAGAGGTGCTACGTGAGGATAGACTAGCAGGTTTTAGACTTAATATTCTGCCATGAAGAAAACCAAAAGGATAGAACTATCCTGAAGTCTAAAAAAAGACAACACAAAGGAATAGATGGGAACATAGATTTGTTTGCCAAACCATAGGATATCTGGACCAGAATCTCAAACTTCTGGAAGTTGACATACATTCAGAACAAATATCACTCAGAAGCAATAATTCACAAGACCCATTTACACCAAAGTATTATACAAACTGAAAGCACAAATGAATTTGAAGAAGGTTTAGTCATATGCAGAGATGCATAATTGATTATTACTAGAATGAGGATATTGGGAGCCAAGCTGCTGATCTCTCAAAAACTACTCTTCCGTGCCATTGGTAGATAGGGTACTGAATTGGGGGAACTATGAATCTATCAAATTCTGGCAAATTTTGCAGTCTTGATGTCATTTAATGCCTGACAATAACCTCTTACATACTGTCATCACATAAATATGTGTGAAATTTCACAGAGCTTGTCTTCTCAGCAAGGGCCTGTCCTTCATTTGTATGTATAAACACTCTCCCTAGAGCACATATAAATGGATAGTATTCTCTGGAAGGCACAAGTTTTTACTTAACGCTAACAAATGATTATCCTTCCCAGCAAAATGACTAAATGGAGCTCTAATAAATCAATTTGTCAATGGCTATTTCCCTTCAGGAGGTAATATCTCCTGTTCCGTTTTTGGCTAGTGCAAATATGACCTACACTGAGTGCCCATGTCTATGGCTCAGAAAATCTTAGAGCTGGAAAGAACTGCAAAAAGATCTGACCCTGCCTCCAGGCAAGGAAAGTACTGTTACTCCCACTTTGCTTATGAGAGAGTTTAGTACCAGAGCCACTAAATGACTTGCCCAAAGTCACATTATAAGAAAGGGATTGAGTAAGAACAGGGGCAGAGTCCTTTGGGTCACTCAGCTCTGTTATTAGCAGAACCCCACCTTCTCTGAGCTCTGTCTCATGGCTGGACCTGGGAAGAACCCAGGTCCTGTTATTAGCAGAACCCCACCTTCTCAGCTCTGTCTCATGGCTGGACCTATGACACCTCTCCCTAGGTTCTATGGACCTCTCTTTTCCATAAGTTCTTTCCCTCACTCTTCTAGAAGTCGTATGGTTTCATTTCCCACTGAAAGTGTAATTAGCAGGTTCTTGGAGCAGTCCAACATCCTCCTTTCCTCTATGCCCCTTTTATCCATCAGTGGGAACATCTCCTGCTGCTGCTTATCGTGTGCAGACACGAGCAGGAATTCAGGGACATGTTCCCCTTTCTCATCTCCATCCTTCTAGGCCACCTTGGTAAGCTGCGAATCCTGCGGAAAGTCATTTCTTTTTCAAAGCTATCCATCTGGGAAAAGGACAGAGCACTCAATTTGCAAGAGGGTTCAGTGTGGAGAGGCCTTAAGGTGATGGAATAAATAGAAGAGCAACGCTGCACTTCCTGAAGGACTAAATGGGGCAGTGACTCGAGAAGTATTTGAGGAGAGGCCGGACTGTGAAAAGGGATGACCCTACAGAAAACGTATTTTCTCCCACAATTCCTGAGAGGCTTCTCCTTCACTGCTTCACCAGATTTTGGAGCTTAGACTAGTGACTAAAGACAGGTGGCCCTGCCCTGGGAGCTCTGCTTCCCCCAAATACCTCCAGTACTCAAGCCACACTGATTCATCACCTCTAGGCTGGACACGCCTCACACCATAAAACAGCTGATGGGCGTTTAAAGAGATTGCCAAGTTTCAATCAATTTTGCAATTTCCGAATTGAAGAAGAGGTGCCTGAAATCTGGCTATACAACACAACTGCAATACGGGGGGTAAAAAGTCAATGCCACTTGTTTTCCTGAGAATATTCGGATCGGGCTATTGCTGTCCCAGAAGGAAAGGACTGGCTTCAGAACTCATCAGCCTCGGTATGTGGGGGAGGAAGAAGACGCCCAAGCAGTTTCCTAGCTCTTGCTTAGTCACCAGAATTCTCCAAAATCTGATGTCACAAACGTTCTGTCATCCCACACCTCCACCAGCCATCATTTTGAGTGTCGGTTAACAAAATGTTCTGCATCCTTAGATTACAGGATTCCTCGCTCCGAAACAATTCAAACCAAGAACACTGAAGGAGAGTTTGGAGATAGAACCTGTCCGGTAGTGTCTGTTGATCCTGCATACCTGTGATGAAACCAAAGTGTGACATTAACAAAACACAAGGAAGAGTTTTAAAGGGTGGTGCAGAAGGACAGAAAGAGATGGCAGAGGATGGGGTGGGGGAGGGGTAGAATATGCAAAGGCTACTTACACAGTTTCATCATTCTTGAATTCCAGCTCCCCATATGTGTCTTCAAAGTCCTCACCACCACCCTTGGCTGTCCCTTCTACTGTCCTAAAGGGGACGATCACTGTGCCCCGGGCACCTGATGTCCGCAAAACCTTGACCTCCATAACACCAATACTCTCACTGACGTGAATAGTATCACATTCAAAAGTGAAGATTCCTGCATGGTCATCATCCAAGATAGTAACTGTGGCCACGCAAGGGGATGCTAGGACAGCCCGCGGCAAGGGGAGACTGTTGAGTATCAATGGCGGCATCCCCTCCTCGGGCTGCTCCTCCTCTAAGCGGACATTGCTCAACCTCACAAAGAAATGTTCATCCTCCTCAAAAATGTCATCATCGATGATGCCCACAGAGAACTCTTTCTGAGTCTCTCCTGGCTTTAGGACCACAGTGCCCTCTGTGAACTCATAGTCAGCGCCTGCGTTGGCAGAACCATCCTCTGTTTTGTAGTCCACGTACATGGTCTTAGACATGTCTCCCCCTTTCCTCACCACTGTCAGGAGTACAGCCCCACAGTTCTCCAGGCACTGGTAAGAACACGGGTCAAAGAAGACCTTGGAGACAAAGTCCTCAGGCTCTTCCGTGTGCACCTCGCTCATGCTTGAGGCCTTCTTGGCTTGTTCTGCTGCATGTTTCTTCAGGATATTGCCTGCACCAGTCATCATACGGGTGGCTTGGATCCGGTAGAAGGCGCGGCTCTTCTGTTGGTGGGAAAGAGCGTAGTAATTGGCCATCTCCACCAGCTGATCTAAGTCCTTCTCTGGGTGTTTTTGCTTCAGATCTTTAAGAATTCGGATCATCTCCCTGCGGGACTCATCCACTTCCTTCCCTTCCAGGGGCACCAGGTTCCCATCTAGGAAGTGGGAATTCATCATTTTCCCATCCATCTCAATGCCCTTAGGGTGGTCACCCTCTGTCTCTATGATAATTCCTCGGTGTTTATCTGTGCGGTACTTTTTATGCATGTATTTGTAGAAGAGCAGTCGTTTATCTGCCACCCAGGCCAGAAGGACACACACTGGGAAGAAGAAGAGCGTGAGAAGGCCTTCCCAAACCTGGACCACCCCAGGAGAGAAGACTGCCAGGATCACATAGAGCCAGACATAGGCAAAGATACTCCAAGCAGCAGTGACAAAGAAGACTCGCAGGTGCTTGATCTTGCGAGTCTCTCCATCAGGGATCACATAGACACAGATGCCAATGATGATGAACATGTTGAAGGCTGCACTGCCTACAATGGTGGAAGGTCCCAGATCACCAGCAATGAACCCATGGCCACACACCTCAATTAAAGAGAGGAGTATCTCAGGAGCAGAGGAACCCAGGGCCATAAGAGTCAGGTTGGAGACAGTTTCATTCCAGACCCGAATTGTGGTTGTGCTGGTCTCTCCGTTGGGCTTTTTGATAGTCACCTCCCTCTCTTGAGAGGTGATGACTTCAATAGATGCCATGAAGCGGTCAGCAATGATGGACACCCCAAGGAACATGTATATTAGGGCCACAAAATAGACAATGACCCTGGCAATTTTGTCCCCAAGGGAAGGGTTCTCTGGATACCAGATTGGTAGGATGACACCCTCCTTGCAGTCAGATGACCCTGAACAGGACTCATTGTTCTGCCCTGTGCTGGGCACATCCCCTGATCCACCAGCCTCTGCCTGAAGACCATTCAAAAAGAGCACAAAAGTAACCAGCCCAAAATGGAGGAAGGCAGAGGTGAGAGGCTGCAACCTTAACCACGCCATACACGAGACTTAGCCGCTGGCTTCCACCGCAGCACCAATGGTTGTCCTGACAGGCCAGAGACCTAGAAAAGATTAGAGAGGCAGGAAAAGTCATGAGGAAAAGGGGGACAGCAAATGGCAGGTTCCCACCAACACAAACTGATGCTTCACCTCGAGCGACATATTGCACTGACATATGGGGGAGTCTCTCACTGAAAAAATAGATGTCAATGGGAGGTGTAAATTGCTGCTCTGTCCTCAGAACCATCTGGTGGAGGAGACTCAGTTGAAGAATGCTCAAAATAGCTGGGAGTATTGGTGCTGGAAATGCAAGTGATACCCATCCAGTTCTGTCTCCCAAGCCCACTGTTACCTGTGAGCGTTCTCAAGAATCAACTTAAAACAGACCATGTATGACCTGAAACTTCATTCACGCTTATACTTTTCGTAGGGTTTTCAGGATATTTTATTAATAATGATTTCTTACCTCATTGTCATCATACTCAGGAATCTTGCATAACATAGGTTTGCAAGAGAGCCTATTGAATTGAATTTTCTTGGACTAGTCCCACAAAATAGAATAACTGGCTCTGTGTGTAATTGAGCCCACTTGGGAAAAAACTCTCCCCAAATGCAAAACTTTGGGAGGCAAATTATAATTCTGAGATTGCTTGGGAAATCCAGAAAGTCGATTCATAGTGAATACTACCTGCATTGTAGCTAAACTGAGGCCTTGTAAGGTGTGCCCAAGACCAATGCCACACAGCTCTTAACCCTCCAGTAAAACATGCTTATGAACAGTGTAGGCAGCCAGTTACAGGAAGATAAAAAATCAATCAGCCGCTCAATTCCAAACCCAAACATGGAAAAGGTCAAGTAGTAGAAATCATGATTAATAAGACATGCAAATGGCTCCCCAATAAGTTTTTTTTTTGACTGGAGACAAGATTTTGGAGTGAAATGCACCTCATCTGCTGGCCTCAAACCACTGAAAGGTGAGCACGAGTTCAGAACAGTGGGAGAAAACAAAAGTGAAACTACAGACTCATCTTTCCATTCATTGCCTCATTTGGATGGAATGAGAGTAAAAATCACCACACAATAAATTTAAAAAATAAAAATTAAAAAAAGCAACCTGCTCTTTTTTTCCCCTCTGCTACAACCATACAGGCTACTTTTAGTAATAGAAGAATGCTGATTTACATTGGTATAGCACCTTAAAAGATTCAAAGTCCTAGTCACCATATCCGTTCCTCTTTCTCCAGTTTCCCATCTCAGAAAATAGCATCTCCATCCACCCAGTTGCTCATGCTGGAAAACAGGTATTAGTTTGCAAGCCTTCCTCCCCATCCCGTCCCTTATCCAATCCAGCACTAATCCTATAAACTCTCCATCTCTACCATCACCATCACAGCCAAGCCACCATCACTCCCCACCTGCTGAATCCACTGCAGCAGCCTCCTAACTGAACTCACCTCTCCCAATTCTTGCTAGTTCTCAATTTTACTTTCTTCATACAGCCTCAGTAATCTTTAAAAGAACAAAGCAAAACAAAAACATTTAAGCACATCACTCCCCTATTTGAAGCCATTTAGTAGTTTTCTTTTGCTCTTGATATAAAGACCAGGTTTCCTACTATGACCTGCAAAGCCTAGCATGAACTAATTCTTTCCTTCTCTCCCCCCTTTGCCCCCATCACTCTCTCTCTTACTACATTTCAACAACAATGGCCTTCCTTTCTGCCCCTGGATTGTGCCAAGTTATTGTACACCTCGGGACCTTTGCACATGCCATTATCTGTGCATATAGATCTCATAGACACAACCTGACTAGATTTTAGAGACTATACAGAAGCTTTTTAAATTCCCAAACCTTGTACTCAAAGAGAAATACACAGTAGGTCAGGGAGCCTAGTGTAACCATGAAGGTCTTCCTCCCAAAAGGCCTGTGGATTAACTTGGATTCACATTCCCCAGAACGGCAGCCAAATGCTGAGGCTCACATTCCCCATTAGCCCAGGTACTGGGGGTTATCACACAGGTGCTCGGGGCCTCTGCCCTTGAGCTCACTCAGAGGAGAAGAGGTTATGAGCATGACTGTGGAAGGGTAGGGAGGTTGAAGATGTTCAGCATCCATATTCAGAGGCTGGGAAAGCTTTTGTAATCCATGATGTGTGCAGAGACCCCCATTTACAGGGTTGACACTCACCCAGCCTGGAGAGATGTGGACAGTAAACTATCTTGGCTCCTTGCCTCGACTGCTGAAAACCCTGACATTTTGTGGATTCTGATAAGCCCAGTGCAGGAGGAGACAGAGGTGTGCACGGCTGGAGCAGCTCTTTAATCAAGAACCAACATGGTGACAGAAGGGGGCAGCTGTGTGGGCCGACCAACCCCAAGGGGGTGGGGTGTCCGCAGGTGAGGGAAGAGAGCTGGCCTTCTGTAGTGAAAGGACATGGGACACTGAAGTAGTAGAGTTATCCTGATTAACAGGGACATGCGCTCCAATTTATCTTACACACTAGGAGAATTAAGGGGAATCCTATCCTTGCTCTCCCTCAGACTCGAAGACATCTTGTGGCGACAGGTTTTTACGGGGAATATGCTATCATGTGGTCAGAATCAGAGGCCAGTTTAGAAAGACTGTTGCTTGAAAAAACAAATGAACTAAAGCAAAGGACAAAAGAAAACAAGGCAAGAAGGCAGGGCGGCTAGTAAATGCCTGCACCCAGTTTTTGGAATTGAAACTGGAAAGTGCCCTGTGAATTCCCAGTTGCTCTTCACAGCCCTGCCAGGAAATGGTTTCTGGCTGAGATGTGAGAAGGAGAGAGGACACCTCTGATGACCAGCCAATGGTCATTTTTTTGTGCCATGACCCCAGGCCCCAGACACCAACTGAAACAGATCCCCACCTCCTGGGGGTCCACCTCATGCCCTTAGAGACCCAACCCATCTTCTGTGGTTCCAGAAGGCTCTTAATCAACCCAAAGGCATACTTAGGGATATGACTCTTCTTCAGACCCCCTTAGGACAACCTCAAATAATAAAAATATTAATAATAGTAATTAACATTTATAAGTGTTTATTGTCGCATAATGCTAAGAACTTTCTCATTTAATTTTCATAACAATCGTATGAGATTAGTAATATTTTTATTCCTATTTTACATTTTGGGAAACTGAGTCTTAGTTAAGTATTTACTCAAAGTACAAAGCAAGGAAACAGTAGAGCCAGAACTCTCATGAAATGTATGGTTTTAACCACTCCATTTTACCAAGATGTCCCACTTTGTTGTAGAACACGCATGGCCCCCAATCAGCTTCCAGTCTGGTGTGATTGTCCCACACCCCCTCATAGGAGAGACAGGCCATGTGGTAGAGTCACCTCATTCCCAGGCTTACTGGGGGTGTGCTGGCTGCCTGCTGCTGTTTCCCACTCCGATATTCTCTTTTCCATCAGTTCCATTTGGCAAACATTGACAAAGGCCCGCAATGTGCCAGGCCCGGCAGTAGATGTCGGTGGACAAAATGAAAAATGAGACACAGCGTTTGCCCTCAGAGGTACAATCTAGCAGGGGTGGAGGGATGCACAAATAGACACGTCACTAGAAACAGTGGAGGGAAGGGCAGAATGCTGTGGGAACACGAGAAGGGCACTGAGCCAGCTTGGGGACTCAGCGGGGCATTCTGAAGGAGGTGATCCCTGAAATGAGTCTTCAAGCATGAATGAGCTCTAGTCAAAAAAAAAAAAAAAAATAGAGAGAGAGAAAAGAAAGTGGGAAGGGCACTCAAGTCAAACAGAACAGCCCCAGCAAAGACATGGAGACATGAAAAAGCCCGCCGAGTGCATGGGATTACAGGAATTCAATGTGAGGCAGGAGGTTGGAAGATGAGGCCTGATGGTAGGAAAGACTCGATTCATGGCAAGTCTTACATGCCAGGCTGAGAAGATGGGATTTTATCCTAAGGGCAGTGAAAAGCCAATGATAGGATTTTAAATGGGAGAATGACATGGTCCGATTTATATTTCAGAAAAATCAATTTGGCTAAAGGGTTTAGGATGGTTGCAAGGGGACAGAGCAGGCAGGTCACTTAGAAATCTATTGCAAACGGAACAGATGCAGATAAGGAGGGTGGGCCTAGGGCAGATTCTGCATATGGTGACCCTCTGCCCCCATGTCACCTTCCTCTCCCTCTGCCAAACTGATGCCCCAGCTCAGCCCACAGCCTCTCATCTCTTTCCTGGATTATCTTCCTAATGCCCCTTGGGGCCATCTGCAAGGTGTCTGTGTCCTCAGCAGTGGCTCCTGACATCTTTTAATATCACTGGCAAATTTAATTAAAGTCACTGTTCCTCTGCTCTTCCAGATCATTAATAAAACAGTGCCACCAGGCCAGACTGAGCAAATTCTCCCGCCTGCTACGCCCCCCACTTTCTCCAATGGGAACAGTGCTCCAGGCCTGTCACCAGCCTGGGTAGAGTTGTCCTGCTCTGCTTCTAAATCTGGGCCCCTGCACAGGCGTCACAGCCAATTTACATTAAAATTTTAGGTGCAGCCTGGCTGCACTGGCCCCGATGTGCCTGCCACCCGAGTCCAAGCACACTGCATCTTCTCTTGGACTTCTGCCTACAGGGGGCGAGAGTCAGTGCAGAGTCCTTGCCATGACAATAGTCCCTGAGAAACACAGGAACTAAACTCCCTATTCTCTCAAGAGTAGGAAAAATGTGACCTCCACTGCTTAGGTAGCTTGATTGTCACAACTGGAACTCGGACCTGATGAGGAAAACATAATGATGTTAAATGCTTTTCCTGCATTATTATCTTTTTGAATCTTCACAAAGTAGTGAAGGAGGTACTATTATCATCATACCAATTTTACAGTGGGCAAATTAGAGGTTAAGCAATTTGCCCAAGATCACAGCTAGTAATTAGAAAGGTAAGCATTTGAATTCTGGCAGCCTGTCTCTAGAGCACAGGGTGTTAACCATTTGGTATGTACCCTGGATCTGGAACCCCTTTGCACAAGGGTCCGAGGAGAGCAGAGTGAGTCTTTCTAGATTTGGAGGCCTCCCCACAGGCTTGGAGGCTCTACACAGTTCAAGGCAGCATGGAGCAGTGGTAGAGCCTGCATGTGAAAGCAGGAGGCAAGAACTTTCTTCCCAGCTGTGCCTCAATGTGCTGCGAGACCTTGGAGAGTCGGTGACCCTCTCAGGGCATCAGCTTCCTCATCCATAAACTCAGCGTGTGTTAGATGATCTCCATGGCTCCTTCAAGTCAAAGATGCTTTGATTATGGGAAAGGAAAGTGAAGAAATGCATTTAAGTTAGGTTAGTCCAGAGCAGTGTGAGGGCCAGGCATGGAATTAGACCCCCAAGGAGACCTTAGAGGGTGAGAGAATAAGCTAAGCGAGGGTGGCAGGAAGAGGGGGTCAAGAAAAAGTCAAGGAGAATCTACATTCTGGATTTACCAAAAGACCCTTGGATCAAATCCATTTTTTAAAGAACTGCTCTGCCTATTTTGGACCAAAGTCTGTGCTAGCGATTGAGAGTACAGCCCTGAACAAGCTGCATCCCCAGCCCCACATAGTTCATCTTCTGATGTTGCATAGAGACAAACAAGCAATTATAGGAATAATTGATTACAATTATGTCCTGCAAGGTGATTTTTTTTTTTCTTATTCTGCTCTAAGCTCTCAGGCTGGTGGCTCCACAACTGCCTCAAACCACATGAGCAATGGCTGCAAAGCAACAGGGCTTTGTAATACAGAGAATCTTGCAGGGGTATGTGACATGATACTACACTGTTCTTGCTCTCCGATTTCTTGCAACTGTCACTTTGCCTTCCAGTGACATCTGAACCATATGGTAGCTTCATGGAACTCTTCTGACATTTTCCCAGGCATCACCACACAAGAAGACAAAGCCTCCTAGACAGGTCAGGGTACCAGCAGGCTCTAGCCTCTTCATGCTTTGCATGAACCAGCCATTATAAAAACAAACGACGACAACAACAATGATCATATTCATTCATCCAAGTCCTACTCGATGGCTAGCACTGCCCTGGGCACTTTTATATCTGTTATTTAATACTTCACAACCCCACAACGATCCAGGTATTGTTAACTGTTTTAGAAATGAGGACACTGGAGCTCAAAGACTGATAATTCACCCACAGTCCACTAGCTGAGCAAATGGAACAGCTGGGCTATAAAACCTGGTATGTCAAATGCCAAAGTCTGCTTTCAAGCCCCAGAGGATGAAAGGGAAAGTGGAAGAGTAGGGTAGGAATCTGGAATCTGGGGTCAAGAACCTAGGGCTCCAGAAAGCTCTACTTCCTCTGGGAAGCCTTCCCTAATGATGGAACTAGGACCACATTCTAGAGATGGCTGTGCATCAGAATAACTTCGGAACTTAAAAGAAATATAGACATCTCGATCCTACTCTAGACCCAAGTTTTGGACTCTCTGGGAGTAAAGTCTAGATATAAGTTCCTTAGTTGGTTTTGAGATGCAGCCAAGGTTGAGAATCCTAGGAGAGAAGACAGACAAGGAACATAGCCTGACTGTGACATCTGTATCTCAGGGATCCCAACCATTCAGATCTTTCTGTGGACTAGGAAAGACTCTTGTGGATGGCAAGTTGACTCACAGATGGGTACCACAAGGCCTTTCTATGTGCTGGAAAAACATCCCACCTTCCTGGACTCTCACTTGCTTTCAGACCTTGCCAAGAATAGTCAGCATCAATTCCTCACCTACATAAGCAGATTTTCCCTTTGTCTCTCCCTAAACTTGCTGTCTGCTTGGTTTACACTTTTACTGTAGAATATAAAAGATCCAGAGTTTCTTCACCTTCATGGGAAAATGATGCTACTTATCCATTTTCAGCAAGATGTGTTTCTAGTTATTTTCCCCTTCAGTGATAATTACTTAGGTCAACTTTTCCACATTTCCTCATGGCCTCTTTGTTCATTCACTCACTCAGCATGCATTTGTATGAAACCCAGCGTATGTGTCACAGGCTGACTTTCACTGAATTATGGTGAAGTCACTCTGATTTGTTCCAAACTCATTTTTTTCCATATACTCAAAAAATTTAGAATATAAGTTCCAAGAGGGTAGAAATGTTTATCTGGTATTTCTGTACCCCAGTTCCTAAATCAGTGCCTGGCATATAGTAGATTCTCAGTATATGTTTATTCAATGAATGGACACATTGAATGAGCATGCAAAAATAGAAGGGATAATATCCAGTAATTCCTCCCATCCTTGGCAGTGTTCAAATGGAGGTTGGAGAACCATCTGTCAGGGATGCTGTGAGCAAGGTTTTTTGAATTTGAGTAATATGAACAAAACATAATCCCCCTTGAGGAGCACACACTTCACTGGAGAACAGTGACAGAAAACCAAATAATTACAACAAAACAAGTACTAGATTTGGAAGCACGTGCAATGTGCCAAGAACACAAGAAGGACGGCTTAACACTGCCTGGGATCATCAGGGCCAGCTCCATGAACCAGGTAACATTAGATCCAGGATTTGGAGAGTGAACAGGAGTTAAGTGGATGGAAGCCACTGCATCTCTAACAAAGGCAATAGGAAGCCCATGCTAAAGAGCATGGAAGCCTGAAAGAGCCGTGTCTGTTTAGAAAAGGGAGAGCAGTGAGTCAGAAGAATAGGGCACTGAGAGAAGGTGCAGGGATAAGTGAGGAATCACTGGTAAAAGGACTTATATGCCTGGCCAAGGAATTTGGGCATTATCTTGGAGGAATAAGGAACCCCTGAAAGTTTTTAATCACAGGAGGAATAAGGTTCATGTTTTTCCTTTGGATAGGCAACCTAGAGAGATGACAATGCAGAAACTGGGTAGGTGAACGGAAGCAAGACAGGAGGCGGGAAGATCAGTTCAGATGCTCACAGCAGTCAGGTGAGAGGCAATGAGGACCTGAACAGAGGCAGTGTGAGCAGAGCTGCTGAGAAGATGCTGGTGAAAGAGGAGGGAAGAGGCACAGCAAGGACCAAAGCATATCAAGTACCTCCCTCATCCCACGGGTCTTACAGAGCTCTTCCTGATTCAGAGATCTCTAGGCCCAAAGACACAGAAAAGGAAGGAATATCTGCTTAGCTTTAGGACTTCCTGGAACAGTGGGACAAATGACACCAGTAAGAGTTCTAGCCTTTCCAGGAGGAAAGCAGGAAGCCCCCGGAATTCAACCAAGGCACTAGAGTGCTCCTCAGTCCAGTCAAAGTAATAACCCCTTGCTGATTCAGTGCTGTAGACTGGGATAAGCTCTGGAGGTGCACTGATGAAGCAGGTCCCTGCCCTGGAGGAGCACATAGAAAAGTACTCAAGAGCAGTATCCAAATGAGAGCAAAGGGTTTAGAGACTTAGGAACACTGACTAAGATATCATGGAGGTGGTAGAGTTGGACATCTTATGTCTGTTTCATATGAGAATGCAGAAGAAAATGAACTCATGAAACACATTGATCCCAGGAAACAGTACTAGCTAGAAAAACAAAAATTATTTTTAAGAGATCCAAAATATTGAGATTAACTCAAAGCCTAGAAGGGCTATAAGAAAGCCTGATTCTTCTCATTGAGTCATGAAAAAAAAATTTTTTTCAAGCACTTCCTGTGTGCCCATCACAGCTGTAGGTTCTCTGAAGATCATTTCTGCCTGGATGCTCTCAAATTTATTGAGCACCAAATATGTGTCACACTCTGTTCTAGCTACTGGAGATTCAGTATTACATTTCTCACCTGGACTACTACAATAGTTGCCAATCTTTCTCCACCCCTTATAGTCTACTCTCCACAAAACAACCAAAAATATCTTTTTGAAATGCATACTAGATAGGTCATGTATTCCTTGCATCCCCTCTCCTCCTGCAGAACCCCCTACCCCCACCCCCTACTGACTTCTCTTCTAACTTCTAACTTGCTGATCTTATAACCTACCACTTTCTTTTGCTCCATCCACATTCTACTCCAGCTACAATGGAGTCCTCTGAAGTTTCTAGAACAGGCCAAGCATAAGCCTGCCTAGGGACCTTTGCATTTATTGGGCCCTCTGCATGGAACATCGTTACCCTACAAAGCCACATAGGACATTTCTAAATTTCATTCAGGTCTTAGATGCCACCTCCTCTATTGGCTTTCCCGACCTATCTTATCTAAAGATGACCCCCTCTCCCTCCAGTCCTCTCTGTCATATCATTTTTCATTTTCTTTACAGCACATATCACTTCCTGAAACCATCATTTCTTGTCTGTTTGTTTTCTGGTTTATCACTGAATATATACTCCATAGTAGTAGGAAATTTGTCTTTTTTGCGCAGCACAGTATTCTCAGTGCCTTGACTACATCCTGGCATAGTGAGGACCCAGCAGATATTTGCTGAATGAATAAATGATAAGTCTGCAGGATTAGGTGGTTTTTGGAAAGATGCACCTGTGAGAGCAGACTTCAAACTTCCTGGCAAGGCTTGGGGTACAGAGGTACGTGGTTAAAGCCAATACCTCAGAGAGCAGGTAGTTTCGTTCATTCAAAAGAACCAACAGGACCACATAGCGTTCGGAAAGAAGTTGTGAGTCTATTTCTAAATACAGTTCCTCTCTCCAGCCTCACCCTCTCATTGGCACCTTACTTTTCTCTCAGAGTATGGCATAACGATAACCAATATTTATACTGCATCATTCATTCAACAAATACTAAGCGATACTATGTGCCAAGAGCTTACAAAGGCCTTCTCACTCATATGATCTTATTTAATCCTCGTAGGGATGAGCATACAGATGCAGAAACTGGGGCTCAGTTCATCGCCAAGAGTTTCTATGCCCACAAATAACAGACCCAGAATGAAACCTTTGACTTCTGGCTGCCAGAGGTCACCTTCCACCAAACGTGACAGAGTGTGTTACATTAGGAAAGAACAAGAGAAAACTCTCCCTGCAACTGGCAGGAAACCAGGGCTGGGGAAAGAGGAGCAAGGAGCTCAGGGCAGCCTGAGACAGACATTGCTCCTGTCCCTCCCTACTTCCCAAAGACAACCACCTGGGCTCTATCTTTTGAGGTTACCCATAGAGAGAGGGCTGACATCCCTCTGTCCTGTTGCTGAGCCCTTTGGGGAAGCTGGTGATAAGCCTCCTTTGTGTACATTTTCCTCAGACCATTCTCCAGGAGCCTGATTTATTTTAATGCCATTTAGTATATCTTAATTTTTTAAATGTTGACATATGGAATTCAATCATATCACTGCCTGAATGAAGGACAAATGGAATCTGGCAAGCAATCAATGTCATCTCTCTGAGACATGGCTGGGTGGCTTCTCTTGCACAATCAACTGTAGGGATGCTGTGGTCCTCCTTTCTCAAGAGGGCTCTAGGAGCAGACTCCTCGGACTCCCTGTAATCTAATTACTCTTTGTACAGCTGTGCTCCCACCCCACTCCTCTAATGATTCCCCTGAAATTGACTCCTCCTTCAGGGGAGGCTAAAAGGCATAGGCTCAAGATGATTCTTTCTGTCTCAATGGGGAGGGATTACAGTGGTATGGTTGTTGGTGGGGGGTGGAGCCTCTGGAAAGTCATGGAGCAGAGTGGTTCCATTAGACTCTGAACAGGGACCATGTGGCTGTAAATACATGTCCCAGAAGGTCTACGAAAGGCAGAAGCAGGAATGCGACGGAATGGCTGCAGTATTTGGGGACCTAGAGCACTGCTAGTCATTCTCCCCAGGAACATTGCAGTGGGAGGTGACTGGTGATGGCACACTGAGGGTCAGTGACCACAGGCCATCAACCAGTGTGCCTTGGAGGTCAGACAAATGGACAGCTGAGTTGACTGGCCAAATTGACCTCTAGAGACTCAATGTGATAACAGACACACTAGGGACTTCAAGTTACAGCTGGAAGGTCTGAAGCAAAAGATACTATCAAAGTACTCTTAGCAGGAGGCAATCTATATGCTATGGAACAAGACTCAGAATACAAAATTGTCACGTGGGGAAAGAGCTTAAAAGTCCACAAATCCAATGTAAACTCTTTTGGTGGATAAGGAATCCAAGGCCCAGAGAGCAGAGATGGGTCTTACCCGTGGTTGTCAGAATTGATAAGAACTAGAACATAACCTTCTTACCACCAGTTCACTGCTTCTTCTATGATACCATGTTGCCTGCTCCTGGTTTGATTTTTGACTCCACTACTGGCTTCTTTTAGGATAAATAGTAGAGATCTCCTTTCTTGACATTGTTTCACCTGCCTTAAGAGTGAGGCAGGTTATTCATTCATTCACTCCATTTTTCATTGAATGCCCACCATGTTTCAGCCATCACATGACAGGGAGTGGGAAAGAAAAAGCACTTGGTCCAGGAGGGAAGGTAAGCCACGGGCAAAAAAATAAAATAAAATAAAATAATAGTAATTATTTTAATTTAATAAATAAATAAATAAATGTTTTTATTTAATAAATAAAAGTAAAATATACATATATGCATTTCAGAAAGTGTAAAGAACAAAGACAGATGCTGTGTTATCAGAATGCAGAGAAGGGAGGGATTGCTTTTGCATGAAGCCGTCCCATCAGGAAGAAGCATTTGAGTTAAACACTGAAGAACAAATAGGATTCTTAGGGGAAGGTAAACTGTGAAAAAGGCACACGGAGTGGGGAACTGGGCCACAGAGGGCCTTAATAAGAGGAGATGGAAGAAATAGGAGGCCCTTCAACATTTTTTTCTGTAGGAAAATGACAAACTTAGAAGAGTGTTTTAGGGGGCAGATCTTGTAATAATGGTTAAAATGAATTGAAGGAGGAAGAGGTTGAAGTTGGGAAGATAGTAGAAAGCTGTTTTTCACAGTATAATAATAGAAGTAGCTACTTCATACAGCCTGGTAAAAACTTAATGGGAAAATCAATGGAAAGCACTTTGCAACAGAGTAGCTGAAGGGTGGTAAACACACAAATACGATGATAATGATGATGATGATGATGATGCAAGAGGTTATAAAACTGCACTTAAGTAGTGGAAGTAGAGACGGAGAATGAGCTTAAAAGACATCAAGCAATACTTGGGGAAGAAGGGAGTGGAGTCAAAGATAAACTTGGGGGTTTTGAGCCGGGGTAACTGGAAATTCATAGGCGCCATCAGTAGAAAGTGGGAAGTCAGGAAAGCAGTTCCGAAGGACAAAGATGGTGTCAGGTTAGTAAATATGCAATTTGAGGAACTGGGGGGACATCCTGTTGGAGATATTGTGCAAGTGGCTGGAAACAAGCCACTGGGATTGGATAGCTGGAGTCACAGACTCTGGGAACTATCCACACTGGAGCACCAGCACAAACCACTGAGGAAGACTGCCAAGGGATAATGCAGAAAGGGAAACTGGGAGGCAGGAGAGGATCTTGGAGTGGAAGTGGAAGAAGGAACACACAGAGAGTTAGTGGGACCCAGAGAGATCAGTGTGAAAAAGCCAAAAGAGGAAAGTTTTAAGGAGCTAATAGTCAATATTATTTGATGGGGATGTAAGGGGAGTGGGGAGGGAGGGAGAGAGAGAGAGAGATCAGGAACAAGTCATTATGTTTTGGGGCAAGAGAAGTCCTTGGTGGATGAGAGGTGGGCAGAAGATGGAGAAAAGTGGGAATCAAGGTTAAATGAGTGAATGACACATGATTATTCTGAAATGTCAGGAGTTCATTGAAGGCAACATGAGGAGAGAGAATGATGGGGAGGAGGAACTGGATGAGTGATATTCTTTTTAGAATGGGATTTGTGGAGGGAGAGAATTCTGTGGTGAAAGAGAAAGAGACTTCAGATAAGAGAAAGAGCCTGGAGCAATTCACAAAAGTGGGACAGGGGTGGCTCCTGGACACTGTGCAGAGGGGAAGGAGGATATTTTTACTCTGAGATTAGTGACAGGGAAGGATGAGGAACCAAGTTGGGAAATACCAGGGTGCAAAGGAAGAATGCTGACCATGCTCACATGGTTTGGCTTCATTGTCCAGGACTTTGAGGTCTTCGCCTCTCAAGTGACTTGGAAATTACCACATGGAAGCCAGGGCAGGATTACAGTTTCCAGTTCCACCTCTGGATCCAGTCCCCACATGACCTGGCATTCCTGCACACAACCAGGGAAGCCCTATTCATCATTCCAAGTATCAAGGCAGTCAATATGATTTGACCTGTTCTGAATTATATCTAGGATGAAACAGAGCTATTTTCTTAGTAGACATGGCTCTGTGTAACACATCTGAGTATACCAAATTCTGGAATTAGCCTATAGTCACTTCATATTATGGGAAAAAAAAAATCCATATACACACACATGTATTTCTTCCTATCTAGATTTTTTGCTCTGTGGTCTGCATAGGTCTAAATAGGGATCTAAATCCTTCTTACCCTTCCAGCCTCCTTGTGGCCCTTCCCAGCCCTCAGAGATCTCTCCATCTCAAATCTTTGAGAGTTTGCCTTGCTCTGCAGCTCAGTGAGCCAGGAAATGTATACCTTTCATAAGGTGCGCCAGTCCAGTGTTGAGTTTAGAGCACCATTTGATAAACAAACCAGTAACCAAACATAAACCAATCTCATTAAGGAGAATTAAGGGAACTTCTTCCTAGAAAAGCATCTCTGGTTTGTACACTAAAAGAGAAAGAGCAGCCCCCTACCTCCGCACTCATAGGCTGCCGGGACCACACACCTGGGTTTCTCCCACAGCCTCCTAACTCTCCGCCTCCCTCTCCTGCCTTACATTCCAGTTTCCTACTGTCTAAAATGCAAATCTGATCCTCTACTTCAGTAGTTACAACCTTCCTAACCCCCCACTGGAAACTGTAGAAATCCTTAGCATGGAGTACAAGCTCTTCAAGGCTGACCCCTATGGCTTCTCCAAACTCATCTCCCCTGCATTTTACTCTCTGTCATCAATCATTTTGAAGAGCTCTCATTCATCATCCACTTTAGGCCTTTGCATACCAATCCCTTCACAGGTAATACTTTCTCCACCCCCCGCCCCCACACCCCTGCCAGCTTTCACCAAAGCTAACTCCTATCCATCCTTCCTTTCCAGGCTTAACTGTCCCTACAAGTCCTCTTTAAGCCCCTTTGGAGAAGTGCTCTTCTACATGCTTCAGTTGACCTGGGATTTACCCTCCACTGGCAGAAATCACTTTATATGATAATTACCTGTTCACTAGTCAGTTATCCCTGCCGGGATGTATGTTTATGAGGAAAGGGACCTTCCTACTCTTTGTCTCTGTACTTAGCATGTGCCTGGCAAAGTAGGTGGTTGTTGAAAATGTATTGAATGGTTGACTGAATGACTAAATGAATGCTTTTTTTCTCTTTTGCAGCCCGATGTATTGCCGATCCTCTCCAAATATTTGAACTTCTTGGCAAAGCAACCAGGCTTGAGTGAAGGGGAGTTATTCCTCTCTTCTTACCTAAACTTGGTAGTCTGAAGAGAAGTCAAGATGTGTGATGTGTTTCCTATATCCAGACTGTGGGCAATGACTGGACCATGCAGGCCAGGGAACAATGCCTGCAAATCACCGCCCATAGACAATACCAGTAACTGGGCCCAGAGACTGTACAAGCAACCGGCTTGTACAGGGACAGGGTAGGGCTGGGGCAAGATGACATTCTGTCAGCTTCAGGGTCCCAGCCCAGGAAGGAGCAAAGGGGAAGAGAATTTTCTTAACAGGGTCAGTTTGATAACCCTATTCTCCCTTCTCTGACTGGGAGGCTGTGGAGGGTAGTACAACTGGAGATTGGAGGAGTGGGAGCAGACAGGGGAAGATGTAAATTGTCCCCCCAAATCTGTTCATTCAGCTAACATTTACTGAGTGCCTACTCTATGCTATGCACAGTGCTAGGCCCTGGGGATATGGTGTGAATAGACATCAGCCACTTTTCCTCCCTTCACAGAGCTTACTGTCCAGAATTGTACCTGGCATTGCTCAACCACATAAATAAATACAATGTGCATCTTAAAATTACTTCAAAATAATAGGTTTGGGTTATGCGTGTCTAATATAGAGGGATCTGGCCCAGTCAGGAAAGGTATGAAAGGCTTCCTCAAGGAAATAACTAATGAGCTGAGAGCTGAAGGATGAATAGGAGTACATTAGGGATGTTGGAAGCACAATAAAACATTCCAGGTAGAGGAAACTCCATGAATGGCCTTCCTGTCTCTATTAAGTTAAAGAAAGAATCTGCTTTGTGGGAACACAGGGGCCTGACTAGAGTAGGGAGTGCACAAAGGGCAAAAGCCTTAAGTGCACAGGATCAGAACTACACATGCTAAGCACAGCACATGCTAAAACAGCAAAAATGTTCTGATTGTTTAGTAGGGAACACTGAGATCATTTTTTGTCCTGTTCACACACTCCTTTCTCTACTTCTTTTGCTACTATACTTAGTTTTTTACATAGCTAAGGTCTTGACATTACAATGCAAGAGGAGACAAGTCCGAGCTTGGGGTGCACTTCCTCTCTCTTTCCTCGTGGGAGTTAGCTTGGTGTAGTCTCTCTGGGCCTCTTATTGCTTTCATGAAGTTGGGCTCTGAGTAATCCTTGCGATTCCATCACTGAGAGGATAGTGACACTTCTTTTCAAATCAATATCTATAGTTTACTTAAAGAAAAAGGAGGCTGTAGAGTGGACTTGTGTGAGGGGGCTGCTGATGGGAACTGTGGATTGCAACGAGGGGCGGGGCGATCAGCCCACATCCCATCACCCAAGCTCTGTCCACCAACCATCCTCATTTTGAGATCTGCATGGCATGAAGGGGCATGCTCCTCTCAAACTGGGATCCAGGCAGAGAGGCCGGCGAAAAGAAGGACCGGCGAGAGGCCAAGCGCCCATACGCGGCGAACTGATCCCCCTATTTCAGGAAGAGCATGGCGCAGCAGCTATATTTGAAAATCGAGGTAAACAAGAGCTCAGCTCAAGTGGATGGGGCACAACAGCTGTAGAAGATTAATCACACGCGGCTGCAAGTCACCAGGTCGCCAGAAGCCAGAGGCTTCCCTTTTGGTGCCCCACCAGAAGGCCGGATGTGTCACGTACCCCCCTCCCCCGCCGCCTTGCTTAGGGGTTCTCTTGACCACCCAGGAGCTCGCCGCCTGGCTCCCAGCTGCAGCCTGCGTTTCTGATAAGTCGCACCCAATTTCAATCCTTCTGCCCGGGAGACCTAACCACCAACATTCAGGGGTTTGTTTTTTTAATCGCCAGGAGAGAGAGAGGAGGCGGACAGTGAGCGGGTAAATTTATGGCACTGCATTAAAGGCGTTTGTTCTGTTTAATGTCCCCCCCCCCGCCCCCCTCCCAGTCCAGGGTTAAAAATAAAACACAATGGATAAAGACGAAACGTTGCTATTTTCCCCTGGAGCATATCGCTTTCATCATGACCCTCAGTGGCTCGGGTCCTCGGTGCAGGTCAGCCAGGGCCTGCGGAGCAGCGCTTGCCTCTCGGTGAGGGCCTGTGGCCGCGCGTGTGTGTGAGTGTGTTGGGGACGGGGATGGGGGGATTCTGTACTTCGCTTCTCCCCAGCCGGCCTGGGACCGGCCAGACCCCCGGAGCTGGAGAGCACAGGACTGGAGAAACCCTTCTCCTCCCCGCCCCCTCGGCAGCCACGGGCCGGTGCGCCGGGCTGCAGTTCCCGACCCGCGGCGGGGGAGTCCCGAGGTTGGGGTGCGCGCGTGCGTGCGTGTGTGCACGCGGGAGCGCGCCGAGTGGATACCGCGCTCCCCTCGTCGCCCCCAAGCCTGGCGGACGCTCACAGCCCCGGGACCATAACACCCCCTGGCACAGGCGGCGCATATATGAACACATGCATCCAGCCTGCAACACAGCAGTCACGCTCCCCAAGGGGCACCCCCACTAACCCGGCGAACCCACTCCCCGACTGTACACACGTTCCCAGGCACCCTCCGTAGACGCTCCTCCCACCCCCACCCCCCACGACACCGCATACACAACGCACACTTTCCGGGGCACCCTCCCCCGCTTCTTCTGGCACTAAACCACAGGAAGGCAGTTCCTCTGGATGATCTTGAGCAATAACTTAATTAACGTTATTATTCACAACTAGGGCGCCTCTTGGGGGCATCCCAAGTCCCCCAACCTCTGCCTCCCCTGCCTGGGCCGGCCGCCGAGGGGGGAGGGCAGGCGGCTCAGCCCATTACTCACCGTTTCCTCTCGGCCTCCCAAGCGGGAGAGGAAGGCGCGCGATGCCCCCGCCGCCGGGCTCCTCAGCGGCCGCAGCGGCTCATCGCCCCCGCGGGCTGCCCGCCGGCCGCAGCCGCGACCGGGACATGTCAGTCCGCCGCCGCCGCCGCTGCCCGCCGGCCGGGGCTCGTGGGCTCGCAGCTGTCAGGGAGCTGCGGGACAGGGCATCTGGAGCGCGAGGTCCAGGGCGAGGGGGACCGGGGAGGGGTCCCTCCGCGCCGATTTAAGGAACAGGGAAAACCCCGACCCCGGGCGCGGGCTCGAGACTACGCCCGAGAGAGGCCCCGAGTCCCGGCCGCAGACGGCGGGGGATCCCGGCCGGGAGAGGCAGGAAGGCGCGCAGCCCGGCGCGCCCTGGCGGCTCCGAGGGACCCCGGCTTGGGCTCGCAGCCGCGTCGCCGGGGCTTTCCCGGGGCTGGGAGCGCGCCGGCTCTCCGCCTCGCACGCCGTCACCGCGGGAGACGTCTCGGCCTCGCCGCGCGCGAGGGACGCTCGCAGGGGTGGTTTCTGGGCGAGCCGAGAGCTTTGCCCATTAAGCTGCCGCAAGAAGCCAAATCAAAAAGCCAATCTCAAAGCCTCCAAACCCAACGTCACCCTATCGGCTGGGAGAGGGAGCCGCACCGAATGACAAGCCGCGCATATATTTATTGTCGCGCGCCGAGGGGAGACTTGCAGATCGCTTCCCGACCAGCAGCGGGGAAGCCGAGCTTGCACCTCGCGTCCGGTGAGCCCCCGAGGACTGAATTCAGACGCAGCCCTTACCCCGCGGCCACCCACCCAATCGGTACAGCCTGGCGCCGGCGCCTCGCGGCCGACTGCAGTTCCGAGACGGCGGCGCGTCCTGACCTGGATTCCGCCGAGTGGGAGCTCCAGGCAGCGGGAGGGCGCGCGGCACCGGCTTTCCCCTTGTCCTCAGGAGACGCCGCCTGCAATCCCGAAATTAAGACTCCACCGAACACATCTGTGGTTTTTAAATATAGCAGGGAATTATTACCCAGGCAGGGTCCACCCAGACCTAAGGGGAGGGGTTGAGGGGATGGAGGTTGGCAGTGGAGGGAAAAGAAAACTCCTTTTTTCCCCCCTCTTTTTTTCTTGTCTTCGTGTTGCAGAACTCAGCCTGTCATTTTCTCAACCCAAATCAAACAACAGCTTGTGAGAGACGCTTGGGTGAGCTCTGGTATGTTGGCTTTTTGGGTTTTTAAGGCTAAAAATAAGAGGGGGCTGCCTCCCAAATTGCTGCTTACTTTGGTCCTGGAGACTGGAAGAGAGATGGTCCTTTGATGAGCAGCAGAGCTAGGGTTTGGGGCTTGGCTCAGGCGAAGTGTACACACGTAGCCTTAAATCAGACGCCTGTAATTTCTGCTATATTTGTCAGGCTTGGTCCTGGAGGCATGAGGGGTGGGCAGGCCTCTCCTAAGAACGGCGTTTCACGTCCCTAGTTTATCTATGGCATTAAGCAGATCCAAAATGAGCATGGTAGCTAGCCTTTTCTAGGGACACCAGTGCAGATGGGACAGAATATAAGGGTGGGAAGTTGTTCTCCGAGGCCTGAAGCCAAGTGTGAGGGGATAACAAGTGATAATAATCCAAATATCAGCACTTCTTCAGCGCCAGGGGTGGTGCTGGCAAATTTGATTTTGTTATCTCATGTCCTCTTCGTAAAACTCGATGAGACACGTACAATTACTAACTCCATTTTCTTGTTGAGGAAATTGAGCCTTAGAGACATTATATAACCAACCCAAGACCACATGCAGCAAAACCAAGGATTGGAATAAGGTGGAACCAACAAGATTTGTGCTGACACTCCAACAGTTGTGATAGCACAACTGCCGGGGTCTCTGGTTCCTCTGAGGGGCTGCTCTGGAGCAAGGTTTGGTCCAAAGAGATTAAGCCTGTGATGGCATGAGTTGTTTTCTGGTCCCTTAACTCAGTGTTCCCTTAGCAAGTTATGTGGTGGTTGCCGTCCTGAGTTTGGGTCCTGGATGTGCTCAATTAGGGAGATGTTTTCAGATCCCCGAAAGTTTATGGGCCTTGATTCAGTTACAGTTATGGCTGAGACATTTACGTTGTCCAGTGTCAATAACTTCTAAA
Source organism: Cynocephalus volans (assembly GCF_027409185.1). Classification (NCBI taxonomy): domain Eukaryota; kingdom Metazoa; phylum Chordata; class Mammalia; order Dermoptera; family Cynocephalidae; genus Cynocephalus; species Cynocephalus volans. The sequence goes on from NC_084462.1 coordinate 151,608,922, forward strand.
GTTGTGGGATTTCAGGATATGTCAATTAATGGGATTTACCTTGTGTCTAGTCCCATGGAGAGCCACAATGCTGACTGGTCTACTGTCACGACCAAGAGATGACTGGTGAACGTATAAATTGGTGTAGATTTTAGGAAGGGCAATTTTGAAAGATATATCAAATTCCTTAAAAAATGTGAATCCACGACTCAGTAATTTTACTGATAGAAATTCATTCTATGGCAATAATTGAGAATATGCTCAAATATTTAGTTACAAGGATATTCATGGTAGTGTTTATAACAGTGAAAAATTGGAAACATCTTAATTTTCCAACAGAGAGAATTGGTGGAGTAAATCATGTTACATTGACATAATGGTGAATTCTACCACTACAAAAATGCTGATGCAGCATTCTTTGTATTGACATGGAATGGTTTTCATGACATAGTATTGAGAGAGAGAGAGAGAGAAACAGAACACAGGGTGTGATACTGTGTGTGTGTGTGTGTGTGGTGTGTGTGTGTGTGTGTGTGTGTGTGTGTGTGTGTGTGTGTGTGTGTGTGTGTGCGCGCGCACGCATGGGTGCTGGAAGCATAAAAACATCAAAATAGTAATGGTTATCTAATGGTGGTGAGATTTCCGGTGATTTTCTTTTCTTTAGATCAACTTTATTAAGGCATAATTTATATACAAAATTAGCCTGTTTTAAGTATATAAGTTGATAAGTTTTGATAAAAATACATTCAAGTAGTGCAACAACCACAATCAAGATATAGAACATTTTCATCTCTTCCCAAATTTCTCTCAGGCCCCTTCATACTCATTCCTTATCTTCACAAGCATCCACTGATTTGCTTTCTGTCACTATCAATTAGTTTTGCTTGTTCCAGAATTTTCTTTGTTTTGCTTATTTATATCTATTGATATTTCTTCAATGAACATTACCCTGTCACTAAAACTGCAACAGCAACAACAGTAAGAACAGAATTAGTCTTGGCATTTATGTAAAACTGCCAAAACACCAGACAGAAGCCTCATTTTCCTCTTGTCACCTGTAACATGGCATTGCTGGGTAGGAAGGTGACAGGTGAGGGAGATGCCGAAGCATGTTCAACCATTGCTTTAGGCAGAGCTGACTTGTATGGGTTCTCTGAGTTCTAGGTAGACGGAAATAACAAAGCCCAGCTCTGCATTCTGGGCCTCCTTGTTTTAACCAGTAAAAAGGAAAGAATAATAATAATACCACCTCATGGGGTTGTTGTGAGGATTCAGTGACATTACAGTTTCTGGTATAGAGCAATTCCCAAATATATGTTAATTCACTTTCTTTTTTCCCTATCTCTTTTTCCCCACTAACCCTGCTTCTCTCCCACTTCTAAGTTCTACAACCAAATTTCACGTGACTCTTTTGAAGTCTGGATAGTCTCACTTTTTTCCTCTTTCTGCTACATGCACACACAGACATTAAATTTGATGACAATCTGCCTTCCATTTCTGCCATCATTTATTTGCTTATTTCTGGTTGTGCTAGAACACAAGGGAATTTTCACAGGAAATCCAGCAAGCCAGCTATTTATTGCCAGCATTGGGAGCAAGAGCCACAAGCCTCATTTTCAAGTTGGGAGGAAACTGAGGCCCAGAGAAGTTAGAGGATTCAACCCAGTAACAGAGCTTAGCAAAGGATAGATAGAATGTGTTATGGACTGTGTCCCCCAGAATGCATGTGTTGAAGCCCTAATTGCAAGTACCTAATAATGTGACTGAATTTGGAGACAGGGCTTTCAAGAAGAAAATCAAATTAAAACGAGGTGGTTAGGTGAGACCTAATCCAATATGACTGGCGTCCTTATAAGAAGAGGAGGTTAGGACACGGACAGATAGACAGAGGGATGGCCCTGTTAGGATACAGTGAGAAGGCAACCATCTGCAAGCCAAGGAGAGAGAAACCAAACGTGCTGACACCTTGATTTTGGACTTCTAGCCTCCAGAACTGTGAGAAAATAAATTTCTGTTATTTAAGCCACCCAGTCTGTGGTATTTTGTTATAGCAGCCCTAGCAAACTCATACAGAATCCAAGTAATCTAGCTGATTCTGTGAGTCCTTGTCATTGAATGCACTTCTCTCTCCAGAGGGAATGTACTTCTCTCTGCTACATGATACTAGGATGATCAACATTAAATCTGATGACAATCTGCCTTCCATTTCTGCCATTGTTTGTTTGTTTATTTCTGATTTTTCTAGAACTCAAGGGGATTTTCACAGGAAATCCAGCAAGCCAGCTATTTATTATCAGCATTGAGAGCAAGAGCACCAATCATATTGGATTGGGTCTCACCTAACCACCTTGTTGTAATTTGATTACCTTCTTGAAAGCTCTGTCTCCAAATCCAGTCACATTCTGAGGTATGTGGGGTTAGGGCTTCAAATGTGAATTCTGGGGAACAAAGCAGCATGTGATGGGGCAGATGGGGTGAATAGTGGGATGGTATAGCTTCTTGGGTATGCCCCATTATTTACCATTATGCCCCAGAACTCCACAAGTTGGTGTTTCTCCAAAAGTGGGGACTCGGGCACTTTACAAGGAGCAGACATGCCTGCCCCAGCTACCATTAGCTCTGCATTTGGCACGAACCATATTGTTTCTTCTCACAGGCAACCTAGGTGCCAGAATTCCACAGCCCTTGGACTGTACAATCTGATAGAAGTTAAGGAGAGGCAGGAGCAGACAATCAAGCTGAAGCTTAAAGTAAGTTCTGGAACAGCTCTGTAGGGGAGATCAAAGTTTAATGAGCACCATTTGACCATAGGGCAGTTTAGTGAGACATAATTCTCCTTATGAGTTATATTGTTTTTAACCTTGTTATAACTTGTACTTCAAAAATTTGTCACAATTATTTTTTCTGTTTTTTTTTTTCTTTAATAAAATTGTTTATTTCAGTAGACCATACATACAGAAATGTGAACAGGTCATAAGTAGAAGCTCAACGAGTTTTCACACAGCAAATACATTTTGTTTAATCATCACCAGTATTGATTTAATCATCACAGTAAATATTACTAGTAAGTACCCCCCACGTGCTCCTCTCATGCCCTCTCCCAGTCCTACTTTACTTCCTTCTTCTCTCCAAAGGGAACTCCTCTCCTGACTTCCAAAACCATACAGTAGTGTTATGTGATTTTTAACTTTATATAAAAGGAAGCAGATAGAATGTACTATTGTGTTCTTTGCTCAACATAATTTTTGTGAAGTTCGTCCATATCACTGTGTGTAGCAGCAGTTTGTTATTTTTCATTGCTCCATAGTTGCCACTGAACAAATATGCAATTTAACCTTTCATTCTGCTCTTGATTAACATCTAAATTATTTCCAGTTTTTTATTATTTTGAATAATGGTGTTGTGAACATTTGCATACATGTCTTTTGGTTCACATGTGCACTTACTTCTCCTGGGTATATACCTACGAATGGAATCACTGGCTTGCAGAGTATGTGACTATGTGTTACTAATTGATAATGGCAGTTTTCAGTTGTTTGTACCAATTTACCCTTCCCTTCCCCAACATCGTTTTGTCACATTTAAAAAAATTTTTAATTTATTTTTTTCATTGTACTTGTTTGTGGGGTACGGTTTGTCATTTCAATCCATGCCTAACACAAGGAAGTGACAAATGTTTTGTCACATTCTTGGCAGCACTTGACATTGTCAGTCTACTTAATTTTAGCCATTCTAATGGGTGTGTATTGAACTTTAATTTGTTGTTTTAATTTGCATTTTCCTAATGACTAATGCAATGGAAAGTTTTTCATACTTGTATAGGGCTTTTGGATATCCTCTTTTTGAGTATCTGTTCAAATCCGTGGCTTATTTTTCTGTAGGGTTGTCTTTCTTTCTCATATTGTTTTGTGGGGGTTATATGTTCTAGATGAGTCTTCTGTTATTACATGCATGGTAAATATCTTCTCCCAGTCTGTGCCTTCCCTTTTCATTCTCTTTGTTGTGTCTTTTGAAGAACAGAAGTTCTTACTTTTAATGTAGTCCATTTTTCATGTTTTTCTTTTTTATCCTAAGTGTTGCTGTTTTTCTGTCTAGCCAAGGTCATGAAGATATTTTTCTGTTAGCTTCTAGCACTCTTTTTAAAAAGTTTTTCAAATTTAGATTTACAATTCTGGAATTACATTTTTGCATTCAATATGAAGTAGGGGTTGAACTTTGCTTTTTTCCATATGAATATACAAATGACCCAGTACAATTTATTGAGAAGATATAATTTCACCTACAGTGTCACCTTTGCTATAAATCAAGTACTCATGCATGTATGGGCCTGTTTATGGACTCTCTACTCTGTTCCATTGATTTAGTTTTCTACTCTTATACCCACATCATACTGTCTTAATTTCTGTAGTTTATAAGAAATCTTAATATCTAATAGAGTAAGTGTTTTGCCTTGTTCTTCTTCATGAGTACCTTGGTTATTTTTGGCTCTTTGCAATTACACATAAATTTTAGATTCAGCTTGTCAGTTTTTATAAAAATGCCTGCTGGGAATTTAATTAAGATTGCACTGAATTTATAGATCAATTTAGAGAGAATTGACATCTTTACAATATTGAGTCTTCTGACCTATGAACATGTAATATCTATTTATGAGTATTTAGATCTTTAATTTCTTCGAGTGATGTCTAAACATTTTCAATGTACAGGACTTGCACATATTTCTCTAGATTTATTCCTAGGCATTTGGATTTTGTGATGCCAACTAAATGGTATTTTTTTCTTTTTGTTCTGATTAAACAAAATTTTATGTTAATTATTTTTTATGGTGAATAAAAATAAAATTGATTTTTTGTATACAGGTTTTTGTATATCATGACATTGCTAAATTTGCTTTTAAATCTAAAAGTTCACTTGTAGAGTTTTTGGTTTGGTTTCTCATACATAACCATGCTTACAAAGTTTTTCTCTTGTAATCTTTTATTTTTTCACTGGGTAGGATCTCAGTGATAAATGGAAGTGGGCATAGCTCGAATCTCTGTTTCTTTCTTGGTCTCAATGGAAATGATTTTCAATATTTTCTCATTCAATATGATATTTGCTATTTCTTCTTTGTAGAAAATCTTTATCAGATTAAGGAAGTTTCCTTCTCTTTCTAGTTCCCTTAGGTTTCTTTATTTTAGTCATAAACTTGCGTTGAGTATTATCAAATGCTTTCTTTGCATCTATTGAGACGATTGTATAATATTTCTCCTTAATCTTTTAAAGTGGTAAATTACAAAAACTCATTTTCTAATGTTAAAACAACTTTACATTCCTAGAATAAAGTCATATTGGTTGTCTTATATTATTCTTTTACGTGTATTACTGGACATAGTTTGCGTATAATTTATTAAGAATTCCTGTATCTATGTTCATGACGGAGATTGGCCTATAATTTTCTGTCCTTGTAATGATCTTATATTTTGCTAGCAAGGTTTTCTGCTCTCATTAGACAAGGTGGGAAGTGTTCCCTCTTCTCTGTTCTCTAGAAGAGTTTGTGTAACATTGGTGAAGTCAGCCTGGAACTGGAGTTTCTTTTGGGGGGCGGATTTTTAAATTAGGGATTTAATTTCTTTATTAAAATTTATTAGTTTTCTATGGCTGCTGTAGCAAATTACCACAAATTTAGTGGCTTAAAACAATGCAAATTCATTATCTTACATTTTTGAGGTTATAAGTTCCACATAGGTCTCACTGGGCTGAATATCAGCAGGGCTGCATTCATTTTCAGACACTGTAAGGGAAAATCCTTTTCTTCATCTTTTCTAGCTTCCAGAGGCTGCCCTCTTGGGTCATGCCCCCTTGCTCCATCTTCAAAGCCAAAAATATCTCTGACCATTCTTCTTTAGTTGCATTTTTCTAGGACTACAGAGTGGAAAAGGTTCTCCACTTTTCAGGACCCAGGTGATTAGAATAGGCTTACCTAGATAATCCAAGGTAATCGCCCATCTCAAGGTCCATAACTTAATCACATCTGCAAAGACCCTTCTGCCATGTCATGTGATATTATTCACAGGTTCAAGCGATTAGAATGTGGACATCTTTGGGGGACCATTATTCTGGCTACCACACAGATATTTAAATTAAATTTAAAATATATACAGATTTTCTATATCTTCTTGTTTCGGTATGGTAAATTGTGTTTTTAAGGAATTTGTCCATTTCACATACATTGTCAAATTTATTGGCACAATATTATTCATAATACGCTCTTTTAATTTTGTAACATCTGTAGAATCTGCACTTTTAAAATTTTATTTTTCTTTGTTTTGATTTTTCATATGGGTAATTTATGGCACTTTTTCCTTTTTTTATTAGTCTTACTAAGATTTATCGTTTTATTCGTCTTTTCAGGATAGTTTAAAGAAAAATGTTTTAGCTCTGTTGATTTTATCTAGTGTATTGTTATTGTGTATTTCATTATTTCTTATTATCTCTATTATTTCTGCCATTGGTCTTTCTTTGGATGTGATTTACTGTTCTTTTCCTAATTTTTTGAGATAGATACTCTACCATTGACTTTTAATCTTTCTTTTTCTTAAATGCATGCTTGTAGAGCTTTAAATTTTACTCTAAGCACAGTTTTAACTTCATTCCATAAAGTTCTACAGGTTGTATTGTTATTTTTCAGTTAAAAACATCCTATCATTTCCACAGTTATTTTTTTTTCTTTAACCCATGACTTATTTAGGAGTGTACTTCTAAATTTCTAACATTTAGAGATTTTATTTTCTTATTATTGATATCTAACTTATTCTACTGTATTCAGTCTCTGTATGACTTCTGTCCTTCCAAATGCATTGAAACTCTATTGAAACTTGCTTTATAGCTCCATACAGTCATATGTTCCATATGCCCCCGGGAAAAAAGTTATGGAGAACTAACAACAGGCTAGGCACTATTCTAAGTATTTTTCATGTATTAGCTCATTTAATCCTCATAATATCTACTTATATAGATAGATATTATGATAAGTAGATATTATTATATTGGTTCTATGAATGAGGAAACTGAGGTCTAAAGTAAAATTTCTTAATCTTTCTAAGAAAACAATTCTCTAATCTGAAAATTTAGAATTTCCTATTTACTAATATTTCTGTTAATTGTTTCATATATTTCATTATTGTATTGTTTAAAACTTGTAAAACAATGTTGAAGAGTAGAAGAAATATTAGATATATTTGTCTTATTTCTGATTTTAATAGAACTGTTGTATTTGTTTTCTAAATTGATTTTGAAGTCTCTGTCTTGAGAGTGGTCATAAGCCAAGATAGCCACTCTAGAAGAGCCCAGACCAGAAAGAGCATTAGGTTCAGGTGTGTCAGTCAGGTGAGACGCAGAGGAGGCAGCATGACAAAACACACAAAATAACAGAAGCATTTGATTACTCATAGATCCACCAGAGAAGAGCAGTGCCCAAGAGACCGCAGGGTGCTCAGCTAGTGGGTGGGGAGTGAGAGAGGGGTAGGTGGGGGGAGGACCTGTGGACTAAAGCCTTTATTGGGGTTCAGGGCATTACCCAAACAGGTTTCCCATGAGGAGTCCTAATTGGTGGATTTACAGCAAGCAGGCATGAGTTTTGTGGGGTCACTCTGAATTAGAGGTGGTCAGCTCAGCATATCTGTGCAGTCCATTTGGGGTGTGGGGGTCAGTGGGGCCAGTCAAGTAGGTTGTATCCCGTAGGGAGGTGGTCATCAGGAGGTAGCTGTGTAAGGTAGATAAATGGATCGACCACATTGAGGAATTGGAGGAAGTGTATAACTGAAAACTGTCAGGGGTGACTGAGCCCTTCTGGTATGAGAAAGTCCTATTTATATTCACAATGGATACTGATGCAACATAAAATTATAAGAATTTACTACAACTTTTACAAATATATGTAGAAATTATAGATAAATGTACATGGGTAATTTGATAAGGAGTTATCTATTTGCAAATAATAATAATAGTAGTTAGAGAGCAAAAGAAAAAATAAAGGGATATACATGTCAGAATTTGTGCAAGTATTTTACATCCCTAAAGAAATCCTTGCTGAAGCCCACAACCTTATTTCTTCCCTCTGTAAGCCATAGAGTGCCAACCAAGAGCAACTTACATAATAGAAAGTTCACCGTAAAGTGATCCCAGGGATATTGAGCAGCTCAGTAATGTCATCAAGGATGCAGGGCCTTTCTGTAATTTCTGCTCGACCTTCCTTAGCATGTTGACTTTTCCCTTCATGCTTGTAACTGCAGGATCACGAGATGGCAGCCAAAGCTCCAGAGATCATCTCCAAATTAAAGGCAAAAAGAAATGGGAACAAAGTAGGAAGTGCTGTACCTTTTTAGCAGAAAACAAAAATCTATTCCTAATTAGCTCCCTCTGCAGACTTTAAAAAATTTTTTTAAACATTGACTACATCAGGGTCACAAAACACCTTGTACCTACAGAAGAGTTAGAAAAATGAGCACGGGCTCACAACTTCCTACTGACAATTCTGAAATCTACAAAGTCTGAAAACTGAAAAGCCCTTTAAAATTTGGTGCCAAAACTCACTTGGTGGCAAATCTGATCTGAACAGAAGTAAGACTATTTATAGCTCTTATTCATCACAGTCAATGTGAATATTTCTGTGTTTTGATACAGAAATATTAATATGTTTGATGCAGGATGCTGCCTAACACTCACTGTGTGTTAAATAGTATAGAGTACATAGGCACTGTATCACGCTCCTCAACATCCACCTGTTTGGAATTCTGCAATGTATCTGGCCCGAAGCTGGCAAAGGGGAAATGGATTGTCATTTTTAGTTTATACCCCTTAGATCCATCTAGTGGGGCAGGGCAGAGAACTTGCACCTGGCTCCTTCCACAGAGCTCCCACAACTCATGTCCCCTTCCCTCCTGCTTTTCACTTCCTGTATTCCATTTCCTCAATCCCCTCTTTAAAAAACCCTCAGTAAATATGAGTTTTGAGATAGTTTTAGTCCAGCCATACTCCTTCAGGTTTACTGGAGAGATGGGGTAGCCTAACACCTCTCCTCAGGTCACCAATATTCCTGAATAAAAGCCAACTTCCATTTTCACCAACATTTGACCTTGGGGTTGTTTTTATTTGGGGGGCAGGCAGCCAGACTTGGGTTTGGTAACAAGATTTTGGCCAACTCAACCAGGAGCTGAATGCCCTTGGGTAACAGACTTTGGTGAGTCAAGCCAAGGTTTTTGTATGGTGCAGGCAGCTGGACTTAGGTTTGATAACTGTTGGACCAGCAGGATTGGGAAGACCACAAAGCGGCAACAGAGTAGCTACGGAGCCTCCATCTTGTGAACTCCGCCCCTCCCCTCCATCTTGTGAACCCCGCCCCTCCCCTCCATCTTGTGAACCCCGCCCCTCCCCTCCATCTTGTGAACTCCGCCCCTCCCCTCCATCTTGTGAACCCCGCCCCTCCCCTCCATCTTGTGAACCCCGCCCCTCCCCTCCATCTTGTGAACCCCGCCCCTCCCCTCCATCTTGTGAACCCCGCCCCTCCCCTCCATCTTGTGAACTCCGCCCCTCCCCTCCATCTTGTGAACTCCCCCCCTCCCCTCCATCTTGTGAACTCCCCCCCTCCCCTCCATCTTGTGAACCCCGCCCCTCCCCTCCATCTTGTGAACCCCGCCCCTCCCCTCCATCTTGTGAACTCCGCCCCTCCCCTCCATCTTGTGAACTCTACTCCTCCTCTCCATCTTGTTAAACCCCACCCTGACCCTCCCCAGAAGGCAGGAACCGCAAACTGAACCCTTCTCAATTCCTTACTATATATGGGCAAAAACCTCACCAACAGCCCCTCCCCTATAAATACCCGCTTGTATCTACCCTGGGTGCGACTTCCCCAGCTTCACTCCCTTGAGGGGCCCTGGAACCTCGCCTTTGAGCACCCCCATTAAAGCCTACCCTAAATTTACTGCCTGGCTCCTGGTTTTCTTTGCTTCGTTTCGAGACTAAAACCTTAAAGATTCAAACCTAACAATAACAAAAGGAGACACTCAGAAAATGGCTGAGGCTCTCAGGCAATTCCCCAGAGGAGAAGATGAAGGAAATGAACTGGACAAGAATAAAAGTAAAAGAAAGTGAGGTAAAGGAGAGAAACATGCTGTTTGGCAGTGATGCCACATCATTGTTATGAAGGAGGGAGTGAAAGGGAAGTGAGTAATCTCACTTTGGTGAGGGGTAGAAAAGCTGCCACAAAACCCCCTTCATAAGTGAGGTGAGGGAGGATGATTTGTTCATTCGTTCATTAATTACACAATTATTTATTGAAAGCCAACTACACATGGCAATGTTCTAGGTGCTGGGATCCATCAATAAACAAGAGACGGTTCTTGCTGTCATTGTGCTTCTATTATAATCAAGAAAGAGAGGGATAATAAGTAAACTAGAGTAAATTTTTATAAAGCTTCAGATGAAAATAGTGATACAAAGAAAACTCAAGCCAGGTGGGTGTTAGAGAGTGTGGTGGGGAATGTTTTGGTGGCAATTTAGATTGAATTTCAGGGAAGGTACTGTGGACTGATTCATATGTTGAAGCCTTAATCCCCAATGTGATGGTATTTAGAGGTATGGCCTTTGGGAGGTAATTGGGTTTGGATGAGGACATGGGGGTGGAGCCTCCATGATGGGATTAGTATCCTTATAAGGGAATAAAGAGACCAACCTCCTCTCTCTCCTCCCCATGTGAGGATACAGCAAGAAGGCGTCCCTCTGAAAACTGGAAAGAGAGTCCTCACCAGGAACTGAATGCGCCAGCACCTTGATCTTGGACTTCCCAGCCTTCAGAACTGTGAGTAAAAATATTTGTTGTTTAAGCCACCCAGTTCATAGTATTTTTTGCTATAGCAGCCCGAACTGATGACAGAAGATCTTGCTAAGGAGGTAACATTTGAGCAATGACTTAAATAAAAGGAATGAGCCATGTGCAGATTTGGGAGCAGAGGAGCAGCGGCTGTGTCCAAGGAGCAGGGAGAAGCTATTGGCTAGAGCTGAGTGACTGATGGGGAGAGTGGTAAGAAACAATGAGGGAAGACCTGCAGCTGTAGCTGCTGGTAAAGCTAGACAACCTGTAATCCCTGAAAGTTTTGCTTGATTTCATCTTCTCTAAATACTTTCTACCTAAAATATTATATCATTCTTCTTAGTTTTAGTAGTCCTCTTCCTAATAGAAGGCTGTTTCCCTTCATGTGGCTTGGTTGCCTACCTGCAAGGTACTCAGCCTATTGCATGTTTGCCTACAATTTAGAAGTCAACAGAGCTAAAAATAGCAAAGTCTAATGGAGCACAGTGATTAATCTGCTAAATTCCCCCAGAGGGCCAGGAGCAGCATTGGGCCAGACAGAACAAGCCTCAAGATCCTGGGCAGACTTTCCCCTAGGAAATCATCACAAAACTTATGGTGTTGATCTATTGATTATCCTCCTTTTTACCAGTGAGAAATGCATTACTTGATGGAAAGAAAACAGCTCTTGAAAGGTTGCTCCTTCCAGAGATTGTGCACAGACAAGCTGTTGTAAAAGCATCTTCTTCTGTGACACTGATTTAAAAAAGAAGAAAATCTAATGAGTTTTACTTAATTATAAAAGTAATGCATATTTATTGTTGGGAAACTAGATATGCAGAAAAGTATAAAGAAAATTTATCCAAATATCACCACCTGGATATAACTATTATAATTATTAAGGTTTCTAATTTTATGAAATTATGCATATATATTTGGGTATACCCAGTGTTGTTTGGTAGTTACAATTTGGTATCCTAATTTTATTTGTTTTGGCAGCTGTCTGGTATGGAGATCCGAACACTTGCTTGACTTTGGTGTTATAACACTGAGCTCTAACCAACTGAACTAACCGGCCAGCCCCTGTATCCTAATTTTAAATTTAACGTTATATAGTAATCACTTTCCTATTAACACTGCCTTTTAATTCCACAAACAGGTCTCTAAGCTCCAGTGGCATCAGGGGAAATAGAGCAAAGAGAGAACAGGGTTGTCAAAGCCAAGATTATGTGGTTGTTTTCGGGGGTAAACATCATCGTTACAACCTCACGGTTTCTTGGCTCCCCTCCCTAGTTCATAAGACCTCATCCAAAGAGAATAAGGGAAGCTAAGAGACCTGAGGACTAGTTTTCAGAGCAAATTGTTGTACGTGGTGTGTAGCCATCAGTCAGACTTGTTTTAGTGCATAATACATGCTGAAGAACATACACATATACACTCAAACAAATGGCATTAAGTCTGGGTATATATCCAGAGGAATGGAAATCATCATGTCAAAGAGACCCCTGCACTCCCATATTCATCGCAGCTCTGTTTGCAATAGCCAAGATATGGAACCATCCTAAATGTCCACCGATGGATGATTGGATAAGGAAACTGTGGTATATATACAGGACAAAAGGAAATTGGAAATGTCTCTTGATTTCAGCTGCCTGACAACTAAACGTTTTAATTTTCATCAATTTTTCATTATTGGGTGGTTATTTTGTAAATTCATTCTTTGACAGTTTTAAATGGTCATCTTTCTCACAGCATCTAAAATATTATTGGGTGTGTACAAAAACTGGATCATGGAATCTCTTCAGGAATATGGTATTAAGGGATGTGCCTGAACTTTGAAGTCAGACCAATAAGAATCAAAATTTTAGTTCTGATACTAACTGTAAGTGTCCTTGGACATATTACTATACTTCTTTGGGCTTCATTTCTACATGATAGTAATACCAATCACAAAAGGCTATTGGGTGATTTAAGTAAGGAATGTAAAGTACAGAACATAGTAGATATTGATAAGTAATAGCTTCTGTGTCAATAAGGGCCTAACCGGATCTAATAGAATATTCAAATTAGCATATTTTAAGGTTTTTTTTCTTACAAATGGATTATTTCCAAAGGTGACTTAGGGGAGCCACATCTAGGAAAAATTTCCAGAATAAATTTAATTTACAAGGATATTTGTCACATCGTTGTTGTTTTAGTGACTCAGGAAACAATCCAGATGTCCAAGTATAGGAAATTGATTACGTTTATAAAGCTGAATACCATAAAACCTCTAAAAAATACTGTGGAAGTAAATGCATTGACATCAAAATATTTTAGAAATACAGTGAAAAATGGAAAGAGCAGGTTTTAAGATATAATGGAGAGTAGAATCTATTTTGTTAAAATTATATGTATTTATTTGTAATCTACATTTATATCTAGATATAATTATTTAAAGCCACACCTTTAAGACTCTTGGAATCTTTCAACGATTGTCAGCTTTTTTTTCAGTCCTGAAATAGATGGAGAGTTGGTTTTACCTTTTGGAGGTGGGGGACATCCTTAACCTGATTCAAATGATTTAGATTGAGTGGTCAGTATTCTGTTTGGTAATGGGCCTTCTCAAGTGTGTTTGAATCAGAGTTATCTCTGAGACTCTAACTTCTTTGGTGTGAAAGAACGTTGTGAAGGTTAATTCTAGGTGTCAACTTGGTTAGATGAAGGAATGCTGAGAAACCTGGTAAAGCAATCTTTTTAGGTGTGTCTGTGAGGGTGTTTCCAGCTGATTGGATTGAGAGGGAAAGACCCACCCTCAGTGTGGGGTGGGAACCATCCAATCTGCTGGGGGTTCGGAGAGAACAAAAAACAGAGAAAAGAGGTGAAGCTCTCTCTCGATCTGCTGGAGCTGGGATACACTCTTCTCTCCTGCCTGTGGACATCAGAGCTCGAGACTCTTCAGGTATTGGGTTCCAGAACTTAAACCAAGGACACCATCAACTTCCCTGGTTTTGAGGCCTCGGACTTAGACTGAGCCACGCTAGCAGCATCCAGTTTATAGACAGCCTATCATGGAACTTTTCTTCATAGTCACATGAGCTAATCTCCCTAATAAATCCCTCTCATATAATTATAACATATCCTATTGATTCTGTCTCTCTAGAGAACCCTGACTAATACAAATGTTGTTGCTTGCCTGTGTGAATTTAGAGAGCACTGCCTTGTAAAGTGTTGCTTTCTTGTGAAGCTATTGGTGTTCCTTTCTGATTAAATGTGCAAGATATTTGGATCTGAGAAATTGAAAACTGCAGAAAGAATGTGAGGCAGGATCTTTCCTTATGAATAGAGACTATAAAAAGTAATTGGACTGGCCATGGTTTAGCTCAACATGGGATGGATGACTGATGTCCATGTGTGGAATTACTTAGGACAGAATAACCCTGAAGGCACAGCTGCTGAACTATTCTGATCTGATCTAATTGTCTGGCTGAAGCCATACCTCTGAGGGTAGAGGGATGGAGTTTCCTCTACGGCAAGGGCTGCAAACTGAAGTGCCTATACTCTGAAAGGTAGTAATTATAATAGGAAACACTTTAAATGCTAAGGTGTGTTCTGAGGGCCTTACTTGAATTATTGCTTTTGAATCCTCAAAAATCCTATGAAGAAGATATAGTTATTAGCTCAGTTTTACAAAATGAAGAAATCTATACACAGGGAAGTTCAGTAACTTGTCCAAGGTTATGGAACCCCTAAATAGCAGAGATGGGCTTTAAATCTCAGCCTGGCTCCAGAGCCATGTTCTTAACTGTTATGGATGGTATGCTGCCTCTTTACGTCCTTGGGTAAAGCTAGCAGGAGGTAAGTGAAAGAGAGAAGGGGAGCTGGGGAACCAGGGATGAATTTCCTGATTAAAGAGACAGCTACTGGCCAGCAACTGCTGCTATGAAGAAATGCAGGCCCAGTGTTGTCATATCATTATGAGTTATAAGAAGAAAATCCCCTTCTGGATTCTTATATGAAAATTCCCAATTTTAAAATACACTGCTGGCCAACACACACACACACACACACTCACACACACACACACTCACACTCACTCACATTACCATGGCTACTAACTTTTGAACCCTGTATTTACACACACACACACACACACACACACACACACTCTCTCTCTCTCTCTCTCTCTCTCACACTCACTCACATTACCATGGCTACTAACTTTTGAATCCTGTATTAAAGAGAATGGACTTTTCCATGTTCAATCATCCTAAAAAGAGGAAATAGCTGAGTAGATCAATTTAGATGGCAGGGAGGAAAACTTCACTTATTTTCTTGTCATTTTAAGCAAGTTATTTTATATCTCTGAACCTCTGTTCACTCATCTACAAATTGAGTCGGGGGGACGTTGGGGGGGATAATAGTAATATTTACCTCATAGAGTTTATGTGGGAGTTAAATGGGGTAACCAACTATTTAAAGTGCCAACCTGGGACACAGCCATGCCAGACTAAACTAAATTAATACATATAGGTATTATACAAGTATATAACATATATTTGTGATATATCATATATAATTATAATAAACATGATTATGTTTTATTACTTTAACAAAAATGTCAAAAATAGATGTTATTATCCTGTATTATTTACTTTTCTGTTACATAAAAGTTATTTAAACAAAGCAACAATAAGATAGTTGATAGAGGGCATTAGCAATAATTGCTAATTAAACAAATCATATTTGTAAGAAAAATAGAACAGTATTTTTATAATGTTGCTTTCTATCCTCCGACACAGGCTGTATTTGTCCATTTCTGCTGCTTATAACAAAATACCTTGAACTGGATAATTTGTAAGAAAACAAAATTAATTGCTTACACTTTCAAAGGCTGGGAAATCCAAAGTCCAGCGAACACGTCTGGTGGGGGTCTTCCTTGGTGGTGGCTTCAGTCACACAGGGTATCACATTGTGAGATGGTGGAAGTGGAGAGAGAGAGATAGTTCCTCAAGCACTCTCCTTTTAAAGCCCTCAGAACCACGCCCATGACCACCATTAAACCATCAACTTCACCTCTCTAAGGCCCCACCTTTCAATTACCTTAATAAGATTTCCCACCCTCAACAGTTACAGCAGGAATTAAGTTTTGCAGGAACATTCAGTCCCAGGCACAGGCAATTTATTTGAACTCTTTTTAAAACTTTGTATTGAATATCTCAATTTAGTAGGCTATTATTGTGTCTTTAAAAAAATAACTTTATTGAGATATAATTGACATACTACAAAATTCACTCATGTAAAGTCAACAATTTAATGATTTTTAGGGTATTTACAGATATGAGGGTACTTCAGAAGTTCATGGAAAGATTCACATTTCATGGAAAATAGAATTAAAAGATAATATGAATCTTTCCATCAACTTTTTGACGTATGCTTGTATGTGCAACCATCACCCTAGTTATTCTTAGAACCTTTTCACCACCTCAGGAAGAAATTCCACATCCTTTAGCAATTACCCCATCCATCTCCCTCATAGCCCTAAGGAACCTCTCATCTTTCTGTCTCTACGAATTTGCCTATTCTGGATATTTCATTTAAGTGGAATCATATAATATTTGTCCTTTTGTGTCTGGCTTATTTCACTTAGCATGTTTTTAAAGTTCCTCCATATTGTAGCATGCATCAGTATTTTAATCCACTTTAATGGAATGAACAATATTCTATCATATGTATATATCACATTTTGTTCATCCATTTGTCTGTTTATGGACATCTGGGTTATCTTTACCTATGGTTGTTATAAATAATGCTGCTTATAAACATTCATGTACAAGTTTCTATGTGGACATATTTTAAAATTTCTCTTGGTTATGTACCAAGGAGTAGAATTGCTGAGTCTCATGGTAACTCTACATTTAATCTTTTGAGGTACTGCCAGACTGTTTTCCAAAGCTATGGGAGCACTTTATGTTCCCACCAGCAGCATATGAGGGTTCCAATTTCTTTACATCCTTGTCGTTATCTGACATTTTTATTCTGGCCATCCTAGGGGTGTGAATTAGTTTCTCACCATGGTTTTGATATGCATTTTCATGATAACTAATGATGTTGAGCACCTTTACTGGCCATTTGTACGTCTTCTTTGGAGAAATGTCTATTCAGGTCCTTTGCCTATTTAAAACAAATTTTTAGTTGAAACATAATTGATTATACATATTTATGGGGTACAGATTTGACTATCGGTAATTGTGTACAATATGTGATGATCAAATCAGTATTGTTAGCATGTTCATCATTACCAACTGTAATTACTCTTTGTGTCTATTACCCAATTTCTCCCTAACTACCCCCCTCCTCCCCGTTTCCCACCTCTAGTAACTATAGATCTGTTCTCTCCTTCTGTAAGTTCAATGTATTATTGCTGTCCTCCATCCCTCCCTCCCTACCTCCCTCCCTCGCTCTCTTCCTTTCTTCCTTCCTTCCTTCCTTCACTCCCACTTATGATTGAAGACGTGGTATTTCTCTTTCTGTGTCTGGCTTATTTTACTTAACGTAATTTTCTCCAAGCTCATCCATGTTGCAGTGAATGGAAGAATTTCATTCTTTTTATGGCTGAGTAGTATTCCATGGTGTATATATACCACATTTTCCTTATCCAGTCATCTATTGATGGACATTTAGGTTGGTTCCATATCTTGGCTATTGTAAATAGACCCGTGATGAACATGGGAGTGCAGGTATCCCTTCAACGTGATTTCTATTCCTGTGGGTATATACCCAGAAGTGGGACTGCTGGATCGTGTGGTAGTTCTATCTGTAGTTGTTTGAGAAACCTCCATACTGTCTTCCATAATGGCTGTACTGATGTACAGTCCCACCAACAGTGAAAAATTCCCCTTTCTCCACACCCTCTCCAGCATTTGTTATTCTCTGTCTTTTTGACAATACCTAGTCTAACTGGGGTAAGATGATATCTCAGTGTGGTTTTGGTTTGTATTACCCTGATGATTAGTGATATTAAGCATGTTTTTTCACATACCTGTTGGCTATTTGTATGTCTTCCTTTGAGGAATGTCTATTCAGCTCCTTTGCCTATTTTTAAATTGGATTATTTGGGTTTTTTACTGTTAAGGTGTTTGAGTTCCTTGTATATTCTGGATATTAATCCCTTGTCAGATGTGTAGTTTGCAAATATTTTCTCCCATTCCGTAGGTTGTCTATTGATTGTTTCCTCTTCTGTGCAGAAGCTTTTTGGTTTGATATAATCACATTTGTTTATTTTTCCTTTTGTTATGTGCTTTTGGGGTTTTATTCATTAAGTCTTTGCCCAGTCCTATATCCTGAAGTGTTTCCCCTATGTTTTCTTCTAGGAGTTTTATAGTTTCAGGTATTATGCTTAAGTCTTTAATCTGTCTTGAGTTGATTTGGGTATATGGTAAGAGATATGGGTTTGGGTATATGGTAAGAGATATGGGTTTAGTTTCATCTACACATGGATATCCAGTTTTCCAAGCACCATTTACTGAAGAGACTGTCTTTTCTCAAATGTATGTTTTTGGTGCCTTTGTCAAAGATCAGTTGGCTGTAAGTACATGGGTTGATTTCTGGGTTCTCTATTCTGTTCCATTGGTCCATGTGTCTGTTTTTATTTTTTATTTTTTTATTTTATTTTATTTTTTTAAATTTTATTTTGTCGATATACATTGTGGCTGATTATTGCTCCCCATCACCAAAACCTCCCTCCCTTCTCCCTCCCCCCTCCCCCCCAACAATGTCCTTTCTGTTTGCTTGTCCTATCAACTTCAAATAATTGTGCTTGTTATAACTTCTCCCCCCCCCCCCCCCCGGTTCATGTGTGTGTGTGTGTGTGTGTGTGTGTGTGAATTTATTTATTTTTATTTTTATTATTTTTTTTTTATTTTTTAAATTTTATTTTGTCGATATACATTGTAGCTGATTATTGCTCCCCATCACCAAAACCTCCCTCCCTTCTCCCTCCCCCCTCCCCCCCAACAATGTCCTTTCTGTTTGCTTGTCGTATCAACTTCAAATAATTGTGGTTGTTATATCTTCTTCCCCCCCCCCGGTTTGTGTGTGTGTGTGTGTGTGTGTGTGTGTGAATTTATATATTAATTTTTAGCTCCCTCCAATAAGTGAGAACATGTGGTATTTCTCTTTCTGTGCCTGACTTGTTTCACTTAATATAATTCTCTCAAGGTCCATCCATGTTGTTGCAAATGGCAGTATTTCATTCGTTTTTATAGCTGAGTAGTATTCCATTGTGTAGATGTACCACATTTTCCGTATCCACTCATCTGATGATGGGCATTTGGGCTGGTTCCAACTCTTGGCTATTGTAAAGAGTGCTGCGATAAACATTGGGAAACAGGTATACCTTCGACTTGATGATTTCCATTCCTCTGGGTATATTCCCAACAGTGGGATTGCTGGGTCGTATGGTAGATCTACCTGCAATTGTTTGAGGAACCTCCATACCATTTTCCATAGAGGCTGCACCATTTTGCAGTCCCACCAACAATGTATGAGAGTTCCTTTTTCTCCACAGCCTCGCCAGCATTTATCATTCATAGTCTTTTGGATTTTAGCCATCCTAACTGGGGTTAGATGGTATCTCAATGTGGTTTTGATTTGCATTTCCCGGATGCTGAGTGATGTTGAGCATTTTTTCATATGTCTGTTGGCCATTTGGATATCTTCCTTAGAGAAATGCCTATTTAGCTCTTTTGCCCATTCTTTAATTGGGTTGCTTGTTTTCTTCTTGTAAAGTTGTTTGAGTTCCTTATATATTCTGGATATTAATCCTTTGTCAGATATATATTTTGCAAATATTTTCTCCCACTCTGTTGGTTGTCTTTTAACTCTGTTAATTGTTTCTTTTGCTGTGCAGAAGCTTTTTAGTTTGATATAATCCCATTTGTTTATTTTTCCTTTGGTTGCCCGTGCTTTTGGGGTCGTATTCATGAAGTCTGTGCCCAGTCCTATTTCCTGAAGTGTTTCTCCTATGTTTTCTTTAAGAAGTTTTATTGTTTCAGGGTGTATATTTAAATCCTTAATCCATTTTGAGTTGATTTTAGTATACGGCGAGAGGTATGGATCTAGTTTCATTCTCCTGCATATGGATATCCAGTTCTCCCAGCACCATTTGCTGAAGAGGCAGTCCCTTCGCCAGTGAATAGGCTTGGTGCCTTTGTCAAAGATCAGCTGGCAGTAAGTGTGTGGGTTGATTTCTGGATTCTCTATTCTATTCCATTGGTCAGTGTGTCTGTTTTTATGCCAGTACCATACTGTTTTGGTTATTATAGCTTTGTAGTATAGCTTAAAGTCAGGTAGTGTTATGCCTCCAGCTTTATTTTTTTTGCTCAGCATTGCTTTGGCTATGCTTGGTCTTTTATTGTTCCATATAAATGTCTGGATAGTTTTTTCCATTTCTGAGAAAAATGTCTTTGGAATTTTGATGGGGATTGCATTGAATTTGTATATCACTTTGGGTAGTATGGACATTTTCACTATGTTGATTCTTCCAATCCAAGAGCATCGGATATCTTTCCATCTTCTTGTATCCTCTCTAATTTCTCTCAGCAGTGGTTTGTAGTTCTCATTATAGAGATTTTTCACCTCCTTGGTTAACTCAATTCCTAAGTATTTTATTTTTTTGGTGGCAATTGTAAATGGGCAGGCTTTCTTGATTTCTCTTTCTGCATGTTCACTATTGGAGAAAAGAAATGCTACTGATTTTTGTGTGTTGATTTTGTATCCTGCTACTGTGCTGAAATCAGTTATCAATTCCAACAGTTTTTTTGTAGAGGTTTTAGGCTGTTCGATATATAGGATCATGTCATCTGCAAACAGGGACAGTTTGACTTCATCTTTTCCAATCTGGATGCCCTTTATTTCCTTCTCTTCTCTGATTGCTCTGGCTAGTACTTCCAACACTATGTTGAATAGGAGTGGTGAGAGTGGGCATCCTTGTCTAGTTCCTGTTCTTAAAGGAAAAGCTTTCAGCTTTTCCCCATTCAGGATGATATTAGCTGTAGGTTTGGCATATATGGCTTTAATTATGTTGAGATACTTTCCCTCTATACCTACCTCATAGAGGGTCTTTGTCACGAATGAGTGCTGAACTTTATCAAATGCTTTTTCAGCATCTATAGAGATGATCATATGGTCCTTGTGTTTGAGTTTATTAATATGGTGTATCACATTTATTGATTTGCATATGTTGAACCAACCTTGCATCCCTGGGATGAATCCCACTTGATCGTGATGAATAATTTTACGTATGTGTTGCTGTATTTTGTTTGCTAGTATTTTAGTGAGGATTTTTGCATCTATATTCATCAAGGATATTGGCCTGTAGTTTTCTTTTTTGGTTATATCTTTACCTGGTTTTGGTATCAGGATGATGTTTGCTTCATAGAATGAGTTTGGGAGTTTTGCGTCCGTTTCAATCTTTTGGAATAGTTGTAAAGAATGGGTGTCAATTCCTCCTTTTATCAAGCCCACATTATACTAAATCTGGGTACCAGTCCAATGTCATGACATTGGCTAAATATCCTCTCAACAAAAGCATATGAACATGGAATACTTAGGATTTTACTTCCCACCAACAGCAGGGGTTTTAGACCTGTAGGAACTTGTTTCTGTCTCTCCAAAAATGTCTATGCAATATCTATCAACTTTGTTTCTGCAGACTTGTTTTGACAGATTAGTTCTTTGTCACTCAAGCCCTTTTTATCTATGAGTTCATCACATACTCTATTTACATCTTAAATTTCCATTTTTTAAAAATACTGTGAAACACACTGGATGCCATCCTAAGTTTAACTTTTTTTCCCCTTAGGGAAAATGGTTTTGAAGCACAGAAGTACTCTGAACTTGTGAAATTGAAGTTGGATTCCAAGTAATTTACAAAGTAGTGAAGAAATTGAGAAGTTCTGTTTAACTTTGCTGTCTTTTTCTGGTACTTTTTTTTTAAGTTCTGAAGCAGCACACTTAAGTTGCATCACTTGGAGTGATGCAACAATGGATGATTCATTATTGTGGAATGCAATTTATGGCTGTCAGCATCAGTGGACAAAGGGAAATTGGTGATAGTGGTTATGAAAGATGAATAATTTATGCCATATCCACTTGACACTAAAAGCAGTATTGTTTTTAGCCTTTATTCTTTAAGCTGCCATGTAGATTTTGTACTTTTCCCACATCCATTACTGAAAAATGGAACTTTTCTTCCCAGGGAGGGGTTTCCTGGGATCAGGACTCACAATACAAAACTGGGACAGTCTTGGGCAAACCAGGACAGTTGGTCACTTTTCCCAAGTACATAAGATAATGCACATAAAGCACTTAATATGATGCCTTGGACAAAGAAGTGTTTGGTAGGGCCTCAGGGAAGTTGAATCTAGATTTAGAAGCACAGAGATGCTCAGAGTTCTCCTAATGATGGGAATAAATTCATCCTACCATCTGGAGGCAGGTGAGGAGCTTCAGAGAGAGGTGCCCAGGCAAGGGACTGGACTCTGAGATGTATCTAAGCTCATAGCCCTATTTTATTTGTTGTCTTTGGGTTAGATCACAGACCCCTCTGCCCCATCCTGTGCAGGTTGCAAATCAGATAGTTGAAAAAAGATTCTAGCAGCTGATTGTAGGGTAGATATGCTTTGTTCCAATGCAAGCTCTGCTGGCCAGTGGTTCAGAGCCATTATCTTTATACCAAAAGTACGCAATAGTAGCAATGAACCAAGAGTATATGGGCACACATGCACAGTTACACTACTCTTATATAACCTGTTTACAATGGATGTGCTGAATCATACCCAGCCAGATATGAGGCGAGGGGGCCTGACTATACTGACTCCATTTTCCTCATAGTTGTCTATGATTCTCTAACAAATTGTATATAAAGATTTTACCTAGGCTTTTTAATGAGGACCATCAGCAAGGAAGATAGCAGTGGGGCAGCTAGACAACAGGGAAAGACCATGCTGGACCTGTTTCTTAACACATGAAACATAGAAAAAACGTCAGGGCACACTTTGAGTGATGTTAAGTTCCTGCATGGTAGGGTTAACAAATAAAATTCCAGACACCCAGCTAAGTACAAATTTCAGATAAACAACAAACAATTCTTTAATATAAGTACCTATGCATGGGACATACTTATCCTAAAAAATTATTCATTTTTTATTTGAAATTCAAATTGAACTGGGGATCCTGTATTTTTATTTGCTGAATCTAGCAAGTCTACTGCAAGCGCAAGTGGGAACTCACGGAATGTAAACTGATTTTCTAATCACAATGTGTCAAAGTCCAGAGATTAAATAATCAACTGGTGGACAACTGAAAAGATAGAAATCAAATGTTAAAAATGGTTACCATTGAATGGCAGTATTACAGTGATTTTAATTTACTTTTTCTAACTTCTCATTTTTTCTACATTTTTATATATTAGTATAATTAACATAATATATAATTAAAAATAAATTAAAGTAGCACATTTTGATGATAAAGAGATTTAGAGAACCTCCTAAAGGATGCATTAGTAAGAATTGGCTAGCTGCTATAATACATAGCCTCAAAATTTCACCTTATGAAAGTTTATTTCTTTCTCACATAAAGTCAAAATGAGTATTTCAGATCAGTGGGAAGCTCTTTCTTTGAATGGTATTCCGGAACTCAGGTTACTTCCATCTTCTGGTTCCTCCATGTTCAGTACATGGCTTCCAAAGTTCCATGGGATTGTTTTCATCTTCATTTCAGCCATGTCAAATGGGGAAGTGACATGAAGGACTTTGAGTGGAAGGACACTGAGTGGGAAGATTTTACAGGCCAAGGCTGGACATTCCATATATCAATTTAATTCACATTCCTGCGATCAGAATTATGTAGCAGTTTCTGCCACCAAGGAAAGGAATAAAAAAACTTAACAAACTAAAGGTATGATATGTTCCTAGAATGTTTCATGTTTTTATGGCTACTTGATAAAATTATTCTGAAAGACATCTAGAAGAAAAAATATTGATGAAAAGAGTAAAAAATTTCTCAAAAGAAAAATGATAATGATGAATAAGTGCATGGAGGGGGTACCTTTTAGAATCATGTATGAGAATATTTTAAGTTTGCAATATTGAAATCACAATGAAACTCATATCAAAAATAGACAAACAAACACACACACACAAGAGTCCAGGAAGTGACATACTTTTTGAATTAGAAGTTGCTTTGAGTCGTATAAATAGGCTTTTTTTTTCAGGGCTATCAGCAAAAATTTCCATCTAGTCCACACTGCCTCCCCTTTCATATGACTATAGGGAGAAGTCACATGTCTAAACTTGGGAAAAGCATGTTGTGTCTTGATCTGGTGCTGGTTACACAGGTATTTACCTATGTGAAAATTCATCAAGCTATATACACTTAAGATTTGTTCACTTTATTTTATGTAAAGTATACCTCAAAGCCTGGATAATCAAGGAAGGATTTTCTGAGGAAATAACATATGAGCTAAAATCTGAAGAATGAGTTGCAGTTAAGCAGACAGAGAGCATAGCAGATCATTCTGGCCACAAGGACCAGCATGTATAAAGGTCCTGGAGTGAGAGGAGTATCTTGTAAGACACTCGTCAATATTGTCTTTAAGAACTTTCATAGAGTTGCCTTTGACATTTAGATTCTTGATCCACCTGATAGATATTTATTTTTGCATACAATGTGAAATGTGGGTATAATATCATTTTTCCTACATATAGACAACCACTTATGCCAGCATCATTTATTGAAACATATATCATTTTTCTATTGATCTGCTATGTCAACTTTATTATATGCCAAGTTTTAGTATTTGTTTGAGTCTCCTCCTAGGCTTTCATTCTATTCTACTAGACTGTCTGTCTACATCCCCACCAGTAGCACATTGCCCTTAGTTACTAGAAGTATGTAAGGACCCTTCATATCTGATAGGTGTTCTTCCCATCCCTCACGATTGTCTTAGCTATTCTTGGCCCTTTATTCTTCTATAGACATTTTAGAATTAGCTTTTGATATCAGCAAGACAGTTATTAAGATTTTAATTGGAATTGCATTGAATAAATACATCAGTTTAGGAGAGAACTGACATCTTTACGATGTTAACTTTCAGTCCGTGAACATGGTGTATCTCTTTTATTTGGATAACTAACTCATTAAAGATTTATAATTTTCTCAGTGAAATTTTTGTGTGCCTTTTCTTAGCTTTTTCTAGTTATTTATATTTTTGAGGTTCCTGTAAATATTATTTTTATCATATTCACTGTTTCTTGTTGCCATACAAAAATGCAATTATTTTTGTCTAATTATATTCTATCCAACAAACTTGCTAAGTGCTCTTCACCTAATAATTTATCTGTAAATTATTTTGGATTTACTACAAAGAAAATCATATCATTTGTGAATTAAGAGTTTTATTTACTTCTTTCCAATGCTTATACATTTATTTCTTTTCTTGCCTTAATGGGCTGGCTTAGGACTCCAGAACAATGATTAATGGAAGTGGTAATATATAATTAGTAAATTTTTGTAATAAATTTGTAATAAATTTTAAAAAGAATGCTTTATTGTTGCAGAGGTAAATATGGAGTTTACTGTAGGTTTATTTTTGTTATAGAAGGAAATTTCCTTATATGTTTAGTTTGCTAACAGTTTTTTTTTTTTAAGTCATGAATGGGTGTTGAATTTTCACCAAGTATCTGTGTTACTTGACCTGATTATATGGTTTTTCTTTCTTAATCTGTTAATGTAGTGAATTATATAAATTGATTTTCAGATTTTGAACAATTTTGCATTACTGGAAGAAATTCAACTTGATTTTAATGTACTATCTTTTTTATACATTGCTAAATTCAGATTGTTAATATTTTGTTTAGGATTTTTAAATCCATGTTTATTATTGAAAGTTACCTATAATTTTCTTTCTTGCTCTCTCCTTCTTAGGTTTAAGTATCATGGTTTTATACCAGTCTCTTAAAATGATTTGGAGAGTGTACTCCCTTTTATAATTTTCTGGAAGAGTTAGTGTAAGATTGGAATTATCTATTTCTTTATTGCTTGGTAAAATTAGCTTATAAAACCATCTAGGCTTGTTTTCCTTTTAGGAAGATTTTTAACTACTCTAAAATTTTTTAATTGAAAATTTTATTGGGATAATTGTAGATTCACAAGTAGTTATAAAAACAATACAGAGAGATCCCATGTAGCCTTTATCCAGTTTCCCTCAATGGAAGAAAAATACAGTTGTAACACTATGGTACAATATCACAACCAGGGTATTGACATCAATACAATTCACTGACCTTATTCAGATTTCCCAAGTTGTATTTATTTGTGTGTGAGAGAAAGTGTGTGTGTGTTTTTAATTCTATTCAATTTTATCACATGTTCAGGTGCATGTATTCACTACCATAATCAAGATACAGGACTGTTCCATCACTACAGGGATTCTTTGTGTCATCCTTTTATAGCAACACCCTTCTCCCCCTTGCCCTTCTCTCCTCTTTCCCTGGAAACTGCCAACCACTAAATTGCTATCCATTTTTATAATTTTTTTTATTTCAGTAATGTTAAATAAATGGAATTATATAGTATGTAATATCTGGGGATTAGTTATTCTTTCAGCCAGTATAATCCCCTGGAGATTCACCTACATTGTTGTATGTATCAATAGTTCATTCCTTTTTAATCCTGAGTAGTATCCCATGGTTGTATATACCATATTTTGTTTAACCTTTCATCTGTTAAAGGATATCTGGGCTGTTTGCAGTTATTGGCTATTAGAAGTAAAGCTGCTATGGGCCGGCCCGTGGCTCACTTGAGCGACTGTTGTGCTGATAACACCAAGGCCATGGGTTCGGATCTTATATAGGGATGGCTGGTTCGCTCACTGGCAGAGTGTGGTGCTGACAATACCAAGCCAAGGGTTAAGATCCCCTTGCCGGTCGGTCATCTTTAAAAAAAAAAAAAAAGAAGTAAAGCTGCTATGAATATTCATGTACAATTTTTTTCTGTGAACATAGTTTTCATTTCTGAAAATGCCCAAGAATAAATGTCCAAGAGTGCAGTCGTTGGGTTGTAAAGTTGTTTTGTGTTTAGTTTTTTAAGAACCTGCCAAGCTGTAGCTATGCCATTTACATTCCCACCAGCAACATGTGAATGATTCAATTTCTATGCATTCTTGCCAATATTTGTTGTGTCACTATTTTTAATTTTAGCCATTATAATAGGTGTGTAGTGATAAGTTATTGTGGCTTTGATTTGTACTTCCTGATGGCTAATAATGTTCAACATCTTTTTATGTACTTGTTTGCCATCTTATCCTCTTTGGTTAATGTCTCTTCATGTCTTTTGCCCATTTTTTGGCTGGATTGTTTGGTTTTTTACTTTTAGTTTTGAGACTGCTTTATATCTCCTAGTTACTGATCCTTGTTGGATATGTGGTTTGCAAACATTTTTCTTCCATTCTATAGCTTGTCTTTTCGTCATCCTCACATGATCTTTTGCAGATCAAAAGTTTTTAATTTTGATGAGATATTATTTGTCAATTATTCCGTTTACAGATCATGTATTTGGTGTTAAGTCTAATAGCTCTTTGCCTGGCCCTGAATGCTGCAGATTTTTCTTTTCAGAAGGCTTTATAGTTTTACATTTTGCATTAAATCTATGATCCATTTTGAGTGAATTTTTGTATAAGGTGAGAGGTTTAGGTCAGGTTCATTTTTTTTCCTAAAGAATGTTCAATTGCTCCAGTACCATTTGTTATAAAAGCTATCCTTCCTTCATTGAATTACCTTAGTATCTTTGTCAAAAAGCAGTTGAGCATATTTGTGTGGGTCGATTTCTGGGTTCTCTGCTTTGTTCCAATGGCTTACTCTTTGCCAGTACCACACTGTCTTGATTACTATTACAGCATAATAGGCCTTAATATTGAGTAGATTATTTCTTCCCCTTCAATCTTCTTTTCAAGATTGTTTTAACTATTCTAGGACTAGCTAATGTAGCTTTTTCATATAAAGTTTGGAATAAGCTTGTCTATATCTACAAAAAAGCCTTTCTGGAATTTTGATAGGAATTGCTTTAAAACTGTATATCAATTAGGGGAGAATTTATATCTTTGCATGTTAAATTTTCCATTCTATGAACACGATATATCTCTCCATTTATTTAGTGTTTCCTCAGTTTCTTTCATCAGCATTTTGTAATTTTCAGCATACAAGTGTTACACTATAAAACTTTTTGTTAAGGTGTACCTAAGTGTTTCATTTTATTTTTTTTAAAATTTCTTTCTTTATTAATATTATTACTTTTTTACATTCTAAGATATTGTTGCAGGGCAGTTGGGGGGTAGGGGGAGAAGGAAAGGGTGAGGGAAGTAGAGTGGGAGAAGGAAGAAAGAGGGGTAGTGTGGTTGAGGCTCGTGACACCCCCCTCATTTCGACAGGGGAGACCAGGGGGCCTTCCAGTGGCACCTTGGTTGTCACTGGGCTGGATGCAGATGTCAGGGGGGCATGGCCAAAGCCCTTGGACCTCCCACCACCCTGGCTTGGGAACCTGTGGTGCTTCCTGAGCCAGCTTGGTGGTCATTGCTGGGCTGGTTGCAGATGTCAGGGGAGCGTGGCTGAGGCCCTTGGCGCCCCCCAAACCACCCCAAAGTGATTGTAAAGGTGTTGCATTTTAAATTTTATTTTCTACATTTTCATTGTTAGTATTTAGAAATGCAGTTGACTTTTGTGTGTTGATTTTGGGTCCAACTGTACATTTCTTAGGGTTTTCTACATAGACAATAATATTATCTGCAAATAGGAGTGTTTGTATATTTCCCTTTCCAATATGCATGCATTTTGTTTCTTTTCCTTTTTATTCAGTGGTTAGTACTTCCAGTACTATGCTGAATAGCAGTGGTGAGAGTGGATATCCTTGCTTTGTTCCTGATGTTAGGAGGAAAGCATTTAGTCTTCAGTCTTTCATTATGAGGTATTATGTTAGCTGTAGGTTTTTTGTTGATGCTCCTTATTAAGTTGAGAGAATTCCTCTCTATTCCTAACTTGCTGAGAGTGTTTGTCATGAATGGGTGTTGGATTTTGTCAAATGCTTTTTCTGTTAATCGATATAATCTCTCTTGCTGTCTTCTATTGTGATTTGATAATTTTTTGTATAGTATGCTTTAATTCCTTTCTACTTATCTTTTGTGTATCTACTACAGGTTTTGTGTATGTGTGATTACTGTGAGGCTTATATAAGACACCTTATAGTTGTAACAGTCTATTTTAAGCTGATTATAAATTAACTTGGATTACATACAAAAACTACACTTTTACCTTCCCTTTCCCCATATTTTGTTATTGATGTTGCAATTTATGTCTTTTTATATTTTGTATCCATTAACAACTTAGGGTAGCTATAGCTATTTTTATACTAGAGTTAAAAATGGTTTACACATCACCATTACAGTATTAGAGTACTCTTAATTTGACTATAAACTTACCTTTACAGGTGAGTTTTTACCTTCATATGTTTTCATGTTGCTAATTAGCATACTTTTGTTTCAACTTGATGAACTCCCTTTAGCATTTCTTGTAAGGCAGGTCTAGGTAATAAACTCCTTCAGCTTTTGTTTGGGAAAGTCTTTATCTCTCCTTCATTTCTAAAGAACAGCTCTAGTAGGTATAGTATTCTTGATTGACAGTTTTTTCTTTTTTAGCCTTTTGATATATCATCCCACTCTTTCCTGGCCTGCAAGGTTTCAGCAGAAAAATCTGCTGATTGTCTTATAGGGGTTTCTGTGTATGTGATGGGTTGCTTTTCGCATGTTTTTGTCAAAATTCTCTTTGTCTTTGACGTATAGCAATTTGATTATAATGTATTCCAGGAAAGACCTTTTATGTTTAAATTATTTGGAACTCTTTGGGTTTTATAGATCTGGATGTTCATTTCTCTCTCCAAATTTGGGAAGATTTGTATCATTATTTCTTTAAATAAGCTTTCTTCTCTTTCCTATTTCTCTGCTCCTTCTTGGACTTCTGTAATTCATGCATTGGTTTGTTTCATGTTGTTCCATAAGTCCCAGATGCTTTTTTCACTTTCTTCACTCTTTCTTATTCTTTTTGTTCCATTGACTGTATAACTTCAAATGCTCTCTCTTTGAGTTCACTGATGCTCCTGCTTGATCAAGTCTGCTGTTGAAGCGCTCTATTGCATTTTTCAGTGTAGACATTACATTTTTTAATTCCAGAATCTGTTTTATTTTTTAATGGTTTATATTTCTTTGTTAAACTTTTCATTTTGTTCATGTGTTGTCTTTTTTATTTCATTTAGTTGTCTGTGTTTTCTTGCAGTTACAAGAAACTCACTGAACTTTAAGATAATTATTTTGAGTTTTTTTTCAGGCAATCCATAGATCTTTATTTCTTTGGGGTTAGTCACAATAACTGTATTTTGTTCCTTTGGTGATGTCATGTTTCCTTGAGTCTTCATGTTCTTTGAAGCCTTGCATTACTATCTTTGTATATGAAGAAGCAGTCACCTCATCCAGTCTTTTCTGACTGAATCCAGGATGGAAAGACCTTCACCACTGAGTCTAGCTAGTTTCTGGGGGTCTCTAAGACCTTTTTTATGGATGTATCCACTCCACTCCTTTTTTCCCTCTTAGGGGGGAAGTCTTAGGATGTGTGCCTTCTCTCTATCCTGCAAAGCCAGGTTTAGTGCTGAGTGCTTACCATGTTTTTCCCCTAGAGCAGTGATTTGAAGTGTTCAAGATTGTGCCTTCTCCCAGTCCAACAGAGTTGACCCAGCTGCTAAGATCCACACCTGCTGTTGAGATTTATGTGCTGAGTGCATGGATGCGTGCGGTACTGGGTATGGGGATGCTCATGGTGTTCTCTATGGGGGAGGGAGGTACAGGGTGCAGGGGACATGCATCAGCTGGTTGGAGAGATCCACAGGCAAGTAATCCTGTTGGTTTCATGGGGGGCTTCATGGTGGAGTTCATGAGCCAGTTAGCAGGATCTGCAGCCAGCTATTGAAAACTGCGCACTGGTTACTGTGAATACCCACACCTTCTCCCTTCTTCTAGCTGCCTCTAGTCAATTCAGCCATGCTGATCCACTCAGTGCTCTGTGTGGAGCAAG
The DNA here is from genome assembly GCF_027409185.1 of Cynocephalus volans. Lineage (NCBI taxonomy): Eukaryota > Metazoa > Chordata > Mammalia > Dermoptera > Cynocephalidae > Cynocephalus > Cynocephalus volans. The sequence continues at coordinate 151,639,882 of NC_084462.1, forward strand.
AGATAAATGTGCCTCCTAGGCAGTATCCTGCAAAACTAGAAAACCTAGGTGCTGATTTCACTCTCATTTTCCCCCATGGAAGAAATCAAAGGCTGAGGCAGTCTCTCAGCACCTAGCTGTGTCACCTTGGGGGAAGAGTGACATAGACAAAGTGAAATTGCTCTTCTTACCCTTTCCGATGCACCTGCTTGTGTATTTTTTGCTCCATCAGGGTTCTGGAATGTTTCGGGTGGACTCCAGGTCCCCCACAAAGATGTTATTATCTGGGGGTAGTTGCCAAAATCAGTGTTTCTGTGGGGACATGAAGGCTGGAACCTCCTATTCTGCCATTTTGCTGATGTCAATTCCTTGATGCTCTCTTACTTTTTGAAGTTCCTGCTATAGTATTGTTTTTGGCCTTTATGGATCATTCTATTTGTCTCAATCAGAAAGGCTTTAAAGAATTTTTAAAAATAGACTTTATTTTTAAAAGCAGTTTGGTTTTTTGTTTTTGTTTTTGGCAGTTGGCCAGTATGGGGATCCAAACCCTTGACCTTGATGTTATAACATCACACCAAAGTCCATAATTTACACTAAAGTTCACTCTTGGTGTTGTACATTCTGTGTGTTTGGACAATTATATAATAACATGTGTTCACCACTATAGAATACAGAATAGTTTCATTGCCCTAAGAATCCTCTGTGCTCTGCTTACTCATCCCTCTCTGACCCTTAACACCTGGCAAACACTGTTTTGTTGTTGTCGTTGTTTGTTTACTGTACCCGTAGTTTTACCTTTTTCAGAATATTGTGTGGTTGGAAACATAAAGTATGTAGTTTTTTCAGATTGGCTTAGTAATATGTATATCACTTAGTAATATGCCTTTAAGGTTACTCTATGCCTTTTCATGGCTTGATAGCTCATTCATGTGCTGAATGACATTATCCTGTCTGGATGTATCACAGCTTATTTATCCATTCCCCCATTGAAGGACATCTTGGTTGCTTCCAAGTTTTGGCAATTATGAATAAAACTACTATAAATACCTTTATGTAAGTTTTTGTGTGGACATAAGTTTTCAACTCATATGTGTAAATACCAACTATGATTGCTGAATAGTATGGTAAGAGTATATTTAGTTTTGTAAGAAACTGCCAAACCATCTTCAATAGTGGCTACACCATTTTGCATTCCCACAAATAATGAATGAGAGTTTCTGTTGCTACACAACCTTGTCAGCATTTTGTATTCTCAGTGTTTCAGATTTTGGCCATTCTAAAAGTGTGCAGTGGATCTTATTGTTGTTTTAATTTGAAATTCCCTAATAACTTAGGATGTTGAACATCTTTTCATATGCTTAGTTGTCATATGTATATCACCTTTAGTGAGGTGTTTGTTTAGGACTTTTGCCAAATTTTCAGTTGGGTTGCTCATTTCCTTATTGTTGAGTTTTTAAAGTTCTTTGTATATTTTATATAACAATCCTTTATCAGATATGTCTTTTGTAAATATTTTCTCCTAGTCCATTGCTTCTCTCCTCATTCTCTTCACAGTGTCATTTGCACAGTAGATGTTTCTACTTTTGATGAAGTACAGCTTATTATTTTTCTTTCATGGATTAACTCCTTAGTGTCATATCTAAAAAGTCATCACCATACCAAAGGACATGTAGATTTCCTCCTGTTATCTTCTAGGATTTTCATAGTTTTGGGTTTACATTTAGTTCTATAATCCACTTCTAGTTAATTTTTGTAATGGTGTAATATTTTTTTTGATGTGTCTAAATTCATTTTTTTTTCATGTGGATATCCAATTGTCCAGCACCCTTCAATTGAAAATACTATCTTTTCTCCGTTGTATTGTCTTTGTCCTTTTGTTGAAAATCAATTGACTATATTTATGTGGGTCTATTTCTGGGCTCTCTACTCTGTTCCATTGATCTATTTGCCCATCCTTTTGCTAATACCATGCTGTTTTCATTACTGTAGCTTTATAGCAAGTCTTGAAGTTGGGTGGTGTCAGTCCCTGACTTTGTTCTATTCCTTAAATATTAAGTTGGCTATTCTAGGTCTTTTCCCTCTCCATATAAACCTTAAAATCAGTTTGTCCATCCCCACAAAATAACATGCTGGAATTTTTATTGGAATTGCATTCAATCTATAGATCAGATTGGGAAGAACTGACTTCTTGACAATATTTATTCTTTCTATCCATGAAAATTAAATGTCTCTTTTTATTTCTTCATTAATTTCTTTCATCAGCATTTTGTAGGTTTCCTCATATAGATCTTGTACATATTTTGCTAGATTTATACCTAAGTATTTCATTTTTGTGGGTGTTAATGTAAGTGATACTGTGTTTTTAATTTCAGATTCCTCCTATTCATTGTTTATACATAGGAAGGTGATTGACTTTTGTATATTAACCTTGCAACCTTGCTACAATCATTTATTAGGTCCAGGAGTATGTCAAGTCTTTAAGATTTTTTACAAAGATGATCATGTCATCAGCAAACAAGGACAGTTTTATTTCTTTATTTTAAATCTGTATACTTTTTATTTCCTTTTCTTGTCTTATTGCTTTGAAAGGTGTGGTGAGGGGATATCTTTCCCCTCTTCTGGATCTTAGTGGGAAAGGTTTTAGGTTCTCATAACTAAATATTATGTTAGCAGTAGGTTTTTCATAGATGTTCTTTATTAATTTGAGGAAATTCCCCTCCATTCTTAGTTTGCCAAGAGTTTTTTTTATCATGAATGGGTGTTGTATTGTGTTAAATGCTTTTTCTGCATCTATTGATATGGTCATGTAATTTTTCTTATTTTGCCTATCAATGTGATGAATTACATTAATTGGTTTTTGATCGTTGAACCAGACTGTTATACTTGGGATAAATTCCAATGGATCATTGTGTATAATTATTTTTCTACATTGTTGAGTTCAATTTGCTAATTTTTGTGGAGGATTTTTGCATCTATATTTATGAGAGATATTGGTCTACAGTTTTCCTTTCTTGTAATGTCTTTTTCTGCTTTTGGTATTATGGTAATGTTGGCCTTATCAAATTAGTTAAGAAGTAGTCCCTCTGCTTCTATGTTCTGGAAAAAGTGTAGAAAATTTGTATAATTTCTTATACTGGTAGAATTAACCAGTGAATCTATCTGGGCCTGGTGATTTCTGTTTGAAAATGGTATTAATTATTGATTCAATTTCTTTAGTGGATATAGGCCTATTCAGATTGTTATTCTTGTGTGAGGTTTGGCAGATTGTGTCTTTCAAGGAATTGGCTCATGTCATCTATGTTATTGAATTTGTGGATACAGAAATGTTCATAATATATATACTTTTTACTATCCTTTTAATGTTCATGAATTGTATAATGATGTCCTTGCTTTCATTTCTGATATTAGTAATTTGTGTTTTCTTTCTTTCTTAATTTTTTTTTCTTAATTAGCCTGGATAGAGGCTTTTTCAAATTATTGATTTTTTCAATGAAGCAGATTTTGATTTTGTTGATTTTCTCTATTAATTTCCTATTTTTAATTTCATTGATTTCTAATCTAATATTTATTATTTCTTTTCTTTCTGCTTACTTTGCATTTAATTCGGTCTTTTTCTGTAGTTTCCTGAGGTGAAAGTTTAGATCATTGATTTTCTATCTTCTCTTCTACTATATGCATTAGTGCTGTAAATTTCCCTCTAAGCACTGCATTCACTGCATTCCATACATTTTGATAAGTTGTATTTTCATTTTTATTTAGCTCAAATATTTTTTAAATTTCCTCTTGAAATTTCTTCTTTGACCCAGTGTGTTGTTTAGTATCCCAGTATTTTGGGATTTTTCAGCTATCTTTCTATTGTTGATTTCTAGTTCATCTCCATTGTTGTCTGATAGGAGGTGTATAAGTTCCATTCTTTTAAATTTCTTAAGGTACGTTTATTGCCTGGAGGTAGTCTATCTTGGTGAATATTCTATGTGAGCCTGAGAACAATGTATATTATGCTGTTGTCAGATGAATTATAGATATTATATCCAGTTGATTGATGGTACCACTGAGTTCAACTATGTTCATACTGATTTTCTGATAGAGTGGTGTTGAAATCTCCAAGTATAAATAGTAAGTCATTTATTCTCATTGCAGATGCTTTTCCTCATGTATTTTGATATGTTGCTGTTAGGGCATACACATTAAGGATTATTAAGTCTTCTTGGAAAATTGACCCCTTTATCTTTATGTAATGCCAATTTTTATCCCTGATAACTTTCCTTTACTGAAATCTGCTGTCTGAAATTAACACAGTTAGTCCAGCTTTCTTTTGATTAGTTTTAGGATGGATATCTTTCTCTATCCCCTTTTAATCTATGTGTATCTTTATATTTAAAGTGGGTTTATTATAGACAGCATATATAGAGTCACGTTTTTTGATCCACTCTGACACCATATATTTTTTAAAAACCTATCTCTGTCTTTTAATTGGTGTATTTAGGCCATTAACATTTAAAGTGATTAATGATATAGTTAGATTAGTATCTACTACACTCATTAGTGTTTTCTATTTGTAGCCCTTGATCTTTGTTTCCATTTTTGTGTTCTACTGTTTTTCTGCCTTTTGAGGTTTTAATTGAGTATTTTATGATTTAATTTTCTCTCCTTAGCATATCAATTATATACATATTTATTAGTGGTTACCTAGAGTTAGCAATATGCAATTACAACTAATCCAAGTCCATTTTCAAATGACACCATATCAATTCTCAAATAGTGCAAGTACCTTATAATGACAAGATATTTCTAACTCTTCCCTCCTGTTCCTTGAATTGCTGTCATTTATTTCATTTATACATAAGCTATAATCATTGAATACAATGTTGCTATTATTATTTTGAACAAACTATTATCTGTTAGATCAATTAAGAATAAGAAAAATAGGCTGGCCAATTAGCTCAGTTGGTTATAGCATGGTGTTATAACATCAAGGTCAAGCGTTCAGATCCCCATACTGGCCAGCTGCCAAAATAATAAATAAATAAGAAAAAAAAGTTTATATTTTACCTTCACTTATTCTTTCTCTAATGCTCTTCATTTTTTTTAAGTAGATCAGTTTCTGGCCTATATATTTTCCTTCTATTTGAAGAACTTCTAACATTTCTTTCAAGGCAGGTTTACTGGCAAGTTCTCTCAATTTTTGTTTGTCTGAGAAAGTCTTTGATTCTCTTTAACTTTTGAATGATAATTTTACAGGATATAGAAATCTAGGTGGTTGTTTTTTGTTTTGTTTTGTTTTGTTTTTACTCAATACTTAAATATTTCACTCCACACTCTCTTCTTGCTTGCATAATTCCTGAGAAGTCAAATGTAATTCTTAATCTTTGCTACTCTATAGGTAAGGTTTTTTTTTTCCCTGTAGCTTCTTTCAAGATTTTTTTTTTTTTTTTTTGTCTTTGATTATCTGCAGCTTGAATATGATATGTCTAGGCATAGGTATGCCTGACTAGATTATTTATCTGGTCTTTCATCTTGTCTACTTTTTCCATTAGAGACTTTAGCATATTAATCACAATTGATCTAGATTCCTAGTCTGATAATTCCAACATCTCTGCCATAGTTGAGTCCCGTTCTTATACTTGCTCTGTCTTCTCAAACTGCGATTCCTGCCTTTTAGAATGCTTTAATTTTTTTTGAAAGCTGGACATGATGTATTGGGTAAAAGGAACTCATGTAAGTAGGTCTTTAGTGGCGGTAAGGTGTGGGCAAAGGAAGCATTCTATAGTCCCATGGTTAGATTTCAGACTTTTAGTGAGCCTCGGTGCCTGAGTTGTGAACTTCACACATGCGTCTCAGTACTCCACAACCCCAGCCTTGGGTGGGACAGAATGGATAGAGGGGACTGGAGTTGACTGTTTTCCTTCTCCTACATAGAAGGCTAGAGTCGGTTGAATTTAGTTATTTCCCTTCCCCCAGGTTGGTTAGACTCTGATAAAACCCCAATAGGTTAGGCTTTGCTAAAACAGTTTCTCTTGAGGGTAGGCTTTGCTAAGAACAGAGTGCATGGCATATTTCAAAATGATTATTTTTCTTTCCCCCTGCTGGAAGCACGAGGGGATTTTTCTCTGATATTCACTGTGAGAACCTGGTATGCTCCTGGAGGTAAAACTCACAAAAGCGTGGCTCCTCCCCGCATGACTGGGCTCCCTGGAGTTTTTAATTCTCAGACTTGTCCACACTGAGGTTCTAGCAATTGGACAATTACAGTTCAGGTTTCCCTACTGCAGAACTGGTTCCCACAGAGGTTTTTGCCAAACTGTCAGAAATGAAAATCCTTATTATTTCCAGTTGAAGTAGAACTGCTGGCTTTCCAGCTTGAAATGTATCGATTTATATTGCACCTATCAGTTAGAGAATTCTGTCCTCCACACACTCACCAACTTTAGGCATACCTTGGACAATCATAGAGTCCGAGCATCTTTTTAGATATTTTGTGCTTATTTGTATCTCATCTTTGTCTAATTGCCTGTTTTTAGGATGTTGGTATTATTGCTAAGATGTTAGTGATTATTTTATTGATTTTTAAAAGCTTCTTAAATAAACTTTGTCACATCTTTGTCCCAGATAGTCAGTTTCTTATGATCTTTTTAACTTAAATTTGGTGTATTTTATATTACTAAACTCCAACCCAAAAGATCCTAATTTACCAGGTCTGGAGTGAGCTCTGGGAATATACATTTTTAAAAAATGCTCAGTTGTTATTGTGAATCACATCCTACAAAAATTCTAACAGATATTGTTGGTCTCATAGGTCATTAGGCAAAGCAAATAAAAGTATTGTGACTCAAAGTCCCATATTCTTTACATTACAACACAGTTATACCTTTATGATCCCATTTTGGTTCCTGCTTCGTCTTTCCCACATCTGCCTATCACAAGAGCCTAGTTATTACTCTGGATATAAAACTGATGTGGCAAGATAGGAGAATTACAGATTACTTTTCTAGGAAACATACTAAGTCATTAATACTATAGACTTTGGTATCAGACAGATATGGGTTCAAGTCCTGACTCATTGGAATATTTTCCAGCTGGTATATAATCTTGGTTATGTTTCTTAACCTCTTTATGCCTCAGTTGCCTCATTAGTAAAATGTATGTAATCAAGATACCTAACCTCATAGGGTTAGAGCAGGGATTAATGAAATAACATTTGGAAAGCACTGAGCACAATCTTTGGAACATAGTAAGTGACTGATCATTACATAGTAGCTCTTCTATGTTATTTGATTTTGAGAATGTGGTCTAATTTATGGGCCAAAATCAGGGCTGTAAGAGTGGTCTGCCTCAGGTACAAAAAATAAGAGGATGCATTATCTTCTAGAGAATTAAAAACAACTTACTGAAAGTCTGTCTGCTTTAATTATTACTATAAACTAGCAATTGTAAACAAAGTCAGTGATAAGTACTCCTCCCCAAAGACATATTTTATTGAATTAGGCTTTAAATAATTTCTCTGGCTACTGTTGGGTTTTAGTTATATATATGTGATCTTTGAACTAGCATTTTTGATTGCTTATTCTTTCAAAGACATTGCATTCTACATGGAGGTTAATTATTTGAGCCCTGACCGGTGCAGACTTAGCTATATGCATTGGTTTTAAGAGTAAGTTTGTAAAGGTTCATAATCATTGAAGCTAACCAATTTTAATTGCTATGATACCAAATGGCCCAGTGTTTAAACAGAAGATTCAAATAAACAGTGATAGCACAGTGATGGTAAAGGCAAAGAAAACTAGAGATACTTCAATTCTGTCACTCTGTATGATAAGATAAAATTTTTATTTGTGTTTAGAATTTTAGATTATAGAAATATTTGAAAGCAGCTAGGATTGATCCTGAAAAAAATAAAGACATGATTTGAAATGGAATCTTTATTTTATTTATTTTTACTGACATAATGTATTACGAACTTCAATAAAAGAAAATGTACACTGTTTAAATTGTTTTTTCTGGCCATTATTATTGTTTATTTTATTTCATGATTATTCCTAAAAATAACTTTGTTATATAGAGGAAGAAATGTTAAAACATAATCCACTCCAGTTGTCAAACACACTAAACACTGAGATTTGATTAAAAAAATAAATGGAGTCTATTTTCAAGGTAGTCGAATTAATTTTTTCCCCTCAAGCATCAGGGTTCCCACCTCACCCTCCTCTCTTTCTTCTGCTCACTCTTCTATTTTCCTCCTCCTCACTGTCTCACCCAACTCCTAAGTACTGTTTTAATATGCTGGATCTACTGATAGTAAACGTGACTCTGAGGTGAATTCATCAGAACAGGTTGCACAGGAAACTGGATGAAAGGCTGTGCATCGCAAACCAGAGAACCTGGAAAGGCCAGAAGAGAATGCTTTATGAGGTGATCACCTTTTGGCAGCAGAGTGCTAGGCTCAATTTCCTGTTTGAGGACTCTGAATGAGTCTGACCTTGATGTTTCCACCAACTCTTTATAGGAGCAGCCAGGTGAGGGGGAAAGAAAAGAGAGGGCTAGGGAGATTACGAGGTGGGAGAGGAAAAGGGAGCTTTAACAAAATTTACCATTATAAAGGGAAGTGCTTCTTCAAAAACGCAATGATACAGATTCCTCTTTTGCTAATGGTTTCTCATCCTGGAGTGACAGGGGTACTGCATATCCAAACTGGACCAAAATGACTAAGAAAAAGTGTACCTGATTCAATGATACTAATGACAAATTTTAAAAAATAGAAACAAGCAATAAATATGTGAATAAAATATTCGGCCTCATTACAATGGAAAAAATATGAATACACAGAGAGTAAAACTAGCAAAGATTTCAAAAAATCACCAAGTGTTGATATGTTGAAGACAGAAAAATAAACAACTAATATGTTATTTGTGGATTATAAATTAACACACACTTCTTGGAGAATTTAGCAATATTTATCTTTAAAAATCTATATTCATTTTAATGCAGTATTTCAATCTATAGTTACTTATTCAGAAAAAATAACCAGGTTTTTGGATAATGATACAACCCTATGTAAGTTAATTACAGCATTATTTATAATATAGAAAATCTGGAAATACCTCACCTGTCCAAATATAGTGTTTTGATTTTGATATATTATAGCATACCCTTTGACTAGAAATTTATCCAGTTATTGAAAAATTACGTGCTAGCAAATATTTAAGGACATGGAAAATTTACTCTTAAGTAAAAAACCAAATTACTAAATATTACATTATCCTCTATCTTAGAAAAATGACTGGAGAGATGTATTCTGAAGTAAAAAGAAAATCTTTATTCCCTTCTCTCACTCTCCCTTCTTGCTCTTCCTCCATTCATCTCAACCCCAAGGAGGAGTTGCTAATGTTTTGTCAAATTCTGAGATACTGTTTGGGCCACAGTTACTGACTGGCAGCTATTGCATCATGTGTGGTTCCCCCTCTCTTGCTTTCTATTGCCCCCATGTGGTGGGATTAGTAAACTGAACCAAGGCCTCCTTGGACCACTCACTTGCTGCTTCACCTAGTCTCTCTCTTTTGCACTCATCATTGTTTAGGCCTCCAGTACCTGTGGTAAGCCAGAGAATGGAAGATCCCAAGAAATGGAATTGGGCCTGGGGAGAGGTAGAAACTCTGCTAGGTTTATAGGTAACAGGTGCCATAGCTACCCTTCAGGTATTAAAGGTGCAGCCTGTCAACCACAAGGAAGGGGAGAGCACTGATAGATCCAATCAATTACTTAAAAGTATAAGAAAAGAAAGTTCAAGGAATGTAGGCTTTCAGGGTGAGAAGACATTTTCTGCCAAATCCTTTTGTGGCCAGACTTTGTCCAAAGGGCAGTGAGAAATGGTAGTAAACATGTGTTTCTGTTTATCCTCCATCTATTTTTTCTTATTCTTATAAAAGCACCATAACTTCCTCCACTCTGGTTTTTGACTTGCATGAAGCTAAACCCTTTCCTGGCTTCGACAGTTATCACATGGCATAAGCCCAGCCAATAAGAGCACTGCATTCCCCTGTCCATGGTATTTTATTTGGAGATCAAAATATGTACACAGAGAAGTTTCCTTGGAACCAGGTATTATGTTTGGAGCACTGACATAAACTGCCACTCTAAAGCCTGGAAAATTCTGTGCAAATAAAAATAATCTATGAAGAAGCCATCTAGGATGAGCAGTAAAGAACAATTGTTGAATGTGATGTAAGTAGATCAATACCTGGTACATAATAAGAGATGCCATATTAATACCAATATTGCTAATAGCAAAACACATTCTTAGAGCATATTGGGCTTTGAACATCAAAATATAATCACTGTCAGAAAAGTGATCACAGGCGAAAATGGTGGTATCTATTTTTTTCTGATTTTTTTCCTCCTTTTTGAGTGGGGACAGGTTCTTCCAAGGCACAAGTCAGGTGGCTAATAACAGAGAAGGATGCTCGGTATAGGAAGTGATCAAGTGGAATGCTCAGTTATAAGGGTGAAAAGCAAAAAGGTCACTGATGTAAGCAAAGGCAAATTCTAGGGAGAACCAGGGTAAAAAAACTCAGCTAAATTTGTGTTCAAGTCCATGTGGTTAATTTGGGGTTTAAAATGAGAGACAAAGACAAAGGTCAGACTGAGTACATTCTGTATTCAAGTAGGGAGCAAAAATAAGAAAATAGACAAAGTAAGAAAGCGTCAAGAATTGGAACTGCTGGAGATTCTACTTATAGGATCAAAGCTAGTGATTCCTGGATAGGTCAGTATAGTTTAAAGCTTTATAAACCAACACTGGCTATCTAATAGTCTTTCTAGTGTACCTGCTTAAAAGTAACAGAATAAACGATAAGTGAGAAAAAAAATGAAACTGGACTTCCATATTTGGGCACTACAGTAGACTATATGCCCAGTTCCAAGCTCACACAGCAAAATAATTTAAAATTCTGGATACAATATTGTAATCCTTCCAATTTTTAAATATACAAAGTGTGCTAGTAAGTAAAGGAAATTTTCAAAGACCATAAAATGGAGTGAAAGCGGAAACCCAGAAAGGAAAGTGACATTAAAGTTGGTATCTTCTCTGAGGGTATTTGCCCATCCCTGGTGAACTTGAATTTATGTTTTGATGGCTGCATGGAATGATGGGAAGAGTAGGCAAAGTCCGGGATTTACCAAGAAGGAGACTCTATTCAGAGAGCTACAGGGTAAAAACAAGGTGAATGAAAAGAAAATATACTCTGCAGAAGTGGATAACAAGGAAAATTGCCTTTTGCCTTTGATGTTGGGAGAAGGGGAGACAAATTCCCTCTGTTTTCCTACACATAATCTGGCCCTTATGCAGTTTGGCAGAATAAATTAACGCTGCTAATATGGTACTGCAAATCTTGAGCAATTTATTTTGAAGGGATATTGAGCTGTGGTATTTTCAAGACATGGAAGCAAAAAATGCAAATCCCCACTGGAGAAATGGATTTGCAACTTAGGCCTCATAAATTCCCACGGATATAATTCATCAAACTCGAGCTCTCAAATATCACAAAATACACAAGGAAACAAGGTCCCCTGAATAAAAGTCAACAATGAGAACAACAGCAAAGGGCCACGGAGCCAGGGCGGGGGATTATGCCCCGGAGAACCCTCGGAGCAGGGCGCAGAGGGCCCCGGCCACCTCTCCACTGCCCTGGGGGTGTGGCCACAGGCCGGGGAAGGATGAGTGACCGCGGGGTGTGGCCACACTTGGGGCTCAGGGCTCAGAGACTTCTAGAAGAAATCCTGAAGGAATTGGATGAACATTATGAGAAGTTTAAGCACAAAAAGGCCAGAGCGCAGAAGAGGCCCTCAGAGAGCCCTGATCCGGAGCCAGGAGCTAGGCAATGAGAAGATCCAGATTGTGAGCCAGATGGTGGAGCTGGTTGAGAACCGGACAAGTGGACAGTCACATGGAACTTTCTGAGGTGCATTGAGAGATCAACGACAGCACTGGCAACAGCTGCTAAGCTGGCCAAGACAATCACGCAGGCAGAAAAGCCGAATGACAAGAGGCCCCAGACAGGGCAAAAATAAGAATACAGAGAACGCATCTAATAATCATGACCTCGACGATATCATCTCAGGAACGCCAAGGAGAAGAAAGCAAAAACTTCGAAGAAAAAGAAACGCTCCAAGGCCAAAGCAGAGAGAAAGGGAAGCATCTCCCGCAGACCGACCTTCCCATTGACCTGAACGAGCCAACCTGCTGTCTGTGCAATCAGGTCTCCTGTGGAGATAGGACAGGCTGCGAAAACGACGAGTGCCCCATCGAGTGGTTCCTCTGCTCGTGCGTGGGACTCAATCATAAACCAAAGGGCAAGTGGTACTGTCCCAAATGTTGAGGGGAAAATGAAAAAACAATGGACAAGGCACTGGAGAAATCCAAAAAGAGAGGGGCTTCTAACACGTAGCTTGTGGACATTCATTTAATAGAGAGGAGAACAAAATAAACCAGATATTGCCACCTTTGTTGAGGTGTAAGAACTATAAAATGTTTATCTTAAAGAGTGTTAGAAAAGGAGCCATTCCTTTTATAGGGATGGCAGTGATTCTCTTTCCCTTTTGTTTTCATTGGTACAAATGTGTAACAAGAAACTGGTCTGTGGATGAGGATTTTAGAAACTACAAATATAAGCATGAATCAAACACTTAAGTGAGTCTCAGACTGATTTTCTTTTTTGTGAGGGGGAGGGGTGACTTGGAAGGAACCTAACATATTAAATGTGGAAAGAAAAGATTTCGTTGATTTTATTTTAAAATGTATTACTTTATGAAGTTTTTTTAAATTAGCCATGTTGCTAAAAATACAGCCTATAGCAAATTTGGTTCTTGCTACTGTAATATATATCCATATAATAATTTAATAACAAAAGTTGATAGTTCAAAGATTATTTTTTCAAAAGGTAAATGGTAAAAAAAAGAAAAAAAAAAAAAAAAAGGTAAATGGTTAAATTTTACATGACGAATATGTTATATATACTGGCCCATTCTCCAACAACCATTTTTAAGTTATTGGGTACATTTTTATTAAATCAAACAGAATTGGTCTAGTTATGGAACTTCAATCACACTTCTTCCATCACAAATCATAGTGTAGCCATCTTTAATTTACATAAGGTGTATAAATGTATCAAGTGAACTTGCATTTGCTAATTGGAAATGTACATTTCCAAGTGAACTTGCACTTGTCTAACTGAAAGTGCAGCAAGATGCTGTTGTGAAATCAAGGTGCACTTCCTGCTGTAGGAGAGCTGTACAGATGTGACATCAAGAAATAAATGAAACTTGGCCAGTTTTAAAAAAAAACAGTAACAAAAACAATAGTAGAATGAATCTTACAAAGAATTATGCTACTCATATTATCAGACAGACTATAAAAGTATTTTTAAAATTTCAATAAGAGAATAAGAGTATTGAAGGTACTAGTAACAAACTATAAAAATGGCTAGACAGTTTTTCAAAAAACCAAATAGAACATGAATTATATATTTAAGGGTACTTCAAAAAGTTTGTGGAAAAACAGAATTGAAAGATAATACAAATCTTTCCATGAACTTTTTGAAATACCCTCATACACACACACACACACACACACACACACACATCAATATGCATATTGAAACAATATTAATATATTAAAATATATAAATTCAATATATATATAGAAACAAAAAACCAAAATGACAAGTTTAATGGCAGGTTATACACAATAAAAGAAAAGAAATTAGTGAACTGACAAATAGTTCTAAGGAAATTATACAGTATAGAGAAAAGAAGGGCAAAGAGATAACTAATATGAAATAGGTGAAAAGTCCCTGGACATTGGAGTAAGAAGGTCTTCCTTACATCTAATCAGAGTTTCAGGACAGATTTGATAAAGGAATAATCCTAGAGATGAAGGTTGAAAGTTTTCTAGATTGATGAAAAAAATCTTCAGATTTATGGTTTCCAAACCCCAAGATGGATACATTAAAGGACATCCATGCCCAAACAAATTACAGTGCATTACAGAAGAGCAAAGAAAAGAAGATTGCAAAAGAAGCTAGAAGGAAAGGCAGATTAGGTACAAAGTAATGGCAATTTTACAGCTGAATTCTCAACAACAATGGTACTATCAAGACAGTAGAATTGTAACTTCAAAATACGAAATCAAAACCCAGAATTGAGTATCCAAGAAAATAAACCCTCACTTAAAAAGAGGAAGGAATGGTGAAAGAAAACTGTTTCATACAAACAAAAATAAAGAATTTACCACCAACAGACACCAGTTGAAGGATTCTGAAGGCTATATTTCAAATACAAAAAAGAAACTGAACCCAGTAAGATGTGATATAAGAGAAGGAATAAAGTGCTAAACATGAGATTACCTAAATAAATACTGCAGGAAACAATAATATTAATACCTCATTGAAGGATAAAAATTAAAAAGATAAAAGTAATATCCTGGGAAATATTATGTAAGTTGGGAGAAATCAGAATTAAAATTTTCTAATGTCCTTATATTCTTTTAAAAGAGGCTAAAGATGTTAACTTTGCACTTCTGCAAACATTAATGCTACTCTTTAGTACTTATGGTTCTCCTTTCCTTTTGGGAATGTGGGGGGCCAAGTAGACCTGGCCTAATTGGAAATTAGCCTTAACCATGAAACTAGCTGTGATCAATGAAGTGTCACTTATGAGAGGAAGTATTTAAAACCTGGTCTGAGTAACCATTCTCTGTCCCTTGCCACTGTGACCAGTGACTAGTATTATTCCTGTTGAATCACCACAGCCTGTAACCCAGAATGAAATGTGAAAACTTGGGGTTGTTTATAAAACAATATAACATACTTTATCCCAACAGAAACAGGCCTTGGCAGATCTATCTGCAATTGTTTGAGGAACCTCCATACCATTTTCCATAGAGGCTGTACCATTTTGCAGTCCCACCAGCCACAATAATCAACCACATTGTATATTGACAAAATAAAATTAAGAAAAAAAAAAAAAAGAAACAAGCATTGGTACCTGAAGCAGTGAGAAAATGCATATGGAAGGTGAGAAAGAGGTAATACAAAAATATTTGGTAAAATACCATCTGCTATAACTTGGGAGGCATATTATGTACCAAATAAAGTTATACGTAGCTCTAGGGGAAGAAATTGGAAAACTAAACTTTACTAGTGAGTGTTCATTATTGTCGGCTGCATTTGGCCATTCCCAGAGTTCATGAAAGAATTTGTTTGCAAACAGGAATAAAATGGAGTAGAGAGAATATAAAATTCCACGGGCTTTCAGGGTTAGAAAATTACCTCACTACTCCAAAATGTAAAAGCTAAGTGTAAGAAAATTTTTGAGTAACAAAGGCCAATTACAATTCAGTCTTGAGGCAGAGGTCAAATTAAAGGTGTAGACATTTTACCCTTGGGAAAACTATTAGATCAATTGAGAAGAGATCTCAGGGCAAAAAGCTAATTAAAGGTGTGGTGTCCAACAAACTGTCTCATTTCAATAAAAGAACTCAAGTGTGTGTCTTTTCCAGTGACATCTAATAGACTCAAGTTACCTGATATTAAGAGGGGTGTAGGGAAGTAGGGCTATATGTGTGAGAAAGAAGAGAAATATAATTCCTAAGAAAGGACATTGTATAAAGGACTGTGGATATGGATACCAGCACATATGGATACTGATTGGAATCAAGTAGATAGGACACCTATTACATTTTGGGGAGTTTTATTGACAAAAGAAGTAGGACAAGAAAGGGCTGAGAATGCTGCATGGCCCACAAGGAGGCTCTGTTGTCCTATTTGTGATGTGACCAAGAAGGATAATGGAAAAGGAAGAACTTTCCAGAAGGTAGAGTCTGGGCCACAGAGAACAATGGAAAAAGAAGTCTCCCCATCCACTAGAGAATAGATTTAATCGAGGAACATTCCCCACCTCAAGAATGGAGGGCCAACCAGAATTTCAAAATTGTTTTGGACCAGTGATTGTTATATATCATAAAGTTTTTTCTTTTACAAATGGGAGTGCTTTTCTGGTTATGCCGTACTTGTTTTATCACTGTATATTGGATACATATAATGAATAAAATTTATGGTTTTTGGCTCAAAGGGCTTGTATCAACAACAACCACATCAAGATCTGATGTAGAGACTTCTGTGCATCCACCCTAACCCAAAATGTAGAGGAAACCTGACCCTAGATAAACTTTATATATAGATTGGACTTTTGGGTTGTCTCCTTTGAAGGGGGTGTGTGTTCTACATGGGAGAAGAGTGACCCAAATATTTGGTGAGCAAAAGGGCAAACTGTGGTAGATATTATATCTCACCAATACTTCAAGCTTTCTTTTCCTTCCACTCACACAGGAGTGCACTTAAATGCTCCCATACATTTGGGTGTGAACTTTTGTCCAATCATATTCGAGCAGAAGTAACCCAAGTCTTTTCCAGGCAGATACATGTAAGTGCCACTGCAAACTATCCATTCTCTCTTCTTGCGCTGCAACTGGTGATGTTCCCAAATGGTGGATCCTGCATCAGCCTATATTGCAGAGGAAGAATAGAAATCCTTATCTTTCTAAGCTACTGGGAATTTGGAATTGCTTATTCCCGTTACATAATATACCCTATGCAAATGTATACTGGTATGCAAGTTAAAATACAGAGGAAACTAACTTAAAGGAATGAACTCACAGAATATAATTCCAAACTGTTAGGGGAGAAATGAAATTTTAAAAAATTTAAAAACCAATCATGAAGAAATCACAATAGGAAAAAAAAGAAAAAGGAATATGGAGAGTGATATATAGAGAGCAGCAAATAATACAGTAGAAATAAATTTAAATGTATTAATCAGATTTTGTAAGGTATTCTGCATTAACAAGTCACTCACAGATGTCAGTAAATATTCTGATAATAAAATAATCTAACATACTAAATATCAAATTGATCTTAACCAATGGAAATTGTCAAAACATTCCTATTAGAAGTCAAAGATTATCAGACTGAGTTAAAAGTAATCCAACTCTGTCCTCTTTATAAGTTGTAGAAACACAGATATATACAAAGCGTAACATCAAAGCTTGGGAGAAACAGACTAGGAAAATACTAAACAATGATATCTGGTATAGATATACTGGACAAAATAGACTTTACAGCAAAAAGCTCTTCTACAGATAGAGATGGTCACTATATAATGAGAAAAGTTTTAAACCATCAGGAAAATATAAGAATTCTAAACTTGTATGAACTTAACTACAGTCTCAAAATACATGGATAAATTCATCACAGAAGAAGATCTGAACTAATTTCTCATAGTAAATCAGAGAGAAAAAAAAGGATTTAAAAAATCTGAGTGACACAATTAACAAGCTTAATGAAAAGGATATATAGAGAGCACTGCACTCAACAGTTGCAAAATATACATTCAAGCACATAATATTGATGACAGTGCATAAAACAAGTCTCAATCAATATTAAAAAAATGGTATCATATATAGAGAGAAGACCACAAAATTGAGTTAAAATTGAATAACAAAAAGACAAGTAGAAATACCCATATGTTTGGAAATTTTAAAATGGATTTGTGGGCAAAAAAATTCATAATGGAAATCAGAAAATCCTTAGAATTGAATAATAAAGAATGCTGCTGAAGTCTCACTTTGAGGAAAACGGATAATTGCATTCACACTGGTCTATTCTCATATAAGCAAAAAAGGCTCAAAATTAGTGAAATTAGCATTCCAACTTTAGACATTAGGGAAAAATACAGAATAAACTTTACAAAAGCAGGGCAGAAATAATCAAGTATTTCATTAAGAGAGAAATTACATGACTGCATGAGAAATCTGTAAGGGAATGCGAGAAACAGAAGAGGCCAAAGGAAGCAAAACTGTGGTTTCAGCAGAAGCCTAGCCTCAGCCTGAAACCTCCAGGAGCTCTGAAGCATACATTACACCACAGAGTCTTTCCCACCTTAAGGCAGGGGAGTGAGTTTTTTGTAACTCTATATCAGGCATCAGGCAGTCATTATTTATAGGCTGTTACAAGGATGAGTACATAATTTCAGACACCTCCTGGTGATGTTGCTTCAATCTACCAAGGGCAATCTTCTTCACAGTGTTGCAGGTGTGAGCAGCAGCTGGAGAATGGGCACACCAAACCAATAAATGGAAACCCAGGAGATTTGGACAGAACACCAACATTATTTGCTATGCTCCATCTCTTGTACCACTCAGGTCCACTTGCTTTGCACATTAGGTTTCCTCCATTCTTTTACAACTTCTCCAGAATTCTGGTTGACTACAAATTCTAGGAAAACTTGAGAGATGGTGGAACGAAGCTATAGCTTCCACTACTGCTGTTGGTCTTGAGGTCAGAACTGATACTGATTCCTTTCTTTACTACCTATTCTGTATTTCTCTGACCCTCAGCCAGCACTTCTGCTGATCTAAGGGGCTTACCCGGTGGTGTCACTCGAGGAGCATAAGATTTTGGTTACCATGCCCTTATTTGGCCACACTTGCTCTACTTGCCAATGTACAGTTAAAACTGTGGTTGGGATTATCAAGAGATACTCCAGCAGTTCAAATGAATGCTAAATATATTCTTCCCCGTCATGACTATATAGCAACAACAACTATCATGAAGCTCTTGCTTCCTCTCGCCATGCTTGTCCCCACCAGCTCCCTGCCACTTTCCGCCATGAGTAGAAGCAGCCTGAGGCCCATGCCAGATGCAGCTGTCCCAGAATTATCTATTAGAGTTGTGAACCAGAGCATTTGGCCAAAGAAACTTCTAAGCAGCCAAGCATTAAGGACACTGCATTGGCTACTTCTAGCAGCCTACTCTGAGTTATGGCAGCAAAGGCCTGATGTAAAGCCAGAATTTAAAAGGGAAGCAGAGCATAAAGATTTGGAAACTTTGCAGCCTGGCCATGTGGTAAAGAAGGAGAGAGCCGGAGAACAATGCAAGGGTGAGGCAGATAAACTGGTTGCTAAAGACATTATCTTGGTGGTGAGGCAGTCAGATGCTAATAGCGGAGAAAAGGAGAGGAAAGCCCTGCAGGTATTTGAGAAGTCTGGAAGGGTGCCACACCTATCACAGACCCTGAGGCCTAGAAGGACTGAGTTATCCTGGAGCACAGACCTGGTGCACAGCTGCCCTCGGGATCCTGCTCCCTGCATCCCAGCTACTCTGGCTGGAACGGCCCCAAGTGTGGTTCATGCAGCAGCCTGGAGAGTAGAAGCCCGAAACCTCAGTGGTGTCCATGTTGTGTTAAGTCTGCAGGCCGGCAGGATGTGAGAGCAGTGGAGACGTGGCACCCTCCACCCAGATTTCAGAGGATGTGTGGAAAAGCCTGGGGGCCCAGGCAGAGATCTGCCGCAGGGGTGGAGCCACTGCAGAGGACATCTACCAGAGCAATGCCGAGCAGGAAAGTGGGGTCAGAGATCCCACACAAAGCCCCCACCAGGGAAACATCTAGTAGAGCCAAGGCAGCAAGAATGCTGCCAGGATCCCAGAACTGCAGGGCCACTGGTAACATGAAACGCAGGCCTGCAAAAGCTGCAGGCAAGGCTAAGCCTGGCAGAGCTGTGGGAGCAAGGGTGCCCGAGGCTTTGGGGGCCCGGATGCCCCATTGTGCCCAGAATGCAGGACATTCAGTCAAAGAACATTATTTTGGAGCTTTAAGATATAATGTCTGCCCTGCTGGGTTTCACACTTGTTTGGGGCCTGTTTTTCCTTTCTTCTGACCTATTGCTCCCTTTTGGAATGGGAACGTGTACCCAATGTCTGTTCCACCATTGTTTCTTGGCAGTAGATAAATTTTGTTTTGACTTTTACAGGTTCACAGCTGGAAGGACTTTTGCTTTTGGTCTCAAATGAGACTTTGGACTTTGGACTTTTAAGTTGGTGCTGGAGCAAGCCAAGACTTTTGGGACTGTTGGGATAGAATGATTGTATTTTGTATGTGAGAGTGACATGAGTTTTGGGGGGCCAGGGGTGGAATGATGGAAATTTGGATGTGTTGTCCCCTCCAAAACTCATGTGGAAATTTGATCTCCAAGGTGGAACTGTTGGAAACTGATTGAGTCATGGGGGCGGATCCCTCATGAATGGATTAATGCTCTCCCTGGGGGAGGAAGGGGGATTAATGAGTGAGTTCTCGCTCTATTAGTTCCTGCGAGAGCTCACTGCTTAAAAAGACTCTGGGACCTTCTCTCTCTCGCTTCCTCTCTCTTTCTTCCTCTTGCCATGTGATCTGCTTGTACCCACCGGCTGCCTGCCACTTTCCACCACGAGTAGAAGCAGCCTGAGGCCCATGCCAGATGCGACCGTCCCAGATTTGTAAGCCAAATAAACTTCTCTTCTTTATAAATTACCCAGTCTCAGGTAATTCTGTTATAGCAACACAAAATGGACTAATACAATATCTATTAAATTTTTAGATATGTATAGTTGTTAATTTAGCAAATCTACTTGTAGGGATGCATCCTTCAAAAAATACCCACAAAAAATGTGTCCAAGGATTTGCTTCAACAATTCTGCTGAAGTCCAACTGTCCCTGTCTTCTTATAGATTGATCTTCCTATAGAATGATTCCTATAGTAATTTCTGGGCATCCAGCCCCGTACACCATTCATTCTTGACGTTTTAACTCCACACAAATCTCTGGCCTTTGCCCAGCCCTGGGAATTTTTGGAACTTTCTCTAGCCTGCCCTATCCTTCTACTGTCACCTAAGTACAGTTCATGCCACTATATCCTTGACTTTACCATAATTCCAGGCTTTCTGTAAGATCCATTACAGTCAGACACAAACTCATATTCAGTCCTAATGTGGAATAAAATTTCCATAAGCCCTTATTACTTAGATTTAATCTTCATTAGATTTAAATTACAGTTGTATCAAGCTGCTGGTTTTAATAGTGCTTAATAAGAAATATTAAATGAAAAAGCTATTTAGACAAGTAACTTATGAATGTAAAGTACTGGATTAACCATTACCCTTTGTTTGAAAAGGAAGAAGATTAAAGAATATTTATGAAACAGTTGCCCTACAATTTAAATTAAATACACTTATTCTGTATTTTGCTTTATAAAATTGAATTTCAAGTCTGTTTACAGAAAAGGGCACAGAAGTTACTTGTAGTATTTTAAATGTTTTATTTTGAGAAGATTGTAGATTCACAAGCAATCATAAGACATAATACAGAGAGATCCTACATACCCTTTACTCAGATTCCCCAGTAGTAACATCTCGCAATACTACAGTGTGATGTCAGTATAATATCATGGTCAGGATATTGATATGGACACACTCAAGATACAGAACACTTCTGTCACAAGTATCTCTTGTGTAGCTCTTTTGTAGCCACACCCATCTCCCTCTCTACTGCTTAACCTTTTGCAACCATGAATCTGTTCTCCATTTCCCCAATTTTGTTATTTCATGATGTTATATCAAGGTAACTGGTATAAGGTTACAGTGTGTAACATTTTGGACTACTTTTGTTCACTCAGCTTAATTCTCTGGTGATCCGTTTGTTTTGAGAGTGTTTGCAATTGCTTTTTATGATGGTTGCTTTAAAAATCTTTGTCAGATATTCCCCAAAAACCCCACAAAACAATTATCATGAATCTTCATGATTATCAAAGTCAATTACCCCTTTAAGTATCATAACTCTTTTCTTGCTGGTCTACTGGCACAAAGGGCCTAAGATGATCAGTGGCAGCCATAGATTTAAGGTTATTTACTTAAGGTTAGGAACTATTAATGTGTCCTCTAGTGGAAATGTCCTCTTTCTAAGAACCAGTACCTCCAGTTCGTAAACTAAAGAGCCTAAAGTTTCAAAACTGGAAGCAAAAGTTTCCCAAGTAGCTTCCTGGAATAGGGCCATCCTACTTCCCTGAGACTCATATATTTTTTTAATTGAAACATAATTGATTATGCATATTTGTGGGGTACAGGGCTGAATATCTATACCTGTGTACAATGCATGATGATAAAATCAGGATAATTAACATGTTCATCATTATAAAACATAATCATTCCTTGTCTGAGACTCACATATTCTACTGAGAAAAAGAACCATACAATGACCATTGGTTTAAGGCAAGAATGGCAAACTTTTCTATAATGGGTGAGACAGTAAATACTTTAGGCTTTGTAGACCATACAGTCTCTGCCACAACTTCTCAACTCTGCTGATGTAGCATGAGAGGAGCCACAGGCTCTATGTAAATGATGAGTGGTGGTTGTGCTCATAAAACTTTGTTTATAAGAACAGAAGTAGACCCTATTTGGCCCTTGAACCATTTTGCCAACCTCTGCTTTAATTATATACTACATCCTGAAGGATATTGCTCTATCTTTGTAAGGTATCACCTCCAAGTTGCTGCTTCAGCTGTGTTTCTTAGAGGCCATTCCATTGCTCTATTAGGCAAGCAGCTTATAGGCAATACGGGATGCAGTGGGATCAGCAAATTGCTCAGGCATGTGCCCATTGCTAAACCTCTTGTCATAAATTGTGTCCCTTGATCTGAAGTGACAGTATGTAGGAGATCCCATGTCAGTGAATTAGATACTCTACGAGCCCCTGAACAGAGAAGCTGTTCAAGTCAGTGCAGGCAGGAAAGGCAAACCCATACTTAGAAAACATGCCAATCTTATCCAAAATGAATGATTCACTTTCTAGGGTGGAAAAGGTCTTACATAATCAAGTATCACTTAGTGGCTGGTGGGTCTCCTCGAAGGTTCGTGCACTATCAAGTGCTCAGCATTAGTCTCTGTCACTAATGGGCAGCATGGCAGCATTAGCTAGGTCAGCTTTGCCAAGAGGGATTCTCTGCATTTGTGCCCATGCATAGTCTTCATTTCTGCCACCATGGCTACTCCATTCATGAGCCCATTACATCAGCACTGAGGTTGCCAGAGACTGCAGCTGGTTGATACATGCACTGCAACTCTCCTATTGGTGCACACTAGAGACCCCTACATGGTCTCTCTACCACAGACAGCTCCAGGATCACTGTGGGGTATAATTTCTAAGCACCCTCTGGTGAGGCAATACCAATCAAACAGGGGCAAGTCTCCTGGGAACGATGTGGGTGTGAGCTGTTAACAACATCACTGCAGTATTTGGGGGATGGGCACAACAAACTGGTCAGAGATCCCAGGAACTCTAGGTGGGGCACCAACAGCATCTGCTACATTGACCAAGCTGGGTTTGTCTCAGGAATGGAGGATTGGGTTAACATTAGAAAATTAATTCATGAAGAAGATATCACAACCACAATTACTTGAAGATGATACGACAAGCAAACAGAAAGGACATTGTTGGGGGGGAGGAGGGGAGGGAGAAGGGAGGGAGGTTTTGGTGATGGGGAGCAATAATCAGCCACAATGTATATCGACAAAATAAAATTAAAAAAAAATAAAAAATAAAAATAAAAAAGTTAAAAAAAAAAAGAAAAGAAAATTAATTCATGTAGTTTACCATATTAACATTTTAAAGGAAAAATATAGGATACTCACCTCAATAGATGGGGGGAAAACCATTCAATTATTCAATATCTGTCATGGTACCAATTATTGGCAAACTAAGATTAGAAGAAATAGGTGATTGCAAACACCACGATGACATGATATGGTTATAGGTTTTATTTGTGTGGGGGTGGGGGAATTTGGAACATTTCAGCAAGATAAGGCCCAATTCATCCATTTTCTTATAATACAGTGCAGAGGTGAGCATGGCCCAGAGCACTGCTGAATAGAGTTGTGGCTCTGCTCGGGAGGTGAGGAAGATGTGTACTCTGTAGCCTGGCTACAGGGCTTATAATTGTGTAAGAATGAGAGTGGCTTTTAGTGCAGGAAATATAGTTAGGACTTAGGTAGCAAGCAATGGTAGATGCCAGCTGTTCAATGATTTGTGATGATCCCTTGCCCCTTTGCTACTTTACCTTACATGCAAGCATCAGAGTAGCTTTGTAGGCAGTGAATAATCAGTCAGAACCTAGACATCAAAAGGTTTAGGTTTAGATGCCACCCAGTCAGATAAGTGTCATGAAACATCAGCTGCTTTTATTGACTTTTTTAAAAAATAGCCTTATGGAGATATAATTTATATTCCATAATTTCACCCATTTTAAGTGTATAATTCAATGAATTTTAGTACATTTATAGAATTGTACAATAACCTAATTTTACATAATCCAATTTTACCTTCACCACAAGCTAATTTTAGAACATTTCCATCACCCTAAAAATAAACCTTATGTCCATATACACTCTCCATTCCCACTTCCAGTCCTAAATAACCACTCATCTTTTTTCTGTCTCTACAGATTCACTTTTTTTGGACACATAATATAAATAGAATAATACAAAATATGGGTGGGGTTTTTTTTGGCAGATGGCTGGTACAGAGATTGAACCCTGGACCTTATTGTTACCAGCACTGTGTTCTAATCAACTGAGCTAACTGGCCAGCCCACAATATGTATTTAGTGACTGCCTTCTTTTACAGAGCATACTGATTTTGCAGTACATCCATGTAGTAGTATGTATCAATACTTTGTTCCATTTTATTGCCAAATAATATTCCATTGTATGGATATGCCATATTTTGTTTATCCATTTACCAGTTGATAGACATTTAGGTTGTTTCCACTTTTTGGCTATTGTGAACAATACTGCCATAAACATTTATATTCAAGTTTTTTTGTGGTCGCATCTAATTCCAATACTTTACCAATAAATTACTTGGACTTTTCTCTGTATCTCTGAATAATAATAGTTTTGATTCTTCCTTTCTTTTAATTCTTTGTCTTGCTTTTACAAGAGTTAAAAGAAAGGAAGAAACAAAACTACTATTATTCAGAGATACAGAGAAAAATCAAAATAATTTATAGATAAAGTATTGGAATTAATGAGTGTTGCAAGGTTACTGTATTTGGAATCAAAACCAAGATATACAAGTCAGTTTATTTTATATGCATCATCAAAACCACAGCTCATTTTAAATATAAAACTTAATTTAGAAAAAAGAATACATTTACAACAGCATATAAAAATAAGCTGGCTAGGAATAAACCTAACTGAAAACGTACAAGCCTTTTTTGGGGAAAACTGTAACACTTTATTGAAGGATACTGAAGAAGACTTCTATAAATGGAGAGTTTTGACTTATGATTCAATTCAATCCCAATAGAAAACTTAACATATTTTGTTTTTTGGTCAGTGGTTCAACAAGGTTTTTCTAAAATTTCTACAGAAGAACAAAGGGTCAAGAATAGTTAGGATACTCCTAAAGAAAAAAGAATAAAATGGGAGTCTTGATCTATTAGATATCAAGTCTTATAACTAAGCTATATTCATAAGCCTGCATTGCACTTGACAGAGACGGATGAAAACAGCCTAATAAATAGATCAGAATAGAGAACTCAGAAGCAGACCACATATATATGGAAACTTGATTTATGAGAGAAGTAAAACTATGGATCAGTGGGTTAAGAACCCTTCAATAAATGGTGCTAGGAAAATTGTTTATCCAAATGGTTATATACGAATGTAAATTTTTATAGCCCTTTAAAAAACTGATTTGTCATAACCAAATAGAGTTAAAATTGTGCATTCTGTATAATCCAGACATTCCAGTACTGGACATAAATGCCAGAGAAACTTGCACGTTTTCACCAGAGCTCATGTACAAGAATGTTCATAGTAAAATTATATGTAAGAGCAAAAGAGAGGGGAAAAATCCAACATGTCCAATGAATTACTTACAGACAATGGGCATACAATACAGTAGAGAATGAATGCATGCAGCTACATGGATCAATATGAATAAAACTTTCAAAGATAATGTTGAGAAGAAAAAGTCCCAAAATAGTAAATACAATCTGATTTAATTTATGCTGAATTTATAAACATGTAAAAAAAAAAAAATATATATATATATATATATAAAATTTAGGAGTATTTAAATCTGTGGTTAAAATGTAAAAATAAAATAAGAAAATAAGGGGAGTGGTAAACAAACAATAAAAAAAAATTAAGGCTAATTAATACCCTGGTGAGCTGGATTGGGGGATTGGTTTAGGGAGGATGAGGCATGAAATCAGGGAGAAGCACTTCAAACATATGGGTAATATTCTATTTCTTGAACTGGGTGATAGGTCTAAAGTTTTTATTTTTATTTATATTTATTTATTTATTTATTTTGCTGCTGCTGCTATACTTTGAATGTTTGTGTCCCAACAAAATTCATATGTTGAAACTTAACCCCCATTGTGGTAGTATTAAGAGGTGAGGCCTTTTGGGATGTGATTAATTCATGAGGGCTCTGTCCTCTTGAGTGGGATTAATACCCTTACATAAGAGGCTTCAGAGAGCTGATTGGCACTTCTTCTCCCATGTGCAGATGCAACAACAAGACACCATCTTGAAAGCAGTGAGCAGCTTTCACCAGACTCTGAACCTGCTGGCATCTTTATCTTGGACTTCCCAGCCTCCATAACTGTGAGAAATTCATTTGTGTTGTTTATAAGTTACCCAGTCTAAGGTATTTTGTTATAGCAGCAGGAATGGACTAAGACAGCTACTTCTATATTTTAAACATATTAACATGTACACATTCTTTTGTATACATTAGATATCTTAAAAAATTGTTGCAGACACTCTGTAGAGTCAGGATTGACCCCTACCCCAAATTTAGTTTGAATACATACACACAGACACACACACACCCCAGAAGGATATAAAAAGATCATTACTCACATAATGAGGCTTTCTGGGGAGAGCAGGCTGGCTCCCAAGCAGGCCCTAAAGTGGCTTGAGAAAGCAAAGAAATGATTGGCTTGGAATTTTAATGGTGACTGGGGAGTAGGACAGGGGCAAGAGTTGTTCCCATGCATGGCTTGAATTTCCTGTGTGCCAAAGGAGAGATCACCCGAACTTTCCTATCAGCTTGCCCATATGTGGGACAGAAGGGGAAGAGGAAGAGGTGAAGTTTAAAAGATGTCAGAGATCTTTCACTTACTTGGTTAAATTTATTTCTAGGTATTTTATTTCTTTGGTGACTATTGTAAATGAGCTTGCTTTCTTGATTTCTTTTTCTGCTGGTTCATTGTTGGAGTATAAAACACTACTAATTTTTGTATATTGATTTTGTATCCTGCAATGTTACTGAATCCATTTATCAGCTCTAAGACTTTTTTGGTAGAATATCTCAGGTATTCTATACATAGGATCATATCATCTGCAAACATGGACAATTTGACTTTGTCTTTTCCAATCTGGATGCTCTTTATTTCTTTCTCTTGTCTAATTGCTCTTACAAGTACTTCCAGTACCATGTTAAATAGGAGTGGTGAGAGTGTGCATCTTTGTGTTGTTCCTGCTCTTAAAAGAAAAGCTTTCAGCTTTTCCCCATTCAGGATGATACTGGTGGTGGGTTAGTCATATATGGCTTTTATCATGTTGAGACACCTTCCTTCTATACCTAATTTGTTGAGAGTCTTTATCATGAAGGGATATTGAATTTTGTCAAATGCTATTGAGATGATCACATGGTTTTTGTTCTTGATTTTGTTGATGTGGTGTATCACATTCATTGATTTGTGTATGTTGAAGCATCCTTGCACCCCTGGGCTGAACCCCACTTGATCATGATGTATAATCTTTTTGATGCGCTGTTTTATTCTGTTTGCTAATATTTTGTTGAGGATTTTTGCATCTATTTTCATCCAGGATATTGGCCTGTAGTTTTTTTCTTGTTTATTTGTCTGATTTTGGTATCAGTGTGCTGCTTGCCTCATAGAACGAGTTTGGGAGAATGACCTCCATTTCAACTTTTTAGAATAGTTTGAGAAGAATTGATATTAATTCCTCTTTAAAGGTTTGGTAGAATTCAGCAGTGAAACCATTTGATCCTGGGCTTTTCTTTGCTGAAAGATTACTGATTACTGCTTCAATCTCATTGCTCGTTAGTGTTCTGTTCAGAACTACAAATCACTGCCAAAAGAAATTAAAGAGGACACTAAAAAATGGAAAGACATTCCTTGTTCATGGATTGGAAGAATCAATGTAGTGAAAATGTCCACACTATACAAAGCCATCTATAGATTCAATGTGATCCCATCAAAATACCAATGACATTCTCCACAAAAATAGAAATAACAATCCTAACATTCATATGGAACAACAAAAGACCACAAATAGGCAAAGCAATCCTGAGCAGAAAAACTCCTTGAGTTCCTTGTATATTATGTATATTAATCCCTTCTTGGATGCATAGTTAGCAAAAAATTTCCCCCACTCTGTAGGTTGTTGTTTCACTCTCTTGATTGTTTCCTTTGCTGTGCAGGAGCTTTTTAGTTTGATGTAGTCCCATTTGTTTATTTTTCCTTTTGTTGCTTGTGCTTTTGGGCTCATGTTCATGAAGTCTGTGCCCAGACCTAGTTGCTGAAGTGTTTCACCTATATTTTACCTTAGTAATTTTACAGTTTCAGGTCTTATACTTAAGTCTTTAATTTAATCCATTTTGAGTTGATTTTAGTATATGATGAGAGGTGCATGTCTAGTTTCATTCTTCTACATATGGATATCCAAGATTCCCAGCACCATTTATTGAAGAAGCAGTCTTTTCCCTTATATTTTGTTCCCTTTGTCAAATATCAGATGGCTGTAAGCCTGAGGGGTGATTTCTGGGTTCTCTATTCTGCTCCACTGGTCTGAGTGTCTATTTTATGCCAGTACTATGCTGTTTTGGTTACTATAGCTTTGTAGTATAATTTGAAGTTGGGTAGGGTTATGCCTCCAACTTTGTTTTTTGCTCAGGATTGCTTTGGCAAGACCCCTAATTAGCATAGTCTCCAGAACATTTATGCTTTGAATGAATAAATATATAAATTTATGTGTACATTTAACAATTTATTTCCATGTAAAGTATCTCCTTTAACCTTTTTCTTTCTCTGGATGTCAGTTTCTTTTTCTGTAAAATAAGATTGTACTGAGATTCCTTTCAGCTCCACAGTTCTGTCTCTTGGCAAGTGATTAGAACCCCCTGCCAAAAATCTGTCAGCAAATATCTCTGTTTTCTATACTGGCCCTCATTTCTGTTTATTTCCATTCTGGTGGCCATCACCCAGGTTCACATCCTTATCCCCATATTTCTGCACTACTGCTATTATCTGCTCACTGGTCTCTCAACTTCACCCTCTTCTTCAAGTTATTCCTGCCACACTCCTCTTTTTAACCCTACACTGGAATCTTCACGGGTTCCCACTGCCCTTGAGGGCATGGAATGTGTCTGATTTTTTTGATTCTGATACCTAACTCAGGGCCCACCACTTAGTAGCCACCTAATTAATACACAGGAAATATATGAATGAATGTGCAGCTTTCTGGCCTTCCATGATAGTTTCCCAGGTTCTCCTTTTGGTGGGCTCTGGATTTCAACTTTTTTCCTTATTCTTGCAAAAATGTCATAAGTGCTATTCAGTCTCTCAGCATCTCAGCCACCTCTTCCAAAATTGGAAACATTTTTAGGGGGAAAATAACACCAAATTCCCCACTCAGCTCTCTGGATTTCTTTCTTCTCTACATTCTCAACCTGCTAATTATTATATATCTTGTAACATATTTATATATACCAGAGCTATTTTTATAAACATACATATAAACCATCTTTTTTCTTTTCTTCAAAATTACAAACAATATTGTAAAGAACATCTGAATATTTACTTCATAGAGGTGAAAATGTTAGGTCAAAAGGGATATCCATTTAAAATTTTGATGCATGTATAAAATTTATATCAAATTAATTAATACCAACAGTGAATGAGTGTGCATATTTCTGCACATTTTCATCAACTTTGTACACTGTCAAATATTTTAATCTTTGCCAATCTGGCAGGTAGAGAATACTATTAAGATTTCATTGGTTCATATTGCCTTGGATATTATTGAGGTTGAAAAGAATCTCAGGGTTACGTGGTAACTTGCAGATGGCTTTACATCATTATTCAAGTAT
Source organism: Cynocephalus volans (assembly GCF_027409185.1). Taxonomy (NCBI): domain Eukaryota; kingdom Metazoa; phylum Chordata; class Mammalia; order Dermoptera; family Cynocephalidae; genus Cynocephalus; species Cynocephalus volans. Next base: position 151,669,909 of record NC_084462.1, read on the forward strand.
TTTAGTGAGTTGAGATTATATATGTATATATACACACATATACATTTTAGATAAATAAACACACACACACACATATATATATATTTCTCCAAAATAATAAAAATCTCCTTGTGGTAGGCAGATGTCCATATTCTAATCTTGGAAACTAAATGTTATTTTACGTGGCGACAAAAAGGTTGAAGATGGAATTAAGGTTGCTAATGGCTGACCTTAAAATAGGAAGAGTATCTTGGATTATCCAGATAGGCCCAATATAATCACAAGGGTCCTTAAAGTGGAAAGGAGAGGCAGAAGTAGAGGTTAGAGTGATGTGATGTGAGATGGATTCAACCTGCCATTGCCGCTTTTGAAAATACAATAGAGCCAAGGAATAAGGGTATCCCCTAGAAGCTGGAAAAGGCAAGGAAATGGATTTTCCCATAGATCCTCCAGAAAGGAATGCAGCCCTGCCAACACCTTGATTTTAGCCCAGTGACATCTAAGTCAGACTTCTGACTTCCAGAATTGTAAAATAATAAATTTATGTTGTTTTAAGTCACTAAGTTTGTGGTAACTTGTTACTGCGACAATAGAAAACTAATACAGATAATAAAGTGGTACAAAGATGTTGCAAAATATGTGAAAATGGGACACAGAATTTGGGAAGCACTGTGGGCTGAGGGGATACTGAGATATAAGTGTACATCTAGATTTGTAATTGTTGGTGGAAAGTATGGTTACCTTGGAGGTGGACAGAACTTGGAATTTTCCTCTTCTGCTGAAACTTTCACGTAACCTAACTACATTATAGCAGGCTGACGTTAACCAGAATGAGGCACTTTCTTCCTCTGGCCCTATGGCCCAGACTAGGAGATCATCATAGCAATTCTAAAATCCTTGTTATTCAAAATTGCACCTGGTTATCAATATAACTTCAAGCACATGATAGTAATGTTCTTCCAATGGTGAAAAGCAACACAAGGCATGATGGAAAAGTGATTAGTTGGAATTTGTAAAACAGCCCTGTAAAAAAGGATTGGCAATTTGCTAATGGAGCCCAGGGAAACCCCAATAAATTGAGATTACAGTACACAAATTAGAAGAAAGAACACCCTGTTCCCTATCTTTTGATTAGTGAATAAGGCTAAGAAGCCAGACCACTTTCCACCTTATGAAGTTTCACTTACTAGGTAAAGAGCTGCATAGACATGCTATTCCAAGTATTTAAAGTAGGAAATGCCATTTTGCCTGCACAGTGTTTACTTGTCTGTGTTTCTGTGTATAGCAGCTATGTATACCATAAAAATAATGGAGAGAGGAGAAGGAAGAGGCACTGATAGGGGCAAAACCTTGATTCCTACCAAAAAAAAAGCAGATATAAAGTTCAGACTGATTTACTAATATTGTTGTTCTTTGTGGAAAAAAACCTATCTGTTTGTGTGTAAACACAAACATACACACACAAATATATACATACATATACTCATATATGTACGTGTGTGTGTGTGTGTGTGTGTGTGTGTGTGTGTGTGTGTGTGTGTGTATCCGGCAGATAGTATTTTCCAAAGACATCTCCCATCTTGCATTTTTGTTTTCTTTTTCTTCTATATTTAGCTTTTTAAATTTATATATATATATATATTTAGCTTGAAAGAAAGTTTTCAAGAAATCTCTCTCTTTTTTTTTTTTTGTCCTTTTGGTTTTTTTGTTTGTTTGTTTTTTATTTATTTATTTTTATTTTTTCCTTATTTTATTTTGTCAATATACAATGTGGTTGATTATTGTGGCCCATTACCAAAACCCCCCTCCCTCCTCCCTCTCCCCCCTCCCACCCAACAATGTCCTTTCTGTTTGCTTGTCGTATCAACTTCAAGGAATTGTAGTTGTTGTGTCTTCTTCCCCCCCCCCCCCGGTTTTTTGTGTGTGCGTGTGAATTGATTTATTTATTTTTAGCTCCCACCAATAAGTGAGACCATGTGGTATTTCTCTTTCTGTGCCTGACTTGTTTCACTTGAAAATTTATACTTTCCTGGTTTTGCCATAGGTAGGTGTTAAAATATATTTTTTCTTTTTTCATGCATTAACAGAATAATTTGCTTCAGGATTATTTCTTCAAAATTTTCTAAGCAAATTGTTTTGAAATATACATGTACATATATATGCATATTTAATATGAGCCCATAACTCATAATTTTTTATAAAAATAAATTTATAATTATGAAAATTGCTTTTTCTCTGCCAGTATGTTAGAACTTTTTCCATTAAAATCCACATAGATATACTTTATATTTTACACAACCTTTTTTATTGCTATTGAATATTTGTGAACTGCTTCACTAATATTAGTGAATTATTTCCCAGTGATAAAATTTGCCTTGTGTCCTATTTTTCCCTTTAAAATTAATGCTTTGAGGGCCAGCCTGTGGCTCACGTGGGAGAGTGTGGTGATGATAACACCAACGCCGTGGGTTCGGATCCCTATATAGGGATGACTGGTATGCTCACTTGGGAGAGCGTGGTGCTGACAGCAACAGGTTAAGGGTTAAGATCCCCTTACTGGTCATCTAAAAAAATAAATAAATAAAAATAATGCTTGGAATTTTATCATCTTTGTGAAGTTAAACATTTTCACGATTTCCACGTTTACATTTTTTTTATTGAAAATAGTTAATTGTACATATTTGTGGGGTACAGAGTTGAATATCAATACCTGTGTGCAATATGTGATGCTCAAATCAGATTAATATATTCAGCATTATACAATGTAATTGTTTTTCATGGCCCTTTGCCAATTCCTCCTTTACACCCTCCCTCTCCCCATTTTCCATCTCTGGTAACCTCAGTTCTGTTTTCTCCTTTTGAAAGTTCAGTGTACTACAGTGATTGTCACATCTTTCTTTCCTTTATTTTTTTAGCTCCCACTTATGAGTGTGGACAAGTGGTATTTATCTTTCTGTGCCTAGCTTATTTCACTTAATATAATTTTCTCTAAGTTCATCCATGTTGCTGTGAATGATCAGATTTCATTATTTTTTATGACTATTGTGTATTTTGTATTCAATTGTGTAAGTATACCACATTTTCCTTATCCAGTCATCCAGCAATGGACATTTAGGTTGGTTCCAACTCTTGGCTATTGCAAATACAGATGCAATAAACATGGGTATCCCTTCAACATGATGATTTCCATTCCTTTGGGTATATACCCAGCAGTGGAATTGCTGGATCATGTGGCAGTTCTACCTATAGATGTTTGAGGAAACTCCATACCATTTTCCATAACGGCTGCACCAATTTACAGTCCCACCAACAGTGTAGGAGGATTCCCCTTTCTCTGCATCCTCGCCAGCATTTGTTATTCTCCGTCTTTTTGATAATAGCCAGTGTAACTGGGGTGAGATGATATCTCAAAGTGGTTTTGATTTGCATTTACCTGATGCTGAGTGATGCTGAGCATTTTTCCATGTATCTGTTGGCCATTTGTACATCTTCCTTTGAGAAATGCCTATTCAGCTCCTTTGCCCATTTTTTAATCAGGTTATTTGGTTTTTTCACTGTTGTTTGAGTTCCTTGTATGTTCTGAATATTAATCCTTTGTCAGATGCATAGCTTGCAGATATTTTCTCCCACTCCGTAGGTTGTCTTTTCACTCTGTTAATTGTTTCTTTTGCTGTGTAGAAGCTTTTTAGTTTGATAATCCCATTTGTTATTTTTCCGTTTGTTGCCTGTGTTTTTGGAGTCTTATTCATAAAGTCTTTGCCCAGTCCTACTTCCTGAAGTGTTTCCCCTATGTTTTCTTTGAGGAGTTTTAGAGTTTCAGGTCTTATATTTGTCTTTAATCCATTTTTAGTTGATTTTGGTATAAGGTACATCTTGCATTTTGTTAGAGTAGGTGACCTTGCCATTCTGCCATCAAGAGATGGAGTCTTAATTTCCCTCCCCTTGAATCTGGGCTTAGCTGGCCTTAGTGATTTGCTTATAACTAACAGAATGCAACAGAAATAAACCCAGTTACTTCCAAGTCTAGGTAAAAAATAAAAATAAAAAATAAATGAAATAAAATAAAACAAAATAAAAAGAAGCTTTCACTTGTTTCATATGGAACTCAGTGTCCAGACATCACCTCCTAGTGCACTTCCTATTGGAACCTAGGACCATGCTATGAGAAGCCTAAGCCACACGGAGTGGCCATAATTAGGTGCCACAATAGTCATTCCGGCCTGGGAACTAATTATGTGTGTGAATAAGCCTCAAGATAATTCTTGCCCCCAGCCATTAGAGTTATTTCTACCTACTGGGTAGAAAATGTGAGAATCTGAGTAGAAATATAAAACATGACTGAGGACTAAACCAAGGCAGTGGGAAAAATAAATAGGTGATAAATAGAGAAACATTAAGAGACATATTGAAAAAGATCTTGGTGATATGTGGTAGTGGTGGCTGAGGGAGGTGAAGAGTGAAGAACAAGGCTTGGGGGAAAAACCCAGCTTGGTTTTAGACATATGTAATTAGAAGTGCCTAGGATAGAGTACTGAAAGTACAGGTTAATGGACAGACTAAAGAAAACCATAATGGAAAATGACAAAGAGCTGCAAGCTAGCAAAACAATGAAAGCACAATTTTATTTAAGACAACAGAGTTTTCAAAAAGCAGGAAGTGAGCATTAGTAGCACATACTGTAGAACAGTCAGGGTGGATAAAGATCAGAAAATTTAGAAGGTACTGGGTCACTGATACCAGCAAGGGAAATTGAGGGAATCAGTAGGGAAGAAGCTGAAACGGACAATCCATTATTTTTCAAAGGATTTATCAGAAAAGGAAAGGAAAAAATTATCAGTGTATACCTGGTACTTTAAAGCCCTGTTCTGTACGTTGTTGCATAAAGATTACTAATATTTACCAGAGGAGATAATTCACCTTGAAAATGTTATGGTAATTATGGCATATATGTAATAATATGTCATTCTTTACATAAGATTCATACATGGGAAGAGACTTATTACTTGAGTTCATTCTAACAAGTAGTTTTGTTGGTTTAAAAAGCATATCTCGGGCTAGCCCGTGGCTCACTTTGGAGAGGGTGGTGCTGACAACACCAAGTCAAGGGTTAAGATCCCCTTACCAGTCATCTTTTAACTAAAAAAAAAAAAAAAAAAAAAAGCATATCTCTCTCTTCATGACTCCAATTATGCCAATAAGTTAATTAGTATATTTGACAGACCACCTGAGTGAGATAAGGCTTATAACCCCTCTGATAGTAATAGACCATTTTGTGTTTAAAATGAAGTGGCCTTTGTAACTTGGCCTCGTTAGTACAATTGGACTTAACTCAGACTGATAGGCCTAACTCCTGTTCCGAAGTGGACAAGACTGAGGATTGCAAAAGTAAACAACGTGCCCAAGGACGCAGCAATTAGACGGAGTTGTCTAGATTGCAACTCAGGTCTGACCGATTCCAAGGTTTAATCTTTCCATTGTTATACCAACGTCAATAATCTGAATTCTCTTGAACAATGGGACAAGGTTCCTATCTTCAGGGCATTCGGTGTAGTACGGTACACAAACACATGAAGAACAAAATCTTAGATCATGCAAACAGTAATATACTATGGGTACGTAGAAAGAGCTGTAGAAACAAAGGATAACACAGCTACCACTTGGGGTCCCCTACCATTTGGCAGACATTGGGCTGAACACTTTATATACCCTTACAACAGCTATGCAAAATATGTGAATTAAGCACATTTCACAAACTAGGAAACTGACGCATGAGAGACGCCCAAAATTGTACAGTTAAGGAAGTACATTTAGTCCCAGTGATCCCGAGAAGAGTCATACTGTAATAAGAAAAATTCAGGCTTTGTAATTATCCACACTTGGGCTAACATCTGGCTCTAATGACGGTTAATTTTGTTACCTCCCGCAAGTCTCTCACTCTTGACGAGAAAAAGAACTGCCCCCAAACTTCCAATCCATCGAAGCCTCACCTCACGTATTACAGATTCCCGGCAGTCTCCTTCCTGCCAAGCAGGAGGCCCCCCCAGCTTCTGGAAACCCCTCCCCACGCTTCTTCCTCAAGCCTCCTGCTCTCACCTCTCCAACTCCATCACCATTATGCGCAGTCCGTAACACAAGATCTTGGTCCAGCGCCAGCCTCACATCAACACGGGAGCAAACATGACTAAATCTCCGACGAGCGGGACATCAACCAGGCCCAGCGCAGCCTCCAGAATCTTAGAGGCTCAAACTCCCGCCCAGACAAGGACGTCATAGACCTACCACTTTCGTTGGCCAACCGGTGTCCCATCCTCTCCTGATGGGCCTCCGCCAGGCAAAAGCAATCGACCCTTGTAACATGCTTGCGTGCCCACCCGGAAATTAAGGCTTCAGCATTTTGGTTCCGGAACGCCAGCGTGCAATTGGGATTTATAAACTTGAATCCGGTTGGAGATCACCCTCAAACTGGTACGGAAACCGGTACTTCAGCTAAGGAAGAAAGGCATTCTGAATCTAGTACTCTAGCAACTATGGTTATTTGTGAGATGGGAAATTTACCAAATAAATTTTTTTTTTAATTTTTTAATACTATGAGAGGTTAGGTTGAATATTATCAGCTTACTGTCTTGCTATCATTGAACTGTTAATGCAAATGCTTACACTGCCAGATAGCCTGTCATCTTCAGTTATTTATGAATGCCTATTTTCTACTCAGCAACCGACCACACCACCTTTTTGCCTCACCTATCAAGTACTATTTGAGATGACATAGAATAGCATCTCCCATGCTATATCCCTGAAATTTTTCCATCTGCCCCTGAAATGTTCCGATCTTAATCACTTGTCCTTCCACCTAACTATTAAGAGTCGCCTCCTATTGCTCTGCAGAGGAGAAACTCCTGCTCTCTACACCCATGTCTACAGGGTCAAATATGAGAAAAAAGAAAAGAAAGAAACTTCATTGTGATTCTCAAGTCTATCTTTGACACTGCTGAAGTTACCTAAGAGATATAAATGATAATGGGATTCTTCTGCTTTTTGTCTACAGTGTTCACTCTAATATTCTTAGCAAGAAATTAAAGGCCTTTTGTATATGACTTTCACCTGCCTTTCTGCCACTGTCTCCCATTCACTTCTTACTCCATCTTAGAGGAGACAACATGAGTATTCCATGAATTTCCATAACTTCGAACTGCAGCTTCAGGGAAATCAGATTCATGAAGTCTCTCCTACTCTTCAGGCAATGTAAATTACTCCCTCCTCAGAGACTTTGACTCATATAAATCACAAAGCACTTATCATACTCTTTTGTCATTTTTTAATGTGTAAATCAGTGCCTTGACTAGAGTATAAGCAATATGAAGACAGGAAAGAATCTTACTGTTTGAATCCCTAGCATCTAGAAAAGTCTCTGGCATATGGCAAGTTCTTGATAAATATTCATTGAATGAATGATAACATAGATGATTTTAATAGAAGTTTTCTTTGCAAGTGCCTTGATCAAGTTGGTGCTGTGGAGGAATTTTCAGGTATACTTTGCTTATTCAAAAACAGTTTCTGTTTAGGAAAGAAAGCAGATAGAGAAAGCCAAAGAAGATGAACTGAGGTTTTAAGGCTTCTGGCTCTGTGTTGGCCACTAGAGGAGGATTCACTATACCAAGTGGGGCCTGTTTAATATCCTTGGAGTGGTACACTTGGAATAGGCACAAATTTTAGGGCACAAAAGACTTATTACATGTTGGGAAATGTTTCTGAAATTTTAGCACTGGATTGCTCAAAACAAACCTCTCCATAGCTGACTCCCTTACTGGCTTTTAACTTACTTCCTTTCTGCCTGTGCCACATCTCCATATTTCATCTGCTTGTTTCTTTATCTAGATGTGAAATGTAAGGAGGCCTTTGGCTCAAGTCAAACACATGTCTCAAACCAGCAGTCAGAGAGATACTTGTATGATCTGAGTCAGATCATGTCATTCTTCTCAGAACCCTCCAATAGCTCACCATTCCCTTCAGAGAAGAGCCAAAGGCCTTGAGATGGCCAAAAAAGGCTATGATCTGCCCATCCCCTCCTCCCTTTACCTCTCACTTCATATCTACTGTTACTATCCCCAACTCAGTTGGCTTCAATCCTACTTGCCTCCTGTGTTCCTCCAATCACACTCCTACCTCAAAGACTTTGCACTGTTTCTTCTGCCTGGAGCCCACTTACCCAAGATATACACAGAGCTAACTTCCTTACTTTCTTCAGGTGTTTACTCAAATATCATCTTCTCAATAAGGCCTACCTTGAGCACCCTGCTGTCCCCTCCCCCTACAGACTCTCAAATTCCATCATCTTTGTTTTGTTTTGGTTTGGTTTTTTGCCTATAGCACTCATCACTTTGTAACACAACAGAATGTACTTATTTACATATTTATTACTTAATGTCTGTATCTGTCTATGAGAATGTAAGGTCCATGAGGGCAGGGATCTTTTTCTGTTTTTAACATTGTTGTATTCCCAATGGGAGATTGTTGCTTGGCTCATAGTAGTCATTCAATAAATAGTTGTTACATAAATTAATGTTTGCCATCTCTTCTCTGCTGTGATTTGTCCATGAGAGAAGCCCCCTGATCTGCCTGACTGGTGATTTCTTAACATTTTATTCAGTCCAGGATATGTAATATTTTTACTTCCAATATAGCATTTTGTGCATTTCCTAAGGCCCAAGATGCATGATAAGATGGTACAAATAAAAACTGATCAGCAATTGGTTTGCAAAATTCCCATTATTGGGGACCATGTTTAAGTTATACTCATCCTAACCAGCCTCAGACTAAATATTTCCATTCCTTATATTTTTTCTTCTTAGATCTTATTTTCCCAGTATAACCACTGTACCTATCAAGAATGTAATCCCTAGCACCCAGGTGTATTTTAGTGTATTGCAACATATCATAAAACTGCTTTGAGCAAAAACACTGGAGCCTGGATTTAAATCTGATATCCATTAGTTGATAAGATCAAAGAAACATTAAATGAGCCCATTCTCCACACAAAATTCAGTGCATATCATGGTGAGTCAGAGTACCTGACCTTTTAGCTCATCTGGTTTTTATTTTATAAAAATAGGACTTTAGCTCAGGTTAATTCTCATTTCTAGAGAAACACATTATAATTTGGCTCAGCACCAAAAACGCTCTCCAGTGATGGTGATACAGTTCCTCACTCTAGGGTTCACAGATCCAGGCCAAGCCTGCTCCCAGATATTGAAGGCAAGCAGCAAAATCTGCCTGGCAAAACTTAGGAGACTTGTCTAGTGCCAGAAACCTAATAACCAAAAGAGAATGGCCATTTTATGCTGGTACTCTTCTTCTAGTCCCCTCACCCACGCAGATGTATTCATAAGAGGTGGTGGGTGATCTGGGGATGGCAGTATGAAGTGTAATTTAAGAAACCAGCTCCTGTTTGTGGGAACATTTTCCATGACAGATAAGATTACAGGATTTTGATTTCACTGGATATAGACTGGTATATGAAATTAATGACCAGCTAGGTGCTAAGAATTTAAACAGCCTACTGGTTATACCAAGGTTTCATCAGCTACAAGCAGTTCAAAACTGAATCCTCTGTCTCTCTTCCAATTTCTCATTCAAGAGAGTGGACTCATAAACAGAGGAGAGGGAGAAATGGGGCTTGGGATTTGGGAGTGGATCCAGATGTGTTGGAGGCTGAGAGGTGAGGATGCTGGCCTTCTACCCACTATGTGTTTCAGGACAACCTACCCCCAAAAGAGTACAGCATCACAAGATAAGGTGACCTTCCTATAAAATCCATAGGCCTGTGGTCTGACATAGACCTGGGACAGTCCCTACTGATCTACTTTAGTTACTTAATGTTAAGATAAAGAAATGGAGTCCAAGGTGGTTGAGTCTAATCCCAGAATCACATATTGGACTCTCAGCACACCTGGTGCTTACACACAGATAGTCCTTTCCCTCATCTAGGCTCCATACCCATGAACAAATGCACTTCCTGATACCTTTGTGTCCCTGACTTGTCAGCTTTTGTTGAGTCATGGGTAATATTATGCATATGGCCACTCTCCTTCTTTCTGTTCACACACATTCATCCATTCACTCAATATATATGTTTCAGTATGTACTTGCCGAGCACATTTATAAATGATAAAGATATTTTACTTATTCTCAGGGCTTTGTATTCTCACCTACATTCACAAATAGACATGCAGATTTAATCACCTTTGGGAAAAAATTAACTGGCTCCCACACAACCCTTTAAACTGAGGGTGAAGAGGCCTGTTTTCACCTGGTAGACAGGATAACTGGATTTCAGTCCTGAATGTTATACTAACCAGCTGTGTGACCTTGGGCAAGTCACCTCTCTTCTCTAGCCTCATCTTCCCCTTCTGTAAAATGAAAGCCTTAGTCTAGAGCAAATGATCTTTAAGATTCTTTCTCAATTTCACATTCTATAACTCTCTCACCCTTTAATAAATGTAGGTCCTGTATTAGCTGTAGGAATAGCTGAGGTTATTAGCTGGGGGAAATTGATGAAGAACCTACATTTTTTTTCTGGTGAATTGCAGAGAATAGTATTTTCTGGGCCACAACAGGAACTGTAGCCTAAGCTCATGCAATGGTATAACACTTGGCTATCTGTAGACCTCCCAGATCTTCACACACCAGAACTTCAGAGAAAGCCCATGGTAAAAGCAATTAACAGATCAAAGCAAAAGAAGAGAGGGAAAGGGGTGACAATTGTGGTGGCTTCTTGCCCCTCCTTGATGGGGAGGGGGACAATAGAGGGTGGGGAAGAGAAGGCTACCCTTGGGGAAGCTTATGTCTTCACAGTGCTGCAAACTCTGAGAAGGTAGTTAGGAGTAGACACTGTTAAAAGAGTTTTGTCAAGACTTCATCATGTGTATATTTAAAAAGGGTTATAGTACAATCTAGTCTCCTTACCCAGGCCACCTCTCACAAAAATCACCAAACAAGCCTTGAAGAACCTTACTGCTAGGATTTTGCCAACAGAGTGCAAAAGATTTCTGAAAATAGAGCATCTTCTCACACATAGGTAGCCAGCATAGGCTTTGCAGGTTCTTACTTTGTTCTTCCAATGCCTGAGGAAACTTTGGTTTTCCTGGGGAGTCTCAAAAGACACTCCCCAGGTCAAGGGAAATGATATTTGCGAAGACATTGCACTTTCAGTGCATGAGAGTAAACGTGCCCCCTCAAGGGATGATACAGATTGTGACATGTTGAGGGCAGGCCTCAGAGCTGCCTCCCAGGGCTTCTGTCTCAGACAGCCCCTTCCCATGCACCAATCACCATGGATGGATTGGCTGGTACATTTCTGTGTGTGTGTGTCCATGTGTCAGTATGTTTGTGGAACAGGTAGTCCAAGGGACTAGCAGGAGGATTTGATTATTACTGCCTAGAGACATCTGATGCAGAGGAGCCCTAGTTTCCTGTGGTCAACATATCTAGGCAAGGAAAAGGGAAGTGAGAAGGAACAGGAGAAAGTTGGGCAAGAAGCATGAAGGCAGGAGGAAATAGCTGAAAGAAGAGAGTAGAGCCCAGCTCAGACACAGGTAGTTAGTGGTTCCTCAAAGCACCAGATGTGGAAAGACTTTCTTATCTGTGGCTTCTCAGATCTCTTTTTGGAGTCCAGGGTTTGTGTGGCTCTGTTGGGCTGCAGGCATCAGCTACTCTTTGCAGAGGCAACTTTGCACAAAGAGGATGCAGTAGGTGAAATAGCCAAGGTGATCCACCCAGCCTGGAATCTCCTGCCCAACAGTGTCTACAGGGAGAATGCAGAGAAAGAACAAGACAGGATTTTTGATTATGGGACTCCCTGAGGAGGGCAATGCCCTACACAAAACCTGGACTTCTACAAACTATTCCAAAAGATTGAAACAGACGCAAATCTCCCAAACTCATTCTATGAAGCAAACATCATCCTGATACCAAAACCAGGTAAAGATATAACAAAAAAGAAAACTACAGGCCAATATCCTTGACGAATATAGATGCAAAAATCCTCACTAAAATACTAGCAAACAGAATACAGCAACACATATGACGTAAAATTATTCACCACGATCAAGTGGGATTCATCCCAGGGATGCAAGGTTGGTTCAACATACGCAAATCAATAAATGTGATACACCATATTAATAAAGTCAAACACAAGGACCATATGATCATCTCTATAGATGCTGAAAAAGTATTTGATAAAGTTCAGCACTCATTCTTGACAAAGACCCTCTATAAGTTAGGTATAGAGGGAAAGTATCTCAACATAATCAAAGCCATATATGCCAAACCCACTGCCAATATCATCCTGAATGGGGAAAAGCTGAAAGCTTTTCCTTTAAGAACAGGAACTAGACAAGGATGCCCACTCTCACCACTCCTATTCAACATAGTGTTGGAAGTACTAGCCAGAGCAATCAGAGAAGAGAAGGAAATAAAGGGCATCCAGATTGGAAAAAATGAAGTCAAACTGTCGAGTCAAACAGTTGAGTCAAACTGAATCAACACACAAAAATCAGTAGCATTTCTTTTCTCCAATAGTGAACATGCAGAACGAGAAATCAAGAAAGCCTGCCCATTTACAATAGCCACCAAAAAAATAAAATACTTAGGAATTGAGTTAACCAAGGAGGTGAAAAATCTCTATAATGAGAACTACAAACCACTGCTTAGAGAAATTAGAGAGGATACAAGAAGATGGAAAGATATCCCATGCTCTTGGATTGGAAGAATCAACATAGTGAAAATGTCCATACTACCCAAAGTGATATACAAATTCAGTGCAATCCCCATCAAAATTCCAAAGACATTTTTCTCAGAAATGGAAAGAACTATCCAGACATTTATATGGAACAATAAAAGACCACACATAGCCAAAGCAATGCTGAGCAAAAAAAATAAAGCTGGAGGCATAACACTACCTGACTTTAAGCTATAATACAAAGCTATAATAACCAAAACAGTATGGTACTGGCATAAAAACAGACACACCGATCAATGGAATAAAATAGAGAATCCAGAAATCAACCCACACACTTACTGCCATCTGATCTTTGACAAAGGCACCAAGCCTATTCACTGGGGAAGGGACTGCCTCTTCAGCAAATGGTGCTGGGATAACTGGATATCCATATGCAGGAGAATGAAACTAGACACATACCTCTAACCATATACTAAAATCAACTCAAAATGGATTAAGGATTTAAATATACACCCTGAAACAATAAAACTTCTTAAAGAAAATATAGGAGAAACACTTCAGGCAATAGGACTGGACACAGACTTCATGAATACAACCCCAAAAGCACAGGCAACCAAAGGAAAAATAAACAAATGGGATTATATCAAACTAAAAAGCTTCTGCACAGCAAAAGAAACAATTAACAGAGTTAAAAGACAACCAACAGAGTGGGAGAAAATATTTGCCAAATATACATCTGACAAAGGATTAATATCCAGAATATATAAGGAACTCAAACAACTTTACAAGAAGAAAACAAGCAACCCAATTAAAAAATGGGCAAAAGAGCTAAGTAGGCATTTCTCTAAGGAAGATATACAAATGGCCAACAGACATATGAAAAAATGCTCAACATCACTCAGCATCCGGGAAATGCAAATCAAAACCACACTGAGATACCATCTAACCCCAGTTAGGATGGCTAAAATCCAGGACTCTGAATGATAAGTGCTGGCGAGGTTGTGGAGAAAAAGGAACTCTCATACATTGTTGGTGGGACTGCAAAATGGTGCAGCCTCTATGGAAAATGGTATGGAGGTTCCTCAAACAATTGCAGATAGATCTACCATACGACCCAGCTATCCCACTGCTGGGAATATACCCAGAGGAATGGAAATCATCAAGTCGAAGGTATACCTGTTCCCCAATGTTCATCACAGCACTCTTTACAATAGCCAAGAGTTGGAACCAGCCCAAATGCCCATCATCAGATGAGTGGATACGGAAAATGTGGTACATCTACACAATGGAATACTACTCAGCTATAAAAACGAATGAAATACTGCCATTGCAACAACATGGATGGACCTTGAGAGAATTATATTAAGTGAAACAAGTCAGGCACAGAAAGAGAAATACCACATGTTCTCACTTATTGGTGGGAGCTAAAAATTAATATATAAATTCACACACACACACACACACACACACACACACACACACACACACACACAAAAACCGGGGGGAGGGGTGGAAGAAGATATAACAACCACAATTACTTGAAGTTGATACGACAAGCAAACAGAGGGGACATCAGCCACAATGTATATCGACAAAATAAAATTTTAAAAATAAATAAATTAATTAATAAAATACGGAAAAAAAAAAAAAAAGCTGGACTTCACCTAAGAGCTGTAGGCCCAAAACTCAGTATTGTGTGGTCTTAGCGCGCCCTCTGTTGGTGCAGGCAGTGACTCTTCAAGGCTTGCCCAGACCAAGATGATATCTGTAGGAAGGATTACAGACTCTACATCCTCAAAGTCTAGTCTCCATTCTCACAGCCTAAAGGAATGCACACAAATATCATCTAATCCCACGTCCCATTTCAGAAACCTTTTGTCCACTCTCCTTCTATCATTTCAGTGTTGCTTCCAGTAGGCTAAACATTGTTTGAGTTTCAAAAGGCAGAAAACACACCAGAGAAATTTTTTAAAAACAGTTATTTGAAGCAATGCCTGCGTGATAGAATATCTATTTAATCTGTAAGCAGACTACTTTTCATGTACTAATAAATAATAATTCCCACTTTTTTTTTCTGTCCTTTCTTTCTCTTCACTGAGTTCCATGCGTACCTCCCTGAGGTTAATTGATACAGACAACCACAAAACTCCAATTACAGATGAGGTGACTGAAACTCAAAGGAGTTATATCATTTGTGTAAGATTACACAGTTTTTAAATGACAGAAACAAGAGTCCAATTCAGGTTTACCAGTTTGCATGGTTTTCCACTGAACTTTGCTGTTTGCAGAAAAGAGACATACAGGACCATTCAGATATATCTTTCCACATAGAATTAATTGCTACTAATTGAATAGACTGCTGAGCAATGTTATTAAAATACTATTTTAGGTGTAACATTTTGATAAAAAAATTTTTGTTGTTACTAATAATCCTTTCCTATTTTGTACCGCGAATAATAGCTAACATTCATTGAGTGTTTTCTCTATCCCAGTAAATGTGAACTTTTTACATGAAAAGTAAACTTGTTACATGAAAAGTAGAAGTTTACATAATTAACTCATATCAGCCTTATAATGTTTCTACTGTTATTATTTCTATTTCATATGAGGAAACTGAGGCACCAAGTAGTTGAATAGTTTTCCCAAGATAACACGTTTATATTTTATTTAAAGAATGTAACTTGCCTCATTATGGTATAGGGTAGTTCCCTGTAACAGAAACAAGCTTGTTTGCAAAGGATCTGGGGATGAGTATGCTAGTTTACAGGAGCTAAGTAAATAGTTAAATTGCTCTGCATATGAAAGTGAAGATTTATTCTGTGCGGGAGGGTGGTGGGAAGAAGGGGGCGAGTTGAGAGGGTATTGGTTATGAGCAAGAGAAGATCCAGAAACAGAAAAGACAGGATCCATCAAGAGCCCTATATAGGATGATGGCCAAGTGAGAAGAGAATGGGGTGCCTGTGAGTGGTGTAGCCCATCATGGACTTTGTGAGGAAGAGAAATTTGGTAAGGGGATTTCTTGATATACTTGTTGTGTGGTGAATAGAAACCATCTCCTCTTCTCTATGAGAGCCTTAGTAAATTTTACATTGATTGCTAATACTTTATGTTGGAACGAAGTTTTTTTTAGAGTAAGTGGCTCAAAGACAATGGTAGAACACAACCAATCAACTGCATTGTAAACTGACATGCTCCCATGGCCACTCAAAGGAAAAAAGGTAATCAATGTCCTAAACTGATATATTAATTCTTTACCAAGATCTTGAAGAGACCAGGAAAAAGACCTTCCACATCAGGTCAGCTCAGAAAGTGCTGTCTTTGGTGGTATGGTAGAGAGAGGGGGAGAGAAAGAGAAATAGGGCAGGACACTTAAAAGAAACATTCACTGCCCTGGAGGCTTACAGTCTTACCAGATTCTAATGCCACCCCAGTAAGTGTCTAGTACCCCATCTTCCATGGTACAGATAGAGAAAATGAAGTCCAGAAAGAGGCAAAATTTTGACACATCTAGGTAAACTCCCAATTTCCCAACTTCCCTGCTATTTAGGCCTCATTGTATCAAATGAAGTGCTAACACTCACCCCTACCCTTTACACCCCATTAAACACCTGCTATGGTCTGTATGTTTGTCCCCTGCAAAGCTCATTTGGGAGCTTGATTGCCAATGTGGCAGGGATGAAAGGTAGGGCCTTTAAGAGGTGATGGGATTGTGAGGACTATGCTCTCATAAATGGATTAATACATTCATGGAGTGATGGGTTAATGGTTTAGTGGGTTATCATGAGTATGGACTGATGGCTTGATGGCAGAGCAAGTGAGGATGTGAAAGCGTTCTTGCCCCCTCCATGCTGTGTGACAGTCTGCATCACCAAGGGACTCTATAGCGTCCCCACCAAGAAGGCCCTCACCAGATGCATGCCTGGACCTTAAACATTCCAGCCACCAAAACTGTAAGAAACAAATTTCATTTCTTTATAAATTACCCAGTTTCAAGTATTCTGTTATCAGTGACAGAAAACAAACTAATAAAACACCCAATCCTAGGCTGATGCCATTTATGAAACTGACCAGGTCAGTAGGGTTGGAGCAGTATTTCTCCTACCACCACCTGTTTGCTGGATGGTTGGGACAGTCCAGCTGCAAATAAGGAAACTCCCAATGTACTTCCACACTTCTGGGTTCTGGCCATGATTCTGCCTTTACAGGTGGTGACTTAAGCAATTCAGTACCTTCTCTGATCTCGTTCCCTCATTTATAGAGTAGAAACTAGGATACCAGTCCCATCTGTCTCACAGGGTGCATGGATGATAGACACAAATCAAATAACAGGTGTTAGTTGAGCAACAATATACATAAAACATTTTGCAGATACTTTCAGACATAGAGGCCATACTTACTCTGAAGCCAGGAGATCACTGAAGTGAAAATCTCTTGCAAAGCAAAAACTGCTCTTCAAAGGCAAGATAAACTGATATTAACATATCACTCATTTGCTTAAACTTTTTATATATGCATTTTTATATCTTAAAATATTAAATAAATGTAAACATTTAAAAATATTGACAAATAGTTAAAATGTATATGAAATACACATACTCCTCTACTTATGATGAGATTATGTCCCAACAAACCCATTGTAAGTTGAAAACACATTTAACATACCTAAACTGCCAAACATCATAGCTTAGCCTAGCCTACCTTAAATATGCTCAGAACACTTACAGTTGGGCAAAAAATCATATGGCAACACCATGCCCTGTAGCATTTACCCTTGTGGTCATGTGGCTGACTGGAGCTGTGGCTCACATTGCCCAGCATTGTGAGAGAGCAGAGTACTGCAGAAAAAGATCAAAATTCAAAAGTACGGTTTCTACAGAATGCATATCACTTCCGCACCATCGTAAAGTTGAAAAATCATTAAGTCGAACAATTGTAAGTCAGGGACTATTTGCATATGTATTTCAACAAATAGAAATACATTCCTTAAAATTCCAGCTAGGAAGTGACAGAACATTTAGAGTTTTGTTTTTGTTTCTGTCCCTGATCTTCTATTGTTTTCTTTATAAGTATTAGCATTTCATTGGGAAAGCTAGATGGAATGAGGGGAGACTATAAACTTTTCTTGTAGCATTTACTACTGGTAAGTTCTCTCATATCTTCAGTGGACAGAAAATCCCTAATTTTTTGTTATTTGACAGAATAGAAAAGTCATGGAGAAGACTGTAGTGAGAACCATGGGGAAAATTTCATACCAGCCCTA
Organism: Cynocephalus volans; assembly: GCF_027409185.1. Lineage (NCBI taxonomy): Eukaryota > Metazoa > Chordata > Mammalia > Dermoptera > Cynocephalidae > Cynocephalus > Cynocephalus volans. The sequence goes on from NC_084462.1 coordinate 151,687,884, forward strand.
AACCTGATATAAAGAAAACTTGACAAATATATCAATAAGGTGGTGGGAGAGAAGAGACCATGTATGCCAGCCTAAGTAATAATATGAATGCAGAAATTCTAAACACTATATACAAAGTAGAATCCAACAAGAATTGTGTTTCAAAACCAAGGTAGATTTGTTCAGAAATGTAAAGGTAGTTCAATAATAAGCAAGCAATATGTTAATGTAGTTCTTTGGACAAAGGAGGAAGTCCACAGGATCATGTAGGTCAATGCCCAAAATCTATTTTGTAAAATTCAACATTCATTTCTGTTTACAGTATCATAAAATTCAGTAATAGAAAGAATAATTCTTAGTCACATAAATAAATTTATTAGAAAACAGCATATCACAATGATGAAACATACTCAGTATTTCCATTAAGGCCCAGGAAAAAAGACCAGAATGCTGACTGCTTTGCTACTTTTCAACATTATCTTGCAGGCTTTGAAAAATTTATTGTTACTGAGGCAAAAAAAAAAAATTTAAATAAATGGTATAAATATGGGAAGAAGAAAACAAGATTGTAATTGAGGCTGATGATAATTTTCCACATACAAAATCTTAGCAAATCAAGTAAAAGCTATGAGGATTAATAAGAGTGTTCTAGAATTTTCAAAACTTAAAAAAAAAATTTACCACTAACAACTATGAAGAAAATGTAACAGAAGAACCCGTTCAAGATAGCAAAAAAAAATTATACTACAATGTCACTTGGAAAAATATTTGTAGAGCTCAAGGACTCCTTGAATATGAAGGAAAAAAAGGATAAACACTCTAATATAAAAATGCTCAAAGCAAATTAACTTGTATTTTTTCTTAGTGAGTTAGATAAAATCATTTGATCAAAGAAATTCAAATTAAAAATAAAATTGGCATACTTTACAAAACATATCAAATAAGAAGACAAAATTATAATAACCAATATTGAGTCTTCAGGTTAAGTTGCAAATTTGAACACATACAATTTCTTGAGGGCAATAAAATCCTTTAAAATGTATACATTCTTTGACCTAAGAATGTGATATCTAGGATTTTATTACAGGTATTAATACCAAATAGACAAAAAACAAAATATAATTATTAGAGCACTATTTATATCTGGGAAAAATTCAAAACAGCTTTATATGTTGGCAAAGGAGATTAAATTGTGCTCAGCCATAAACTAGAATATTATTCATACATTACATATAATTGTATTGCTTATATCCAATGAAATAATAAGCTATGAGATCAAAAAGGCTCTTAAAAATTGTAGACGCTGAAAGATAATGATATAAAAATAGACACAAAATCATAGCACATACTGAAAATGGGAGCTACCATATATTGAGCAAGTCCTATGTGCCAAGCACCATGTAAGATTATTTAGATTTAATGCACTGAACAACATTGCGGAAAAGATGTTAAATCCCTCACTGCACAGCTAAGTTGAGACTAGTTGCCATCTTTCCTCCATTATTTTTCAAATATTTTCACCAATTAACTGGGTAGTCTTTTCACTTTTTCGATGGTGTACTTTGAAGCAAAACATTTTAAATTTTGGTAAAGTACAACTTATCTATTTTTTTCCTTTCATTGCTTGTGCTTTTGATGCCATATCTAAGAAACAATTACTAAATCTAAAGTCATGAAGATTTAGCTCTGTTTTCTTCTGAGAGCTTTATCTATTAGCTCTTGCATTGAGGTCTTTGGTCCATTTTGAATTAGTTTTTGTATAAGGTATCAGGGTATGGGGTCTAATGTCATTCTTTTGCATGTGGATAACCAGTTGTCTAGGTACCATTTCTTGAAAAGATTATTTTCTCCCCCCCTGGAATTATTTTGGCACCTATGGAAAATCAGTTGACTGTAAATGTGAGGGATTATTTCTAGATTCTCAATTATATTCCATTTATATAGTATATCTATCCTCATGCCAGTACTATACTGTTTTGATTGCTGTAGCTTTATATTAAGTTTTGAAATCAGCAACTGTGAGTCCTCCAACTTTATTCTTTTTCAAGACTGCTTTTGGTATTTTGACTGGGTACTTTGAATTTCCATATGAATTTGAAAATCGGCTTTTCCATTTTTGCAAAAAATGGGCATTGAAACTTTAATAGGGATTACATTGAATCTACAAAACAATTTGGAGAATACTGCCACCTTAATAATAAGATTTGCAATCCATGAACATGGGACAACTTCCCATTTATATAGACCTTATTTAATTTTTTCAACAATGTATTGACATTTTCAGAGTATAAATTTTGCACTTTAAAAACTTATTCCTAAGTATTTTGTTATTGCAAATTGAATTGTTTTCTTAATTTCACTTCTGGATTGTTCATTGCAAATGTATAGAAATACAATTAATTTTTGTGTATTTATTTTATATCCTGCAACCCTGCTTATTAGTTATCATAGTTTTTAGTGGAGTCCTTAGAATTTGCTATGTACATATCTACAAAAAGAGATAGTTTAACTTCTTCCTTTCCAATCTGGATGCTTTTTGTTTCCCTTTTCCCCCCTCCCAAATGTCCTGAGTAAACCTCCAGTTTGATGTTGAATAGAAGTGAGAGCAGAAATCTTTGTCTTGCTTATGATTGTAGGGGGAAAATACTTTTTCTTTGCTTATTAAATATGATATTAGCTATGAGGTTTGTTTTGTTTTGTTTTTATTTTTTGGTACATGCCCTTTACCAGATTGAAAATGTTCTTTTCTATTGCTAATTTGCTAAGTTTTTAATCTCAAAGAGGCATTGAATTTTGTCAAATGTTTTTCTGAATATGGATATGATCATGTGGTTTGGGTCCTAAATTCTATTAATATGGTGTTCATAATCCATTTGGGGATGTTAAATCCACTTTGCATTCCTGGGATAAATCCCACTTGACCATGGTGTATAATCCTTTCTAAATGTTGCTGGATTTGGGTTTTTAGTATTTTGTGAAAGATTTTTTGTATCTACATTCATAAGAGATATTGGTCTATAACTTTCTTTACTTGTGATGTCTTTGCCTGGTTTTTGTATTGGGTTAATACCAGCCTCACAGAATACGTTGAAAAGCTTCTTCCTCTTTTATAGTTTGGAATAGTTTGTAAAAAAAAAAATTGGTATTAAGTTTTCTTTTAAATGTTTGTTAGAAGTCACCAGTGAAGCCATCTGAGTCTGAACTTTTTTTTGTGGATATATATATATTTATAAATACTAATTTAATTTCTTCATTTGTTTAAGATCTATTTAGATTTTATATTTCTTCTTAAGTCAGTTTTGGTATTTTGTGTCTTTCTAGATATTTGTTAACTTAAACTAAGTTATCTAATTTATTGGCATACAATGTTCATAACATCCCCTTATAGAGCAGGAGTGGCTATACTTAGACAAAGCAGACTAAGTCAAACCTGTCACTATATACAAAGAAGATCATTATATGAGAATAAAAGAGTCAATTCAACAAGAAGATATAAGATAAATAAAAATGCAAATAAAATAGACAAATAAATATTCACCCAACATCAGAGCACCTAAATATATAAAACAAATATTGACTGATCTAAAGGGAGAAATTAATACAATAATACCAGGGAGACTTCAGTATTCCACTTTCAATAACAGATAGAATATCCAGGTAAATATTCAATAAGGAAACAACTAATTTAAACAACACTATAGACCAATGGACTTAACAGATATAAATAGAACTTCCCACCTAATAGAAGCAGAATGCATATTCTTCTCAAGCACACACACAACATTCTCCAGTATAGATCATACATTAGGTCACAAAAACAAGTCTTAACAATTGTAAAAAGGCTGAAATCACAGTGAGTATTTTCTCTGACCAAAGCAAAATGAAAATAGAAAATAATAACAGAAAGAAAATAGGAAAATTTATGAACACATGGTGTATTAGTCCATTTCTGTTGCTTATAACAAAATTCCTGAAACTGGGTGATTTATAAGGAAAACAAAATTTATTGCTTATAGTTTCAGAGTCTGGGAAGTCCAAAGTCCAGGAAACACATCTGGTGAGGGTCTTCTTGATGGTGTCTTTACAGCAATGCAAGGGTCTCACATGGCAGAAAATGGTGGAGCAGAGAGAAACTCCCACATGCTCTCCTTTTAAAGCCCTTAGAACCACACCCCTGACCACCATTATTAATCCATTTACTACACATGGTCCTACAATCTAATTGCCTCTTAAAGGCCCCACCTTTCGATTACCATGATAGGATTTCCCACCCTCAGCAATTAGAGTGGGAATTAAGCTTCTAATATATGAACTTTGGGGGACACAATTTAATCAATCCACAGCACATGGGAACTAAACAACACACTCGAACAGCCATTGGGCAAAAGGGAAAAAAAATAATGAAACAAAATGGATAAGCCCTTAGCTAGACTAAGAAAAAAAAAAAAAAAGACATTGATAGAAGCAGAGAGTAGGGTAGTGGTTGCCAGGGGCTGGGGGAGGGATGATAGGGTGTTTTTGGTCAAAGGGTAAAAAGTTTTAGTTACGTAAAAGGAAAACTTTTGGAGATCTAATGTGCATCATGGTAATGGCAGTTTAAAATACTGTATTGTATACTTGAAATTTACTAAGATCTTAAATCTTAACACACACACAAATGTCAACCATGTGGAAATGATAAATATGTTAATTAGCTGAAATAATGGTGATCATGTCACAGTATATCTGTATATCAAAACATCATGTTGTACACCTTAAATATATACAATTTTTATATGACAATGTTATCTTAAAAAGCTGTTAAAAAAATAAAGTGAGCCTATCATAGATAGCATATAGTTGGATCATGGTTTTTATGCATTCTGCCAAATCTGACTCTTAATTGGTAATTTAATTTTTTTATATTTAGAGCAAACTGCTAAATAGGACTTCTATCATTTTTGTTATTTCCTACATGTCTTATGTATTTTTCCTCTCTGTATTCCTCCATAACTGCCTTCTTTTGTATTAAGTGGATATTTTCTAGTGTAACATTTAATTTCTTTTAAACTATAACTTTGAGTGAATTTTTATGGGTTACTCTAGGGCTTACAATATACGTTAGTTTATTACAATCTACATTAGATTTATACTATCTTAATCTCAATAAGATACAGAAATTTTTCTCCTATTTAACTTGATTCCCCCTTTTTTGTGCTATTGTTATGCATATTACACCAATACACATCTCACAAGCCCAATAATAGTGTTATAAGTATTGCTTTATGCAATTTTCTGTTTTAAAAAATATAAGGAAATATTTTTTTTAAAGGTATTTATAAAATTTTTATATTAACCTTATTTACCATGCTTGGTTTTCATTGCTTCCTGTAGATCTGGTATAATTTTCTTACTCCAGTAAAGCTACATTCCCATCCTTCCTTTTGTTCTGTTATTTTCTAAAATATTACATTTCTGTATGTCATAGGCCACAAAGCACATTTTACAGAAATTTTTTTGTTGTTAAATGAGTTAATAGAAGGAAAATAAATCTGTAATTGTATTTTTTTAATTATATAATTAACTACCTAATTACTTTTATCAGTGTTCTTTGTCATTTTTTGTGGATTTGAATTACTATCTGGTGTCACTTCTTTTTGACCTGAAGAACTTCCCTGAATGTTTCTTGTAAGGCAAGTTTGCTACCAGTGAATTCTCTCAACCTCTGTTTATCTGGAAATATCTTTATTTCACCTTCATTTTTGAAAGATTTGTTTCCTGGAATTAGGTTTCTTGGTTGACAATTTTTCTTTCAGCACTTTGAATATGTTATCCTATTGTCTTCTGGACTCCCTTGTGTCTGAAGAAATATCAGCTGTTAATCTTATTGTAAATTGTTTTTCTCTTGCTGCTATCAAGATTTTCTCTTTCTCTTTCAATATTTTGACTATGATTGTGTCTGGGTATGGATCTTTTTGCATTTATACTATTCGAAGTTTGTTGTGCTTCTTGGATTTTTAGATTAATGTATTTCATTATATTTGGGAAATATTTAGCCATAATTTCTTTGAATATTTTTCAGCTCCTCCTTCTCTCACTTCTGTCACTCTTGATGAACATATCTGGTGCACTGAATGGTATCTGGCATTTCTCTGAGGCTCTTTTTTGTTTCTTCATTGTTTTCCTTTGTTTTTCAGATTGCATAATCTCTGTTAATCTTTAAGTTACAGAATTCTTTGTTCTGTCAGCTGAAAATTACTGTCATGCCCTCTCTAGTGAATATTTTATTTTGGTCCTTCTACTTTTAATTTCCAGAATTTCTGTTTTTTTCTAATTTCTCTTTATTGATGTTCTCTATGTGATAATTGTCATCATACCTTCCTTTAATTCTTTCCATAATAATTTTATTTTACTTTATTTTTTAATAAATCCTAAATTTTATTTCAAAATGTAAACATCACTAAACATGCCTACGTTAAAACAATAAAATTTACAATTTTATTATATTTTCTTTTTGCATAGGACATCATTATGATACAGAATCCATGCCATACAATGCATACAAAATTTTATCCAAGCAAGCCAAAGCCAGGTTGGGAGCTGCATAATTGCAGTATTTCACTGTAGGGATCCAGGAAAGATGAAACATGGCCTTTGGAATCCTGGTGTGGTGCTGGTTAAAAAAAAAATTCCTATGGAAAAAACATGAGCCTGATGAAAATAGTCTTGGACCCTTGGATTCTACCATGGGATTCTAGCAAACGATTCCAAAGAAGATCTACCAATGGCTTTGGATGGGAAGGGGTTGGCTGTGTGGGCCTCGGAGCAGCTGAGATCCCCATGCATGCACTGAACACATCCACATAAGCGATTCCCAGTCACTGGGGAACCATCAAAAGCCCTGCATCTGACAATGTGTAGTTGCTCAGCAGAGAGCTTTGTACTGATGAGCATGAAGGAGTCCCCAGTACTTGGCACACAGGGCCCCTCCAGGGTGGGGCCAGGGAACCAAGTCTCCCCCTCACATACCTTGATACAGGCACCCTGACCCAGGAATGGACACTGGGTCAATGACCCACATGGTGTCTGAGCTGCACTATGAAGTGGCCCTGTCACTCTTCTTGGAGGGCAGTCTGGGGAGGGATCTGCTAGGCAGTAATTCTTGTGCTGAGTGGGAGGGATGGCCTTTATCCAGCCATGTGCTGACCTCCAGGCATGCAGCTCACACTGAGTTCCCAAGTAAGTGAGCAAAACAGCCTGTCAACCCATACTAATTGTAGAATCTCTTCACTGATATCCATAAAATAACTTGCTAGGATTTTATTGAGATTGTGTTGAACGTATAGATCAAGCTGGAAAGAATAAAATCTTAACCACATTGGTCCTCCTATCCATGAACATGGAATATATTTCCATTTATTTAGATTTTCCTTGATTTCTTTCATTAGAGCTTTGTAGTTTTCCTTATACAGACCTTGTACATATTTTGTTAGATTTATACCAAAGGGCTTTTGTTGTTATTTGTGGTTTTTGGGGGGGTACTAACGCAAATGGTGTTGTGTTTTTAATTTCAAATTCAATTGTTCATTGCTGGTATATAAGAAATTAATTAATTTTTATCCTGAAACCTTGCTATAATTGCTTATTTTTTCCAGTTTTTTGGTTATGTTTTTAAAATTTTCTACATGTTACCTACGAACAAAGATAGTCATAACTTTTTCCTTTCCAATCTGCATACCTTCTCTTGTCTTACTGCATTAGCTAGAAATTTCTGTATGATGTTAAATAGGACTGGTTAGAGGGGAAATCCGTGCATTGTTCCTGATCTTACTGAAAAAGCATCCAGTTACTCACCATTAAGTATAATGTTAGCTGTAGATTTTTTCATAGATGTTCTTTATCAAATTGAGGAAGTTCTCTCCATTTCTAGTTTGCTGAGTTTTTATCAATAATGGGTGCTGGATTTTGTCAAATGCTTTTTCTGCATATATTGACATGATCATGTAATTTTTCTTATTTAGCCTGTTGATGTGATAGATTATATTGTTTTTTCAAGGTTGAACCAGCCTTGCAAACTTGGAGTGAATCTTGCCTGTTAATTTGTTCCACTATGGAGACCATTTTGCTATATATATACACATATCTATATGTATAACATCATGAGGTATATCTTAAATACATACAATAAAATTTATTTTTAAAAAATTTCACTTGGTCATAATGCATTATAATTTTAATATATTGTTGGATTTGATTTGCTAGTATTTTGTTGAGGATTTTTGCATCTATGCTCATGAGAGATACTGGCCTATAGTTTTCCTTTCTTATAATGTCTTTGTCTGCTTTTGATATTAGGGTACAGCCTCAAGACAAGGTAAGAAGGATTCCCTTTGCTTCTACCCTCTGAAATAGTAAAGAATTGGCACAATTTCTTCTTTAAATGTTTGGCAGAATTCCCCAGTGAACCCACATAGGCCTGGTGCTTTCTGTTTTGGAACTTATTATTGCCTCAATTTCTTTAATAGATATGGGCCTATTCAGATTATTTATTTCCTCTTGTGTAAGTTTAGTAGATTGTGTGCAAAATATTTTAAATTTCTCTTTTGACTACTTCTTTGATCCATGAATTACTTAGAAGAGTGTTATTTAATCTGCAAGTATTTAGCTATCTTTCTGTCATTGGTTTCTATTTTAATTCCACAGTGGTCTGAGGGCATACTTTGTATAATTTCTATTATTTTAAATTTGTTAAGGTGTGTTTTATGGTTGTCTATCTTGGTAAATGTTCAGTGTGAGCTTGAGAATAGGTATTCTGTTGTTGGTTGGATAAAGGATTCTATAGATGTCAATTAAATCCAGTTGATTAATGATACTCTTTGGTTCAACTATGTCCTTAAGGATTTTCTGTCTGCCGAATTTGGCAATTTGATAGAGTTGTTAAGTCTCCAACTATAATAGTCTATTCACTTATTTTTCATTGTAGTTCTATTAGTTTTTGCCTCATGTATTTTGCTGCTTTGTTGTTAGGTGCATACATATTAAGGGTCATTATGTCTTCTTGGAGAAAGGACCCCTTTATCATTACATAATGCCCTCTTCATCTATGTTAATTTTCCTTGCTCTGAAGTCTACTTTGTTAAAATTAACATAGCTACTCCAACTTTCTTTTGATTAGTGTTAGCATGGTATATGTATTTTTCTCTTTCCCTCTTTCTTCTCAGTCATGTCCACTCTACTGATGACCCCATCAAAGACATTCTTCATTTGTTAGTTTTTTAGTTCTAGAATTTCCTTTTCAACTTTTTTTTTTTTTTTTTTTGGTGGCTGGTCAGTATGGGAATCTGAACCCTTGACCTTGGAGTTATAACACCATGCCCTAACAAACTGAGCTAACCAGCCAGCCCTCCTTCTGATTTTTTTTTCCATTTCTCTGCTTTTGTTACCCATCTATTCTTGCATGTTGTATACTTTTTCCCATTAGAGCTCTTAGCATATTAATCAGTTAGTTTAAACGACCAGTCTGATAATTCTAACATCCTTGCCATCTGAGTCTGGTAGTGATGCTTGTTTAGTCTCTTCAAACTGTGCTTTTTGTCTTTCATTTTTGTTGAATTTTGGACATGATGTACTGGGTAAAAGGAACTCCAGTGAATACACCTTTAGTAATGTGACGGTAATATTGCAGGGGGTGGGGGAGGAAGGGGAATGTTCTGTAGACCTTTGATTAGGTTTTGAGTGAGACTGGGCCCCTGGACTGTGACCTTTACAAGTTCTTCTCAGTCTTCCTCCCCCTCTCCCAACTCCCATTTAGATGAAACAGGGAGGCTAGAGGGGGTTGGAACTGGGTATTTCCATTCCCCCAGTTGGTTAGACTGGTAAAACCCAATGTGATTAGGCTCTAGCAAGTTTCCTTTGAGGTCAGGCTTTTGTTAAGGAAATAAGAATTCTCTGGGCATATTTCAAAATGGTTACTTACCCCTACTCCTGCTAAAAGCACAAGAGATTTTTCTTTGATATTCACTGTGAGAATTTGGTGGGACTCCTGGAAACAAAACTCACAAAAGTGAGCCTTCCTCCACTCCTAGAAGGCCTAGCCTCCAAATGTTTTTCTCTCAATTTAGTTCATGCTCAGTGTCCAGTAATTAGTCAATTACCCTTTAAGATTCCTACCCCATCTGGGCTCCAGTGGTGGTTTCTGGGAAGATTCTCCTCCAGTTATGCTGTGATTCTTTACATCTGCCTCTATGTCTTCTGTCTTTAGGGTGGTGGTTTGTCCTGTAACCTCAATTCTCTAATGGATCAAAGAAGAGTTGATTTTCAGTTTTTCACATTTTTCTTTATTAGGATAGGAGTTCTGATTTCCAAGCTTTTTACATGCCAAACTGGAAACTGGAAGTCCCTTGTGCTGATTTTTGAGAATAACATAGCTGGTTGTACCATTTTACATGACACCAGCAATGTGAGAGATTGTTTCTCCACATCCTTGTCAGCATTTGATATTGTATTTTTAATTTTATCTGTTCTAATAGTATGTAGTGATAGCTCAATGTGGTCTAAATTTGCATTTCCCTAATGACTAGTGAGGTCAAACATTCTTTTTATGTGCTTATTTGCTATCCATATATCCTCTTCAGTGAAATGTTTGTTTTTTGTCCATTTTCTAATTGAATAGTTTACTAACAGTTGAATTTTCAGAGTTCTTTATATATTCTACATATGAATCTTGCCAGACATGTGGTTTACAAATATTTTCTTTCAGTATGTATGTTTTTTCATCCTTTTAACAGGGTCTTTTGGGAACAAAAATTTGTAATTTTGATGAGGGCCATTTGCCAAGTTTTTCTTTTATGAATATATTTTGGTAAGAACTATTTAAAAGAGTTATTCACTAGGTCCAAAAAACTTTCTCCTGTTTTTTCCTAAAAATTTTACAAGTTTTATCTCTTACATTTAAATCAATGATCCATTTTTAAGTTACTTTTTGTATAAGAAGTAAGGTTTCGGTGGAGGTTGTTTGGTTTTTTTCTATGAAATCCAATTGCTCCTCCAGATAACTAAATCTTATGAATCATCTCTATCACAAATTATCACTAAATAATCAGCTTATTTTAATTTTTGCTAAAACTAAACTGCTGAAAAGAATATCTTGATTGGAGGGCAAGATAGGATCGAATTATAATTTTTTGGCAATTAAAGGGGAATTGAGACTTTTTCAATTGAGACTTTAAGCATCCAGAACTCAGCATGATATACCAGAAGGTGGGGGAACAAGGCTGTGCAAGGCAGGTTGAAAAGGAGTTAAGTTAAAAAAAACTAACTTCCCTTAATTCTATTCTTTTGCGTAGAAATCGGATCACAGCAAATCCAAGTTTAAAACAAAACAAAACAAACAAAAAAAACCTAGAGAGTCAATTTGCATGCAAATTATGCTAAGGCATAAAGCATACCTTTAATAAGTGTTTCCCAGATTGCAGCCATTTGTGGATTACATTAACAAATTTGCCCTGTCTGCTTACAATCATGTACAACTTCATGATTTTTGGCTTGGCCAGAAATAATGTAATTTCTTTAACATGCTTAATGGTATTAATATAATCATCAGGTGATGCTTTGGACACTGATTAGCACCCTATGTGAGGTATTATAAATAAAACCAAGACTCTTATCAGATTGTGATCATATATATTTTCCTACAAAAAAACCACAGCTTGACTTTACTGTGAGAATTTGGATCCACACGTACTATTCTCATTAGGAATCAGGATGAAGTATCAACACATTGTCCTAGTGGCTGGTGGAAAAGGGATATGGGTGGGTAGTTGGAGAGTGGAATATATGACACTCTTTAACAGCAGCATTCAAATTTTTATTGAAAGGTGTAAAATATATGTGATCAACACTGTTACTTTCATTTGCAAATGGAATAAGCTAGGAAGTATAAAGACCTGTAACTTGACTTCTTATCAAGATTATCTTATCAGGTTTCCACAGGTCTGGAATTTTCTTTCCACTGGATAGGAGTATGTAGTGGGAAGTCCAGTTGATAACATTTTTATTTTTAAAAAAACCAACATAATCAGACTGTCTTAGTCTTAAGGCTTTCTGGATTTCGTCCTTGGAGGAGGTCAGGATCTTCCCAAGGCCTGGGTCCTCGAATATTCTTCCAGTCATCAAAAGTGGAGTCCTTTATTTTCTACAGAACCACAAAAATTAAAGTATATGTATTAGTGCAAAAGCCCTGTGGCTATGATTAGGATATCACTGAATAAATGAATAAGTGATTGAGTGGAAAGAATCCAAAAGGCCTCAATTTTAGCAAATAAATCAACTGCAGACCAAACATGATAATTAAAGAAATGTCATATTTCTTAGGAGTTCAGAACTTTTGTTGCTTGCTATTGATGTTAATGCCTATCTTTTCCCCCATAATAATAAAACTATTAAAATAGAAAAACTCTAGATGCCTTATTTTTGAGAGCATAAAGAATGGGAAAACAAAATCCAAATCTGAAGGCTGATCCAGCATAATGATGACTTAAAGGGTTAGCATGGGTGATGGTCGAAAATGAGAGGGAAAAACCAAAGATGGAGACCTCAAAGTCTTCTACAAGGAAGAAAAGAGACCAAGATAATTTGTCTTACACCTGACAAATGAGCCTGGGCTTAAGAATGAAAAGACTTTTCCCACAACTACCTATTTTGGGCAACTGAAACTAGTTTCAAACTACCCTTTGGATCATTTTACCTTCATTTAGTCTGAAGTGTCTCTCAAGCACAGGAATGAAGGCAGGATAAAAGGGAAGAACATAAATGTTTCTTCACCCTTCTCCTACTAACCACCACTCTGACAGTAACTTTTATACATTTGCTGTTCTGGAATAATTCAGTAAAATAGAGAACAAGCTGAGATAACACAGGATAGCTTATATCTAGAGACAGGAAAAATAGTATAAATTTACCCTGATGCTTGGATACTAAGCATTACTCTTTTATTAACTAGTTGTATACCTTTGGCAAATGATTTAAGCCATCTGGGCATTAATTCCTACATACGTGATAATAAAATGCTGCTTCAGTTCTCAAATTCTATGGTTTCTAAAAGAATTAGAAGGAAAATCTACTCACAGACAAACCCTCCATAGCATTGCTACTGGCATAGTACTTAACACATTTACAAGTAGCAAGTTATACTTTTTGACCAAATAATGGAGATACTTGTGAATAAAAACACTGCCTAAATTTCACTTATAGTTTTACCAGGAGTCTGTATTAAATATATATGGAGAAACAAAATTCTACTAATTTAGCAAGAAGAGGGTATTTTCCAGTGTAGTTGTAAAATAATCTAAAATTATTAAAAGGTTTTAATAAAAATATGGCCATTATCTAGACAACATAAGATATATATACTTAAGAGAATTTAAGACAGTTCTTAGATGAGATTCAAGGTTGACAGAACAAGTTCTCGCAAAAGTGGTCCAGTCTTTAGAGATCTTTACTGAAGAAAAGATTCTCCGTACAATTCTGCATAACATGCAGAGTGGCTGAAGACTCAGCTATGTACGTGTGCTAGGTAAGACCACCTAAGGGTGACCACTTAATAGCCAACTACTATAGGACTAAGTGTAGAACAGAGTCAAGAAATGATGAGAAAAAGAAGTGTCAGGCATATTGAATTTTCAGCCCTACCAGAGTGAAGACCTCTCCTTAGTACCTTGTTGCTACCTTGACATCCAGCTAAGGCCCCCAAAAGGCTACTCCTTAGGAGTGAGGATTATGCCTGAGAATAAGCCCTACTTTAGACTCACCCCAACAAAACTTAATGCCAAGGCCTGACAAGATCCTCTGAGGAGACAGTTTGGAAATTGACTGCCATCAAGTTACAGGGGCCTAAGAAACACTGTAGCCTTTCCACAGATTCTCCCTTACAAAGCAAATTCAAGATGCTCAGCCAATAATTAAATTGCCTACTAAAATGAAAATCAGCACTCTTCAGCAGTCTCTTTAATGTGTTATTGACAATGTTCACTTTTCAATAAAAAATAACCAGACATACAAAGAAATAAGAAAACATAATCCAGTAAAATATGAGAAAACCTTAAGAAATGGAGAATATCCTCCCTCACCAAATCCCATAATATAATGTGCTATTAAACTCTTTGATTTTTGCTAATCAAATGGGTGAAAAATGACACTTCATTATAACTTCAATTGACATTCCTATTATTATAAGTTGAGGATCTCTTCCTATGTTTAAGAAGGATACTTATTTCCCCTAAACTCTTTACATACTTTGTCGATGTTCCTATTGACCAAGCAAGTTCTTGAATTTTTTCTTATTGATTTGTAGATGCTCTTCATATTTAAACAATTCACCATGATAAGATAAACTGTATTTAGGATTTCTCATTTAACTTGTGACTTTATATACATTAATTTTTTTAGGCTGAACTTTTGAAATTGTATGTATCAATTCATCAATCTTTACTTCTACAGCTTCTGAGTTTTTCTTTTCTTTTTTTTTTTAATCACATTTAAATAGGCTTTTCTGACTCAAGACCACCAAAAAAAGAATCTCCATTTTTTTTTTCCTAGTCCTTTTAGCATTTTGTTTTTTATTTTTAAATTCTTGATCTGGAATTTATCTGTTTGTAGTATATAAAATATAGATCCAGGGGTCCTGAGGCATGAAGCTGGGGACCTAACCTCTGCCCACAACCAGGCACATTGCCAGTGCCACATGGCCTGCCTAGGGTCCTGCGGTATGGAGCCAGGGACCGGACCCTCTGCCCACAAACAGGCACACCGCCAGCATCATGAGGCCCACCTGGGGTCCTGAGGCATTGAGTCAGGGACTGGATCCTTCTCCCACAACCAGGCACACTGCCAGAGCCATGGGGCCCACCTGGGGTCCTGAGGCATGGAGCCAGGGACCGGACCCCCTCCTATAACCAGACACACTGCCAACACCACCAGCAACTAGGTAAGGAGCATGCCAAAAACATCACATCCATGTGGGTGGCCCACCACAGCCACCACAATAATCACGGCTGCTGCGAAAGTGGCTAGAAGCCACAATCACCGTGCAGATGGTCCACCAGCCACTGGAGTGTATTGACACAAGGCGATTCACCAGCAGAGATAAAAGAAAAGAAGAGGATGTCGCTCTCCACAAAGCCCATTCCAAAGAGACAGAAGAAGCATTTGCTCTATGATAATATTGGGGGACCTGAACACACCTCTCAGCATTGGACAGATCATCTAGGCAATAAATCAAAAGAGTAACCATTACTCTTTCAGAAGGAAAGATGAAATCTAGGGTTATCAGAGGTGGGAGGAGGGAGGGAGAGGGGGCTGGGGAGAGATTGGTCAAGGGGCATAAAGAATAAGTACGCTTTGTAATAATATATATATATATATACACACACACACACTAGTAATATTGATTTGATCAACATATGTCAATGTTGAACCCCCAAAATATGTATAATCAGTTATGATTCAATAAAAATTTTAAAATATAGATCCATCTTTATTTTCTTTCCAAATGACTATATAGTTTACCAAATACCATATATTCAACATAAATAATTTTTTTCTGTATTACTAATAATTTAAGTTTATAATAAGACAGATAGACACAATCTCTAGTAAGACTGTTACAAAACAGAGACTATATTAATATACTGTACCTCATACTCTGACTCTAAAGATACTTTACTCATTTTCAGTTTTTTTTCCAATTCAGGATCAATCTGTAGAAAAGAGATAGGAGCCATAAGTTATTTAAGTTTGTTAGATGTGATTTTCAACTTTAAAAATTATAGAAGGGATGGCTGAGATAGTATGATTGATTACAAACACATGGCATAATCTCTACCATCCATTCCAATCACATAATAACTAATGTATTACTACCACCACTACCACAACTAATAGCAGCTAATATTTACTAAGCATTTCTTTGTGCCAGAATTTCGACATATATTATCTTGCTTAATTCTCACAAAATCTAAGAGATAAGTATTATTACAATCTGTATTATCACAAGTAAGGAAAATGGGACATAGGAAGTTTAAATAACTTGTCAAAGAGGCAGAGCTTAGCTTTGAGCACTGGCCCTTTGCCTCCAGAGTCCACACTATTAACCACCAACCTAAATTATGTTACAAAAAAGACTATTAAATATAATGCTACACTTGAAAAGAAAAAAGAACACCTTCCATAAAGAACACCTTCTTTAGAAATAAAGAGATATCTATATGAAAAAAGTAGGATTCTATAGTGGTAAATAGGAGCTGATGTCATGTTACTTGTGTTGGCAAAGAATGTGATTGCTGAAATTAATAAACAAACAACAACAACCAGAAAAAAAAAACCCAAATTAAATTAAATTAAACAGCTGAACAGTGAGTGACTGAACATAAACTAAGACCAAATTAGTAAACCAGAAGTATAACCAGAGGATTACACTAGAATGATGCAGCCTGAAGAGGTAAAGGTAAGATGAATTAAAGAAAAGATGTACTGTATTATGAAAGCTAGATCAAAAAGTTTCAACATATGTCTACTAGAAGTTCTAGAATTAGAGAATAAAGGGAAGAAGGGCAATAATTAAATGAAAATAGCAAAAAATTCTCTAGTGCATAGAAAAGACACGAGTCCTCAGACTAAAATGACAAAATAAAAAATAACCACAACAAAATAAAAATAACTCATTCTTAATCAAGGTATAGTAAAACCTTAGAATAGTAAAGATAAAAAAGAAACTTCAAAAGCCTTTTAGCTTTTGAAGAGAGATTACTCACAAAGGGATGAGAATTAGAAAAAAGACTGCTCATTAGCAACCTCAATGCTAAAATATGATGAAATTATATCTTCAATTTTGATTATGAGAAAAGATCACTTTGAACTTCAGTTTTATTTTTACTACACTCTCTTTTTCTTTCATGGTTTCTACTTGATTTTTTTTCTCAACCACTGTTAGAGATTTAATGACAAAATTTTAGAAATCCAGCTACACACTACTTATAAGAAATGCACTAAAAAAAAAAAAAAAAAGAATGAAAGCACAAGGTTGATGGTAGAGGGTTGCAACCTACCAAAAAGATAACATGCTATGATCAAGTTGAACTCATTCCAGGAATGCAAGGTTAACTTGAAATTCACAATGTAATTTATAAACAAACCAACAGAACAGAGAAGGCTAAAACAGATTAAACACTTATATGAACACTTGATTTATGATAAAATAGTCACAGAAGGACAGAAAGGAAAAGATGCTGTCATCAGTAAATGGTGCATGGACAGCTTGTTATCTATACTAGAGAAAACATTCCTTACACAATACAGTTACAGGTAGAATGTAGACCCAAATATAAAAGGCAAAACCAAAATTTTTAGTATTAATACAGAAAAATACTTTGGAGTAGGGAAAATTTTTCTTAAAAGGACAAACAGAAAAAGTGACCATAATAAAGTAAAAGAGGAATAAAAAGGACTACATTAAACTTAAGAAAATATGTTCATCAAAAGATACCATTAAGAAAGTAAAGACTAACCTGGCATGCATAAAGAACTGTTACAAAACAGTAAAAGATCTACAACTCAGTAGAAAAAGTGGGCACAAAAGACTATGTACAAAATAGAAAATAAAAATGGCCAACAGACATAAAAAGTGATCAACCTCATTCATCATCATGGAAAATTTAAATTCATTACAAAATTAGATAAGAATTCATAACATGCCCACCAAAATAGCTTTTAAAAACAAACAAACAAACAAAACTTACAATACCAAGTATTGGCAAATATTTGGAAAATTGTGAACAATAAATTGCTGGTAACAGTACAGGCTAATACAGTCATTCTGGAAAATAGTTTGGAATTATTAAATAAGGTTGAAGTATGATACACATACCCTATATCCCAGCAATTCCTTTTTTGTACATGTATGTGTTCTTTCATCTCTCATTAAAATAACAGACTCATTTAGCTTTCTTTTTCAAGTGATGTCTGGATCATACTGGCATCAGTATTGTAATTGTTCTCATTTTTATTATCTGAATCTTAGAAAACATAGTCACAATATTTATAATGTTAAAAATTAAGCTAGCACTATCTTTACAAAGCACAACAGACAGGCAAAGTCAAAGACTATTTCTGCTTATGATTGCAATGTACTTAAATTGGATCACTTAGTGTGATGCAACAATGGATGATTTGTGGTTGTTAGCATCAGCACCCAGAATAAAAAACAGCAACAGCCACTAGGGACAGCAGATAAACTATGCCATATCTATTTCATACTAAAAATTGAAAGTTGTTGTTTTCAGCTGGTATTTTTTTGGCCCAAATTATGTGTCTTGTGCTTTCCTCTCAACTTTCCACACCTATCACTGAAAAGCACAGATTTTTGTGTCCTGAGATGCCGAACTTTCAGTACTAAAATCAGGACAGTCTAAGGCAACTTAGGATGGCTGGTCACCCCAAATTCATACTGTCTTTTCTCCACCTGTCTACAAACTTCTCAACTGAACTTATCCTCTTCTTGATCCTTCTCAACTGACACTGTCTTCTATCAGCACCGCACTCTCCCGAGTGAGCCACGGGCCGGCCCGACACTGTCTTCTAGATCCCAGTTTCAAACCCCTTTGACCTCAGCAATCTTGCCCTCTTGACCATCCCCACCTTGACCTCAACCTCTTAATCCTTGTAACTGCTGTCAACTTCAACCAATTTTTTCTTCTCAGTCCTTAACCAAACTCATCCTTTCAATTCCTCTCAACATCAGACTAACTCATCCTTTCTACCTTGTTTAAACTCAACCTCACCCAACCACTGATTCTTGACTTCACTGGAATTTGACTTCTCAATATCAAGCAACCTTGACCTCTCAATCTCAGTAGGCCATGTTCTCTCATCCCTCTCATCTCAACCTTTTCCTCTCATCCCACTCCTATAAACGTTAACAAACCTCATATTTTAAACCTTATTCTCTGGACTTCAAATGACCTTGTCCTCTCAGCTTTAATCAACATCATTCTCTTGTTCTCTTTACTTTGACCCCATCTTCCAGACCTCTCCTGTTATCTCAACCTCCCTTACCCTCTCTCCTTAACTGGGTGACTAGAATAACCATTTATCCAGTCCTCAAAACCAAAACCTTCAGTCATCTCAGATTTATTCCTTTTTATATTACATACATCACATTAGTCATCAAATACTCTCAATTTACTGCTAAAATTTTTTTTAGAACCCATTCATTTCTCTTTATCATCACTGCAAATGTTTTATTTCAGGTTCCAGTATTGTTCATTTATACTACTACAACAGAGTCCTAACAGGTCTCTTTACTTCCAATCTAAACAATCTCTTTCCTTCTGCCTTGCTCCCACAATTCCCATCCACCCTATACTCCACTGTCAGAGAGCTATTTCTAAAATGAAAATCTGACCATATGCCCAATACTCCTTCTACCTTAAAGAATATAAATCAATTCTATCATTTAGCTAACTCCTACTCATTCTTAAAGCCTAATTCAAGGGTTGATATTTTTAGTAATAAACCTTCTCTAATTCCCCTTTCCCAAGTCTAAATTGTATGCCTTTCCTTGAAGTTCTAGTAATGTTTTATATAGAATTCTAATATAGCATTTTACTGGGCATTGGAATACATTTGGGTATATTTTTACATTATATGTCTTTGAGCCTTGATTATGCCATAGGTTTTGTAAGAACCAGTTTCTTGCCACTTTCTATCTGCAGGCTCTAACAAATGATTAACACATAATAAATATTAAATTATTTTTCAAGTACATACACAGTCTCCCACTTCTAAAAGTGTGATTACTGTAACTTTCATTTTAAAGGGAAAGAGAAAAATTTCTTTGATGAAGTAATTGGGATGCTAACTGAAGCCTTTTAAGACAGTTAAACTGAAAATTGTTAGTTAACTAAAAACTGACTAACTGAAATTATTCAATTATCTACAAATTGTTCTATTCCCTCATAGAAACTACATAAAGTTAATATTTAATCTCTAGTGTCTTTAAGACTAGCTGAAGTTGGTTTTCTCAAACCATAAAATGAACTAAGAAAACTGAATAAGCCTTTATACTCTTTGCCTTCCCACTAATGTTACCAAGGTCTGCCAATGAAATACATACAAAGGTGCCTCAAAAAGTTTGTGGAAAGATGGAATTAAAAGATAATACAGGGGTGGCCGGTTAGCTCTTTTGGTCAGAGCATGGTGCTAATAACACCAAGGTCAAGGGCTTGAATCCCTATACAAGCCAGCTGCTAAAAAAACAAACCAAAAAAAACCCAAAAAACCAGTAATACAAATCTTTCCATGAACTTTTTGAAGACCCCTCATAAATTACTTGGAAAAAACTTCAAATATCACATATGTGCCATAAACAAAAACTATTTACTTCTGTATGACTGAACCAGAGTTCTTATGTAACAGCTGGCCTGAATTTCACAGTAATCGTACAATCACAGAAGGTAAGAATCCTAGCTCCATAGTCATGTAACCTTAGGCAAAATACTTAAGCTCAGTTTTCTCATCTGTAAAATAAAGACAGTAATATGTATAGGAACTAGTAGAGTCCTACCACAAAGTAGATATTATGAGAAGATAGGCATCTTTATTTATAATGAAAAATAATTTTGTTTTCTTTTAGTATCAGTTATTAAAGATACATATCAATATAATTTACAAATTACTGATATTAATATGAAATAACTAACTTATAATTGGAGAAATAAAATGAAGTGAAATTGTTGACCTATGTTCTTTAGTCCCTTCTAAATCCTAAAAACAGCTACATCAGAGCATATTCTGTGGCAGAAAGCTAAACAATATTGACAATTTTGTAGTGAATAAGGAGACAGATTACTAAATCTTTTACATTTCATGGTTCACTTCCATGTGATCATTAATGCTGTTTTAAAAATTAAGAATTAAGAGCACAAAGATCATATGTTAGCTTTGAAAAGCACGACAAACTCAGACTGCTTAGTATACTGAGTATAACTTTCTCCTAAACCAGAACATACATATACACAGGCACATGTCAAACTCCAATCACAGTTCTTACCTTACTCTTTACAGCATCATATCGGATTTGTGAAAACTCACGAAGACCAAAAGAACCTCCAACAATCAGCAACTGAAACAAAGATAGGAAACAATCAAAACAGAAGGGTAGAATTCAGCCTATTTATAGATTACTTATCTAAACAATAACATGAAAAAGACCTTAGCCAGAGAACAGCCATCTTTGGGGTAACTAGGACCAAGCAGAAAATTTCAGTTAGCCATTAACTTGGGAACTGGCTATCATCAATTTTTTCAGGTTAGCAGAGGAAATGAGAAACTGACCATATGGCTGAAACTGCCTAAAGATGAAATCTTGCTCCCAAAGTATCCTTCTTAAAAGTTTATTTCTGTTTGTCTCCCATTACATTCTCTTAGGCTGATTTACTTTAGATGTTGCACACCTAAAATTAAGAATTAAAACTGAGCTTTTCAAGATGGCGGCGGCTGCGGCGGCTGGCGCGGAGTAGCTGAGGTGGAAAAGGTGGCCACTGGGCCTCAGGCAGCCGGGAATCTTGTGGACCTTCCTCTCGCCATCTCTTAAGGGAGGACTGCTGCTGCCGACCGGTCGTGGGGGGTGACCGCCACTTTGCCCCCGGCAGGAAAGGCTGCCTCATTTACAGACAACAGCTTTGAAGTGTGGAGCAGGAAAAGAACTGTTTCTTAGCTGCAAAAGTGAGTCTCGAAACAGGGAACACGGCGCCAGGGCTGCTGTGGATGCAGCCAGGATCCCAGAGGCCGGGGCCGCGCTGAAGGCGGCCAGCTGCCCTATTCAGGATTCGAGGTTTCAGACCGGCATTAAAGAAGATTCCTGGGAGCGCCCGAGCCGCGCCGCGACTGAACAGCCCGAGGCGGCAGCGGCCGAGAACTGGGAAAGGCGGCAAACCAGAGACAGAGAGCGAGCACCCGACCTGGCACAGCACTGTGAGTGATCCCTGGCACAGCTCTGTTCGGGGGGTGGGTGCCCACGCGGCTCCCGCCTGCACCACCAGGCCACTCACCGCCTGGTGCTGCCTCCATTTTCCCAGGTGCGGGCAGCTCCGCCCTGCTCGGCCATCACTGAGCCCTCCCACTTGCTTGGCCTGGTGCGGGGGCCTCCGCTCCCACTCCCTCCGCGGTTCTCTGGCGGGGCGGGTGGAGGGGGTGTCCCGGGCCAGTGTCAGGACGGCAAGGAAGTACGGGCGGGCCGACTGTCACTCCACCATACCCTGGACTCCGGCCCCAGGTAAACTCCCTGTTACTGGGAGGCAGATACCATCTCTGCGGCCACCAGTTTGGAAAAAAGCCTAACGAATGTCTGGTTGGGAATAGTATGGTAGGAGAGTTCCCAGGTCCGCTTGAACCTGCCGGAGACCAGGCTGCAGGTGGGCGCTAGACTCGGTTTATACTGGGGGGATACAAAGGTGAACAAGACCCGAGAAAGATCTACAATAGTGCTACAAAGGCACCCAGAGAGACCGGTCGTCTGTGCCCAGCAGAAACCTGGTAGACTTCCTGGGCGAGGCGGTGCCGAGCAGGGTCTTGAAGGCCCAGCTGATAGACGAGGGGTGCAGAAGACACGCCCCAGCCCAGCACAGTGCGCACAGAGTGGGGAGACGTGCGGCCAGGGAGGCGGAGACTCGACAGAAACCACACACCCGGTGGGGTCGCCACTGCACGATCTAACAGCCTGGGCCAGAGCACACGGAACAGGGAGAAGTCCTGCACAGGAAGTGAAAGCTCAACAGAGATCACACACCCTGTGGTACGTGATCCACCAGCCCAGCAGAGTCCAAGCTGACCAGAAAGGTGGCTCCCCGGAGAAGCCCAAGACCCGAGACAACAACACACACAAGGCACTAGAGGCCAACTGAGCAGTCACGGAGGGAGCCATACGAAATTGGCAACCACAGCAACATCCTAGTTAGTCATTAGTCTCAAACCGGTGGACTGTGAAACCCCCTGCCACAATGAATAAACACCAAAAAAAAGATACCAGAAATACAAAAAATCAAGAAAGTACACCACCAAAAGTTAATAAATCTCAAACTCTAGATCCTATAGAACAAGAAGCCCTTGAAATGACTGACAAGGAATTTCGAGTGATAATTCTAAAGAAACTGAATGAGATACAAGAAAACTCAGCTAGACATCATGATGAAATGAGGAAAAGTATACAGGATCTGAAAGAGGAAATGTACAAGGAAATCAATGTCCTGAAAAAAAATGTAGCAGAACTTGCTGAACTGAAGAAGTTATTCAACGAAATAAAAAACACAACGGAGAGTTTAACCAGCAGGCTTGTCGAAGTTGAAGAGAGAACCTCTGAACTTGAAGATGGGCTGTTTGAAATAACACAAGCAGACAAAAAGAAAGAAAAAAGAATCAAGGACATTGAAGAAAATCTGAGAGAGATATCAGACAACCATAAGCGATCAAATATCCGAGTCATGGGTATTCCAGAAGGGGAGGAAAATGGAGATTCCATTGAAAACATATTCAACAAAATAGTGGCAGAAAACTTCCCAGGTATAGGAAAAATCACAGATCTTCAGATCCAGGAAGCTCAACGATCTCCAAATGTATTCAACCCAAAAAGACCTTCTCCAAGACATGTCATAGTCAAATTGGCAAAACTCAGAGATAAAGAGAGAATCTTAAAAGCTGCAAGAGAGAAGCGTCAAATCACCTATAAGGGAGCCCCAATCAGGTTAACATCAGACTTTTCATCACAAACCCTAAAAGCTAGAAAGGAATGGGATGATATTTTCAAAATACTAAAAGACAAAGATTGCCAGCCAAGAATACTCTACCCTGCAAGGCTATCCTTCCGAAATGAGGGGCAAATAGTATATTTCTCAGACAAACAAAAACTGCGGGAGTTCACTACCACAAGACCACCCTTACAAGAAATCCTCAAGGGAGTACTGGGTTTGGTTCCTGAAAAATAACTACCACTTCCATAAAAACCCAAGAAAAATCTAAACTCGCTAGTTTAATAAAAATGGCATTCATGAAGAGAAAACAAGCTAACAAAAACACTATCTACAACCTAAGGAACCAACAAACACAGAAAACAAACAGTAAATCAGAAAGCAAGGAACAAAAGACACCTAAGACAACCAAACAACCAATAAAATGCTAGGAATAAATCAACACCTTTCAATAACAACTCTTAATGTAAAAGCCTTAAATTCCCCAATTAAAAGACACAGACTGGCCGACTGGATCAAAAAGCAGGACCCAACTATATGCTGCCTACAAGAGACCCACCTCACCCATAAAGATTCTCATAGACTAAGAGTGAAAGGATGGAAAAAGATTTACCAAGCAAACAGAAAAGAAAAACGAGCTGGAGTAGCTATTCTTATATCTGACAAAATAGACTTTAAACTAAAAACCATAAAAAGAGACAATGAGGGACACTACTTAATGATAAAAGGACTGATCCATCAAGAAGACATAACAATCATAAATATGTATGCACCCAATGTTGGAGCAGCCAGATTTATAAAACAAACGCTATTAGACCTAAAGAAGGAAATAGACACTAATACCATAATAGCAGGGGACCTGAACACCCCACTGTCAATATTAGACAGATCATCTAGGCAAAGAATCAGTAGAGAAACACAAGATCTAAACAAGACTCTAGACCAATTGGAATTGGCAGATATCTACAGAACATTCCACCCAACAACCTCAGAATATTCATTCTTCTCAGCAGCACATGGATCATTCTCCAGGATAGATCACATATTAGGTCACAAATCAAGTCTCAATAAATTCAAAAAAATTGCAATTATCCCATGTATCTTCTCAGACCACAATGGATTAAAACTAGAAATTAATAACAAACGAAATTCTGGAAACTATACAAACACATGGAAATTAAACAGCATTCTACTTAATGACATATGGGTCCAAGAAGATATCAAGCAGGAAATCAAAAAATTTATTGAAACTAATGAAAATAATGATACATCATACCAAAACCTGTGGGATACTGCAAAAGCAGTATTGAGGGGAAAATTTATTGCATTAAACGCTCACTTCAGAAGAATAGAAAGATGGCAAGTGAACAACCTAACACTTCACCTTAAAGAACTAGAAAAACAAGAACAATCCAAACCTAAAGTTAGCAGACGGAAAGAAATCATTAAGATCAGAGCAGAACTGAATGAAATTGAAAACCAAAAAACAATTCAAAAGATCAACGAATCAAAAAGTTGGTTTTTTGAAAAGATAAATAAAATTGACAAACCATTAGCATGGCTAACAATAAAAAGAAGAGAGAAGACTCAAATAACAAAAATTAGAAATGAAAAAGGCAATGTTACAACTGATTCATCTGAAATACAAGGAATCATTCGAGACTACTATAAACAACTATACGCCAACAAATTTGAAAATCTGGAGGAAATGGATAAATTTCTGGACACACACAAGCTCCCAAAACTGAACCGTGAAGACGTAGAAAATTTGAACAGACCAATAACAATAAAGGAGATTGAAGCTGTTATCAGAAGGCTCCCAACAAAGAAAAGCCCAGGACCAGATGGATTCACAGCAGAATTTTACCAAACATTCAAACAGGAATTGACACCGATTCTGTACAAACTATTCCAAAAGATTGAAACGGACGCAAATCTCCCAAACTCATTCTATGAAGCAAATATCATCCTGATACCAAAACCAGGTAAAGATATAACCAAAAAAGAAAACTACAGGCCAATATCCTTGATGAATATAGATGCAAAAATCCTCACTAAATTACTAGCAAACAGAATACAGCAACACATACGAAAAATTATTCATCACGATCAAGTGGGATTCATCCCAGGGATGCAAGGTTGGTTCAACATACGCAAATCAATAAATGTGATACACCATATTAATAAACTCAAACACAAGGACCATATGATCATCTCTATAGATGCTGAAAAAGCATTTGATAAAGTTCAGCACTCATTCATGACAAAGACCCTCTATAAGTTAGGTATAGAGGGAAAGTATCTCAACATAATTAAAGCCATATATGCCAAACCCACAGCCAATATCATCCTGAATGGGGAAAAGCTGAAAGCTTTTCCTTTAAGAACAGGAACTAGACAAGGATGCCCACTCTCACCACTCCTATTCAACATAGTGTTGGAAGTACTAGCCAGAGCAATCAGAGAAGAGAAGGAAATAAAGGGTATTCAGATTGGAAAAGATGAAGTCAAACTGTCCCTGTTTGCAGATGGCATGATCCTATATATCGAACAGCCTAAAACCTCTACAAAAAAACTGCTGGAATTGATAAATGATTTCAGCACAGTAGCAGGATACAAAATCAACACACAAAAATCAGTAGCATTTCTTTTCTCCAATAGTGAACATGCAGAAAGAGAAATCAAGAAAGCCTGCCCATTTACAATAGCCACCAAAAAAATAAAATACTTAGGAATTGAGTTAACCAAGGAGGTGAAAAATCTCTATAATGAAAACTACAAACCACTGCTGAGAGAAATTAGAGAGGATACAAGAAGATGGAAAGATATCCCATGCTCTTGGATTGGAAGAATCAACATAGTGAAAATGTCCATACTACCCAAAGTGATATACAAATTCAATGCAATCCCCATCAAAATTCCAAAGACATTTTTCTCAGAAATGGAAAAAACTATCCAGACATTTATATGGAACAATAAAAGACCACGAATAGCCAAAGCAATGCTCAGCAAAAAAAATAAAGCTGGAGGCATAACACTACCTGACTTTAAGCTATACTACAAAGCTATAATAACCAAAACAGTATGGTACTGGCATAAAAACAGACACACTGACCAATGGAATAGAGAATCCAGAAATCAACCCACACACTTACTGTCAGCTGATCTTTGACAAAGGCATCAAGCCTATTCAGTGGCGAAGGGACTGCCTCTTCAGCAAATGGTGCTGGGAGAACTGGATATCCATATGCAGGAGAATGAAACTAGATCCATACCTCTCGCCGTATACTAAAATCAACTCAAAATGGATTAAGGATTTAAATATACACCCTGAAACAATAAAACTTCTTAAAGAAAACATAGGAGAAACACTTCAGGAAATAGGACTGGGCACAGAGTTCATGAATACGACCCCAAAAGCACGGGCAACCAACGGAAAAACAAACAAATGGGATTATATCAAACTAAAAAGCTTCTGCACAGCAAAAGAAACAATTAAAAGAGTTAAAAGACAACCAACAGAGTGGGAGAAAATATTTGCAAAATATATATCTGACAAAGGATTAATATCCAGAATATATAAGGAACTCAAACAACTGTACAAGAAGAAAACAAGCAACCCAATTAAAAAATGGGCAAAAGAGCTAAGCAGGCATTTCTCTAAGGAAGATATACAAATGGCTAACAGACATATGAAAAAGTGCTCAACATCACTCAGCATCCGGGAAATGCAAATCAAAACCACATTGAGATACCATCTAACCCCAGTTAGGATGGCTAAAATCCAAAAGACTATGAACGATAAATGCTGGCGAGGCTGTGGAGAAAAAGGAACTCTCATACATTGTTGGTGGGACTGCAAAATGGTGCAGCCTCTATGGAAAATGGTATGGAGGTTCCTGAAACAATTGCAGATAGATCTACCATACGACCCAGCTATCCCACTGCTGGGAATATACCCAGAGGAATGGAAATCATCAAGTCGAAGGTATACCTGTTTCCCAATGTTTATCGCAGCACTCTTTACAATAGCCAAGAGTTGGAACCAGCCCAAATGCCCATCATCAGATGAGTGGATACGGAAAATGTGGTACATCTACACAATGGAATACTACTCAGCTATAAAAACAAATGAAACATGGATGGACCTTGAGAGAATTATATTAAGTGAAACAAGTCAGGCACAGAAAGAGAAATACCACATGTTCTCACTTATTGGTGGGAGCTAAAAATTAATATATAAATTCACACACACACACACACACACACACACACACACACACAAACCGGGGGGGGGGGGGAGAAGATATAACAACTACAATTATTTGAAGTTGATACGACAAGCAAACAGAAAGGACATTGTTGGGGGGGAGGGGGGAGGGAGGAGGGAGGGAGGTTTTGGTGATGGGGAGCAATAATCAGCCACAATGTATATCGACAAAATAAAATTTAAAAAAATAAATAAATAAAAATAAATAAATTAATTAAAAAAAGAATTAAAACTGAGTTTTATTGTTTTTCTTACCTCCCTAATCAACTACAAACAGAGGAAATCCAAGAGAAATGATATTAACTCACCATCTTGCTTAAAGGAAAATTGCATCCACATTAGTTAGAGGTATGAGTCAGATATTTTTATGTTCCAGTGATGCTTGACTGAGGTTACTGTCTTAGAGCTCTCCCTAGGAGATAAGGACTCCAACCCTGAAATAACATCAAGAGCTTGAAGATGACCAGTCCACCAACTGCAGAGTCTGACATCATGAGACCCTGACATTTGACTCAGATCCTCTTCTGATCCCATGACCATGTCCCACAGGACAAAACTCTTAGCTCACCTTCCCACCTCTTCCCCTTTATAACCCCAGAACAGGTATCAGAAGGCGGGATGATTTCAGCCTGGTCATCCCCCAGATGCCGGTTATCTAATAAACCTTCCAATCCTTGCACCAACTTTTGAACTTTTGAGCCATTTGTTTAGTGTGAGAGGGCAAGCCAAACCTGGCTTCCAGTAACAAACAGAGACACAGATTATACAAAATCCTATAGGTTATTTTTCCTGGTAATTTACTATTTATCTTTTCACAGTAAGTGTAATATATACTGTTTTGGAAACATTATAGTACATCACTACCAAATACCAAAATCAGCACCCCATACCTGTACTTGATTTTATGGTTTAAATGACATCATGACAAGCATTGTATTATTTGATCCTTACAACAGATCTATCAGCTAAGGAAAAGAACAAAAACAAAAACAAACCCCAAAGCATTAAACAAATGAGGAAATAAAAGCACAGGCAACTAAATGACTTGCCCATTGTTAAATCAGATTTGGCCTGAGGCTGTCTCTACTTTAAGTTCCTAAGAAACCTAACTTAGTAGATAAATAAACCTGATTACCAACTGGTCAGACCTTTTCCAAATAGGGCAAATGCTTAGCTATAACCAACCAAGCTACTTCTGTACTTTACTTCTTTGTTCTCTCTATACTCACAGCCCTTGTTGCAGAGCGGTGCTCTCTGAACCTCTTCTAGTTCTGAGTGTTGCTTCATTCATGAATCCTCTTTGCTCAATAAACTCCATAAAATTTTTGTTTAAATTTTTTCTTTTAACACCATTATTACACAGGGTATTCCCAGGAATAAAAATCTGGCCTTGTTCCTTCAGGATCAGAATTCTTTCAATTTTATGATTTTGCAAAATAATCCAATTTGAGAGTGTGGTGGTCTGCTGTGGCTAATGTCTGGAATCCTGTCGACATCGCCAGTTGTCTAGCTCTTAATCCTGTTCATGACGCCAATTGTAACGCTAGGTGACCACGCTAGTTGTTGGGCTCTTTTACCTTCTGGTTATCCTGCCACCGACTAGGCTGACTGTTGAGCTAGGGCTGGGTCTGGAGCTCCCAGACCCAAGCCCATTCACAGACTGGGTCACAAACCCTTCATATGCCAGGCTGGGTCTGTCTCTGTCTCTGTCTCCCAGAGAGCACTGTCCCTCATTTTCTTATCAAGTGATAAAGGAATCTCATGAAATATGCCACATTTCTCACTGTGTGGTAAATCTTAAAAGATCCCCAAACTGTCACTGCTGCTTCATCATCTTGTCCAAAAATCTAATTGGCTTTAATCTCTTTTCTATAGATGCAAAAGTCTAGTCATCTGAAAAAAAATAAAGTTTGATCTCACCTTCCTTTTTATGTCAATATGTTCATATTACCAATTAAGGAATTAAATAAAAAAGACATAAAACATTATAAAACATAAATTTTTATAACTCTGAAGTTGTAAATACTAACAAAACCTTGAGGCTATGAATTTCAAAACCCACTAAATGAGATCACATAAAAATTTAAACCTTCAATCCTGAGAAATAAATAAAATAAAAACAACATAAAATCAAAATACAACAAATCAGGAAAAATATTTGACATGTACAAACAGCTAATATCTGCAATGTCTATATGTAAGAATGCTTTGTATAGGTAAAATAACTTTTATATTTTAGTTTCAATGAAAAGACACACCCCTGGTTTTCTTACTTCCTCTCAATCTCCTTTTATTCATTCTTCCTCACCTTTCCAACCAAACATTACACTGAACTGTAGACCTGCCTTCCTATTTGACATCTCCACTTGAAAGTCTAAGAGGTATATACAAATTAATATAAAAGAATAACTCTTGATCCTTATCCCAAGTCTCAACCTGCCTCTAACCAATCTTTCACATCCCAATAAATGTCAATTACTTTCATCCAATTCCTCAAGTCAACTTCTTTGAAGTCATCTTTAGCTCCTCATTCATATATCACAAGTAATCCATCCCTGAGTTCTGTCACCTCTACTTTCAAAATATTTCTTGAATATGACAATTTCTGACTATATCCTCTTCTAATACCCTCTTCTAATTCAGGCCACTATCATTTCTTTCTTGGACTACTGCAATCACAGTACCCAGCATAATAAAGAATTTGTCTGATCTTTGTCTTGGGTTCCTAGGAAGGAGCTTTTAACTTGGAATTTCCTGAGTGATAGGAGTATCTGTTATTCATGGTGGGCCCCTGGGACAACACCTGAGGTTATGCTCACGAAGTGACTCATGGTAGTGCCTAGATGATTTCAGGATAGAGGCTGGCCGTGCTGGAAAGACCAACCATGTGACTAAAGGGTTGAGGGTTTGAGCTACATGATATCAATCTGACCTCCAAACCACCAGGCAGGGGAGAGGGGCCGAACACTGTGTTCAATCATGAAGCCAATGATTCAATCACCCAAGCCACTGTAGTGAAACCCCAATAAAAATAATAGACACTGAAGCTTGGTTGAACTGGTTGTTGAACACATCAGTGTGCTGGGAGGCTGACACACCCTGATTCTATGGGGAGAGGACAGAACTTTTGTTTTAAGGCCCTCCCAGACTTTGCCCTATGGGTCTCTTCTTCAGCCTGTTCCTAATTTGTGCCCTTTATAATAAAACTGTAATTGTAAGTATAGTGCTCTCCTGAGTCTGATTCCTTCTAGTAAATTACTGAACCTGAGGGGGTAGTGGGAACATCCAAATTTGTAACTAGTTGGTCAGAAGCACTGGTGGCCTGAGAATCCCAGAGTTTGCACCTAGGATCTGAAGTGAGGGGAGTTTTGTGGAGGACTGTATCTAGTAAGTGTGTGCATGTATGTGTGCCTAGTTAGCATCTAGACTGCAATGCACCACCTGCCACTTGTTACCATAGAATCCACACTCCTAATTAAATATCTTCATTTGTACTCTAGATCCCATCTTCCCTTAGCTACTGAAGGACACTGATTCATCAATTCTCCCCTTTCCTGTATCATCAAAATCTTGCTCACCACTACATAATTCATCTAAAAATGCTATTACTTCTCCTATCTTATTAACAGATTTTTTTAGATCTCACTTCCTCCAGTTACTAACCTATTTCTTTATTCCTAATAGCAGTAAAATTTCTCAAATGAGTTGTCTATATTCACTGCTCCTCTCACTCTGTCTTAGACCCATTCCAACCATCAATGACATCTACATTACTAAATCCAATGGTTAATTCTCTGTTCTCATCTTATTTCATGAACAAAATTTGACAGTTGATCATGCTCTCCTCCTCTTCCCTTACACCTGGTTTTTATTTAGCCTCAGAGTCACTCCTGCTTAGTCTCCTTTATTGGTTCCTCCTGTACACCCCAACCCTATAATGCTGGCATCCCCCAGGGCACAGTGTTTTGTCTTCTCTATCTATATTCACTTCTTTTGTGATTCAATCAATCCTATGGCTTTAAAAACATTTATATATTGATTACAACATTCCACATAGATGTGCTCAAGCAGGAGCCCTAGTGGCACCAGGTGAACAAAGCAGACCAGATAAGCACTGCAAAGGCTCTGGAACCTAAATTATCAGGACAGCCCCAAATAGTAGGCTAAACCTAAACATGGTGACTGCCTGCTAAAGCAGAAGACTTACACAGGTTATAGTTTCCTAACATAATATTCAAAATGTCCAACAATAAAAATACACGTGTCATAGCAAGAACAAGGAAAATAACAACTTGAATTTAAAAAGACTATCAAGAGATGCTAACATAGACACAAATCAGACGTTGGAATTACCTGATAAAGATTTTAAAGAAACCATTATAAAAATGCTTCAAAGAGCAATTATCAATTTTCTTGAAACAAATGAAAAGCTAGAAAACCTCACCAAAGACAGAAAACACAAAAAAGAACCAAAGGGTGACATCAGTTAAATGGTGGAGTAATAAGTACCTCCAAAAATCTCCTCCATAAAAGCTATAAGAACGCTTGAAAAAAACTGTCAAATCAACTTTTTCAGAACTCTGGAAATTAAGCAAAGGCTTGCAGCAATGTGGGAAGCATTTACTTTAAAAAAAATGATTGAATCTCAGGAAAAACAGCGAGCTTGGTGGCATTTTTAACTTGCCCTATTCTCACTTCTTACCCCAGATCCATGATAACCATGAAAACTAACAGTCTGCCATCACGGTGTAAAGCCTGGCAACCACTGAAAGGGGCAGAATGGGGTTGAAGCTCCTTAAAATCCCATTCTCTGAGAATTGTCATTATTTGACCAGTCTGGTGGTTCCTGAAAGAACCCACTCACAAGGCTATTTTTAGTTTACCTCACTTGGAGCTCAACCAGTATGCACAGACTTCTACCTGGAGGTGTTTGTTGAAAAAAAATCAGAGGCAACTGTTTAACATTATGACTGCCAGAGCTGGTGGGTAACAGTTAAGGCAAACAATAGGCTAGCCAAAAAGCTTCAAAAGAAAATGTGAGAAATAAGGTGTCCATGGAACACTTTGAAAAGCTCAAACATATTCCTGAGAATTTAGAAAACCAGACACATGAACAGAACTGTGTGCATGCCCAGAGCAGTGTATATGTTCAGGAAAGACCTGAGAAGGCCCTAAACTCTCACCTATGGCTAACCTTGAAGTGCTAAGCAAGCAAAAGGTGAAGGCTTAAGGTGGAGCAGTAAATCACATGGCTGAATGTTGAAGGCATGTCCAAGCAAGCATGCAGAGCCCCACAACAAAGACTGAGAGACTTGCTGGTTTTTAAGCAAACCTCTGCCCAATAAAAGGAAAAATAGTTTAATTTAAAAAATGGGGAAAGTATTTGAACAGATATTTCTCCAAAGAAGATATACACACAACCAATAAACATTTGAAAAGATGCTCAACATCATTAGTCTTTAGGGAAGTGCAAATGAAAACCACAATGAGATACCATTTCACACCTATTAGAAAGGGTAATTATAAAAAAGATGGACAATAACAAGTGTTGACAAGGATGTGGAGAAACTGAAAACCTCACACACTTCTGGTGGCAATGTAAAATGATGCAGCCACTTTGGAAAACAGTTTGGCAGTTTCTCAAAAGTTAAACATGGAGTTACCATATGACTCAGCAATTCTACTTCGTAGGTATACATCCAAGAGAAACGAAAGCTACTTCCACAAAAAAATGTGTACACAAATGTTCATAGTTTCATTATTCATAGTCACCAAAAAATGGAAACAACCCAAATGTTCATCAATGGATAAATGGATAAACAAAATGTTGTATATCCAAACAATGGAATATTATATAGACATAAAAAGGAATGAAGTATTCATACATGTTACAGTGTGAATTAACCTTGGAGACATTATTCTAAGTGAATGAAGCCAATCACAAGAGACCACATGTATTATTCTAATATGAATGTCCAGAATAAGCAAATCTACTGACAGAAGAACAGTGGTTGCCTATAGTGGGATACGGAGCAGGGGAGAATGGGAAGTGACTATTAATTGTTATGATGCTTCTTTTGGGGTGACGAAAGTGTTCTAAAATTAGATGATCA
The DNA here is from genome assembly GCF_027409185.1 of Cynocephalus volans. Lineage (NCBI taxonomy): Eukaryota > Metazoa > Chordata > Mammalia > Dermoptera > Cynocephalidae > Cynocephalus > Cynocephalus volans. The sequence continues at coordinate 151,722,020 of NC_084462.1, forward strand.
TGATGATGGCTGCCTAACAGAATATACCAAAAACAACGGAATTAAATACTGTAAGTGGGTGAATTTTTTGATGTGTAGGAACAAGTATGTCACTGGTCAGATTAGAAGGGTAAATTCTGGGGACTCAGTGGGCACTGTGGAAAATGAAATAACACATATAGTCTCTTTTTCAAGTGGTTTCGAAGAGAAGGGAAGAAGAGATTATTAGCATATACCTGGCTTTGCAAATCCTCTTCTGTATGTTGTTAATAAAGACTCCCATGAAGCATTAATATTTGTCCAAGAGAGGAAATAATATGAACTTAAAGATACATGTAGAATAGTAATTATGGCATATTTGACTGATGCATGATGAAGAGGTTGTATCTTTTGAATTCTTGCCAGTGGTGTTGGGTTTTAGAGTACTGAATGCAGGATTTTCCTCTACAAAATTATTTACATGTTTAGGGCCCATATTCAGAAACATGGTCCCCTAGGTCCAGTATAGACACAGGAAGCAGTTTAGAGTAACATACTTAGGAAAAAGGCTTCTGTGGTACTTTCCAGTCCATGAACTAAAACAAAGGAGGAAAACCCTAGAAAGCACTTCGATGCATAGTGGTTTTAAGACCTTGGCTTTCATGATTTCAAAAAGTAAGAAGCCAAATCAAACTGCTTCCATTGGACATGCTGGTGACCAAAAGCCAGTGCCCACAGTAACAATGCTTCCGAATAGCCCTCCCTTTGGGGACAGAGGAATCTGTAGGGAGGATAGTATTTACACATGCCTTTTTGTCATCTGCATAAATATAATTACTGTGTTATCTTTTAAAGGCAAACAGTTATCTTTAAACTCTTTTAAAAATATATAGGAAGTTTTCTAAAGATGAAAAAATCCATATTCATCAAAAATGAGTTAAAAAAAAAAACCCAATTACCTTTCTAAGATCACTTCTGTTCTTTAGTTCTGCATCAGTGCAAAAGCTGGTAACCTCACCTGTGCAAAAATCCACACCCCAAAGTAATAAACTACTCTGTACTTAAAAGAAAGCAGCTTTTGTTCATATGCTTTACTTAAATCATTTGTTGACATCAAGGTTTGCTGAAGCAAAATAACTTGCTCATGGTCAAACAGCAAATAAAAGGAGTTGTCTAGATTCCAACTCTGACTGGTCTTATGTCAGCCTCAACCTGCATTTTCATGACATCTTCAGGGAATTCAGTATAGAACCGGATGAGACCATATAAACACGAAAGCTGCTAAGTGCTTTATAAATATAAACTATAACACAGCGACCACTCAAGAGCTGCTACAACGTGGCAGTTACCGTGCTAAACACTTTATTCACAAAGTCTTGTTTAGTTCATAGCAACACTGGAAGAATTTTCACAAACTAGGAAGCTGAAACCAGGAGACACCAGAAATCGTAGTTAAATTAAATACATCTAGTCCAAATGATCCAGACTGTCATCAAAACGCAGCGGGGGTTTAAAACGTAAGTTTAGCAATCATCCAGACTTGGGTTAAACTCTGGTTCTGATACCGTTCTCTGAGCTTCCGTTTAACTCAACTGTGAATCGGGGACATTAACAACGACCGCGTTCGACGCTGGGAAAAGATGCTACGCTCACAACTAGGCAGATCCTATTAACTACCAGGAAAGGGGAGAGAGGGACCGAGTTCCCCCTACGAGGTGGGGGGGAGGGGGGAGAACACTAGAAGAAAGACTGCCTGAAAGCTCTCAATCTATCGCCAGCCCCTTCCTGGCCCAGGTCCCGGTCCTCGGCCTCAAGGACTAGATTCCCCCGAGCTTTGATGCAGTCAAGCAGGAGGTCCCGCCCCTCCGGCAATCCCGGCCTCACTCCTGACTCCACTCACCAACATGGGGACTCCGTAGCGAAGGGTCTTGTTCTTGCGCAAGGCGCGCATCGCCGCGGGTGCAAACATAACTTAAGTCTCCGACTCGTTTAGACGCCCTTCCAAGCAAACCCAGCGCCGCTTCCCGATCTCAGCGGCTCAAGCTCCAGCCCAGACGAAGCCGTCCTTGACCCACCTCCTTCCCTTGGCTGTTCGGTGAGGGGTCCGTTACTGATAGGCCTCCGCCAGGCAAAAGCAATCGATTCATCGTAACATATTCGAGCGTCCGCCCAGGAATTGCGGCGTCAGCGCTTTGGTTCCGGAACTCCGGCATGCAGTTGAGATGTAGGGACTTAAATCTGGTTCGCGGTCACCATCAAACTGATATAGAAACCGGTACCTTTCATGTTCTCGGTCTTGCCTAGTGTCTTCTTAGGATGTTCACTGGAACATAACAACTCAATAAAATCAGCTAAGGAAAAAAATGGTATTTTGAAGCTCGTCCTCTAGTCTTTGTGCCTATTTGTGGGATGGGGAATGTACCAACTTAATGAAGATTTAAAAACAAAAACAATAAGTTGCTGGGAATGTTAGATTGAATATAATCAGTGTAGTGTCTTATTAGTTATCACTGACTCTTTAATACTATCGATTTTACTGCGAGATGGCCTGTAATCTTCATTTATGAATGCTTATTTCGCACTGATTCAACAACCCTGCAGGCCACCTTTTTGCATGACATTACAAGGTTCTAGGAACCTAGAGATGAAAAGATATGACCCCTACATTAAGGAAACTGGCGATCTAAAGGGCAGACAGACATGTCTAAATTATTGTGATAGTTTAGGAAACAGGCCCACTTGTACCATTTGCCAGGGTGAATCAGAAGAAGCCTCACCTAGAGTACAGGTGACGTAGAGTAGCAGCTCCTGAAATCTGTCCATCTGTCCCTGTCTCTCTATTGCCACTGAAATGTTTCTGGTTTAATCCCTTATCATCTTTCCACCTATTAAAGTAGCCCCCTAAGTGTTCTCCAGAGGAGAAACTCCAGATCTACCTTTAGGATGCTCCAATGATATCCATGTCTATAAGACCATATGGTCAAAACAAACAAACAAACAAACAAACAAAAAAATCACGAATATTAATTCTCAAGTCTATCTTCCATACTACCGAAAGTTATGTAAGAGACTTGAACAATGATGAGATTCTCCTGCTTTTCCATACAGTATTCACTCCAATTTTCTTAGCAAGGAATTTAAGGCCTTATGTAACATGACTTTGGCCTGCCTTTTCTGCCACCATTCACTCCATACTCCACTGGAGGATATACTATTCCTTGAGTATTCCATGAACTTCCACATCTTTAAAATGCAGCTCCAGTGACTCTAGTTCTTGAAGCCTCCCTCAGTCCACAGGCAATGTAAATTATATTCCCTCTTCAGAGCTCCAGTAGCCTTTGACTAAATTATATAAAAGAGCACTGTCACACTGTATTATCATTTTTAGTGCATAAAGTCATTATTACTCTGACTGGTGGTCCCTAGCGTCACTCTCTCCCACAAATCAACCAATTTATAACTATAAAAATTTAACAACAGCCAAGCTGGGGCTGCTGGAGCTCAGGGGAAGAGGAGGAGAGACCTACTGAGTTCATGAAGGGGGAGAAGCCTCGATGAAAGAAAGAAAAAATTGCTTAGAGCATTTTGGCTGCAGCCACTTTAAGGCTGGAACTGCTGAGCACATGGAGCAGATGCCAGCAGAAGCCGCAGCTGTGCCCTTCAAATCAAGTTGCCTGGAGGCAGCAGGGGAGAAGAGGGCCTTGGTGGCCCCCAGGACAGTAGGACTACTAATAGGGTTCCCGTGGACCCACGCAGGAGCAAGGAGCCAGAACAGCTGAAAAAGGGGAGCCATTCAGAGGCCAGTGAGTCATTGCAAGGGACCAGCACAGGACCCATTGCATGGGAAGTGTTTGGAGCACGTGCAGTGGGGGAGATGGGCCCACTGCGAGAACAGTGGGACACAGCAAGGACAGCTGATCTACACCCCTAATCAGCACAGGACCACTCAGAGGAGACTGGTCGGGAATGCAGAATAGCATGGGGTCCAATTGAATCGAAAGATTCAAGCCCAGATCAGAGTTTCTTGCACAACCCAAGAGCCAGAAGTACCTATAAGATCAGCCATTAAACCCTGAGCTGCACAAAACGTCTTCCCTTGGGAAATAGCAGCAAAGCAGCAATTTAACTCAACCACACAGCTCAAGTACTGGTTCCCACAGGAAGTTCCCCCATTTTAGAAGTAAGCAAAGGACAAAAAATTAGTTCTGGTCCAGGCACACTACCACCGCCTTGGGGCCCCACCTGGTGGCCTTGGGCATCAAGCAGGGGACTGGAGACCCTGCCCACACCCAGGCACAACTCCAGCACCTCAGGGTCCTGCCTGGGGACCCAGGGAATGGAGCCGGGGACTGGACTCCCCACCACAACCAGGTAAACGGCCAGCACCAAGGAGCATGCCAAAAACATCACCTCTATGTGGGTGGTCCACCACGGCCACCACAGTAACTACAGCTGCTGCAAAAGAGGTTAGATGTCACAACCACCACGCAGATGGTCCACCAGCCTCTAGAGTGCATTGACACAAGGAGAATCACTAGTAGAGATAAAGAAAAGAAGAGGGTGTCTTTCTCCACAAAGCCCATTCCAAAGTAGCAGAAGAAGCAGCTGCTCTATGATAATACTGGGAGACCTGAACACACCTTTCAGCATTGGACAGATCATCTAGGCAACAAATCCACAGATTAACCATTACTCTTTTAGAGGGAGAGAAGAAATCTAGGGTTATCAGTGGTGGGAGGGGGGAGGGAGAGGGGGATGGGGAGAGATTGGACAAGGGGCATAAAGAATAAGTACAATTTGTAACAATATACATGCTAATAATATTGATTTGATCCACATATGTCAACATTGAATCCCAAAAATATGTATAATCAATTATGATTCAACAACAACAAAAATAAAATAAACAAATAAACTAAAAAGGAGAGCAAATAAGGTTAGCCTGTTCTCTCACCATGTGATACACTGCATTGCTGTAGAGAGTCACCACCAAGAACAAGACCCTCACCAGATGAGCCTGCAGACCATGGACTTCCCAGCCTCCAAAACTATAAGAAATAAATTTTATTTCTTCATAAATTACTCAGTTTCAGGAATTCCATTATAAGCAAGAGAAATGGAGTAATACAATCAATCTTTCCATTCAATCTCATTTCTATGGCTAAAACTAGCATGGCTAAGAGTTGGCCTCTCAGATTCCAGTTCAGTCCAATTTGAAACCAGTTAAGTCCTTGATGTTATTCAGTGAGAAAATTAACTATTTCTCCCTTAATGCACATTTCCTTATGATAGTGATCATGAACATTCTAGCTTTAGAATTATTTCTGTATTTGCCTTATCACTTTTTATGGAATGTAAGCTATGGGATAAATGGGACCATGTCTAATACATTTCTGTTTTTCATGATTTCCTTCATAGTGTTAAACCATAATCCATAATTTTTTTGAAAACAAATGAAATGGCAAGAGCTTCCCATATCATGCTATACAGTGAAAAATCCTCCATTAGTGATTCCCAAACCAAACAAAAATCTGTTCTGCAACATTTTGGAGAGAATCAAAGGGATAACTATTCTGTACAAAAGTGTTAGAGGTCTCTTCTGTACAGACTAATGAAACCAAAAGGAATTCAAAGTCAACTGCAGTGTCTTGAAGTGCAGTATAACCTACATTACAACAAATTTCAACAGGTAGAGCAAAGTAGGAACTTTAACCTTCCATGGCCATGGGACTAAAATCCATCTGAAAGAATTCTGTTTAAATACAGTTGGCCTCCATATCCAAGGGTTCTGCCTTGGAATATTCAACCAACTGGGGATTGAAAATAAATGGGAAAAAAACAATGAAGTTTCCTGGAACCAATCCCCAGATTCTGAGAGATAATTATATCATCAATTAAGCTAACTAGGGCTTATTGGGTAGGTGGATGTGTGCTTTTGTGATATGTCAATGGTAAAACAGGATCTTATCTATTGAATATTATGTTTTTAAAAATTCCATAAGTTATATTCAGAAATATAAAGACAAATATTTAAATCTGAAGCAAGTAAAGCATATTTTGTGTTGTTTTAGGTGCTTGAATAATATCTGCTTTAAAAAAAAGATTAGTAAAATATCATTGTACTACACAAAGTTTCCTATAAAACAAAGTACAGTGCACATCCAATAAAACTAGAACTTGACACCTCAAAAATGAATCTACTTTGTAACCACTTCAAAATCAAATTAACACTATTTTGAATAACCACCAAATGAAGGAGGATATCAAAAGAGAAATTCTGCTACATGGCTATTAATAAAAAGAAAAAAAACTCATACAAAGTCCTATGACAGCACATGACTAAAAATAAATATCAAACTTGTGGGCAGGAAATGAAACCAAAAAACCAGAAAACCAAAAAAAAAAAAAAAAAAAAAAAGGCAAAAGAAAGCATAAAGAGGGAATTAAACAAAATAAAAGGTAAAAAAAGAAATAGAAAACAAAAAAAAAAGAGAGAAGAATGGATTATTAAAACCAAAAGCTAGTCATTTGGGAGAATCAACGAATAGATTAGGGGAAAAAAATTTTAATGTTAGGAATGAGATAGATAATAAAAACAGATATATAAGAAAGTTAAAAGGATTACATGAGAATTTCATGTTCTAATCTACTACAATAAATTGAACAGCTGGAGAAATTGGTGTTTTTTGTGATAAAACATAATCACTTAAAAGTCATATATACCAATTACTAAGAAATTTGGAAATTTAACATTAAAAAAGGACTAGACACTAGGCTGTAAACAGAGGAGGAAAATTTTGTCTTAATTGAACCAAACCGTGACTATCTTTCAAAAGTCTAGTGAAAAACTTTTTTTCCCCAGGGGAACAGACACTACAAGGTTTAATGACAGTGGAAATAGAATATATTTTATTTCTCAACATCCATCACAACACAAAATTCTCTTGGAAAGACACTTTATGATCATGTACTCATTGTCTAAAAGAACTTAACTCTACTTAACACATCCCCAGAAATGCCAGATTTATGTAAAGTCTAAAATAAATTTCCCAACTTCCTAAAATAATGCTGAGGTAAATAAAAGCTTTTTATATTTTCACTGTTTCACCAATCTGACATTCACTTTGTTCTAGCCAAGACAAGCATTAAATGACCCCTACAGTGATGCTGTTAAATTTCCTCATACAGGTACTTGTACTACAGTATCCCCTTCCCACCAGAGCCAAAATACTTGTTTCATACATCTTCCATTCCCATGAGAAATTTTATTTCTTTTCTATTAAAATTTTCATGGGGGTTATTATATAGGTATTTTTACTGGTACCTTCATGAAATTTACCATTTTAGGGATTCAAAAGCTTTCTTCCTCTGACTCTATGTATGATCTAGAAGCTGAAATCAAAGACTTACTTTGCTAGTCGTATGAAGGTTTCGGAAAGCATTCAGGTTCTTACGGCCTGTCCTTTATGTCCTCTGTGGATGCAAAACTCTTTACTTTATATATGTCGAGTGTCCTTCAGAAAAAATTATCTACCTTACAGAGTTAATGCCCAGGGAAAATTTAGAAATTCAAGAGGAAGGATTGCAGACTAGAGCAATAATGAGGGAAAAAAGCAAATTTGAAAATGAAAGTAAGTAGTTGGTATTAGGATGGGCTTGTTGATGGTGAAGCTAGAGGTGAAAGTGTTAATTTGTGGAGGATTCTGCAGAGAGGCACATTGGGCTGTGGGGAGAAGCTTCCTGAAGTGTGACCAGGAAAGGGCCAGAAGGATGAATCTGGGGAAGGTGCCCTCAGAACCAGACAAGCTTGAAAAGAGAGAAGTCTTCACTGAGGAAATGACAGTATGTTGGGAATTTAGCCAGAGTATTGGTGAGAAAGAAAATATACACACTTTAGTTTGTGAGAAAGCCCTGAGGTGAGGAGTCTGGCATTTTTGAGTAACTGAAAGGCCAAAAGAGGATAGGGAACACAGATAGGTAGAGCAAGGAATTAAATAAGTTTGGAGAAGTAGGCAGGAACTAAATCATGCAGTACCTGATAGGTTAAGCCAAGTGTATTAGCCCGTTTTGTGTTGCTATAACAGAAATATCTGAGACTGGGTAATTTATAAGGAAAAGAGGTTTATTTGGCTTACAATTCTGGGACAGCTGCATCTGGCACAGGCCTCAGGCTGCTTCTACTCATGGCGGAAAGCAGCAGGTACAAGTAGATCACGTGGTGAAAGGAAGCAAGAGAGAGGAAGCAAGAGAGAGGGAGAGGAGGTGCCAGGGTCCTACAAACAACCAGCTCTCGTGGGAACTAAGAGTGAGAACTCACTCATTACTCCCCCCACCTAGGGAGAGCATTAATCTATTCATGAGGGATCCACCCTCATGACTCAGTTTCCAACACTGCCACACTGGGGATCAAATTTCCACATGAATTTTGGAGGGAGCAACACATCCACATTCCATCACCTAGTATTTTAGACTGAATCCTAAGAGCAACGGGAAACTTTTAGAGGATTTTTAAGCAGGGGAGACATGATTGAACCTATGTTTTACTAGGTTCTTTTCAGATAGTTTCTGGAGAAAAATTGAAGGGGACCTAGTGAATAGTGAAGAGGGCAGTTTGGAAGCTAATGCAATGGACCAAGTGAAATTAGATGGGGGTTCAGATTAGGATTCAAGGAACAATGTAAGCAGTTGGTAATAGTGGGAGACAGAATTAAATGCTTAAAGCAAACAGGCCATAGAATTAACAGGCTCAAGGACTACTGGGTACCCACAGTCATACGATGTGGCTAGAGACACCAGTACAGATCAATAGCCTTTGCTTTAGAAATAGGTGCTGTCCAGCAAAGCCGGTTTAAAACATGTTTTCTATAGAGTGCTTCCTAATTAACCACTGACGTCATGTACAAAGTTTGAAATGCAGCTCCACTGTAGTTGAGGATAGATGAAATTTGTGATATGAAAGAATCACTCCCCATTAACTGCTTGGGGCCCTGGCAGGTAATTTTGCCAACCCTAGCATGCAGTGCTAGGAGGTAGCCATTATTTTAACTAATTTATTATGGGCTAGGAAATCAAGCTTTTTAGAAAGGTATATAAAACAAAATGAAGGATTTTTTTTGTGTGCACAGATTTGGTGATACCTGTTTTGGTTGCTTGGGCTTTTCATTTCTGTTGTTGTTTTGCTTTCTTTCTTGTTCTTCGCTGTTTTCTAGATAGTTCAGATTACCTTTGGATATCTCAGTCATTTCGGAGTAAAGCAGAAATAGAGGAACAATAGTAGCGGTAGTGTATGAGCCATGTTTTTTATTTTCTGTATGCTGATGCTTTGACATCTGGGGCATTGCTGACCCTGGAGGGATTGTCTTTCCCAGGGTTAGCCAATTCTTAGAGATAGTAAACAACTCACCCACGAGTGTACTTTTCAAATACATACCAACCAATCCAGAGCCCACATCCAAATCACCTCCTTTACCAAACTCCAGGCCATTATCCACCTTCCCTAATCACCCCAGGGCCAACTAACTGACATCTAGGGACATCCCCTATGCCACAGAGCCCACTGAAATTACTCAAACCAGCCAATTCTAAACCTGCATACCCTGCTTCACCTGTTCCTTCCCATGGAAGCCACAATAAAGGCTCTTGTCCAGAGTTCCTCCCTCTTTCTCTGCCTCCTGACCAACCCTGGTGCTTCCCTGTGTAGCCCCCTATGGCAGAATGTGCCCCCTTCTCTTGGGAACTGTAACAAACTATCTTTTCAATGGCAATCATTTCCTGATCTTTTGGCCTTATTATACCTGAAATTTTCTATTAATACACAATATTAAGGCAGGTAGGACAAAACTAACAATACTTACTCATTCCCTATCTTCCATTTGCACCTGGAGACACTTTTGCAAATATTACCAAATAATTTTCCCATGAATAAGTTATTCTTCTATATACATTATTTTCCTCTTAAATCCAAAAGGCTAAGGTAACGTGGTAGAGTAGAAAAAGCACAAAAAAAGTTCTGGTTCTGGCTTCACATCTTGACTCTTTTAAAACCTAATGTTAACTAGGGACAGTAACTTTACATCTCTAAAGTTCTATTTTTCTATCTTTAAATTGGGAGAAATAATTTTGATCTAATAGGCTTATTTTGAGTGTTAAATGAAATAACTTCTATAAAGTGAGTTCTCAATATAGCTGGTATTTTTATGTGAATCCTTGAATCTGGAACGTTGTCCTGGCCATGATGGGTGCTCAATCAAGTCTGACAATGGTCACCGTTCAACTCATTTCCAAAATTACACCAGAAGAAATTTCTGAAGGACTTTCCCTGGCTTCTCTTTCTTGAAGGAGATTTTTTTTTTTTTTCAGATTCCTAGGAAATGTGGCAATGCTCTTCAATTTTGGACTCAAAGGGGTCAACATTTGGGAGCTTTCTCTTCTAACGGTCAATTTCAACCTGCAATAGTCTATGCCAGTGGTCCTCAAACTATAGTCTGGCAGGACCTCCTAGTTTTGTAAATAAAGTTTTACTGGAATACAGTCACACCCCGTTACTTATATATTGTCCATGGCTGCTTTCACACTACCACTGCAAAGACATAAGGCCTGCAAACCTAAAACATTTACTATCTGTCCTTTAAGAAAAAGTTTGCTGACTCCAGGCCTTTGTTGCCTGAGGTCTGGTTTATTACTGGGGTGGATTTAAAATGCCCACAGTCTCTACACTACTCCCATCAAGAGGTAGAGTTGAAGTCTCCTTTCACAGTGACTACAGGCTTGGCCATGACTTGCACTGGCCAATGAGACATTAGCAAATGTGATGTCCACATTGGGGCTTGCCTTCTTGGAAGGCTTCCTTGAGATCCCCAGTGCTGGGAAGAAGCTCAATCTCGTCTACTGGAAGATGAGAGGTCATGTGGAGAAGAACGAAGGCATCCCAGTCAACAGCCAGCACCAACTGCCAGACATGTGAGAGAAACCGTCTTAGACTATCCACCTCGCTCAGCCATCAGACAACTATAGCTGCATGAATGACCCAGGTGATATCAGCAGAAGAAACATTCAATCCACTAACAGAATCTTTAAAACATTTTTAAAAATATTGTTTTAAGCCACTTAGTTCTGCAGTGGTTTGTTACGTAATTAATAACTGGCATACCTTTGCTCATCAAGGAAGCAAACGGCCATTCTATATACACCACAGTTATAGACTAGCAATTTGACTCCAGGTCTAAACATTGCTTAAGCTGTGTGACAGAGCAATGATGACCAATGTAAACTGACTTTTCTCTTCATATCAAACTTATATACAAACTTAGGCTAAAGGTCAATATTCAGTTCTTATTCATCCTGTGGCACAAACCCATTTCTGCCTTCTATGTATCTTATAAGGCTTTGGGGGATAAAGGGGATACAAGTAAGATGGTAAATGTTTGCCATTGCTTTCAAACATTGTACATATTGAATGTACTGCTATTGTTATAGAACATTTAACTTAGTGAAGTCAATTTCCTATTAACCACAATGGAAGGCGGTGACAACATGGTTGAATCAAATTAAGTAAACTTTAATTTTCTGTAATGGTGGAAGTAGACTCCTCATTGGCTTGAAGTAAATTACCAGGACTGGCACTGACTAGCTATACATCTTGAGCAAGTTTTTAACTTCTTTAAGCATCAAGTTACCTCATCTACAAAAATGGGAATATTGACACTGCCTTGCATAGCTGTGAGAACTTGACATTAGTTGCACAAAAAGGTGGCCCAATGCAGTGCCTGGCACCATGCAGAAGAGAGACAGGATAGTGTTATGGTGGTGCGTGCAGGTTCTGAAGCCAGACTGCCTGGGTCTAAATGTCAGCTCTGGCACTTAACACTGTGTAACTTGGGCTAGTTACTTAACCTCTTTATGTCTCCCTGATCTCATCTATAAAATGGGGATGACAACCATAGTTATCTTAGAGTTGTTGTGTGGCTTAAATGAATACAAAGGGCTTAGAACAGTAGCTGAGATATTGATAAGAGCTCAATAATTGTCAGTCCGTTATTATTAGCAGTACATGAGTGTCCTGTTCCTTTTCACGTATGTGAAAGCTAAGCCTCGAATTGATAATTTAGATTTCTTTCCTTTTCGTTGTTCTATCAGGGATTTTACTGTAAGAAGGTGGCAGAAAAATAAGGATAGGGCCGAGCCCGTGGCGCACTCGGTAGGGTGCTGCGCTGGGAGCGCGGCGACGCTCCCGCCGCGGGTTCGGATCCTATATAGGAATGACTGGTGCACTCACTGGCTGAGTGCCGGTCACGAAAAAAATGACAAAAAAAAAAAAAAGAAAAGAAAAATAAGGATATACTTAATCAACAGTCTATAAAATAAGGTGAAAAAGAGATTGTAAAGATTCAATGACAAATTTAACAAGCTTTTATTGAATGTCAATACTGGGTAGGCATAGTTAGACCCACTCTCATTTACTGTATCTGTTATGAAATAGCAAAGCTTGAGAGAGATTATCATGGATCTTGATGGACTCATTAGCATATTCAATCTGAAGTAATATTCCCTAGATAATATGGTTTTATGTCCACATTTCTTCCAAATTCTTATAGGGCACCTATTTGATCTGAGAAATGGACTGCTGTTTCCACCCAGGGATGCAATGTAACATTAAAAGCAAAGCAGAAAGAAAGCAAAACAAAATAAGGTTCATAAGGAAAATACCTTATAAGAATAACATGGCCTGGAGGTAAATTCACATATATTCAGGAATAAGAAACCCATATTCAAATCAGCATTTCAGATATGGGATTCAATTCTGAGTCTTCACATGCAAATCTGCAAACTAGGAAGAAGAATCATACCATTTTCCTGTGGTCAATAAATTTAATGACTACAGCAAATACAAAGTTCTTTTGTAAATGACTCTGTGAGTTAATGATTGACTTACATTTGAAAAAATACTTCAGCTTTCTCCCCTTCCCTTTTTCCCTGCCCCCCCCAAAAAAAACATTAACAGGAAATCTTTTAGAATCTTTTAGTATCACCAAGTGCATCAAGTAAGCAAACCAAGTGCTTTGTGATCTATATATAAATATCAACATCATACAAGTCCACACCAGTTAAGAATCTGATTCCGAACAGAACAGAATTCCTTAAAATACTGTCTTTCTTTTGATCATAATTGTACTTTTGGATGTGTGCTGGTCTCAAAAGATATGCAGTTAAAAGAGGAACAGTAAAAGGGGCTTACCCCAGGATAGCAGCAACTCCAACTCTAAAGCTATTAAAAGTAAGAGGTACAGAGCTTCGAAACTCAATAGTCCACTTCTAGGTGATGTTATTAAAATAAGATCACCTACATATATTCTCCCACTTTCAGATGCTGAGCTGTTTCATCTTTGAGTAACTATATTTTAGTTACCTTTGTATCTTCAGCATCTAGCATATTGTAGACACTCATTAGCTATTTGCTAAATGAAGTATAAAACCCTCATCTGTCCAAAGATAAATTTCCACCAAAGTTGACAAGAATAAAATCTTTATTGGCTCTACATGAGACTACACGAACCCCACTTTCCCACATACTTGACAGCCTATAGTTCCTTATGTTGTTTCATTTCTTTAAATATATTTTAAAACTGCTTATTTACACAATAAAAACAACATCCACCATCAAAAAACATGTCTCTAGTTTAGAACTATAGGAATTAATCTCAGAATTCCTCTGATTGGATTTGACATTAGGTCTCAGATTGTTCTGTGGAATCTCCCAATTCCAATAATGATGCTTGCAATACCCTTCAGCAGTCAATCAGTTCTTCTGGTCTTTATTCAAGGCTCAAAGAAAGAAGACGGAAGTAGACTGAGATAAAAAAAAATTTTGCATGTATTCATGTAGTGGATACATTCAAGACATAAATATGAGACAGAAAGGGAACCTCTGCCACAGACTAAATTTGATCATGAAAGCTCACCTCTCCGGAGGAGCCTTGATTTTCTCATTTCTAAGACAGACTCATCCTATAATCTTTCTGGTTCCCTTTTAGCTTCAACATTCTATGATTTGGTCCTAATGTAATCGATGCACAAACTGAAACACTCACTAATCATACATTTTGCTGGAGATTGATGTCCGTAGCAAATCAGGAGTGAAAGAATGTTGCACTTCTTATTTCATATCTACACTTGGGGCAGAAGCTGAGAGGTGGGCTCTGAAAAGGCCCAGGTGAAGTTCATTTATTTGGCTGAAGCAATGTCTGTATGTAATTTAATAACTTAAATAGAGTTGAGGTTTAAATGCCACAGAATATTTTCAACTAAGGCTGCACACTGGAGTCACCTGATGAACTTTATTTTACAGCTGCCTAAGTCCCACCCCCAGAGATTCCTATTTAATTGGTTTGAGGTGCAGCCTGGACATTAGAGAGAAGGGAACAACTATTGGCACAGAGAGTAAATCTTAAACAATTGTGTAAATCAGAGTCACCTGGAGGGACTGGGTGCCATGCTCAGAGTTTCTGATTCAATAGGTCTGGGATGAAGCCCCCAAATTTGGTTTTCTAACAAGTTCCCAGGTAATACTCATGTTTTTGTCCAGAGATCTCACTTTAAGAACCACTGCCAGTGAAGAAATATTATCGATGCTGGCACCTGAATCTGAATTTCAGTCCTGATCCTATTATTACCACCTATGTAACCTTAATTTATTCTTTCATCTTTAGTCTCTTTATAACAACACTCAGATCTCAGAGTTGTGAGGCATGAACAAATAGTGTACACTCAATCAGGGTTTGGTACAGTCCCTGGCACAGAATGCAATAATAAATACAAACTTCCCTTTTCCACTATACATGACTAGATGGTGCAATTAAGTTAAATTCATAGTAAAGAAGTTGAAACTTTGCAGGAAAAGAAAATAGAGACAATTGAAGTAAACAATATCTTATTAGAATTATATATATAATAAAGAATGATAGAGAAATGTTTTAAGTAGAGTGCCTTAAAAATGCCTTCATTCAATTTGCAGAACTTTGAACATAATAATTTAGGTGGTAATAACATTAGATACAATCTATAAAGTGGTAGGAATGAATATTGGATTCAATCTATAAAGAGCATGAATTTTTTACAACATATAATGGATTCTGATACCTCATCTATAACTTATTTTCCACAGAATCAGAAAAATGTAATTGAATAGCATACCTGCCTAAAACTTTATATATTGGTCTTCAAATGCTGTTTAATTTCTGAGAAAACCTGAATTATGAAAGTGCATCAGAATTCCTATTATCAACCAAAGCAAAACTTCTACCAATGATGTGATAGGTTTATTTATTTTTTTTATTTACACATACCAGTGAACAAAAAACTAAATAGCTTTCTTTCTTGCTTGCCATTTGCTTCACTTTGTATGTCTCAAAGTCCTCTCAGGAGTTAATGTCCAAGCCCTGAGGAGAATCCTGGGTGATAAGCAGACCCACTGCAGAATCTCTGCAGGTGTCTTCAGATATAGGGAGGGCACTACAGGTTGCTGCCTCCATTGTGGGGCTACTTGATGTGAGAACTGGAACACTGTCAGTGTTTCTCTGCAGAACCTACAATGAGTCCAGTTGTCTAAGTGAATCTCAAAGAAACTGATTAGTTCAGGCTGAAAGGCATAAGTTATATCACGATTATCTAAAGCATGTTTTTCTCTGTACCAACAGTTGACCCAGAGGCAAGTTCTTTCTGAACCTTTTATTTTTTAAAAGGCTTCCTTTTCCAATCTAGCCTGATGCCATATATGTGACAGCTTTCTACCTCTGAATTTCTTTTTAAAAAAAAGTGATGGTTGTCTGCATATCTTCTTTGTTGCTGCATGTTCTGCATAATACTATTTCTTTTATTATTGTTTTTTAATTATTACTTAACCTGATGATGTACTTTTAACTTTTCACCCTTTTATGAATTCTCTTAAATAGACTGAGATCCTCAAGAGTTCTTCCTCTATGAGTTCCCTTCCTCCATGGAACTTTCTCAAGTGCCCCAATTCTCAGTAACTTTTCTCTTTTGCTGTCTGCAATATAAACTTGACACCGACTTAACATTGCCCAGCCTACGTGGCTAATTCCATTTTAAGTATTCTCTTCTCAACTGGAACTAAAAGCCCTTTAGGATAGAGGGTATGCATTTTACTTCTTTTTAAAAGGATCTTAACAAAGCTGATGTTCAATCAACATTTGTTAAATGATTACTAGACTGTCATTCTAAAAATTCGGTACAATTGATTGCCTGAGGGAAAGTGCACATAATATTGCTGTCAAAATTAGATAAGGCCTACAGCCTGGCCAGTAGATTTGGAGAATGCAAATGATTTTCTTAAAGCTAGAAAATTAGCCTTGGTTCAGCTATCCTTAGTGCTTTAAAACCAACCTTAAATACCACATGAACAGAATGGTTCCCACCTTATCAATATCCCTAGTTTTCCCTAGCGTCCATTCATCCATATCCTTCTCTCAGGCTTTCCCCATGAAACACCTTCCAAATTTCCCTACCTTGTAAAACAACAACAAAAAAACCCCTCTTTTTCCCCCTGCAAAATGGTCTATTAATTAAAAGTCTTAATCAGTATTTAGAGCCTTTCAAAAAAATGAGTAATCCAGGCCCTCTCAACTAAATCAGAAGCAGAGGTGATTTCGTGACCAACCTGCCAGGGAGGCAGTTCCTTCTCAGGTTTTGCCTGTTACTAGAAACCAGACTGGTAGATAGCCTGAGAAGGTTTAGGTGCCACCTTGTAGGCACTATCTTTTGTCCCTTTACAGTTTTCTCACTGGGTTGATTTAGCTCCACCAGTATAGATCTGACCACAACCATTTCAGCTGATCCTTTACAGGACTGAGAGTTACCAAAAAAGTCACTAGAGTACCCAGAGATTGGTAAGATTTATCTTTATACCTCAAAAGTTTTTTGAGCAGATTGACTTGAGCAGAGGTGGATTATGGCAATTTACCTCAACTTTACCATAGCTATTGTGAGAAGAAATATTGTTCTAAGATTTTCAATTAGTTGCTTCAGTCACTTTTTTAATGATTCAGATAGAACATGTTCTTTTAAGGCTCACTCCCTTGTTCCTATTATATATGCTCCATAATCACCTCTCCAAATTCTTCAGTTAAGATCATCCCTTAGATCAGAAACCTAGAAACCACAGAGTGATTCTTTCACCTCTTTAATTCTCTATAAGGCATCACCAATATACTATTTTATATGCATATGTATGTGTGTATGTGTATTTGCTTTTTAAAAAAAGTAAAAATGCTCTTCTCATTGTCCTTTGTCCAATATAGGCACCTAGGTATGTAGTCAGAAATTAAATAAGGCCACAAAAACTTCCCAAGGAAGTTCATTAAAAAGAAAAATCCTCTCTTCCTCTCATTTCACACAGCTGGTCTTTAAGGCATGCCAGCTAAGAAAAAAGTATCACCCATGGTGACAGGAAGACTGGACCTTTCCCTCTTTGGGTGGTAGCTGAATTTCTATTGGCAGTCCTAGTAAAATATATAACTCCTCATTTGTTCTAAGTAAGTCTTTTCTTCAGCTTTCCTTCAAACAATACTTTTACTCTCCCATTAGAATATGAAGATTTGGAGACTGAATAACAAGATGGGTATCAGTCACTTTAAATCATGTGTTGGCTACACAGAGAGAGGAAAAGATATGGGAGAATGGCAGGGAAGGAGGGTGAGGAAATTTGTCTTCACTGGGAGCATGGGAAGAAACAAGCTTTTCAAAGTTGTTGCCGGTATCTCATGAAGGCCCAGGCTGCCACCATGGTGAGGGCAAACACTGGCACAAGCACCGTAGCTATAGGAATACCACTTGGCTCTCCTTCACTTCGATGTCCTATAGGTCCATTCTGCACCTGTAACTGGAAGGGGAAGAAAAATGTTAACTCTAGTGACTAATGTGCATTTATCACAATCAAAATGTCCAGGTAGACACATCAGCTGGGTCTATAGTCTCTAGACCACCTAAAGCTGTAAACCTCAAGCTCTATCTAGCAGAAGACGTACTCTTCTTGTCCTAAACTGATGCACCAGTGTCACAGGTTCTTTGGAAAGAAAACAGACCTGATGAGAAGGCATTTAACCTTTCTGTGCTACTGACCTAAAGGGACCCCGGAGGGTAAGACAGATAACTTCTTTGTATTTCTGTACTGCCACCACCTCTCTATATGTATAACATATCAGAAAAATGAAGATATGAGTTAAAACCTATTGATCCTATGGGGAAGCTAGTGGGGGATGGGGAGGAGGGCATCTTTCTGAAAATGCTTACTTACAAAGATTATCAGTCATCAGAATGCAGTAAGAGCATATCTGAGCAATGTCAACACGTGCAATGCTATCACTTGGAAATGCTTTCCAATTCACAGAAGGCACCCACTCCCTCCTAAGATAGGGTCTTGTCCTTCATCCCCTAGTTTGTAATACCACAGAGATAAAGGTGAAACCTATATGGAAGAGAGGTCCTCAGAGTAAAAAAGTAAAAAGAAATTATATCCTAGTGGTTATAATTTTCTATTGCTTAAGTATTTCTTTTTGAGGCTGGATGGTCTTTCTTAACTTCAGTCATTTTTTTCAGGATGGCTCTTCTTAATATCAACTCTTAATGGTTAATTTGCAAAAATTATGGTGCCACATTGTTTCAGTTAGATTTAACTTTCTCATTACAATCCATGAAACCCTGACCCCTCCATCTGAAAGGCAAGGCTGCATGAACTACCTTTTATACCCTCTAGTCCACCTCTTCATCTCTTACTCATTTCCTAATGAGATATCTGAGAGGGTACGCTCAATAGAAAGACAGTTTTTAGGGCTAGGTCAATTTCCTGACCAGAAAGTCTGTTTTATTAGGAGTTATTATTTATGGATGTTTCCTAAAAGGTGAACATTAAAATCACTTCCCACATACCTTCAAAAAGAACTCTAATCATATCTGAAGTGTATGCCTATATTTACTTGCCTTTATTTACTGCATAAATTCTCTTATGCTTTAGAAATACAGAAGAGCCAAGGCAGAAGCAGCCAATGACCAATACTGGCTCGGATGTACCTGTTTTCTAATCCATCACACCCAGATTCTGCTTATAACATTGGCTGTTTTCTCAGATATCTTTCAGGTTTTGCCTTCTCCACTTTTTTTTACTAGCTCCTCTCAATCTTCTTCAGCCTTTGAATCCTCACTCCGCCACTGGGTGAGGCAGAGTGCACCAATTTAAGGAGCAACTTTAAAGGCACATTGAACCTGTGCTGTGATTACACTTAGAAATCCTTAGTGCTAAGGGAGGAATTACTTCTACCCAGGCTTCCCTTCCCATCATCCAAATTATAAAACACTAGGAAATAAAAATCAGATGCAGGGATAGGTACTGCACTGACTGAATTCTGAATTCCATTGCCATTTTCCTGCAGCTCCCCTTTGAGCACGAGAGCTTTGGCCAAAAGGGTCACCAAGCTGACATGAGACGGGTTCATGGCAGTGACAGAGAAAAGCATATAGTGAATACCAGAAAACCTACATCTTTGTAGTTAGTTTTATAAATTGGTTTTATGAGTAAGAGTCTTCAAGAGTAGACATATTGTTCCTTTCCTACCAAAAAGTAAAATTGATACTAGGTTCTTTTCCCTTTTTATTTTGTTGTCAAGCTCTATCTTTAAGGCATATACCTTGAAGCTAGGACCTGTGTTGCACTGTGAATTTCCTTTCACGATAAGCGGAAATACCAGAGGACCGCCACCTGTGCCAGATAAGCTCTTTAAAGAAGAGAGAGTAAAAGAAAAAAAGAAAAACTACTGAAGATTACACCCACAGAGTTATTCACAAGAATGGTGCAAATGCCTGGTGCCGGGTGTCTAGCTGCAAGTGACACCTACCCTGTGCTGCACTCTCAGGGACACAGCATAGCCTGCATTACGAAAGAGGTCTACAGCATCCTGGTGCAGCAAGTTCTTTAGGTCTTGACCATTTACCTGCCAAAAACAGTAAGAAAGAGTAGTAAGAGAAGCAAAAGACTAACTCTCATAAGTCAACAATTTACTTTCTCATGGCCTTTAAAAAACAAACTTTATATTACTAATCCTTGACATTGCCAGCTTCAACTCTAGAAATGTCTCTATGAAACTCTCCCACAACTTATTCTGACATGGTATAAATAGCCCATTCTGTTGGGTTTGTTCTATTGTGAACAATTTCCCTTGATTTCATGAATATTCCTATCCTCCTCAAATTTGCTAAAAACTGTATTTCTGTGACGGTCAACCCTTAAAAAATACTTCAGTGTAGGTCAATCCTACCACTCACAGGTAAGAGATATTAAGGAATACTGGTATTAATATGTTTTGGTGTTAGGAGTGACACTGGCACAGGTGATCTCTATCTTATGCTGCACTCAGTGACACATCACAGGCTCATGTATAAAAGATGAGTAATCTTGCATAAAAGTCAATGTCACCATCGGCAGCAAAAGCAGCAAGAACATCTATTTATTTTAATAGGTTCTGTGCTACACATATATTACCTAATTTAATTCTCACAATAACCCCATGAAGTAGACGCTATTTTTTATCGTTTGCACAGAGGTAGAAATTGAAGCTTAGTGTGATTACCAAGTACAGGGGCTAGGGCTAGGGTTTTTGAATAATGGAAGGAAGATCAAAGTGCCCTTGCATTTCACTGTTCCTTCTTCACTATTATTCCTCCGCCTTGACTCAACAACCATCCTCTGCTCAGTTGAAGCTCAAGCCGTTGACTCAGTCAACACTCTCATCTTCCCAGTCATGATCTTTCTTCTCTAAGAGCTTCAGAATCTTCCCTCCACTCTATCTCCTGCTAATATCCTTGGTGAACGAATCTACCAACACTTTTCCCTTACAGACTGTCTACCTTCTCAAATTAGTAGTTTACAGTTCCATTCCACTTCACTCACCATTGACATAAACTTAGTTTTCAACATCAGACATGCTTCAGCTCCAATGTATCAAACTCTTAAAAACCTGGCCACAATTTCTACTTTTTTCACACTTCCTATTCCTCTACTGAATTTCCTCTTCATCCTCATCAAAGTCTTTAACCTTTTTAGACTTTACTTGCATCCCTGTCCATCTAGGAGTACCTGTCATAATTTCAACAAAGCACTTGGTAAATCACTAGAATCCCTGTCCCCATGATCTTCTGACATCTTTCCAGTCCTGGGCAACATACTGCATCTACTTTCCTTGACATCATTGAGTTGAATATACCTGGAGAAAGATACAGTCACACTCTCCACCATAAATCCGTGCTACCTAACTGCAGCTCATCCTTACAACCCTTCTAACTCATCTAGTCAACTCCCTAATAAATACACAGTGATAGCTGTTCCAGATCTTTTCCCACCATCAACCCCAACCCCAACTTCAATCCTCTCAGCAGATTCCTTTGCCTCATCTTTTGTGAGAATATTGAGGACTTCTAACATTCCCTCCATTTTCTTTCCTTCCCCCTCAATTATCACATTGATGTTGTAAATTAATTAATTTTTTACAGGCTTTGCAGTTTTGTTTGTATTTAATGCTATACGATTAAAAATTTTAGAGTTGTATAAAAGCATAAGGTAAGTTTATATGTAAAATTTTTATTCATTTGTATATACTGAAGTAGCATTAAAATTAAAAAAGCAATTTAGTTAAGTGCCACTTCTTGACAAGGCCTTTCTATATACCTTCACTAGATGTGATTGATTTACTTCTTTGAATCTCTGTATTATGTAACTCTCTTAAAGATCAAATTGAACTCTGCCTCACATTATATCACTTTACATCTTGCCGCAAGTAACTTGAAGAGGTTGCGTCCCTTCAGTGTTGATCATTATGAACCCTATAATACCTGAAGAGCACTTTGTGCAACACTTAGCACATAATACATGTCACATGCTTTCCTGAAGGTTGGCTGTAGAGGGCACGCTACAAAGGCCATAACTACACAAAGCCTGACTGATGTTAAGCTCAGTGTTCCACAAAGCTGACAGGCCTGGATCTAATAGCAGTTCTACCCGTCAACGATTCAGTGTGTAATCTTGGGTCTCATCTGAGCCTCCTTCTGCTAACAGCAAGGAGAGACACTGGTGACATCAGGCAAAAGAAGTTGCTGTAAATGGCATAGACCAATTTTGCCAATTATACCTTTCAACCCTCCCATTAAGCTTTCTAAAGGTATTCTAATATGATGTTATTCTATTTTTTTCTATTTTATTTTAAAAATAAAACCCTAAATAAGAGACCTTTTAGAGATGCAAAGGGAATTTCTTTTTTAAAGAGCCATTTCTCATCTTTTGCCCAAGGTAAACCTGACCCATAAAGCAAATCATGATTATGACTTTCTCCCCTGACCATGTCATTTAAATGCTGAAGTTAAGTTTGCCTTCCAATATTTATCTCCTCTAAGCATTTTTACTGATTCCACTTGCCTAGTGACTAACCACCAAGTTTACAGATTTTACCCCTATCTGCGGAATCCACTCTCTTTATAACCATCTTTATTAATATAGACCAGTGGTTCTCAAAGTGTGGTTCCACAACCAGCAGTATTAGCATCACCTGGAAGCTTGTTAAAAATGCAAATTCTTAGGCTTTGTCCTAGTAACCTGTGTTTTAATAAGCCCTCCAGGTGGTTCTGAAGTTTGAGTTGGCTCTAACCTAAGCTGCCTGAAACAGTCTTAAAACTGCTCTCCACTCCCAGACTACTTCCCCTATTTAATACATACTCCATGCATATACAGATTTCATCAGTGATTTTCCATTTACTGGAGAAGTGAGTTTTCAAATATGGGCCTGTTGACTCATTACAGAAGACTGTGAATTCACCCAGTAGGTCAAGACCAGGATTAATTTTTAAAAAGTAAAATTAGAAGAAAACACAAAATATCAGGATGCATCAATGTACAAAGTATTGTTTTGTTAAACTTTTTCAAATATGGATACATATACCTTATTTGATGAATAAGAAATTTATGTATAGTTGTCCCTTGGTATCTGAGGGGACTAGTTGCCAGACCCCCACTGACAACAAAATCTGCTTGATGCACAAATTCCTTATAAAAAATAGTGAAGTATTTGCATATAACCTATGAACATTCTCCCATACACTTTAAATCATTCTAGATTACTTATAGTACCTAATACGATGTAAATGTTATGTAAACACATGCATATTTCAAAAAGTTCACGGAAAAATAAAAGATAATATGCCAAGGTCAAGGGTTAGGATCCCAGTATCAGCTAGCAGCTTCCCCCCCCCCAAAAAAGATAATATGAATCCATGAACTTTTTGAAATACCCTCGTAGTTGTTACACTGTATTGTTTAGAGAATAGTGATAAGGAAACAAACAAACAAAAGCCTGTACAGTACACCTGCAATCATACATGTTTTTTCTTCCTCAAATATTTTCAATCCATGGTTGGTTGAATCCGCAGATACAGAACCTGTGGTTATGGAACCCGTGGATATGGAGGGCTGACTGTAGTTCCTCTTATAGGTCATAATTTTATAAGTTTGAAAAACACTTATGGTTCTCAAAACACAGTGGTTCTCAAACTTTATTGTGCACAGTCACCAGGGGATCTTGTTATTATGCAGATTTTGATTCTGTAGGTTGGAGGAGGTTCCTGAGATTCTGCATTTCTAACAAGTTCCAAGGTGACAGCCAGACTGGACCTTGGACCTCACTTTTAATACCCGGAGCTACTTAGCTGAACAATCTTAGAATTGCTAACTTGCTACTTCAGCTTCCTTAACTCATAGCATAATAAGTTTTATTGAACCTGAGATATGGCACATTTGCAACATGCTAAAAAATTTTGCTGACTCTGAATGTTCAGAGAACCAGGATGGTATTGTTCTGGTTAACAGATGAAGAAACAAAAATTTTTTTGTTTTAATTCTGGTTGTTAGCAGTCTTTATAAAGGTGTTTCCTAATTCCTATCTTGGAAATTAACTGAGTTAAAATCAGTTTGATGATTAAGAATTCTGAATTACCTCAGAATAATCTAAAACAGTAGCTCCGACTATAGGATAATATAAATGTAAGATGTAGAGGTATAGAGAATTAATAGGCTCAAGTTAGTAAGCAGTGATCTCAGATTATACTCTGGATTTTTTTTTAACCAGGATCCTAAAATGAGGACATTTTTTGTCCCCTTTTTCATCAAAGTTGAAGGAATAAAAATAGATTATCTAGATCCAATTAATCAGGCACAACCAAAACAGTGAGTGTTTTATGACGGAGTGGTTCTTTCACTGGGCAATTAACTTGCT
The DNA here is from genome assembly GCF_027409185.1 of Cynocephalus volans. NCBI lineage: Eukaryota > Metazoa > Chordata > Mammalia > Dermoptera > Cynocephalidae > Cynocephalus > Cynocephalus volans. The sequence goes on from NC_084462.1 coordinate 151,746,298, forward strand.
CCGTGCCAGCTACAGGCCTAGGTGCTGGAGATACAGAGATGAGAAGACAAGACTCTTCCCAAGAGGTATTTTCTCTAAAGGATTCTGCTGTATATTTCAATGTCTGCAGCTGATTGGCTGGGGGTTTCTGCTGGGTCTCTCCCACTGATTTCTAAGCTAAGGGTAGAGACCAGCCTTTCATTTTCTTTATAACTTTCCATAGCATCTGGCACAATGTTTTGAAGGCCATTAAGTACAATAGTTGATAAATGTTGATGATGAATGCTTTCATTCACCAAAGTAAGAATTTTACTTGAACAGAATATGAAACACAGCCATCTAATGGCCCAATCTATGTGATTTTGTTATATAAGGGGTTTGGTTAAAATGGAATATTCACCTGTGCAGTGTAACAACCAACTACACCAAGCTGAGCTTCATAAAAATGTAGAGTTCACTGAGGATTGACTATTACTGACTATCCATCTCCCTTCATTTGGGCACACACACAGGGGAAATGAAAAGACTAGACAATTTACTTTTTTTTTTAACAAAAAAAAAATTTCCCCAGGTTCCATAGTGACCTACTACAATATTAAAACACCCTCACCAATACACACACACAAAATAAACTATGGGTGAGGAACCTGCAGACCTCATCAGGTCTGTTTTTCCATTGGTAATATCTGTTTTTGTTTCATAGTTGTCAAATGCAATGTGGCATCAAAAGTCATTTACATTCATTGGTTAAGGAAATTTACTTTTTCTTTTTTTCCTTTTTTAGTTTAAATCATCCACGGTAATCACAAAAAATTAAATTTTACTTCTGATGAGAAAAAGGAAACTACATGATAAGTCATACAGTTATTTAATTTTAGAACTTGAAGCCAAGAAAATTTGTGGGCCTTATTTAGGGAGAATGGAAAGATTAGTAGTCAATATTAACTCACAGGAAATTTACAGATCACTTAATAATACTTCTATTAGTTATCTAAAACGAATATGTGCTAAGGAAAGGACACAGTCTTAGTTTGATTATCTAGGAAAACTTATAGAAAAAAATGAGGCATGTTTATATATACAACATGGGGAAATAACCAATGTGAGAATAGGAATGTCCATAAAAAATGAATGGGATATAGACTAATAAATGATCTAGCACCATTTTATACAGACTTCAAAGCCAATTATAAATAAAGTAAGTCAAAGGAATGAAGTGAGTAAAATAGATGGAACCATTTAAAAGCTATGGCCTAACAGGTTCACTTAAGGAAAGAGAGGGAATAGGATGTCACGGGTGAAGGAGGCAACAGAGGCTATTTCATAATGTTTCTTGAGGAATGGAATATAGAAAGAATTTTGGAACAAACTCTTAGAAGGGAAATTGAAGTCAAAAGAATGTAGGCTTCAGTAGAATCAGCTAGAACATAAACGTATTCTTTGTAATATGTCATATATCTTTGTAATATTTAATCTCGTATATATCTTTGTAATATTTCTTATACTTCTTTTATTTTGATAAAGTAATCCTCTTTGCTATAAATTTTAAGGTCAGGTGAGCTCAGTTTTTTAGATATCTACTTTTCATTGACATTTATCTCCCACCATCCATCACCACCTCCTAGCCCTTTTTTAAAACCTGAGAGGCCTAATTTCTTTTCTCTGTGGGGCAATGTTCCACGTAAGAAAGGTTCCTCTTCTCTGCTTATGTCTAATAAATTCTTTCATATTGAGGTTTATGTCCTTTTTTTCTAATTCTACCCTTTATAGAAACACAAATTTCAGTTTTTATATAAAACCATACATACAATCTACTGTTAATTCACCACGCAACTCTCTTTTTAGGGTAACTAATCCTAGCTTCTCACTTAATTTTTAGGAGGCAGAACAGTACACTGGTTAAGAGTAGAGGCTCCCAATTCAGACCGACCAAAACTTTAGTCCCCTTCCACTTACTAGTTGTGTGAGACCTTGAGCAAGTTGCTTGACTTCACTAACACTCCAGTTTCTGCAGCAAAATGGGTCTAATAATCATACCCACCTCGTAGGGTTACTATAATATTAAACAAGATAAGTTTAAAGTTCTTAGCATGCTACTTGGCATTTAGTACTCAAAAAACTTCCCACCATTCTCATTTTGCAATAATCAAATCAACCTTGAACCAAAGTTTTCCAAATAATATAGCTCTTTTAACCTCTATACTGTTTGAGTTCTTCACCCACAGAGCCTAGGCTCCAGTGTTCTGGAGAGAATGTGATTTATGTGTCAAAATATTAAACTGCATAGATTCTAACTACCTTTATCTTAACAACCCACTAGCAATTTTTCCTTACTATACCACTGCCAAGTTGACTCATATTTTTAGAATGTCTTTCTCCTGGGAGCTATAGGAAATAATCTGCTTCTAAACTTTTTAATATCCTTTTGAGATGAAAGGTGGATTATCACTGTCTCCACCTTACAGATTAATAACCAGGGTTTAGGAGAAGCTTAATGGACTGAAGTGAGGCAGTCAGTGAGAAAGACTGAAATACTGCCATCCATAATATTATATTTATATTTTGGATCAGCTAGGACACATTCTGAAGAATGACTTGCGTTAATTTAGATAGTTTAATTGCAACATGTTCTGATATACTTTCCTCGGGTCGAAGCGGACTCATAAAGTCTTCTTGAAGAGGCATTCAGAACTATATTGCTGAGCATGAGCTCTCAAAGACTCAGATGCCAAATGAAGAAAAGATGGAAGTTCTCTCTTTCCTTTCCTTTATATCTCTGCCTTCACGTGCTGCTACCAAACAGGCTGGATGGTAGAGAAGTGTACAATAAGCTGGCAACTATGGAGACTCAACACATATGACCTTTAATCACTAATCACTTGAACTGCATGAGAAGTAATTCAAAGTGGAAAATTCAAAACAAAACTATAACAATAATTTTTTAAAAGGACAAACCTATCTAATTATAGAGGTAGGTTCAAAATCAGGTCTCTCAGACTAATACTTAGTTCTGTCAATTAAGACTTCTCTTAGGCTATACTTTACTTGTTTTAACCTTTTCAAAAATTAACCCTCCTACCCTATTCAATCAATGAGAGAAAGTAGGAAATACTTTTCTCTTCAGACCAGGGCCCATGCCCATCTGGAAAAGAAGATAGGGGCTTTTGGCATGAGAAGAGAAGCCCTATCCTAGTTCAAATTCCCTTTTATGTAAGTCTAGACTTTGAAGCCAGCTCTCCCAGGAATATCCTAGGTAACATCTCACCCTCTCAGCACTTCTCCATTCTTCATACCAATCACCTGCACTGTTCCTATACAAGTAATAAGCTGGTCATCTTCGGCAAGCCTTGAAGGTAAATTAAAAAAAAACAACTATAGAATGATTATGTCCAAACTACCATAACTGATAGCATCATAGTGATACTATGATAGCCAATGGTAGGGGAAAGAAATAAAAAGTAGGGTCAGAGTTATATTTTGCATTTTAATAGTTTTAAAAATTCTTGTTTTGCCTGTATTTTGATTTATTTTATGCTTATTCTAATTTATTCTAAGACCAGGGGTCAATGGTCCTCTGTCAGTCAGCATTTCTAGGTTTGCCTAAATTTCCTAACTTGTTCATTTGTTAAACATATATTGAGCACTATGCTGGGATATAAAAGGTTAAAAAATACCCTTAAGGAAATTCCAGAAAATAATAAATGATTACCATGTAGTGTCTTAGTAGAGACACTGGCAGGATGAAATGGGAGCACAGTGAACAGATATCCAAATCAAACCACATTCCAATTTTTCATCTTAGTAATGGGTAGAAAAGGACCCTGAGTCTGAAAACACACTTAATTCCAATCTTTCTTCTTTGTGTCTTTTGAAATTAAATCTAATTATAAAGGCTGACTGCCCCAAAGAAAGACAAACATAGTGTTTAAATCAACAAAAGGGAGGTGATAAAGTAATGGAGATAGACAAAAACTGTGGGTTTTACATCTCTTCTCCCCCCACCAGCCCCTCACCCCTCCGTTTCATGTTTTTTGAACCCGGACAAGTAACTTCACATTCTCAGCTTAATTTGCCTTGTCTGCCAAGTAAGGATATTATCCTCCATGCCAACAGTAGGGTTGGAAAAGTTGACTGATCAAATTTCCTCCCACTCAACTATATAATCTGAATATTTCCAGATACAAAAAGGCAAGCAGGAATCTTCCCGAGGAAGGGTTAGTGGTAGGACCCACAGTCTAGGGAATAAAGGACAGTGAAGGAGGCCAAAGCCAGTTCTCACCGAGAGGATCTTATCACCCTCCTGGAGCCGCCCATCCCGGGCCGCAGCCCCATTCTCTTTGATGCGGCTGACGTAGATGCCACTGTCGTTGGAGACATACTGCTGATCTGTCCCACCGACGATGTTGAAGCCCAGCCCTGAGAAAATCACGGAGGAGTGAAGAAGACAGGGGTGAAGAAGAAAGAATGGGATTAGAGAAGAAGAGGAGAAAGAGAGAGGAAAGGCCTAGTGAGGAGAGGCTGATGAGTCAGACTATGATGTAGCTGCTGAACAGTCATGAATAACAAGGGCAGTAAGTAATATCACCAACAGAGGTCAAGAGTCCCCAGAGTTGCCCAGTCAGATCATGCAGGACTAAAAATAAAAACACAGTGATCAACATGGTTTGCTGAATATATAATGAAAGATCTATACAGAACTTGGAGAATAATGGTGAATCTTATAAGATGTAAGTTCTTTGACTCATATTTGATTTTGATCCTGTTGATGGCATTCAGAGGACTCAATTCCTGACATTCCTGGTATTAATGTAACAGGGTTAGCTGTGTTCATGAGAAAAAGCTATTATCAAATGAATTGTTCTTAGTTTAGTAAGAGAGTTTCCTAAACATACTTTCTCCTCCATACTTTTCTTCTCCCAAAGCTTCTGGAGAGTTTATGTATAGTACTGTTTTGGAAAAAGAGGTTTTGGGAGTTTCATTACTTTTTCTCTATTTTGGGTTGTGGGGAGGGTAGTGGTGTAGGTGTGCACAGGAAACCTCAGACCAGAAAGGCAACTGCTACTTCATGATAGGATTAAATCATTAAATTCATTCTTCCTTCCCTTTCTACCTCAGGTGCAAACAACCACATACTAAGTAAGATACAGTGATTGCTAAGTTTTTACTCACTATAAAAAAAACCGACTACCTGTTGATTAGCAACTCCCCATTTCCCCTCCCCTAAGTCCCTGGCAACCACCATTCTATTCTTGATTCTACGAGTTTGACTATTTTAGATATGCAAAATGAGTAAGTTCTAGAGATCTGCTGTACACCACTGTGCCTAGAGATAACAATACTGTTTGTATGCTTAAAAATCTGTTAATAGGGTAGATCTCATGTTAAGTGTTTAAAATAAAACAGAATAAAATATTAAAAGAAAAAAAGAAAACTGACTACCAAAGTGCTATTTCCCTGGACCAATCAAGTTGTGAAAATAATTTCATTTTACAGAAACCATTGTTATAAAGGGATTTTACCTATGCATTAAAAAAAAGAAAAGAAAAAGGAACTTCCTTAGGGCTTTACATCAGCTACTGGTAGAATTCAGGGTCACAATGTAATGAGAAAGAAAATAGTTTGGAAATAATTTAAAAATAAAAATCTGATGGTGAAATTGGAAGGAACAGCATAATCACCAGCCTACTACTGGTCTCCACAGAAAACAGACACTTAAAGAGACATATACGTGTGCTTTCTAAAAAGGTCTCCCCACTGGATGGGATGAAAGCTTACACCTGAAGCTCACAGTATTAACATAAGCACTAGCAAATCAATCTGTGTTTTAAAGAAAACATGACCAAAACAAAAAGCAACAGGAAACATCTAATTTAAATAGCATACCTTGTGTATGGAGTCTCTGTAGTTACAGAATAAAAAGGATTTAAGACAAATGATAGGAAGAGCTCCTTCTGGAAGATGACAATTAAAGGGTAGAATATGAAAAACAGGAGCTTTAAGTTACTAAACAGTTTTCTCAGAGCACCCTTAATTTGTATCATAGAAGGTGGGAGGTATTGGACAGGGGATGGTAGTTTAAGGTAACTTGGAAAGGTAGGTGAAACCAGATTATGGAAGGCTTTGAAATGACTTCAAAACTGACAGGTTTCAGCAAGGGAGCTGAGGCCAACCAGCCTCTCCCAATGCTGGAAGAAATTATTTAGAGAATATCTTTCAATGAAATTCAACATTCTCACTATGGTTGGAATCTCTCACCAAACACTGCAGCTGCCTCTGGGGATGCTGGGAACAGGAAGCAATTGTTAAGCAGCTGAATGCAATTTAGTAGTTAGCAAGAGGAGGGACTTTGCTACTGGTTATTTAAAGTTACAGAACAGTGTCTAAAAAAAGAAAAGCATAGAAATCTTAACTGAGATTTGCAATAAATAAACAAGTGCAGTCTACTAGCCACCCTCCAAAGTTACACTATATAGATACTTTTAAAAAAATAGGCATATTTAGGAGTTCTGGTCAAGATGGCAGACTGGACGGTTCCCAGTGTCACTTTCTCCCACAAATCAACCAAATTTACAACTATAAAAATGTAACATCAGCCAGGGCCGCTGGAGCTCAGGGGAAGAGGAGGAGAGACATACAGAGTTCATGAAAGTGGGAGAAACTACGATGAGAGAAAGAAAAAGTTGCTCTGAGCATTTCAGGCCACAGCTAATTTAAGGCTGGAGCTGATGAGCACATGTAGCAGGAGCTGGCAGAAGCTGCAGCTGTGCCCTTCAGATGGAGTTACTTGGAGGCAGCAGGGGAGAAGAAAGCCTTGGCGGCCCCCAGGACAGCAAGACCGCTAATAGGGTTCCCGTGGACCCACGCAGAAGCGAGGAGCCACAACTGAAAAAGTGGAGCCATTCAGAGGCCAGTGAGTCATCGCATGGAACAGTGCAGGGCCTGTCCCATGGGAAGTGTTTGGAGCTTGGGCAGTGGGCGAGATGGGAACACCGGGAGAACACTGGGGCACAGCAAGGACAGCCGACCTGCCCCCCAATCAGCACAGGACCACTCAGAGGAGACCGGGCTGGAATGCAGAATTGCATGGGGTGCAGTTTGATGAAAAAACTCAGGCCCAGATCAGAGATTCTACAGAACACAGATCCACCGGGTCTCTGGAGAGCTGGAAGTACCCATAAGGATCAAGGATTAAACCCTGAGCTGCACAAAAATTCTTCCCTAGGAAAACAGAGCAAAGTAGCAATTTAAACAACTACACAGCTCAAGTACTGGTTCCCACAGGAAGTTCCCCCATGTTAGAAGCAAAGGACAAAAGATTAGTTCCAGCCCAGGCACACCACCAGCACCTTGGGGCCTGCCTGGGAACCGGAGGCTTGGCTCTGGGGACTGGACCCCACTCCCACTTCCAGGCAAACTGCACCAGTCTCTCAGGCCCTGCCCAGGGACCCGAGGCATGGATAAGGGGACTGGACCCCCCTCCCACAACCAGGCACACCAAGCCAGCACTTCAGGTCCTGCCCAGGGACCCGGGGTATGGAGTCAGGGACCAGACCACCCTCCCACAACCAGGCACACCATGCCAGCACCTCGGGGCCCACATGGGGCCCAAGGCACAGAGAAGGTGACCAGACCTCTCTCCCAGAACCAGGCATACCACACCAGTGCCTCGGGCCCTGCCCGGGGACCTGAGGCATGGAGAAGGGGACTGGACCTCTCTCCCACAACCAGGCACACCATGCCAGTACCTCGGGGCCCACCTGGGTACCCGAGGCATGGAGAAGGGGACCGGACCCTCCTCCCACAACCAGGCACATGGCTCCAGTGCCTTGGGGCCCGCCCAGAGACCTGGGGCATGGAGAAGGGGACTAGACCACCCTCCTTCAACCAGGCACACCAAGCCAGCACCTAGGCGCTGGCCCAGGGACGTGGGGCATGGAGAAGGGGACCAGGCCCCTCTCCTTCAACCAGGCACACCAAGCCAGCTCCTTGGGTCTTGTCCGGTGACCTGAGGCATGGAGAAGGGGACTGGCCACCCCTCTAACTACCAGGCACATGGCTCCAGTGCTTTGGGGCCCACCCAGAGACTTGGGGCATGGAGAAGGGGACTGGACCTCTCTCCCACAACCAGGCACACCAAGCCAGCGCTTTGGGGCCCACCCAGAGACTTGGGGCATGGAGAAAGGGACCAGACCACCCTCCCACAACCAGGCACACCAAGCCAGCGCCTTGGGTCCCGCCCAGTGACCCGAGGCATGGAGCCAGGAACCGGACCCTCCTCCCACAACCAGGCACATGGCACCAGTGCCTTGGGGCCTGCCCAGGGACCAGGGGCATGGAGAAGGGGACCAAACACACCCAACAACCAGGCATACCGCCAGTGCCAAGTAGCATACCAAAAACAGCACCTACATGTGGGTGGCCCACCACAGCCACCACAATAACCATGGCTGCTGCAAAAGCAGCTAGATGCCACAACCACCACACAGATGGTCCACTAACCACTGGAGTGCATTCACACAAGAAGAATCACCAGCAGAGACAAAGAAAAGAAGAGGATGTCTCTTTCTACAAAGCCCATTTCAGAATGACAGAAAAAGGATCTGCTCTATGATAATATTGGGGGACCTGATCACATCTCTCAGCATTGGACAGACCATCTAGGCAACAAATTAACAGAGTAACCATTATTCTTTCAGAAGGAGAAAAGAAATCTAGGGCAATTAGAGGGAGGAGGCGGAGGAAGAGGGGGATAGGGAGAGATTGGACAAGGGGTATAAAGAATAATTACGATTTGTAACAATATATATGCTAGTAGTATTGATTTAATCAACATATCTCAATGTTTAACCCCCAAAATATGTATAACCGATTTTGATTCAATAAATAAAAATTTTTTTTAAAAAGTAGGCATATTTATAACCCATTGCCACTTCTGTTATAACTGACCTAACTAACCTCTTAACATGAAAACTCTTGGATTGACCTGAAGCTCTTTCTTTAGCCAGAACATCTGCAGACTGAGCTTAACTATAATTCAAAGTATTGCTGCGATAAACATGAGTCACCACATTATACTGGTAATGACTAGAGGCATTACCAATTCAAACCTGAGTCCTATGGATATCTACAAAATCTCCAGTTCACTGTTCAATAAAAAGTATTGATCATTCATCAAGTCACCTATAAGGGAATCCCCATCAGAGTAACACCAGATTTCTCAACAGAAACTACAGGCCAGAAAAGACTGGGATGATATATTCAAAGTACTAAGAGAAAAAACCCACCAGCCAAGAATACTTTACCCAGCAAGGCTATCTTTCAGAAATGAAGAGGAAATGATGTATTTCCCAGACAAACAAAAGCTGCAGGAGTTCACTATCACACAACCAGCTCTACAAGAAATCCTTAAGGGAGTCCTGCACCTGGAACACAAAAAATGATAATCAACACCATGAATACACTAGAAAGAACAAACACCACTGGTAGAGCAGACATGCAAATGAAAAAGAGAAAGAAACTATACCATACCCCCTCAAAAAAACAATGAAAATGGAAGACAAACAATAAAAGGTAAAGAAAAGAACAAGATATTTAAATCAACTAGAGAAAAAGCAATTAAATGACAGGAGTAAGATAGTACCTCTCAATAACAACCCTAAATGTAAATGGATTAAATTCCCCACTCAAAAGACACTGACTAACTGACTGACTGGATTAAAAAGCTAGACCCAACTATATGCTGTCCTCAAGAGACTCATCTCACAGGTAAGGATATACACAGACTAATAGTGAAAGGATGGAAAAAATTATACCACACAAATGGAAAGCAAAAACAAGGAGGAGTAGCTATTCTTATATCAGATAAAATACTTTAAACCAAAAACGATAGGAAGGGACAAAGAAAGCCATTACATAATGATAAGGTGATCTCTTCAGCAAGAAGACTTAAGAATCATAAATATATATGCACCCAACACTGGAGCACTCAGATATATAAAACAAACACTATTAGATCTAAAGAAAGAGACCTCAATATGATAATAGTTGGGGACCTGAGCACAACTCTCTCAGTATTGGATAGATCATCTAAGCAACAAATCAACAGAGAAACATAGGATTTAAACTACCCTTTAGACCAGTTGAACTTGGCAGATATCTACATAATGTTTCATCCAAAAACTACAGAATATACATTCTTCTCATCAACACATGTAATATTCTCCAGGATAGACCACATGTTAGGTCACAAATCAAGTCTGAACCAATTTTTAAAAAACTGAGATCATTTCAAGTATCTTTTCAGAACACAACGAATTAAAACTAGAAATCAAGAACAAACAAAACTCTGCAAACTATACAAACACAAAAACAAAACAACATGCTCCTGAATGATCCATGGGACCAAGAAGAAATTAAACAGGAAATCAAAAAATTTCTTGACACTAATGAAAATAAAGACACATCATAACAAAACCTGTAGATAGTGCAAAAGCAGTACTAAGAGGGAAGTTTATTGCAATAAACACTTACATCAAAAGAATAGAAAGTTTCCAAAAAACAACCTAATGCTACAACTCAAAGAACTAGAAAAATATGAACAATCCGACCCCCAAATTTATAGACAAAAAGAAATAATTAAGATCAGAGCAGAACTAAATGAAATAGAGACCCCAAAGATAATACAAAAGATCAACAAAAGTTGGTTTTTTGAGAAGATAAACAAAATAGGCAAACTAAATGCAAGATTAACTAAAGAAAGAAAAGACCCAAATAATAAAAATCAGAAATGAAATGGGAGACATTACAACTGATACCACAGAAATACAAAAAATCATTAGAGACTATTACAAACAACTACATGCCTACAAATTTGAAAACCTGGAAGAAATGGACAAATTTCTCAGCACATACAAATGACCAAGATTGAACCAAGAAGAATTAGAAAACCTGAACAGACCAATCACAGGCAACAAGACTGAAGCAGTAATCAGCAGTCTCCTAACAAGAAAAGCCAAGGACTGGATGACTTTACAGCTGAATTCTACCAAACCTTTAAAAAGGAATACCAATTCTCTTCAAACAATTTCAAAAAACTGAAAGAGGCCATTCTCCCAAACTCTTTCTATGAGGGAAGAATCACCCTGATACCAAAACCAGACAAAGATACAACAAGAAAAGAAAACTACAGGCCAATATCTTTGATGAACACAGATGCAAAAATCCTCAACAAAATATTAGCAATCAGAATACAACATATCAAAAAAAATTATACACCATGATCAAGTGGGATTCATCCCAGAGATGCAAGGATGGTTCAACATATGCAAGTCAATAAATGTGATACATCACACCAACAAAATCAGGACAAAAACCATATGATTATCTCAATAGGTGCAGAAAAAGCATTTTGCAAAATTCAACATCCCTTCATGATAAAGACTGTTAGCAAATTAGGTATAGAATGAAGTATCTCAACACAATAAAGGCCACATATGACACACTCATTGCCAACATCATCCTGAATATTTCAGCTTTTCCCTTAAGGACAGGAACAAGACAAGGATGCCCACTATCACCACTCCTATTTAACATAGTACTGGAAGTACTAGCCAGAGCAATCAGGAAACAGAAAGAAATAAAGGGCATCCAGATTGGAAAAGACAAAGCCAAACTGTCCCTGTTTGAAGATGACATGATCCTATATATAGAAAACCTAAAGACTCTACCAAAAAACTCTTAGAGCTGATAAACGATTTCAGTAAAGTTGCAGGACATAAAGTCAACACACAAAAACCAGTAGTGTTTTAATGCTCTAATAACAAACTAGCAGGAAAATAAAGCAAGCAAGCACATTTAAAATAGTCACAAAAAAAAAAAAAAAAAAAAAAGAAATACCCAGGAACCAATTTTACCAATGAGATGAAAGATCTCTACGACAAGAACTCAAATTGCTGCTGAAAGAAATTAAAGAGGACACAAAAGGATGGAAAGACATTCCATCTTCTTGGACTGGAAGTATTAACATTGTGAAAATGTCCATACTACCCAAAGCAATCTACAGGTTCAATGCAATCTCCATCAAAATACCAATGACGATCTTCACAGACACAGAAAAAACAATCCTAACATTCACATGGAACAACAAAAGACCCTGAATAGCCAAAGCAATCCTGAGCAAAAAAAAGAAAGAAAGCCAGAAGCATAACATTTCCTGACTTCAAACTATACTACAACACTATAGTAACCAAAACAGCATGGTACTAGCATAAGAACAGACACTCAAACCAATGGGACAGAGTAGAGAACCCAGACATCAACACACATACTTATAGCCAACTGATCTTTGACAAATGCAACAGGAACATACATTGGGAAAAAGATGGCCTGTTCAATAAATCATGTTGGGAAAATTGAAAATCCATATGTAGAAAAATGACACTAGACCCATACTAGACACCATATACCAAAATCAACTCAAAATGGATTAGAGACTTAAATATTAGACCTGAAACTATAAAACTCCAAAAAGAAAACATAGGGGGAAACACCTCAGGATATAGGACTGGGCAAAGACTTTATGAATATGACCCCAAAAGCACAGGGAACAAATGAAAAAATAAACAAATGGAACTATATCAAATTATATAAAAAGCTGCTACACAACAAAAGAAACAATTACCAAAGCAAAAAGGCAACCTCCAGAATGGGAGAAAATATTTGCAAACTATGCATCCAACAAGGGATTAATATCCAGAATATACAAAGAACTCAAACAAATCAATGGTTAAAAAAAAAAAAAGTAATCCAGTTAAAAAATGGGCAAAGGAGCTGAACAGACATTTCTCATATGAAGATATACAAATGGCCAACAGTTATATGAAAAAATGCTCAACATCACTTAGCATCTGGGAAATGCAAACCAAACCACATTGAGATACCATCTCACCCCAATTAGACTGGCCATTATCAAAAAGACAGAGAATAACAATGCTGGTGAGGATGTGGAGAAAGGGGAACACTTACACCACTGGTGGGACTGCAAATTAGTGCACCTATTATGGAAAACAGTACTGAGGTTCCTCAAACAACTACAGATAGAACTGTCATATGAACCAGCAACAGCAATACTGGGTATATACTCAGAGGAATGGAAATCATCATGTCGAAGAGACACATGCACTCCCATGTTTACTGCAGCTCTATTTACAATAGCTGTCCATCAACAGATGAATGGATAAGGAAAATGTGGTGTATATACTCAATGGAATACTATTCTGCCATTAAAAAATGAAATTCTGCCATATGCGGCAACATGGATGAACTTAGAGAAAATTAAGTGAAATAAGCCAGGCACAGAAAGAGAAATTCCATATGTCCTCACTCATAAGTGGGAGCTAAAACAAAGAAAAAAATGAAAGAAAGAAACAATCACAATAATACATTGAACTTTAAAAAAAAAAAAAAGAACTGAACTGTGGTTATTAAAGGTGGAAAAGGCGGAGGGGAATGGGGGGTTGTGAGAAGCTTGTTAAGGGTCATAAAGATTGATTACTTTTTGTAAACATTAGTATACTAATTATCCTGACTTGATCACCACATATTGTACACATGTATTGATATTCAATTCTGTATCCCACAAATACATACAATCGATTATCTTTCAATAAAAATACTGTCAAAAAAAAAAAAAAGGACGAACAGCAGAAAAAAAAGGATTGATCATTTACTACATGTCAGGCACTGAGTTATGTCCTCAGGAAGACATAAAGTTAAACATAAAGTTTAACGGCAAAACAAAGTTTCTCCTTTTCCCTGTCCCTTTTAGATATTGCAGAAGCAAATCAAAATCAGAAGACCTGGTTCTATGTTGAACTCCGTAACTTACCAGATATGTGGACTGAAGCAGGTCAGTTTACCTCTGATCCTCAGCTTCCTTTTCTGTAAAATAAAGATTACAAATTCTGCCCTCTCTACCTCAAAGGGTAATTGTTAGGGGCCAGTAACATAAAATCTGAAAAAGTTCTTTATAAACTATACAGTAGTTGCTGTATTGGGGTAAGGCACTAGGGAGTAGTTGTCAATAAACTAGTTACTGCAACAGCCCGTAACTACGTAGTTTGGTGGAGAAAGGATGAATAAATATATGGAACAAATGTGAAACCTCCTGAAAGATGGTAAGACAAATTAAAAAGTTCATCCATCTAAAAACAGCCAAAGACTGGATTAGCACACAAATTTATCTAAATTAAGTATATCTATAACCTGTGACCTAGAAATCCCCCTCATGAGTAGTTTCTAGCAAGGGTGATATTCAAAATCTACAGCAGGGCTGGCTGGTTAGCTCAGTTGGTTACAGCATGGTGTTGATAACACCAAGGTCAAGGGTTCCTTCCGATCCCCTTACCAGCCAGCCACCAAGAAAGGAAAGGAGAAGGAAGAGGGAATGAAAAGTAAAATAAGATCTACGACAATCATCCAGTACATGCATCAAGCAATTACTGAATTACTGAAGTCTCCCCTTCAATTTCAAAAGCATCCCAGTGTGGACAAATGTGATCATCCCATCTTTGTGGTTGTGTGAAATTGCTCATACTTTAGGGGTCCATCCTTTGGGAAATAGATCAAAATATAGTTAAATGTTAGAAGCACTTAATAATTATATTTTATCAATCTATTTAATCATATATTGTATGATCAATCAATAAAGTAATATGGATAGAGTTTTAAAATGTAATGATATTCATAGACCAATACCTTCCTATAAATAAGAACACATACACACAAAACAATATTACCTATTTACAAAAATCCATGCATATTTGAGGACATATAAAATACACTGGAGTGGGAACCTATAAGGGGATGGATACAGCTTGGGTTTTAGTTACGAATGGTAAAAATATACCAAAAGAGGTATGAACTGTAACAGCGTGCTTTGGAGCTGAAGGATATAATTGATTCAGTTTTCAGCATCTAAGGTCCAAAAGGGGTTGATGGGAGAGGGGAAAAGAAAAAGATTGAGACTCAACAGACTTTTTAAAAAAGTGAGTGAATGAAGAAGTACTGTTTAGTGAACTCTA
The DNA here is from genome assembly GCF_027409185.1 of Cynocephalus volans. Taxonomy (NCBI): domain Eukaryota; kingdom Metazoa; phylum Chordata; class Mammalia; order Dermoptera; family Cynocephalidae; genus Cynocephalus; species Cynocephalus volans. The sequence continues at coordinate 151,761,357 of NC_084462.1, forward strand.
GTTATAATGTGCCAACACAATATAAAACATGGCAAGATTAAAATGGGTTGCTTGGCCTATAATTTAGATGAGTCTAAATGCAAAAAAGTAAAGGTGGCATAAGAATGACACCACTATAAGACTGGGAGAGAAAGTAGGAGAGCGTTGGAAAGTTAAAAAAAGAAATGCCTTCTTCTGGACTTCTCCTGACTACAGGTCTGACTCTGAGACTGTTTATGAGTAAGAGCAATAGCAGTAGCAACAGCTAATATTTATTGAGCACTTAATATGTATCATGTAATATGTTATGCACTTTACATACATTATCTCATTTAATTTTCTCAACAAACACATGAAGTATTACTTTTTACAGATGAATTTAAAAGATAAGGCAGGGAGAAATGAAGTAACTTTACAAAAAGGTCACACAACTCTTGGCAAAGCCAAGACTCTAAGCCAGGCTGTTTGATTCCAAACTGTGAGCTTTTAACCAGTTTGCTACACTGCATCTTTCAGAAAACATGAACTGTTTTAGAAAAGATGTCTTCTGAGCACTGCTGGCTATCTTGGGAGTCAAATGGTCTTTGGGTTGGCTTTGAATAAACAATGTTGGGATAATGGTTGCAGAACAGTCTCCAAGAGTAATATATTCCAGAGGAAGAATTCATCACTGAAGATCTGTCATCATAGTTAGGGTCCCTATTGCTTACCTTCAGGCCAGAGAAGGAAAAACCCTTCATTTCATTCAGATTCTTGTCTATAAAATCTAAAAGACTGGTGTTTAACCTGTTATTCTGGAAACCGTAATTCTGGACATAATTAAAATGAAACAAAATAATCCATTAATACAAAGGATTATAGCCACTTGTTGAACACTAGATTGAGAAACACCCTATTTCCCCTCTATCTGGAGGCTTTTTCTACCCCAAGATCAATCCCACTAATTTTCCCCAGACATCAGTCAAACTCTATTGATCATATAACCCTCTGTCTATCTATATTGTGGTAAAATATACTTAATATAAAAAATTAGCATTTTAAACATATGTAAGTGCATAATTCAGGGGCATTAAGTACATTCACAATGCGGTGCAACCATCATTGCTGTCCAACCATTATTGCTGTCCATATCCAGAACTTTTTCACCAAACAAAAACTCTATACCCACTAAACAATGAGAACTCCTCATTCTCTCCTCCCCCCAGCCCCTGGTAACTTCTATGATACTTTCTGTCTATTCTAGGTACTTCATATAGAGTCACACAATATTTGTTCTTTTTTGTCTCGCTTACTTCACTTGGCATGTTTTCAAGTTTCATCCATGTTATAGCATGTATCAGAATTTCATCCCTTTTTAAGGCTGAATAATATTCCATTGTATGTATACACCACATTTTGTTTATCCATTCATTTGACAATGGACGTTTGGGTTGTTTCCACATTTTGGGTACTGCAAATAATGTTACTATGAACACTGATGTACAAGTATCTATTTGAGTCCCCACTTTCAAATCTTTGGAGTATATACGTAGGAGTGGAATTGGTGGATCACATGGTAATTCTATGTTTAACAGTTTAAGAAACTGCCAAACTGTTTTTCATAGTGGCTGCATCATTTTACTTTCCAGGGTTCCAATTTTACAATGCACAAGGTTCCAATTTATCCACATCTTTTCCAACCCTTGTTATTTTTATTACCGTCACCCTAATGAGTGTGAAGTGGTATTTTAATATAGTTCTGATTGGCATTTCCCAAATGACCAGTGATGTTGAATATGTTTTCATGTGCTTATTGACTATTTGTATATCTTCTATGGAGAAATAATTATTTGAATTCTTTGCTTATTTTTGAATTTTTTTTGTTGTTGTTCAGTTGTAAAAGTTCCTTATACATTCTGGATATTAATTCATTATCAGGTATATGGTTTGCAAATATCTTCTCCCATTCTGTAGGTTATTTTTAACTCTCCTCATAGTGTCCTTTGATGCACAAAAATTTTAAATTTTGACGAAGCCCAATTTGTTTATCTTTCTTTTGTTGCCTGTGCTCTGGGCATCACATCCCAGAAATTATTGCTAAGTCCAATGTCATAAAGCTTTTTCCTATCTTTTCTTCTAAGAGTTCTATTGTTTTAGCTCTTACGTTTAGGTATTTAATAAATTTCTAGTTAATTTTTGTATATGGTGTAAGGTAAGGATCCAACTTCACTCTTTTGCATGTGGATATCCAGTTTTCTCAACACTGTATGTTGAAAAAAATGGGCATTTTGCTATTATTTGATAGAGTACTCTGTATATATCTATTAGGTCTACTTTGTTTATAATATTGTCAAGTTCTCTATTTCCTTATTGGTCTTCTGTTGGTTGTCCTATCCATTACTGAAAAGAGGGCTATTGAAGTCTAATTATTACTGTAAAATTGTGTATTTCTCCTTTCCAGTCTTCAACTTTTGCTTCATATATTTTTGAACTCTGTTGTTTTGGTGCATATATATTTATAATTGTTATATCTTCCTGATCAATTTACTTTTTGAATAACTATATAATGTCCCTCTTTGTCTCTTGAGTGGTTTTTTACTTTAACTGTATTTTGTCTGATATTAGTACAGTCACCCCAACACTCTTTTGGGTAAGAGTGTTGCATAAAATATCTTTTTCCATCCTTTCACTTTCAAACTACTTGTGTCTTTAGTTCTGAATTTAATCTATTATCAACAGCTTAACATTTGATCATTTTTTGTGTGTGGTTTCAAGAGTTTTTTAAAAATTGAAACATAATTGATTGTACATATCTGTGGGGTAAAGCATTGAATATCAATACCTGTATGCAATATGTGATGCCCAAATCAGTATAATTTTATATTCAACATTACACAATATAATCATTTTTTGTTTTCGTGCATTCATTTTTAATCCATTCTGCCAATATCTGCCTTTTGATTGGAAAGTTTAATCTATTTACACTTAAAGTAATTACTGATAAGAAAGGACTTACTTCTGTCATTTAGTTATTTGTTTTCTGTATGTCTTACAATGTTTTTATTTTTAACTTGGTCCCTCATTTCATCCATTACTGCTTTCTTTTGTCTTTTATTTATTTATTTTTTTGTACTGACACTTTTTGAATCCCTTCTCATTTCCTTTTGTGAATATTCTATAGCTATATGTTCTTGGTGGTTTTCCACAGGGATTACATATAAGATCTAAAAGAGATAACAATCTAATTTGAATTGATACACACTTAACTTCAATTACATATAAAATGCCTACTCTTACATAGCTCCATTCTCCCTTTATGCTATTGATGTCATAAATTACATCTTTATACACTGCCTGATACACAGATTTATAATTGTTTTATGTACTTATGTTTTAAATCCTTCAGATATCAAAAAAATGAAGTTATAAACCAAAATTATAATAACACTGAAGTTAGAAAAAGAGCAAAGTAAACCCACAGTGAGTGAAAGGAAGGAAATAAAGATCAGAGCAGAAATAAACCATATAGAGAATCAAAAAACAGTAGAGAGAATTAATAAAGCCAATACTTGGTTCTTTGAAAAGATCAACAAAACTTAAAAACTTTTACCTACTAAGAAAAAAAAGAGAGAAAGCCCAAATTACTAAAATAAAAAAGAAAAGCAGAGAATACTACACAAAGAAAAAGGATTATAGGAAAATACCTCATTAACTGTACACCAACAAATTAAATAAGATACATGAAATGGACAAAGTACTTAAAATATATAAACTATCAAAACTGACTCATCAATTAATAGAAAATTTACATAGACCTGTAACATGTAAAGTTTTAGGGTCAGTAATCAAAAACCTCCTAACAAAAAAAAAGCCCTTGACCAGATGGCTTTATTTGGTGAATTCCACCAAACATTTAAAAAAGAATTAATGGCAATCTTTCTCAAATTCTTCCAAAAATGGAAGAGTAGGAAACAGTTCCTAACTCATTCTATAAAGCTAGCATTACTCTAACACCAAAACCAGACAAAGATACCACACCAAAAAGCAAACAAGCAAACTACAGACCAGTATCCCTTAAGAATATTAATGCAAAAATCCTCAATAAAATACTAGCAAACAGAATCCAACAGCACATTTAAAGGGTTGTACATCATGACCAAATGGGATTTATCCTAGAAACACAAGGGTAGTTCAACATAAGAAAACCAATCAATGTAATACAGTGTATTAACAGAATGAAGGAACAAAAGCAACATAATCATCTCAGTTGATGCAGAAAAAGCAATTCACAAACTCCAATACCAGTTCATGATTAAAAAAAAAACAAGACTAACCTTTGACAAACTAGGAATGGAGGGGAACATCCTCAACACGATAAACGGCATTTATGAAAAACCTACTACTAAGATCATACACAATGTTGAAAAAGTGAAAGCTTATCCCCTATAAGCAGGAACAAAACAAAGATGCATGCTTTTGCTATTATTTCACATTGTACTGGAAGTTTTAGATATTAGAACAAAAAACAAAAGAAATAAATGGCCTCCAAATTGGAAAGGAAGATGTAAAACTCCCTCTTTTCACAGGTGACATGGTGTTATCTATATAGAATATCCTAAAAATTCTCCAAGAGCTAATAAACAAATTCAGAAAATTTGTAGATACAAAACCAACAGACAAAAATCTGGTACATACAGTAGCAATGAATAATCAGAAAAGGAAGAAAGCAATTCCACTTATAGTAGCATCAAAAAGAGTAAAACACTTAGGAATGAATTTATCTAAGGAGGTAAAAGACTTGTATACTGAAAACTACAAACATTGCTTGAAGAAATTAGAGAAGACCCATATAAATAAACAGTCATGCCATGTTCATGTATTGGAAGACATAATATTAAGATGGCAATCCTTCCCAAAGTAATCTAAAGATTCAATGCAATCTCTATCCAAATCCCAACAACATTTTTTCAGAAATATAAGAGCTGATACTCAAATTTATATGAAATTGCAAGAATCCAGAATAACCAAAACAATCTAGAAAAAGAAGAAAAAGTTTTGAGGTCTCATAGTCATAATTTCAAACCTCAGTACAAAGCTACAGAAATCAAAACAATATGGCAGTAGCAGAAAGTACTGGCCAAAAGGTGGAATGGGACAACTGGATATCTATATGAGTTATACATAAAAATGTACTAAAACACTTAAACCACACACAAAATTAATTTGAAATAAATCACAGAACTGAACATAATAAGCTGTAAATTTTCTATTAAAAAACATAGAATTAAGATTCCAGAATTAACCCCATATGCTATGGTCAGTTGATTTTGGACAAGGGTGCCAAGACCATTCAATGTGGAAAGAATGGTCTCTTCAACAAGTGGTGCAGGGACAACTGAATATCCACATACAAAAGAATGAAGTTGGACCCTTACATCACGCCACAAACAAAAATAAATTCAAAATGGATTAGAGACTTAAATGACCTTGAATTTGCCAGTGGTTTCTAAGATATGATACCAAAGGCATAGGAAACAAAAGAAAAAAATAGATAAATTGGACTACATCAAATTTCAAATCTTTTATGCATCTAAATACATCATGAAGAAAGTGAAAAGATAACCCACAGAATGGCAGAAAATATTTGTAAAGCATATATCTTGTAAGAGTCTAGTATCCAGAATCTACAGAAAACTCAAACAACTCAACAAAAAGAAAAACAACCCAATTTAAAAAGGGGCAAATTACTTGGATACTTCTCCACAAAAGGTAAGCAAATGGCTAATAATCACATAAAGTGACACTTGATATCAGCAGTCATTAGGGAAATGCAAATCAAAACTACAGTAAGATAATACTTCACACCACTAGATGGTTTTATACACACACACACACTGATGAGGATGTGAAGAAACTGGAACCCTTGTATGTTGCTTGTGGAAATGGAAAATGGTGTAGCTGCTATAAAAACAGACTGGCAAAATCCTCAATAAATTAAATAAGAATTACCATACAATCTAGCAATTCCACCCAAAAGAACTGAAAACAGGTATTGAAACAAAAACTTGTATATGAATGTGCACAGCAGCCCCATTCATAACAGACAAAAGATGGAAACAACACGAATGTCCATGAACTGATGAATGCATAAACAAAATGTGGTGTATTATTTAGCTGTAAAAGGAAATTAAGTATTGATACATAGAACGACATCATTGAACCTTGAAAATATTATGCTAAGTGAAAGAGAAGGACACAAAAGGCTATATATACATTGCATGGTTCCATTTATATCAAATATTCATAACAGGCAAATCCATAGAGACAGAAAGCAGATTATTGCTTGCCAGGGGCTGGGGGGAAGGAGAATGGGGAGTGACTGCTTAATGGATACACAGTTTCCTTTTGATATGATGAAAATGTTGTAGGATTAGTGCTGATAGTTGTACAACATTGTGAGGAGACTAAATTTGACTGCGCTGTAAAATATAATATGATTAAAATAGTAAACTTTATACTACATATATTTTGTCACAATAAAAAGTTTGCATTAAAAAAACAAAACAATGTTTAAAAGGGCAGAAATAATGATGACTATAGCTAATTCTCTTTATATTTATTGGGGTAAGAACCATATATACTGTATGTTATCTGTATAGAAGTACATGTAAAAAGCAGCTCCAAATCTGTTTTATTATTATGTTATTTGGGAATCAAAAGATGATACTTTAAAATGAAACAGTTCTGCATTTGGGTAAGATGAAGTAACCAGTACTAGACTAATCTTCCAGCTGTAAACAAGCACAAAACTGAACAGATGAGGCAACTGTTTTCAGGCATTAGACTACAATCTCTGAGAGAAAAGAAACTCATGAGGTCAGCCTCACAATCATTCCTATACTCTGCTGAACCACCATTTCTCAACCATGTTCAATAAGCTGAAGTCAAGCAGAACATGAACACTGCTGAGCTGAGGAGGCAGAGATCAGTTTAGAGCAGCTGATAACAGCTTGAATCCACTGGATACCAGAGAACAGGGAGCTGAGCAGAAGGGGACCTCAGAAGTCCAGGTGGAAGTACCCACAAGTCCCTGGCTCAGGCTGAGCTGCACATGCAGAAGGTAAGATGACCCAAGACTTACCAGAGATCAGCTTCTCTGGGTTTGGGTTGGGATGAAATAGACACTAGTGAATGAGCAGTGCTGGGAGACTTTTGAGTGCCAGCTCATCCTTAGTGAAGAAACCTTGATAATACTTAGTGAAGAGACCTTAATAGCAACAAAGATGTCTAGGTGAGATACTAGAAAGGCTACATCTTAAGAATAGGAATAAAGGTTGGATTAAGTCCTACTCTCGACCCACCTTAAAATCTAAAGCCAAACTGATTATAGTTTTTATAATGCTTAATACAATGTACAATATACAATCAAAAATTACTAGACATTCAAAGTAACAAGAAAATATGAGCCAAACACATGAAAAGAAACCACATACAAACTCTGATTTGGCCAAGATGTTTTCTTAAATACGTCTCAAAGCAGCTATTATAAATATGTTCAAAGAACTAAAGTACTATATTTTAGAAGAATTACAGTAAAATATATTCTTAATGAGTGAATAGAAAGCAAACAGACAAACAGAACCAAATGGAAGTACCAGAATGGAAAAGTACAATAACTGAAATGAAACAGTCGTTGGATAGGCTTAACAGCAGACTGGAGAGTGCAGAAAAAAAGGCAGAGAAGTTGAAGGCAAGTAGAAAAAGTTCAGTGGAAAAGTTCAAATTTGAAAAACAGTAAAAGGAAAAAAAAAAAAAAAAAAAGATCCTCTGGGGCTGGCCAGTTAGCTCAGTTGGTTAGAGCACAGTGTTGTCCCTGTACAGGCCAGTGGCAAAACAACAACAGAAAACAAAACAATAGCACCTCAGGCTGTGGGGATGATATAAAATAACAAGATACAGATATATTTTTAAAAATTTATATGCAACAACCATGATGAATATAAACAAGGACAGGACTTAACCTCTCACCATTAAAAAAACTACACCAGATATATAAAATAACTGCTTTCAGGTAACAGGCAGTGCAGGACTGTCATATCTGATAGAAGGGAAATAATGTGGCTCTATCTCCTTGCTTTTCACCCTGTCATTTTTTCACCCTGTTGTTTCCTCAATACTCTCTCACCCTCATAGCTGTTCCATAACTCCATGACTTTTGATGTCTTCACTTTGCCTGGAAACATACTTTACTGAAATTACTTGTTTAAATCTCTCTTTACCCTACTGCAACATTAGTTCCTAGAAGACAAAGTAATTAGCTTGTGTTTCATTTTTGTATCTCCTGTCCAATACAGTACCTAGTATATATACAGAACTCAACTGGTGTCAACTGGCTGTTAGCAGCACTGGAAATAACACCTAGGTCAAGAATTCCTAACATTTCTAGTGATGAGGAAATCTAGCAAGATTTAAAATGTCTCTGTGAGCCTCTAGCAGGCTTTTTCTGCAACTTTAAAAAGAAAGGAGAGAAAAATAGAAGGAAGAGCCCAATGTTCATGAAATTCCTATGGCACAGGTTACCCTACCTTTCCTAGATGACTCGTCTTTGCCCCACTAAAGCCTATTCCCCACACAGCAGCAGTAATGACAAGCATCATTTAAGCACTTCAGATAAATTAAATAATTATTTTTTGGTAACGTGCTTAGAACAGTGCACGGTACAGAATCATCACTATAAAGTACTTATAAAACAAAAAACAGGGCTGGCCCCATGGCTCACTTGGGAGAGTGTGGCGCTGGGAGCGCCGAGGCTGTGGGTTCAGATCCTATATAGGGATGGCCGGTGCACTCACTGGCTGAGCGTGGTGTGGACCACACCGTGCTGAGGGTTGCGATCCCCTTACCAGTCAAAAAAACAAACAAAAAACCCCCACAAAAACAAAAAGCATTTAATCCTCACAACTCTGTGAGTAGGTTCTAATAATGCTCTCATTTTATAGCTGAGGAAACTGAAATGTACAGAAGTGAGACGACTTGCATACAGTCACACAGCTAATTAGTGGTACCCTTAGGATTTGAACTCAGACATTCTGGCTCTTAAACATTATGCTCTGCTGCTCTCTGCAGATATATTAAACCCCAATTCTCTGTTGTATCCACAGTGACTAGCCCAAAAGTTTGTCCCATAGTAATTGCTCAATGAGTATGTGTGGGTTGAACTCATCCAGCCCAAGCCTCTCCTCACGCAGTTGAAAAAGTAGACACAGGAGAGATGCCAAGCTACATGCCAAGCTTCTCTTTGCTTCCTCAAACACTCACTTCCTTGTCATAATTTTCCCCAAGATTTCTTTATTTCTCTTTCAAGCAAGATCAGACAGAACAGATTTGTTTGCCTTGTAAAATAGGCCCAAACATTGGAAATACCCAAGACTCTTGTCCCTGATAGAACAATGGCACAAAAGGGCAACAATGCAATTATCTGATTAAACCATCAGGTCCCTCGATAGGAAGTTGTACAACGAAGAGTGACTGCTCTTACAAACAAAAACACGTACTTAGAGATTTTTCATATTTCTTCTGCAGAAAGAAAGATCCCTAGGGGCCTGCCAAAATTACGAGACGTTTCTAGTGGTGATTACTGAATTCTTTCTTATGTTTCTTCATGATGACACTGTGAAGAAAAGCTGAATTAGACTCTGTATTAGTCCGTTTTGTGTTGCTATAACAGAATACCTGAGACTGGGTAATTCATAAAGAAAATGAAATTTATTGCTTACAGTTTCTGAGGCTGGGAAGTCCAAAGTCCATGTGGTGGTGGTAACAGTGACTCAGGGATCTCACACTGCAAGATGGTGGAAGCAGAGAGAGCAGGGAGAGAGAGATTCTCCTCTCCCTTCTTTTTAAGCCCTCAGAACCACACCCTGACCACCATTTTTAATCCATTCACTACTGCAGGGTCCTACAACCCAATCACCTCTTCAAGACTCCACCTTTCAATTACTGTAATAGGATTTCCCACCCTCTTTTAACAGTCACCGTGGGAGCTAAGTTTCTAATACATAAAACTTGGGGGACACAATTCAAGTTTCAGTGAGTTTTGGGGGGACACAATTCAATCCACTACAGACTCTGAAATCAAAAGTACTACATACCAGGAAACCAGCTCTGGGAAGTGATTCACAGGAACTTGAAACCTTTCCCTATTAACTGAACAAACCAAATTTCAAATGACAGAGGCGACCCACCGGAGAGGCCCGAGAGATCTGCGGAGACCACATGCCTCACGGCGCCAGCACGTGACTAAGTAGGGAGGCCTCGTCGCCACCAGACCCCACCACCAGCCCAGCCAAGTGTGCACCGACCAGAGAGGCGCCCTGCCAGAGAGGCCCAAGATCTGCAGAGACCACATGCACTGTGGCGCCAGCACACGACTGAGCAGGTAGGCCTTGCTCCTGCGGCAGTCCATCCCCAGCCCAGCTGTGTTCATGCCAACCAGAGAGGTGCTCCACCGGAGAGAACTGAGTCCTGCAGAGACCACACACCCCATGACACCAGCGCGTGACCAAGCAGGTAGGCATTGCTGCTGCTGGACCCCATCCCCAGCCCAGCGAGGGCACACCGACCAGAGAGGTGCCTCCCTGGAGAGGCCCAAGACCCAAGGCAAACATGCGCCCGAGGTGCCAGAGGGTGACCAAGCAGACACTGAGGCAGCCATGCTAAATTGGCAGCCCCAGCAGCATCCTAGCCAGACAATAGTGTCAAACCAGTGGACCATGAAATCCCTTGCCACAATGACTAAACATCAAAGGAAAGATACCAGAAATATGAAAAATCAAGAAAGTACACCACCAAATGGTAATAACTCTCAAGCTCTAGATTCTATAGAACAACAAGCCCTTGAAATGTCTGACAAGGAATTTTGAGTGATAATTCTAAGGAAACTGAATGAGATACAAGAAAACTCAGCTAGAAAACATGATGAAACGAGGAAAAGTATACAGGACTTAAAAGAAGAAATATACAAGGACATCAATGCCCTGAAAAAGAATGTAGCAGAGCTTGCCAAGCTGAAGAATTCATTCAACAAAATAAAAAACACAACAGAGACTTTAACCAGCAGGCTTGCAGAAGCAGAAGAGAGAACTTTTGACCTTTAAGATGGGCTGTTTGAAATAACACAGGTAGACAAAAAAAAAAAAAAGAAAGAAAGAAAAAAGAATCAAAAACATTGAAGAAAATCTAAGAGAGATATCAGACAACCTTAAGCGCTCAAATATCTGAGTCATGGGTATTCCAGAAGTTGAAGAAAAAGGAGATTGCATTGAAAACATATTCAACAAAATAGTGACAGAAAACTTCCCAGGTATAGGAAAAGGCACAGATCCTCAGATTCAGGAAGCTCAAAGATCCCCAACTGCATTCAAACCAAAAAGGTCTTCTCCAAGACATATTATAGACAGGCTGGCCCATGGCTCACTCGGGAGAGTGTGGTGCTCATAACAACAAGGCCATGAGTTTGGATCCTATATAAGGATGGCCGGTTGGCTCACTTGGGAGAGCATGGTGCTGACAACACCAAGGCAAGGGTTAAGATTCCCTTACCGGTCATCATTTAAAAAAAAAAAAAAAAAAAAAAGACATATTATAGTCCAATTGGCAAAACTCAAAGACAAAGACAGAATCTTAAAAGCTGCAAGAGAGAAGCATCAAATCACCTATAAGGGAACCCCAATCAGACTAACATGAGGTTTTTCATCAGAAACCCTAAAAGCCAGAAAGGAATGGGATGATATATTCAAAATACTAAAAGACAGAGAATGCCAGCCAAGAGTACTCTATCCCGCAAGGCTATCCTTCCGAAATGAAGGGCAAATAGCATATTTTTCAGACAAACAAAAACTGCGGGAGTGCACTACCACATGACCACCCTTACAAGAAATTCTCAAGGGAGTACTAGGTTTGGTACCTGAAAAATAACTACCACTGCCATAAAAACTCAAGAAAAATCAAAACCCACTAGTAAAATAAAAATGCCAACAATGAAGAGAAAAAAAAAGTTTATCTACAACCCAAGAAACCAACAAATACAGAAGACAAACAGTAAATCAGAAAGAAAGGAACAAAAGACACTTAAGACATCCAAACAAAAATCAAGAAAATACTAGGAGTAAATCAACACTTTTCAATAACAACTCAGTGTAAAAGGATTAAATTCCCCAATCAAAAGACACAGACTTGCTGACTGGATTAAAAAGGAGGAACCAACTATATGCTGCCTACAAGAGACCCACCTCACCCATAAAGACTCACACAGACTAAGAATAAAGGATGGAAAAAGATCCATGCAAACAGAAATGAAAAACGAGCTGCAGTAGCTATTCTTATATCTGACAAAATAGACTTTAAACTAAAAACCATAAAAAGAGATAATGAGGGCCACTACATAATGATAAAAGGATTCATCCATCAAGGAGACATAACAATCATAAATATATACACACCCAAGGTCAGAGCAGCATGATTTATAAAGCAAACTCTATTACACCTAAAGAAGGAAACAGACACTAATACCATAATAGCAGGGGACCTGAATACACCACTATCAATATTGGACAGATCATCTAGGCAAAGAATCAGCAAAGAAACACAAGATCTAAACAAACCTCTAGACCAACTGGACTTGGCAGATATCTACAGAACATTCCATCCAGCAACCTCAGAATATTCATTCTTTTCATCAGCATATGGATCACTGTCCAGGATAGATCACATGTTAGGTCACAAATCAAGTCTCAACAAATTCAAAAAAATTGGCATTATCTCATGTATTTTTTCAGACCACAATAGGTTAAAACTAGAAATCAATAACAAACAAAATTCTGGAAACCATGTAAACACATGGAAATTAAACAGCATTCTACTTAATGACATATGGGTCCAAGAAGAAATCAAACAGGAAATCAAAAAATGTATTGAAACTAATGAAAACAATGATACATAATACCAAAACCTGTGGGATACTGCAAAAGCAGTACTAGGGGGGAAATTTATCACACTAAATGCTTACTTCAGAATAATGGAAAAATGGCAAGTGAACAACCTAATACTTCACCTTAAAGAACTAGAAAAACAAGAACAATCCAAACCCAAAGTTAGCAGATGGAAAGAAATCATTAAGATCAGAGCAGAACTTAATGAAATTGAAACCCCCAAAATGATACAAAAGATTAATGAATCAAAAAGTTGGTTTTTTGAAAAGATAAATCAAATTGGCAAACCATTAGCGCAGCTAACTAAAAAAAGAAGAGAAGACCCAAATAACAAAAAGTAGTAATGAAAAAGGTGATATTACAACTGATACCTCTGAAATACAAGGAATCATTAGAGACTACTATAAACAACTATATGCCAACAAATTTGAAAATCTGGGGGAAATGGATAAATTTCTGGACACACACAAGCTCCCAAAATGAAGCCAAGATCATGTAGAAAATCTGAACAGACCAATACCAATAAAAGAGATTGAAGCTGTTATCAGAAGGCTCCCAACAAAGAAAAGCCCAGGACTAGATGGATTCACAGCAGAATTCTACCAATCATTCAAAGAGGAATTGACACCAATTCTCTACAAACTATTCCAAAAGCTTGAAACAAACGCAAATCTCCCAAACTCATTCTATGAAGCAAACATCACCCTGATACCAACTGATACCAAAACCATGTAAAGATACAACTAAAAAAGAAAACTACAGGCCAATGTCCTTGATGAACATAGATGCAAAAATCCTCAATAAAATACTAGCTAACAGAATACAGCAACACATATGCAAAATTATACACCATGATCAAGTGGGATTCATCCCAGGGATGCAAGGTTGGTTCAACATACGCAAATCAATAAATGTGATACACCATATCAATAAAATCAAACACAAAGACCATATGATCATCTCTATAGATGCTGAAAAAGCATTTGATAAAATTCAACATTCGTTCATGTTAAAGACTCTCTACAAGTTAGGTATAGATGGAAAGAATCTCAACATAATTAAAGCCATATATGACAAACCCACTGCCAATATCATCCTGAATGGGGAAAAGCTGAAAGCTTTTCCCTTAAGAACAGGAACTAGACAAGGATGCCCACTCTCACCACTCCTATTCAACAAAGTGTTGGAAGTACTAGGCAGAGCAATCAGAGAAGAGAAGGAAATAAAGGGCATCCACACTGGAAAATATGAAGTCAAACTGTCCCTGTCTGCAGATGACATGATCCTACATATCAAACAGCCTAAAGCCTCTACAAAAAAACTCTTGGAATTGATAAATGATTTCAGCAAAATCAGTAGCATTTCCATTCTCCAATAGTGAACATGCAGAAAAAGAAATCAAGAAAGCATGCCCATTTACAATAGCCACCAAAAAATAAAATACTTAGGAATAGAGCTAACCAAGGATGTGAAAAATCTCTATAATGAGAACTACAAACCACTGCTGAGAGAAATTAAAGAGGACACAAGAAGATGGAAAGATATCCCATGCTCTTCGATTGGAAGAATCAACATTGTGAAAATGTCCATTCTACACAAAGTGATATACAAATTCAATGCAATCCCCATCAAAATTCCAAAGACATTTTTATCAGAAATGGAAAAACCTATCCAGACATTTATATGGAATAATAAAAGACCACGCATAGCCAAAGCAATTCTGAGCAAAAAAAAATAAAGCTGGAGGCACAACACTACCTGACTTTAAACTATACTATAAAGCTATAACCAAAACAGCATGGTACTGACATAAAAACAGACACAGTGATCAATGGAATAAAATAGAGAATCCAGAAATCAACCCACACACTTACTGCCATCTGATCTTTGACAAAGGCACCAAGCCTATTCACTGGGGAAGGGACTGCCTCTTCAGCAAATGGTGCTGGGATAACTGGATATCCATATGCAGAAGAATGAAACTAGACCCATACTTCTCACCATATAATAAAATCAACTCAAAATGGATTAAAGAATTAAATATACACCCTGAAACAATAAAACTTCTTAAAGAAAACATAGGAGAAACACTTCAGGAAGTAGGACTGGGCACACTTCATGAATATGACCCCAAAAGCACAGGCAACCAAAGGAAAAATAAACAAATGGGATTATATCAAACTAAAGAGCTTCTGCACAGCAAAAGAAACAATTAACACAGTTAAAAGACAACCAACAGAATGGGAGAAAATATTTGCAAAATATACATCTGACAAAGGATTAATATCCAGAATATACAAGGAACTGAAACAACTTTACATCCAAAAAACAAGTAACCCAATTAAAAAATGGGCAAAAGAGCTAAATGGACATTTCTCAAAGGAAGATATGCGAATGGCCAACAGACACATGAAAAAGTGCTCAACATCACTCAGCATTTGGGAAAAGTAAATCAAAACCACACTGAGATACCATCCCAGTGAGGATGGCTAACATCCAAAAAACAGTAAATGATAAATGCTGGCAAAGTTGCGGAGAAAAAGGAACTCTCATACATTGTTGGTGGGACTCCAAAATGGTGTAGCCTCTATGGTAAATGGTATGGAGGCTCCTCAAACAATTGCAGATAGATCTACCATATGACCCAGCTATCCCACTGTTGGGAATATACCCAGAGGAATGGAAATCATCATGTCAAAGGTATACTTGTTCTCCAATGTTCATTGCAGCACTATTTACAATAGCTAACAGTTGGAACCAGCTCAAATGTCCATCATCAGATGAATGGATACAGAAAATGCGGTATATCTACACAATGGAATACTACTCTGCTATAAAAAAGAAAGAAATAGTGCCATTTGCAACAACATGGATGGACCTAGAGAGAATTATATTAAGTGAAATGAGTCAGGCACAGAAAGTGAAATATCACATGTTCTTACTTATTTGTGGGAGCTAAAATAAATAAGTAAATACACAAATAAACTGGGAGGGCGAGGGAAGACAACACAGCAATTACAATTCCTTGAAGTTGATAGGACAATCGAACAGATATGAGGTTGTTGGGAAGGAGGGGGGGAAGGGAGGAGGTTGGGAGGTTTTGGTAATGGGCCACAATAATCAACCACATTGTACACTGACAAAATAAAATTTAAAACAAAACAAAACAAAAACAAATTTCAAATGATTGTTTTTATCCAAATTCAATCTTAAATTGTGGCTCTACTTCCCAGTAAGTTCATTGACTTATATGACCAAGGCACGAAAATGCTTAGGAAAATTCAAGAAGCCACTGAGTGGATAAGTTCATTCATTTTTGATACATATATAAGCAATACAGAAATTAATTCACTTTGGGGTGAAATATTTAGCTGGATATAATCATTCTTTTTAATTAGTCCCTTGAAGCTTATCCTAATTCCAATGTTTCCAAAAAATTTAGGAACTTTAGGTCTGCAAGATCAACAGGCTCAAAAATATTAGTGAATGGTAAGCTGAATATTAGGCAATGCTATTATGCAAATGCCAAAAAAGACAAAGTGATATTATACCGAATTTTAAAAATATTTAGTGCCTAGAACAAGAAAGATAGGGTTCTTTCTGCTCTGCTCTAGTCAGGAATCCTGGAAATACTGTGGATGCTACAGCAATAGAACTATGCCAAAATACATTAAATTCTTAAGCAAGAGGCAGAATTATAACTCACACAACATCAGGAGAGGTAATGTAACAACTGGGGATATTGAGACTAAGGAAGGAAGAGGCAAAGCAGGAGCAGAACAACTAGATGCCTTTAAATAATTTCAAAGCAATCAGAAAAGAAACTAGCATTGTTTTAACTGGCCTTAAAAGAAGAAGTAGCAATGGGTGCAAAGTACAGAAAAACAGATTTTGGTTTAAAAATAACTTGCCACGTTAGCCTCAAAAGTCAATAAATATTAAGAGTGAGAGAAGGAGAAATTTACATGAAACTGGAAAAATGAATCCAAGAAACTTGGGCATACTAAGTGAGCCTTTGACAAAAGTTTAGGAGCTTATAAGGAGCATGACAGTAAACCACGAAGATCAGCAATCAGTTACACTCCCATAAGTAAAACCAACTTTCAATTTTTTATAACAGGAACAAAGACACAAAATATGGGTGATTCTGAATGCCATATTTTATAAAGAAGAATCTATCAGTGATGACTAAGCCACTGCAAAATTCCAGAGGAGAAAAGGTGATGGACTGTTATAGGTAGTGGTGATGGGGACAGTAAAAGGATTACAAAAATATTTCAGAGACAGAGTTCACAGTACTTTATGATTTATTACAGATTCTTGGAATACAGTATTTAGCAGGATTTACTGTGTCAGTCTAGATCATTCAGGCATTAACAATCACAACAGTAGCAAACACATACTGCTTACCATGTGTCAGGCAATGTTCTAAATATTTTACACAGATTAACTAATTTCATTTTCTCGATCCTATGAAGTGTATTGTATAATCATACCCATTTTACAGGTGAGAAACTAAGTCTTACATCAGGTAAATTACTCAATCAATAATTATGAAAGAACTAGTAAACGGTTAAACATACGATTTGGACCTAGGTAGTGTAATCCCAAAGTTATAGTTCTTTTTTTAAAAAAAAACATTTACTCGTATATTTTTGTGGGGTCCCGGCCTCAGGTAACCATTATTCTATTCTCTATTTCTGTGAGAACCACTACGAAAGCTACAGCTTTTAATCGATAAACTAAACAGCTATAAAGGAAAGGCAACAAAGTCCAAGGAAGGCAGTATGTAATAATGTCAAGAGCCCAGTCTAGTGAAGAGCGTCAAGGGAGGGGAAGAAGACAGCAGGGGGTAAGTGAGGATTTGGCTGTATCAGAATCACGTGAAGCTTTAAAAAAAAGAAAATCCGTATTGAAACCAAATCCCTAGAAATGGGATGTAAGAATTTACACACACACACACACACACACACACACACACACACACACACACACACACACACACACACACCCCAAAAAACAAAAAATTCCTGCCTAATTTTGTGGTAGAACCAAATCTGGGAACTTCTGTAATAGATCTCTATGGTCTCTTCCTGCTTTAACATTCTAGCTGACACTGTAAATGAATTTCCCAGAAATGAAAGGAGAGACAGGAAGGAATCCTAGGACCAAGAAAACGGCTACGCATTCAGAATCTGCAACGTTTATGCTCGCATTGTTACTAAATGGTCCCTTATAGGAGCAGGGATAGAGCAGGTAACAGAAGGGCGTGGTGTCCACGATACGCCGGCTAAAAAGCAGGCTTTTTTCTAGGCTTTTCTAGAACCATTAGCAGAAAGAAATCCTTCCTGACTGTAAATACGCGTGGTAATCCGACTGGATTATGAGACGGATTCCTCAGACCCGCATTTGGCTAACAATGGATGCCAATATATTCTATCTACGTGCCCGAAAGCATTGCAAGAAAACTCTACGTTGGGGCCCGCCTGCTCCGAGGCCAGGTGAATCCGGCTCAGCAGAAGAGGTGTCTGCTCCGCAGTTATACCCTCAAGTACTCTACTCGTTCCGCACATACCTGAAGGGCCTCGGGTAAGACTGATCTCTTCCTCAGTGACCAAATAATCCACTCTTCCGTTCATGTTTCACTGCTTGCCTGGCTTCCTCCTTGGAGGAAGCTGGGGCTCTGCACAGGTTAAAGTGAATCAATCTCAACGCTGAGTCCAAAGCGCAGCTCTTTGGGTTTTAGCAGCCTGCGAACCGGAAGAGGAAGCCCACGGGAGGCGCTGGGAATGCTGGGAGTTGTGGTTCTCACCGTCCACAGGTTGCAGTTTCTGACAGGGTTCTCAAAGCAAACTACGACGTGAACAAGGAACAGGTAACCTTTGGAAGCTGGAGCGCGGGAAGGCTAGTAAAGTTAGGGGACATAAATAAGTTGCTATTTTCGAGGAAAAATTCAAAAGAAAATTTCCTACCATCTCAGAAAATCTCCACAAATGTAAGAAAAAAAAAAAAGTTTTATTATTCTGTAAACTGGGACGGGCGTCACAGGCAATCCGCTAATGACATTACAGAAACGGGCAAAAATCTCACCTTTTATATAGCCAAGCAGGCACAATCCATTACATGCATGTTCCCATGTAAGAAGACTTGATAAGGGATGGGCCCGTGGCTCACCCGGGGGAGTGCGGCGCTGGTAGCGCCGAGGTCACAGGTTTGGATCCTACATAGGGATGGCCGGTGGGCTCACTGGCTGAGCGTGGTGCGGACACCACCAAGCCAAGGGTTACGATTCCCTTACCGGTCAAAAAAAGAAAAAGACTTGACAACACTTTGCTCCTCATTCTTTGAGAGTTCACCCTCTGTGTTAGTTAATTGCCTCTATACAATAGAAAAAGAAAACTCTCTCTCTCTCTCTTTCATAAGCAGATACTAACAGTTTAGAACAAGGCACTTAGGCTAATTCCCATAATGACAGGAGATAGAGGCATTGTCTGCTTTGATATTTACATTTCAAAGAGTTAGCTCCCAAGACCTTAAGAAAAAGATTCCTAGATTGTGTCTGATAAGAGTCTTACATAGCTTTAAAAAAAAAAAAAAAAAAAAAAAAAATATATATATATATATATATATATATATATATATAAAGATATATATTTATATAAAGAGACAGAGACGGAGAAAAGATTATAATTACAAGTTTGCTCGAGAAAATCCTTCAGGAAATGTGAGGGGAAAGTTCTCTTTTGGCAACAGGGAAAATTCAATCATTTTTTTTAAAAGATGACGGATAAGGAGATCTTAACCCTTGACTTGGTGTTGTCAGCACCACACTCTCCCAAGTGAGCCACGACCAGCCCTAATCTTTTCTTCTCTTCCTCCTTCTTCTTCTTCTCCCCCTCCCGTCCCCCTCCCCTCCCCCTCCCCTTCCCCTCCTCCTCCCCCTCCTCCTCCTTCTTCTAAACCTGTCGGGCTCTTTTATCTGCCCTTAACCCTGCCAACTGGGCCAATTGTTGAGCTAGGGCTGGGTCTGGAGCTCACAGACCCCTCAAGTCCCTTGTCCAGACTGGGTCACAAAACTTCACACGCCAGGCTGGGTCACCAGACCCCTCACACTATAAGCTATGGTCTATGAGCTAGGTTACCAGCAAACAGGTCCTTGGAAGCCATAGGTTGGACAGCATGGTCCTCTGCTGGCGGCCATCCGAGGCAGTAAAAGGCAAGCCAAGTGGTGGTGCTGCGCATGTGCACCAACTCCACCCCCACACAACCTGCCCACAAAGAATGCTCTACACCACCCCCAACGGGACCCAAGGAGAGGGGGCCTGATCAAACCACTGCATTTTCCCAACAAAACCCTTACAGTAAGATTAGTGCAAGATCTACCTATTACTTTAGCTAAGTCTTCCAGACATTTGAGATGGAACATTCCAAACTGAGCTGTCTGAGCTAGCATTTCTGTTTAAGGCCTTATAACCTTAAGGTATGTAAAAAGTATGGAGCTTGGTGGCAAGTTCTATCTACCATTTACAATATCAGTGGAAACCTTGCCTCACCTGTACTCACCCGTTGCTCTATATTTGCATTTAGGATTTATCCACCACTCCTTTGACTTGGCATTTGTTCCAATTTGAGGTCCTGAAACTGACCTTTTTGGTTTCAAACTCTTATGTATTTTATTTTTCAGTGCTTCCTTAGGTGATTAAACCTCTAATTGACACTTTTTTTTACTTTGTTGTGTTATCACATTTAATCATATTATGTTAGTTTGTTAGGGTTATTGTAACAAATACCACAGACTGGGTGGCTTAAACAACAGAAATTTATTTTCTCACAGCTCTGGAGGCTGGAAGTCCACGATCAAGGTGCTGGCAAGGTTGGATTCCTCTGAGGCCTCTTTCCTTGGCTTGCAGATGTCTATCTTCTCTCTCTTTCTTCACATGGCTTTTCTTCTGTGTGCAAAATTCTGTGTCTGAATTTCCTCTTCTTATAAAGGACAGCAGTCATATTGGATTAGGGTTCACCCTAAAGACCTCATTTTAATGTAATTACCTCTTTAAATACTTTATCTCCAAATGTGATTACATTCTGAAATACTGGGGGTTAGGCCTTCAACACATGAATTTTGGGGGCACAAAATTCAGCCCATAACACAGATTATAGTGAAGTCGCAGATTTTGGAAGGTGTCATTGTATATCTCTGCTGTGGCACATTACATGTTGGTATTACAGTTTAATCTTGGTAGCAATATTATTTCTATAATTTCCAAATTCTTGGAGACAGGTGCACTGCAGGTCCTAACTATTGATGACAGCAGATATTAGCAAGGCATTTACAGTTATTTCATCTTCTACAGCCTTTTTGGTTGATACTCTCCATTCTTCTGTATATATGATGGTACCTCAAAAGGTTTATGGAAAAATAGAGT
This sequence comes from Cynocephalus volans, assembly GCF_027409185.1. Classification (NCBI taxonomy): domain Eukaryota; kingdom Metazoa; phylum Chordata; class Mammalia; order Dermoptera; family Cynocephalidae; genus Cynocephalus; species Cynocephalus volans. The sequence continues at coordinate 151,782,730 of NC_084462.1, forward strand.
TAAAAGATATTACAAATCTTTCCATGAACTTTTTGAAGTACCCTTGAATACACTTTCTTCACAAGAAATCTAATTAAATCCCCTGGCTATAAATTCCATTAATATGCCAGCCCTCACTTTTCTTCAATGAGCATCAGTCTTGTTTAACCCAATTGACTACCTACCTGACATCTCAAAATCTGGATGTCAAATAGGCATTCTAAATTATGATGAAAACAGAATTTTAAATCCCTGTCAACCTGGAAAAAGAACCTATGGCACCAATAAATCATCAGAGAGTTTATTTGAACCAATATGTGTCACTGCAGCCTGGGAAACCACCACCAAGTTGCCTGGGAAGTGCTTTCTGAAGGGCCGTCAGAGCTTTAGCATTTTCTATAATCACAGAAAAGTGAAGAACAAAGGGGAAAAAAGCAGACAGCCTCTTAATCAGTATATCAGTGTTTCTATTGGTTACATAGCATTACATAGATAGTGATTGGTCCTTAGTTATATTTTATGTACAGATTTATGAGTAAGGGTCACAAGATACATTCTCAACATTTTTGAGTTAATTTATAATTTCTTTCAGTGTCAGCAAGTCTGGTTTTAGGTTAAAAATAGTCTTGTGGTAACAGTTGCAGGATGTGGGTACGTGACTGTCACTCCATTCCAGACCTCCCAAAGATTTTAGGAATTTAACTGACATCAGTCAGAGCTTCTGATTTATCATTCCTATACTCCCAAACTTATACCTCCTTTGTCTTTCCTCTTCCTTGAGTGACTTAATTTATCCAGTTCAAATAAAAATCTTAGAAACCATTCTTGATTCCATTCTTTCCCTTACACCTACAACCAACCCATCAGAAAGTCCAGTTGTCTCTATGCACAAAATATAGTCTTTATCTGACCATCTCTTCTACTATCATCTCATTACAAACCACCAGCATTTATTGTGTCTACTCCTGCTGTTCCTCCTAACAGTTTGCCCTGCTGCTCGCTTCTCCCATCCTTCATCCATTCCTCCCACAGCTGAAGCAATCTTACCAAAATGTAAACTGGATCATGTTATGCCCCTACTTGAAATCCTTTAATCAATTTCATCTCACTTAGAATAAAAGTCAACATCCTTGATATTGCCTCTAAAACTGCATGTTCTGGCCTTTATGTAGCTCTCTAACTCATCTACTCCCACATCACCCTACCCTCACTCATTACTTTGCATCTACACTGGGCTTTTCTCTTTTCCTCAAACAAATAAGTTTGGTTTTGCTTTAGATCTTTGCATTTGCTGTGCCATATCCCCACTCTTTCTTGTTCACTGCTTTATCTCCGGTACTTAGGAGAGTTGCCACACATAGTAGGCCTTCAATGAATGAATGAGTTTCAGTGATGATGAAGCTTAAACTCAGTCACTTGCTAAAAGTCACACTGAAGTTGTCATTTGCTGTCTCATCACTTGCTGCTCCCAATGATATCCTAGCTCTGCTGCCTGTATTTCTCTAAACTGTTGTCATTGACATTGCTGATCACCTCAAAAGGAATCCAGAATGTTTTGCTGCAAAAGGCAGCCTCATTTTCTTTAGACTGTCAAAATAAAACATTTTTTCCCATTAAGAAATGGTGAAATGGTTGAAGGACACCAGAATATTTTACCCTAAAATATACTTCTTAGCATATTTGATGTAGCTATTCAGAGGGCTGCACATAAAGGAGTAGCTGAAAAGTTGTCTTTTGTGAGGGAGATTTGCATGTAGTGAAGTGAACAGCTGATGCAAACCTGCTTTCTCTGAGGCCCCCTTCATCTACCTTATCCAAATCTAGGAAAGATTAACTCACAGGAAAAGGGGACTAAAAGTCTGAAAATTTTAAAGGTCTGACAGAGAAACTTTTAACATAGATCAGCATCTATTCTTTCTGAGAGCTGCTACCTGGAAGTTTTCTTTTTAATCTACAAAACAAAACAGACTTTGCTTGCCATACTTTTCTTCCCTCACTCTCCCATAACCAATGATACCACCTCCCTCCCAAGAAGCCTCAAGCCCCTATTTTTTCTATAACCTCAGGATGGTATAAAAACTTGAGCCATCTTGGCCTTCCTTGAGTCTCATACTTTGTGTGTGGCTCCCATTCCTATGCATGTAATAAATTTCGTTTGGTTTTTCTCCTATTAATCTGTATTTCATCAATTCATTTCAACAGACTTAGACTCAAACCTTCAGAAAGTCTGAACTTTCCTACACTGTATATTCTGCATTTTTGTTTGCAGCTTTTATATATACTGGCAAAGTCTCTTTAAAATGAAAATTTGTTGCTTCTGGCCTCTGCTGACGCCATTTCATGCTTTTGAAACTGGGGGACAGACTCAATTTCCCCTAGCTGTTCCCTGACAGAACAGGCCTTGGCTCGGAAAAGGGGGAAAAGCAAAAGAAAAACTGCTTGATCAAGCAGGATAGGCTGGATTCCTCAGAGTAGCAATAAAGTATGGTTAACAATAAAATAAAGGGTGGAGTTGATTAAACATAAACTTCCTTAGGTGAAGAGTAGATTTAAAAGTCAGGATGTTTGTTCCTTAGACTAACTTGATTTGATGGTCAGGATGTTTGTTTCCTAAATGAATGCCTTATGGCTTAAGATAACTGTAATGTCAATTTTGAATTGTTTCTGCAGACCACCCGCATCTACAAGACAGCTATGAAGTGGGTACACACTGGACCCTAAGGTACCCTGGACAATACCAGTTAAGATGCCAGGAGCAGTTGTGCTGACTAGGAGAAGTGGTAGACTAATGGATATAAAACTATGCTATCTATCCTGAGTGAATCATTGTGCAGTAAATGCACGTATTGAAACCACCTGTTCTTTCCGAGAGCTGCTACCCAAGAGATTTTTTAAATCTGTAAACAAGACACACTATACTACACAAGTATGTACAAGTAAATGTTAAAATAATAATAATAATAATAATAGTAATAGTAATAATAAAAGCTGTGCTGACTTCATCCTGAACCAATCAGCTTCCCACACTACGTCATGGACTATTCATGATTTTGCTCTATAAATGCTTATTATTAGGCCAGCCTGTGGCTCACTTGGGAGAGTGTGGTGCTGATAACACCAAGGCCATGGGTTCGGATCCCTATATAGGGATGGCTGGTTAGCTCACTTGGGAGAGCATGGTGCTGTCAACACCAAGTCAAGTGTTAAAATCCCCTTACCGGTCATCTTTAAAAAAAAAAATACTTATTATGTTAAGCTATCTAGGGGTCCAAGGTCTTAAACCTCCTATAGCTGCCATGGGCTCCGTTGACTCACCATTCAAATAAACACTGATCTATATCACTGCGAACTTTGGGGTAAGGGACTCTATAGTCATTTTGGTATGGCGGACGATGAACCCCCTCTTGGTTTGGTTACACTCTTATGGTAATTAACCCTATGGAACACTCCTATTGGGAGACAAAACCTTGTTATTCTAATAACAGAACCAGATGTATTCTTATCACTTATTTTTTAATTGTACTGATTTTTCCTTTCGGAGTGAGTTGGCCTGCTTGGCATCTCTGGTCATCATTCTGTACACTTCCTTTGTAACAACTAAAATAAACATGATATTTTATGACCTTATGAAATGAATCTTCAGTGTTTTAATTTTTATTGATTTATTATTTTTTTAATTGGCTATGAATATTCATGAGATACAAAGCTTATTGTCACCCCTCACGCCCATGATGTGAGGGCCAGATTCATACTGGTAGCATACCCATTACCACAAATTGCATTTGTACCCTGTGTCCCTGACCCAATTATCCCCAACCTTCCTCTCCCTCCCCCTTTCCCCCTACTCCACTTTGTAGCCCAAGGAATGTTATCTCCCTCTGCAAGACCAACGCACTACTGTGGTTTTTCTTTCCTTCATTCTTTCTCTCTTAGCTCCCACATATGAGGGAGTACATGCGATATTTATCCCTTTGTGCTTTGCTTATTTCACTCAACATAAGTTTCTTCAGGCTCAGCCATGTTGTTGCAAATGGGAGAATTTCACTCTTTTTTCTGGCAGAGTAGAATTCCATGGTCTATATATATATATATATATATATATATATATATATATACACATACTACAGTTTCCTTATCCAATCATCCATCGATGGACATTAAGGTTGGTTCCATGTCTTGGCTATTCTAAACAGAGCTGTGATGAACATGGAAAGCAAGTATCCCTTTGATATAATGATTTCCATTCCTCTGGGTATATACTGAGAAGTGGGATTGCTGGATCATATGGAAGATCTATCTGTAGTTGTTTGAGAAACCTCCATACTGTTTTTCATAGTAGTTGTACTAATTTACAGTTTCACAAATAATGTAGGAGCATTCCCTTCTCTCCACACACTTGCCAGGATTTGTTATTCACTGTCTTTTTGATTATAGCCAGTCTAACTGGGGTGAGGTGGTATATCAATGTAGTTTTAATTTTCATTTCCCTGATGACTAGTGATGTTGAGCATTTTTTCATGTACCTGTTGGCCATTTGTATGTTTTCCTTTGAAAAATGTCTATTCAGCTCCTTTGCCCATTTTTTAATTGGGTTATTTGGTTTTTTACTGTATAATTGCTTGAGTTCCTTGTATATTCTGGATATTAATCCTTTGTCAGATGCAGAGTTAGCAAAAATTTTCTCCCACTCTGTAGGTTGTCATTTCACTCTGTTGTTTCCTTTGCTGTGCTGAAGCTTTTTAGTTTGATATAGTCCCCTTTGTTTATTTTCTCTTTTGCTACTTGTGCTTTTGGGCTCATTTTCATAAAGCCAGTGTCCAGACAAAATTGCTGAAGTTTTTCACCTATATTTTCCCTTAGTAATGTTACAGTTTCAGGTCTTACACTTAAGTCTCTAAACCATTTTGAGTTGATTTTAGTATATGTTGAGAGGTGAATATCTAGTTTCATTCTGCATATGGATATCCAGTTTTCCCAGCACCACTTGTTGAAGAGGCAGCCTTTTCCCCAATGTAGATTTTTGTTGCCTTTGTCCAATATCAGATGGCTGTAAGCCTGAGGGGTGATTTCTGGGTTCTCAATTCTACTCCACTGGTCTAAATGTCTATTTTTATACTAGTATCATGCTGTTTTGGTTACAATACCTTTGTAGTATAATTTGAGTCAGGTAGTGTTACGCCTCTGGATTTATTTGTTTGCTCAGGATTGCTATGGCTATTCAGTGTCTTTTGTTGTTCCATATGAAGGGTAAGATTGTTTTTTACATTTCTGTGAAGAATGTCATTGGTATTCTATGGGGATTGCATTGAATCTGTAGACTACTTTGGGAAGTATAGACATTTTCACAATGTTAATTTTTCTAATCCAATAGCATGGAATATCTTTCCATCGTTTTGTGTCTTCTTTAATTTCTTCAGAAATGGTTTGTAGTTCTCATTGTAGAGGTCTTTCACCTCCTTGGTTAAATTGATCCCTAGGTATTTTATTTTCTTGTGACAATTGTAAATGGGATTGCTTTCTTTATTTCTCTTTCTGTTAGTTCATTATTTGAGTATATAAATGCTACTGATTTGGGGGCATTTATTTTGTATCCTGTAATGTTACTGAAGTTATTAACCAGCTCTAGGAGTTTCTTGATAGAGTCTTTAGGTTTTGCTATATATAGTATCATGTCATCTGCAAATAGAGAGAGTTTGACTTCATCTTTCCCAATCTGGATTCCCTTTATTTCTTTCTCTTGCCTAATTGCTGTAGCTAGTACCTCCAGCACTACGTTGAATTGAAGTGGTGAGAGTGGGCATCCTTGTCTTGTTCCTATTTTTAAGGGAAAGCCCCTCAGTTTTTCCCCATTCAGAATGATACTGGCAGTAGGCTTGTCATAAATGGCTTTTATTGTGTTGAGGTATTTTCCTTCTATACCTAATTTTTTGAGAGTATTTATCATGAAGCAATGTTGAATTTTGTCAAATGCTTTTTCAGCATCTATTGAGATAATAATATGGTCTTTGTCCTTGAGTTTGTTGATGTGATGTATCACATTTATTGACTTTTGTATGTTGAACCATCCTTGCATCCCTGGGATGAATCCCACTTGATCATGGTTTACAATTTTTTTTAATGTGTTGCTGTATTCTGATTGCTAATATGTTGTTGAGGAATTTTACATCTAGGTTCATTAAGGGTATTGGCTTGTAATTTTCCTTTTTTGTCGTGTCTTTATCTGGTTTTGGTATCAGATTTATATTGGCCTCATACGGTGCCGAGCAGGGTCCTGAAGGCCCAGCTGATAGACGAGGGGTGCAGAAGACACGCCCCAGCCCAGCACAGTGCGCACAGAGTGGGGAGACCTGCGGCCAGGGAGGCGGAGACTCGACAAAAACCACACACCCGGTGGGGTCGCTACAGCACGATCTAACAGCCTGGGCCAGAGCACACGGAACAGGGAGAAGTCCTGCACAGGAAGTGAAAGCTCAACAGAGATCACACACCCTGTGGTACATGATCCACCAGCCCAGCAGAGTCCAAGCTGACCAGAAAGGTGGCTCCCCGGAGAAGCCCAAGACCCGAGACAACCACACACACAAGGCACTAGAGGCCAACTGAGCAGTCACGGAGGGAGCCATATGAAATTGGCAACCACAGCAACATCCTAGTTAGTCATTAGTCTCAAACCGGTGGACTGTGAAACCCCCGGCCACAATGAATAAACACCAAAAAAAAGATACCAGAAATACAAAAAATCAAGAAAGTACACCACCAAAAGTTAATAAATCTCAAACTCTAGATCCTATAGAACAAGAAGCCCTTGAAATGACTGACAAGGAATTTCGAGTGATAATTCTAAGGAAACTGAATGAGATACAAGAAAACTCAGCTAGACATCATGATGAAATGAGGAAAAGTATACAGGATCTGAAAGAGGAAATGTACAAGGAAATCAATGTCCTGAAAAAAAATGTAGCAGAACTTGCTGAACTGAAGAAGTTATTCAACGAAATAAAAAACACAACGGAGAGTTTAACCAGCAGGCTTGTCGAAGTTGAAGAGAGAACCTCTGAACTTGAAGATGGGCTGTTTGAAATAACACAAGCAGACAAAAAGAAAGAAAAAAGAATCAAGGACATTGAAGAAAATCTGAGAGAGATATCAGACAACCATAAGCGATCAAATATCCAAGTCATGGGTATTCCAGAAGGGGAGGAAAATGGAGATACCATTGAAAACATATTCAACAAAATAGTGGCAGAAAACTTCCCAGGTTTAGGAAAAATCACAGATCTTCAGATCCAGGAAGCTCAACGATCTCCAAATGTATTCAACCCAAAAAGACCTTCTCCAAGACATGTCATAGTCAAATTGGCAAAACTCAGAGATAAAGAGAGAATCTTAAAAGCTGCAAGAGAGAAGCGTCAAATCACCTATAAGGGAGCCCCAATCAGGTTAACATCAGACTTTTCATCACAAACCCTAAAAGCTAGAAAGGAATGGGATGATATTTTCAAAATACTAAAAGACAAAGATTGCCAGCCAAGAATACTCTACCCTGCAAGGCTATCCTTCCGAAATGAGGGGCAAATAGTATATTTCTCAGACAAACAAAAGCTGCGGGAGTTCACTACCACAAGACCACCCTTACAAGAAATCCTCAAGGGAGTACTGGGTTTGGTTCCTGAAAAACAACTACCACTTCCATAAAAACCCAAGAAAAATCTAAACCCGCTAGTATAATAAAAATGGCATTCATGAAGAGAAAACAAACAAACCAAAACGCTATCTACAACCTAAGGAACCAACAAACACAGAAAACAAACAGTAAATCAGAAAGCAAGGAACAAAAGACACTTAAGACAACCAAACAACCAATAAAATGCTAGGAATAAATCAACACCTTTCAATAACAACTCTTATTGTAAAAGGCTTAAATTCCCCAATTAAAAGACACAGACTGGCTGACTGGATCAAAAAGCAGGACCCAACTATATGCTGCCTACAAGAGACCCACCTCACCCATAAAGATTCACACAGACTAAGAGTGAAAGGATGGAAAAAGATTTACCATGCAAACAGAAAAGAAAAACGAGCCAGAGTAGCTATTCTTATATCTGACAAAATAGACTTTAAACTAAAAACCATAAAAAGAGACAATGAGGGACACTACTTAATGATAAAAGGACTGATCCGTCAAGAAGACATAACAATCATAAATATGTATGCACCCAATGTTGGAGCAGCCAGATTTATAAAACAAACGCTATTAGACCTAAAGAAGGAAATAGACACTAATACCATAATAGCAGGGGACCTGAACACCCCACTGTCAATATTAGACAGATCATCTAGGCAAAGAGTCAGTAGAGAAACACAAGATCTAAACAATACTCTAGACCAATTGGAATCGGCAGATATCTACAGAACATTCCATCCAACAACCTCAGAACATTCATTCTTCTCATCAGCACATGGATCATTCTCCAGGATAGATCACATATTAGGTCACAAATCAAGTCTCAATAAATTCAAAAAAATTGCAATTATCCCATGTATCTTCTCAGACCACAATGGATTAAAACTAGAAATTAATAACAAACGAACCTCTGGAAACTATACAAACACATGGAAATTAAACAGCATTCTACTTAATGACATATGGGTCCAAGAAGAAATCAAGCAGGAAATCAAAAAATTTATTGAAACTAATGAAAACAATGATACATCATACCAAAACCTGTGGGATACTGCAAAAGCAGTATTGAGGGGAAAATTTATTGCATTAAATGCTCACTTCAGAAGAATAGAAAGATGGCAAGTGAACAAACTAACACTTCACCTTAAAGAACTAGAAAAACAAGAACAATCCAAACCTAAAGGTAGCAGACGGAAAGAAATCATTAAGATCAGAGCAGAACTGAATGAAATTGAAAACCAAAAAACAATTCAAAAGATCAACGAATCAAAAAGTTGGTTTTTTGAAAAGATAAATAAAATTGACAAACCATTAGCATGGCTAACAAAAAAAAGAAGAGAGAAGACTCAAATAACAAAAATTAGAAATGAAAAAGGCGATATTACAACTGATTCATCTGAAATACAAGGAATCATTCGAGACTACTATAAACAACTATACGCCAACAAATTTGAAAATCTGGAGGAAATGGATAAATTTCTGGACACACACAAGCTCCCAAAACTGAACCGTGAAGACGTAGAAAATTTGAACAGACCAATAACAATAAAGGAGATTGAAGCTGTTATCAGAAGGCTCCCAACAAAGAAAAGCCCAGGACCAGATGGATTCACAGCAGAATTTTACCAAACATTCAAAGAGGAATTGACACCGATTCTTTACAAACTATTCCAAAAGATTGAAACGGACGCAAATCTCCCAAACTCATTCTATGAAGCAAACATCATCCTGATACCAAAATCAGGTAAAGATATAACCAAAAAAGAAAACTACAGGCCAATATCCTTGATGAATATAGATGCAAAAATCCTCACTAAATTACTAGCAAACAGAATACAGCAACACATACGTAAAATTATTCATCACGATCAAGTGGGATTCATCCCAGGGATGCAAGGTTGGTTCAACATACGCAAATCAATAAATGTGATACACCATATTAATAAACTCAAACACAAGGACCATATGATCATCTCTATAGATGCTGAAAAAGCATTTGATAAAGTTCAGCACTCATTCATGACAAAGACCCTCTATAAGTTAGGTATAGAGGGAAAGTATCTCAACATAATTAAAGCCATATATGCCAAACCCACAGCCAATATCATCCTGAATGGGGAAAAGCTGAAAGCTTTTCCTTTAAGAACAGGAACTAGACAAGGATGCCCACTCTCACCACTCCTATTCAACATAGTGTTGGAAGTACTAGCCAGAGCAACCAGAGAAGAGAAGGAAATAAAGGGCATCCAGATTGGAAAAGATGAAGTCAAACTGTCCCTGTTTGCAGATTACATGATCCTATATATCGAACAGCCTAAAACCTCTACAAAAAAACTGCTGGAATTGATAAATGATTTCAGCACAGTAGCAGGATACAAAATCAACACACAAAAATCAGTAGCATTTCTTTTCTCCAATAGTGAACATGCAGAAAGAGAAATCAAGAAAGCCTGCCCATTTACAATAGCCACCAAAAAAATAAAATACTTAGGAATTGAGTTAACCAAGGAGGTGAAAAATCTCTATAATGAGAACTACAAACCACTGCTGAGAGAAATTAGAGAGGATACAAGAAGATGGAAAGATATTCCATGCTCTTGGATTGGAAGAATCAACATAGTGAAAATGTCCATACTACCCAAAGTGATATACAAATTCAATGCAATCCCCATCAAAATTCCAAAGACATTTTTCTCAGAAATGGAAAAAACTATCCAGACATTTATATGGAACAATAAAAGACCACGCATAGCCAAAGCAATGCTGAGCAAAAAAAATAAAGCTGGAGGCATAACACTACCTGACTTTAAGCTATACTACAAAGCTATAATAACCAAAACAGTATGGTACTGGCATAAAAACAGACACACTGACCAATGGAATAGAATAGAGAATCCAGAAATCAACCCACACACTTACTGCCATCTGATCTTTGATAAAGGCACCAAGCCTATTCAGTGGTGAAGGGACTGCCTCTTCAGCAAATGGTGCTGGGATAACTGGATATCCATATGCAGGAGAATGAAACTAGATCCATACCTCTCGCCGTATACTAAAATCAACTCAAAATGGATTAAGGATTTAAATATACACCCTGAACCAATAAAACTTCTTAAAGAAAACATAGGAGAAACACTTCAGGACATAGGACTGGGCACAGACTTCATGAATACGACCCCAAAAGCACGGGCAACCAAAGGAAAAATAAACAAATGGGATTATATCAAACTAAAAAGCTTCTGCACAGCAAAAGAAACAATTAAAAGAGTTAAAAGACAACCAACAGAGTGGGAGAAAATATTTGCAAAATATATATCTGACAAAGGATTAATATCCAGAATATATAAGGAACTCAAACAACTTTACAAGAAGAAAACAAGCAACCCAATTAAAAAATGGGCAAAAGAGCTAAGTAGGCATTTCTCTAAGGAAGATATACAAATGGCCAACAGACATATGAATAAATGCTCAACATCACTCAGCATCCGGGAAATGCAAATCAAAACCACATTGAGATACCATCTAACCCCAGTTAGGATGGCTAAAATCCAAAAGACTATGAACGATAAATGCTGGCGAGGCTGCGGAGAAAAAGGAACTCTCATACATTGTTGGTGGGACTGCAAAATGGTGCAGCCTCTATGGAAAATGGTATGGAGGTTCCTCAAACAATTGCAGATAGATCTACCATACGACCCAGCTATCCCACTGTTGGGAATATACCCAGAGGAATGGAAATCATCAAGTCGAAGGTATACCTGTTTCCCAATGTTCATCGCAGCCCTCTTTACAATAGCCAAGAGTTGGAACCAGCCCAAATGCCCATCATCGGACGAGTGGATACGGAAAATGTGGTACATCTACACAATGGAATACTACTCAGCTATAAAAACGAATGAAATACTGCCATTTGCAACAACATGGATGGACCTTGAGAGAATTATATTAAGTGAATCAAGTCAGGCACAGAAAGAGAAATACTACATGTTCTCACTTATTGGTGGGAGCTAAAAATTAATATATAAATTCACACACACACACACACACACACACACACAGACACACACACAGACACACACACACACAAACGGGGGGGGGGAAGAAGATATAACAACCACAATTATTTGAAGTTGATACGACAAGCAAACAGAAAGGACATTGTTGGGGGGGTGGGGGGGAGGGAGAAGGAAGGGAGGTTTTGGTGATGGGGAGCAATAATCAGCCACAATGTATATCGATAAAATAAAATTAAAAAAATATATATATATATATTGGCCTCATAGAATGAGTTTGGGAGAGTAGTCTGTTTCAATTGTTTGGAACGGTTTCATGGGAATTGGTATTAACTCCTCTTTAAAAGTTTAATAGAATTCAGCTGTAAAGCCATCCGGACCCAGACTTTTCTTTGTTGGAAGATTGCTCATTACCACCTCAATCCTATTGCTTGTTATTGGTCTGTTCAAGTTTTCTAAGTCTTCCTGGTTCAGTCTTGGTAGTTTGTATGTGTCTAGAAACTTATTCATATTTCATATTTTTTGTCATACAGTTGTTTATCACAGTCTCTAATTATTGTTTGTATTTCTGTGTTATCAGTTATAATGTCTCCATTTTCATTTCTGATTTTTGTTAATTGAGTCTTTTCTTTTTTTTGTTAACCTAGCTAATGGTTTGTCTATTTTATTATCTTCTCAAAAAACCAACTTTTTGTTTTGTTGATCTTTACTATTGTTTTGGGGGGTCTCTGTTTCATTTAGTTCTGCTCTGATCTTATTTCTTTCCATCTACTACATTTAGGTTTGGATTGTTGGGGTTTTTTTCAAGTTCTTTGAGTCATTTATTTGAAGTCTTTCTGTTCTTTTGATGTAAGCATTTATTGCAATAAATCTGCCTTAGTACTGCCTTTGCAGTATCCCACAGGTTTTGGTATGATGTATCTTTATTTTCATTAGTTTCTAGAAATTTAATTTCCTGTTTAATTTCTTCTTGGACTCATAGGTTGTTCAGGAGCCCATTATTTACTTTCTATGTATTTGTATAGTTTCCAGAGTTTTTCTTATTATTAATTTCCAATTTTAGTCCATAATGATCTGAAAAGATACTCGGAATGATTTCAATTTTTAAAAATTTGCTGAAGCTAGTTTTGTGACCTAACATGTGGTCTAACCTGGAGAATGTTCCATGAGGAGATCAGGAGAAAGTATATTCTTTAGTTGTTGGGTGAAATGTTCTGTGCATATTTGCCAGGTCCAGTTGGTCTAATGTGTAGTTTACATCCTGTGTCTCTTTGTTGATTTGTTGCCTGGAAGACCTGTCCCAAACTGAGAGAGGGGTGTTCAGGTCACCCACTATTAATGTATTAGGACCTATTTCTTTCTTTACATCTGAGTGTTTGCTTTATATGTCTGGGTGCTCCAGTATTGGGCGCATACATATTTATGATTGTTATGTCTTCTAGCTGGATAGATCCTTTTATCATTATATAGTGGCCTTCTTTGTCTCTTTTTATTTTTATTTTTTGGTGTGAAGTCTTTTTTGTCCAATATAAGAATAGCTATTCCTGCTTGTTTTTGGTTTCCATTTGCATAGTATATCTTTTTCCATCCCTTCACATTTAGTCTGTGTGTATCTCAGCAGGTGAGACGGGTCTCTTGAAGACAGCATATACTTGGGTCTAGCTTTTTAATCCAATCAGTCAGTCTATGTCTTTTGAATGGCGAGTTTAATCCATTCACATTTAGGGTAGTTATTGAGAAGTATTGTTTAATTCTTGTTATTTAATTGCTTTTTGTTTAGATGTTTTAAATATCTTTTTTTTTATTACTTTCTCTTTTATTTCTCTTCTTCAATGTTAGTTGGAAATTTGAGGTGGCATGATTTAACTTTTCTCTTTCTCACTGGCATTTTTGTTTTAATGGCAGGTTTTGCTCTTTCTTGTGTATCCATGATAGTGATTATCATTATTCAGATTCCAGATGAAGGGCTCCATTGAGAAGTTCTTGCAAGGCTGGTGTGTGGTGGTGAACTCCCACAATTTTTGTTTGTCTGGGAAATACACTATTTCTCCCTCATTTCTGAAGGAGGTAAAGAATTCTTGGCTGAAAATTTTTTCTTTTCATATTTTGAATATATCATTCCACTTTCCTCTAGCCTATAGTGTCGGGTCGGCCGGTGGCCGACCCGAACAGCCCTAGCCTCGTGATCAGTCTCTCCCTTGGTGGGTGAGCGAATTGCTTGGATTCCTCTTTCCCTCCGGTCCCCGTTGGGAGGAGACAGGGGAAGAGAGCCATGAAGAGAGGTGAGCACAGCCACCGGCCCCAACCAGCCCATTAAAGGACACTCAGATGCGGCGGGGGTTCTGTCCAGCAGTTCTGTTTATTATCACACAAGCACTTGCTTTTATAGGCAGATGGGGAGGGGCGGTTTTAACATAATCCTATCAGCTTAAAGGTCAAGAGCATGCATCCTGTCTCAATGCCTAGCTATTGCAATCACGCAGTGTTCACGAGCACGGAGCGTGTATTTGGCCAATAAGGGCTAAGGCAAGGTTCCCGCAGACACTCCCACCCTACTTCCTCCTGGCGCAGTCTTAGGCTGCCACATTAATACGCCCTTGTGGCCCCATAATGGCGCCACTTGTACTGTCACTTAAGGTGGCGTTAGTTTTTAAGGCCCGACTCTATAGAGTTTCAGTTGAGAAGTCTGCTGTTAGTCTGCTGGGGGTTCCCTTATAGGTGACTTGATGCTTTTCTCTTGCTGCTTTTAGAATGCTCTCTTTATCTTTGAGCTTCACAAATTTGAGTATAATTTGTCTTGGGGAGGATCTTTCTGGATTGAATTTGTTTGGGGACCTTTGAGCTTCCTGGATCTGAAGGTCTGCATCTCTCCCTACACCTGAGAAGTTTTCTATTATTTCCTTGAAAAGGTTTTCAATACCTTTTCCTTCCTCCTCCCCTTCTGGAATACCTACAATTTTGGATGTTCGAGCGCTTAAGGTTGTCTGCTATCTCTCTTAGATTTTCTTCATTATTTTAAATTCTTTTTTCCTTTTTCTTGTCTGTCTGGGTTATTTCAAAAAGACCATTTCAAGGTCTGAAATTCTATTTTCTACTTGTTCTTGCCTGGTGCTCAAAGTGTCTGTTGTGTTTTTTGTTTCATCAAGTGAATCATTTTTAGGAGTTCTGCTACACTCTTTTTAAAGGTATTAATCTCTTTGTAAATTTCCTCCTTCATATTCTGGATATTTTTTCTTGTTTCCTTGTGTTCTCTAATTGAGTCTTCTTTTATCTCTTCAAGTTTTCTTAAGATCATTTCTTGGATTTCCTTTTCAGACATTTCAAGGATTCCCTGTTCTATGGTGTCTGGAATTTGAGCATTACTGTATACCTTTGGTGGTGTCATATCTTCTTGTTTATTTGTAGTTCTAGTATTTTTTCATCGATGTTTGGTCATCTGGTACAGGACTTGGTTCTTCTATAACTCGGGGATTGGCTATGAGGATAAATATTTCCTCATCTATTAGCAGGTTGTACTGGCGACTCTTATATCAATGTAGTTGAGTGAGTGTCATGTTGCCTTTAGAGTGGCCCTGGCTGCTACTGTGGTGGTGAACTGTCCTTGTGGTGACAGTAGGTGTGGCATTGGCTATATTACACTATCTTGGCTCCCATTCAAGTTTTCCTTGGATGTAGACAGAGCCCCTGGTGCCGTGCAGGTCTCAACTCACCTCAGTGGCCACTGGGCTGTGCACACTTCCATTCTCTCCAGGCCCTTACACTGGGCCTCCAGTGCCATGCGGGTCTCAGCTCACCTTGGCAGCTGCTGGGCTATGAGCACTTCCCTTATATCCTGGGCCTTAGACTGGGCCCCCAGTGCCATGCGAGTCTCAGCTCATCTCAGTGTCTTCTGGGCTCAAATTCCATTAGATCTTAAGACTCAAGAATAATCTTCTTTGGCTGGTTGTCCTACCTTCCTGATCCACTGGGCTGTCATCCTGGTTTTCCCACTGACTGTGATTGCAGCCTTGCCCCAACTACTCTACGTGGCAGTTCAGCCCCAAAGCTTCTGTGGGACAGGACTCCCACTCACAAGACTCTGGGCAGCAGCAACCTGGCCTGTTGAAACTCCAGAAGTGGCCCCACCCTTTGCAACCAAAGTAAAGGCAGCCTTCCCACCCCAGGATTTTGTGTACTCTGGGCCTGTGGTGGGAGTGGCAGCTCTGGTGGTCTCTGAATTGTCGATCTTTTCTATTTTTGAAACAGAACATATGTTCTCAACCAGATAGCTCTATGGACACTTTCTATAAAGTTCCAGAAATCCAACAGCCTTCCTTCATTCTGGTCATTTTGTCTGTCACCTATGGCCCCAGCTGGCAGTACTTCTGCTGGTATAATCCTATCTCTATTCCTGCCTTCTGCTGAGATGGCTGATTAAATTCATGGTTCAAACCCATATGAATCTCCTTATCAAATGGTAATGCAGCCACACCCTTAGTGTTCTCTTCAGAATGTGCTTTCTTGGTTTTTGAATTATACATAGGCTGAATTTTTGTCAAATTTTCACATTCTGATCCTTTTTGCTTAACAATTTCTTCATTTCATTTCTCTCCTCTTCCATTTTAGTATAAGCAGTAAAGAGAAACCAAGTCACTCCATCAATTCATTGCTCAGAAATCTCAGCTAAATATCAAATTTCATTGTTTGCAAGTTCTACCTTCCACAAAACAGTAGAACACAATTCAGTCAAGTTCTTTACACCTTGTAACAAGGATTGACTTTCTCCACCTTCCCATAATATGTTTCATGTTTCTCAGTTCCATCTGAGACCTCACCGAATGGCCTTTAATGTCCAAATTTTTATCAACATTTTCTTCATGTATATATACATATATATATTCTCTAAGACAATAGGGACTGTCTCTATAGCTCTCCTCTTCTCTTTCTGAACCCTCACCAGAATCATCTTTAATGTCCATATTTCTACTAACAGTCCCTTCGAGAGAATTTACTTTTTTTCCTAACACACACCTCAAAATTCTTGGTCTCCACCCATCATCCAGCTGCAAAGTTACTTCTACACTTTTCAGTATTTGTTACAGCAACACCCCACTTCTCAGAATCAACATCTGGGTTAGTCTGCTCAGGCTGCTATAACAAAATACCACAGACTGCATTTCTTAAAAATAGATTTAATTTCTCACAGTTCTGAAAGCTAGAAGTCCAAGATTAACTTTCCATCTGATTCAGACTGGGGTGAGGGTTCACTTCTGACCATATAGACAGATGGCCTCCTCCTCCCTACAGCTTAAGGGCCTTTCCTCAGTATAAGCACAGAGAGTGGGGGGGGGATGAAATTTCCAGTATTCCTTCTTGTAGGGACACAACTCCTATTACATTAGCCCCACCCTAATGACCTCATTAACCATAATTACTTCCTTAGAGGTTCTCTCTCCAAATACAGCCACACTTGGGGTTAGGGCTTCAACACAGGGATTTGGGGACAGTGCAGATATTCTGTCTATAATAGATGATGTTGGGCATCCTTTCATGTCCTTATTGGCCATTTGTGAATCTTCTTTGGGGAAATTTCTATTCATGTCATTTGCTCATTTTTTGAATGTGTCATTAGTTTTCTTGTTATTCTTGAGTTGTGAAGTTCTTCATATATTCTAGATAGTAACCTGTTATCAGATATATAATTTGCAATTCTTTTCTATCATTCTGTGGGTTGTCTTTAAAGTGTATTTGTAGGGGTACTGAGCGGTGAGTCACCCAGCTCCCCAGGGTTAGGAGTGGGACTTCACCTTCCACTCAGGGTCTGCATTTCAGCTCCAGCTTCAGCAACTCAACCTAGCAGGCTGACCCCTCCTGATGCTAGACCAGCCACCTTTCAGTCGAGGTGAGGGCTAGGAAAAGGATAAAGTGAAGTACAGCAGTGGGAAAGAGGACAGGAGATCCCAGAACTGACAGAGAAGACTGTGGTTACATTTGCAGCTTAGCAGGAATTTTAAGAAAACTGGGGGAATTTAGAAAGTGTCCTCTACAGGAACAAGAAGAGGAATCTGATAAGGTTACCTTGGGGTTAAAAGATGAAGTGGATGGTCTTTGAGAGGCCTTTCTAAGATTTATAAACAAAGAAAAACTAAACCAAAACAAAAAACTTTTTAAGAATTCAGAAGTTCTGAGGGCTTCCAATCAAGATGGCAGAATAGACCATTAGCAGCATCGCTCTTTGCCACAAGTCAACCAATTTACAAGTATTAAAAAGCAATGACAGCCAAGCTGGGGCCACTGGAGATCAGGGGAAGAGGAGGAGAATGGATCGGGGGAATGGAGTGTGTGAAGGTGGGAAAAGCCACGATGAGTGATGAAGTTTGGATGTGTTGTCCCCGCCAAAACTCATGTGGAAATCTGATCTCCAATGTGGCAGTTTGGGTCATGGGGGCGGGTCCCTTGTGAATGGATTAATGCTCTCCATAGGTGGGGGGATTAATGAGTGAGTTTTCACTCTATTAGTTCCCATGAGAGCTGGTTGTTTAAAAGACCCTGGCACCTCCCCTCTCTCTCTCTCTTGCTTCCTCTCGCCATGTGATCTGCTTGTACCTGCCACTTTCCACCATGAGTAGAAGCAGCCTAAGGCCCATGCCAGATGCAGCTGACCCAGAATCATAAGCCAAATAAACTTCTTTTCCTCATAAATTACCCAGTTTCAGGTATTTCTGTTATAGCAACACAAAATGGAATACTACAATGAGAGAAAGAAAGAACCACTTCAACCCTTTCAAGCCCTAGCTGCTTCAAGTCTGGAGCTTGTCAATGCATGGAGTAGAAGCTGGCAAAAGCCGCTGCTGTGCCCTTTGGATGAAGTTGCTTGGAGGCTGCAGGGAGAAGAGGGCCTTGGTGGCCCCCAGCCCAGCAAGACTACTAACGGAGTTCCCGTGGACCCACATAGGAATGAAGAGCCACAACAACTGAAAAAAAGGAGCCACTCAGAGACCAGTGAGTCATTGCAAGGGACCATCACACAGCCTGTCCCATGGGAAGTGTTTGGAGCATGGGTGGTGGGGGAGATGGGCCCACTAGGAGAACACTGTGTCCCAGCTGATCTGCCACCCCAATCAGCACAGGACCACTCAGTGGAGACTGGTCAGGAATATAGAACTACAGGGGGTACAGTTTGCTGAAAAGACCAAGGCCCAGACCAGAGTTTCTACACAACCCAGGTGCACTGGATCTCATGGGAGCTGGAAGTACTTATAAAGTCAACCATGAAAACCTGAGCTGCACAAAAAGCCTTCTTCAGGGAGTCAGCAGCAAAGCAACAATTTAACTCAACCACAGAGCTCAAGCGCTGATCCCCAAAGGAAGGTCCCCCATTTTAGAAGTAAGCAAAGGACAACGAATTAGTTCCAGTGCAGAGTTTAAGTGGTAGGAACAGCAAAAAATCCAACACAGAACTGGAATAAAAACAAAATACTCACAGACCAGAGACAAAGTTTGATATTAACTAGTAAATGTCTCACATCACCAAAGAACACCTATAAAACCTAGAAGGACCAGAAATCCCATGGGCTACCAAGCCAGGGAGTGGGGAGGGCTGGGTGCCTCAGCCATGCTCCCCAAACACCCAGAACCAGCCCAGTGATGACCACCCAGCCACTGCAGGAAGTGACCTGGGCTCTCCTGACACAGGGTCGTGAGGCGCAAGGGCTTCAGCCACACCGCCCTGACATCTGCACCCAGCACAGCAATGACCAAGACACCACTGGAATCTCCCTGGTCTCCCCTGCAGGAATGGGAGGGGTGCCACAGGCCACAACCATGCCCCTCCCCCTTCCTCCTTCTCCCACCCTATTTCCATACCCCTTCCTCTCTCCCCCTCCCCCCAACTGCTCCATAATAACATCATAGAATGTAAAAAAATAATATTAATAAATAAACTTAAGAAAACCTGTATTTATGGTGTTTTTTGATGCACAAAACTTTTACTTTCAGTGCAGTCCACTCTACCTATTTTACCTTTATTTTTATCTTTTGTTTTCCAGTGCTTTTGGTGTCCTATCAAAAGATTAAACAATCATCACCAATCCAATGTCATGAAGATTACCTCCTATTTTTTTGTCAAAGAGTTTTATGGTTTTAGCTCTTGCATTTTTGTCTTTGATCCATTTTGAGTAGATTTTTGCATGTAGTATAAGGTAACAGCCCAACCTCAATTTTTTATAGGTGGATATGTAATTTCCCAGCACCACTGAATGGTCTTGGAACCTTTGTTGAAAACCAAGTAGTCGTATATGTGAGTGTTTGATTCCTGGGCTCACACTTCTATTGCACTGGTCTACATATCTGTCCTTAATGCCAGTAATGCACTGTTTAGATTATGGTAGCTTTGTAGTAAGTTGTAAAATCAGTTTACATCTTCTGCCTTTGTTCTTCCTTTTCAAGACTGTTTTGGTTATGCAGGGTTCCTTAATATTCCATATGAATATTAGGTTGGGTTTTTCTTTTCTGCAAAAAAGTGCCATTTGGATTTTTATCAGGATTGCATAGAATCTGTAGATTGCTTGGTTAGTACTGTCATCTTAATAATATTATGTCTTCCAATCTGTGAATGTGCAATATCTTTCCAGTTTTTATATCTTTAATTTCTTTCAACAGTGTTTTGCAGTATTCAGTGTACAAATCTTGCACCTTCTTAAATAAATCTAATCCCAAGTGTTTTTCTCTTTTCGAATCTATTATAAATAGAATTATTTTCTTATTGTCCTTTTCAGATTATTCATTGTTAGTATAGAAATGCAATTGATTTTGTGTGTGGATTTGTATCCTGCAATGTTGCTAAATTCAGTTATGAACTCAGCAGGATATTTTGTGGAATCTTTAGAGTTTGCAACACATGGGATCATTCATCTGCAAAGAGAAAAATATTTTACTTATTATTTTCCAGTTTGGATGCCTTTTATTTCTTTTTCTTGCTTGATTGCTCTGAAGGGAACTTCCAATACTATGTTGAATTGAAGTGGTAAAAGCAGGCATGCTTTTCTTGTTCCTAATCTTAGGAGAATAGCTTCAATTCCTTAACCTTTGAGTATGATGTTAGATGTGGGCTTTTTATATTTGGCCTTTACCATGTTGTGAAAGTTTCTATTTCTCTTTGTTGAAAGTTTTTTTTATTTCTCATCAAGGAACTGTGTTGAATTTTGTCAAATGCCTTTGCTGCAACAGTTGAAATGATCGTGTGCCTTTTTCCTTCATTCTGTCAATATGGTGTGTTACATGGATTGATTTTCATATATGGAAACATGCTTGCATTCCACGAATAAATCCCATTTGGTCATGGTGTGTATTCCTTTTAATATGCTGCTAACTTCTCTTTGCTAGTATTTTGTTGAGGATTTTTGCATCAATATTCATAAGGAACATTAGTTCATAGTTTTTTTTTTCTTCTAGTCTTTTTCTGGTTTAGTATCAGGTAAGCCTGGCTTCATAGAATAACTTAAAAAGTGTCCCCACCTCATCTTTGAAGGAGTCTGAAAATGACTGGTTTTAATTTTTCTTTAACTGCTTGCTAGAATTCACTAGTGAAGCCATCTGATACAGGTCTTTTCTTTATTGGGAGGCTTTTGATTCCTGATTATATGTCCTATCCATTGCATGGCTATTTTTTCAGTTTTTGTATTTCTACATGACTCTGTCTTGGTAGATTTTGTGTTTTTAGGAATTTGTGCATTGCATGAAGGTTTTCCAGTGTGTTGACATAAAATATTTATAGCATTCTCTTTTATTTAATTTCCATTAAGTTAATGGTAATGTCTTCCTTCTATTTATTTTAGTAATGTGAGTCTTCTTTCTTTTTTTTCCCATTTTTCAGTCTAGGCTAAGATTTCACAATTTTGATAGTTTCTAAAACCAACTTTTGATTTTTTGACTTTCTCTTTTGTTTTTCTATCCTATATTTTATTGATCTCCACTCTAATCTTATTATTTCCTTCCTTTTGCTAGCTTTGGGTTTAGTTTGTTGTACTTTAGGTTATTAATATGATATTTTTCTCTCTTTTTTAAATGTAAGTGTTTACAGCTGCAAATGTTTCTCTTGTGCTGCTTTCACTGCATTATATGTTTTGGTGTACTGTGTTTTGGTTTTGAATCATCTCAAAGCTTTTTCTAAGTTTTGTTGTGATATCTTCTTTGGTCCATTAGTTGTTCCAGAGTGTGGTATTTGATATTCACATATTTGTCTGTTTTCCTGTTTTTTTTTTTTCAATATATTTCTAGTTCATTCCATTGTGATAATGGATAATTTGTATGATTTCTTAAAACTTGTTTTAGAACGTAAGTATAATCAATCTTGGAGAATGAACCATGTGCATTTCTTTTATGTGTGTGTGGTGGGGGAGGGCTGGCCATTATGGGCATATGAACCCTCAACCTTGATGTCATAACACCATGCTCTAACCAGCTGAACTAACTGACCAGCCCTCATGTGCACTTTTGAAAAACATGCCTTCTGACCTTGTTGGGTGAAGCATTCTGTATATGATTGTTAAGTTTAGTTGATTCAAGTTTGTTCAAGTCTTCTATTTCCTTATTAATCTTCTGTCTCATTGTTTCATCAAATATTTATAATAGTGTATCAAAGTCTCCAACTATTCTTGTAAAACTGTCTATTCCTTCTATTATGTCAATGATTGATTTATATATTTTGGATGTCAGGTGTTTGGTTCATGTTACTTTATAATTGTTATAGTTTCTTTGTGTTTTTACCCTTTTATCACTATGTAATGTTGTTCTTTGTCTCTCATAACAGTTTCTGACTTAAAGTCTATTCTATCTAGTATTAATTTAGCCACCCCATTTCCCTTTAGGTTACTAACTGCATAGAATATTTTTTCTACCTTTTCATTTCCTACCATTTATGTCTTCATATCTTACCTGTGTTTCTCATAGAAAGCATACATAGATGGGTTCTATTTTTTTTTTTAGGTTCCTTTTTATAAGCCAGTAAAAATAACAAATTGTACTGATTAAGCCAGTTATGTCTGGTACAAAGCTATTTATAGAACACTTTCTGTTGCCACTGCACTTGAAGGTTCATGGCTAACTGCTTATCAGCAAAATAAGAGCATAAATTCCTTGTTTACAAAGTTCTCAGGTCCTGGGTTCAAACAAAGGTCAGACCTCAAGGGGAGGGAGGAGGGGGAAGCAGGCAAATGGCTGCTTCCTCCCTTAAAACAGGAAGGACTCTGTCAGCTTGCTGTTCAGTATACCACATTTCCCCCTTCTGTATTTTGGACAATGAAGACCCCGGGACCTCCCATCTGAAGCTGTAATTGGTGGGTGATTGTATGGAATAATTGCAGTTGGTGGTTGTTAAAGCAGAGGCAGACTGCTCAGTTGTGCGCTGGCACTGTGGAGCGTGTGGTCTCCGCATATCTCTGGCCTCTCCGGCAGGGTGCCTCTCTGATTGGTGTGTACTCAGCCGGGCTGGGGATGGAAATGGGTTGTGTTTTTTAATCCATTTTACTAGTCTATGTTTTTTGATTGAAGAGTTTAATGCATTTACATTTCAGCTCATTATTGACAAGGAAGTACTTACTTCTGCCACTTTACTATTTGTTTTCTGCATGTCTTACAGTTTTTTGTCTTATTTCCTCCATTACTGCCTTCTTTTGTTTAGTTGGTTTTCTTGTGGTGACACATTTTGATTTTCTCATTTCCTTTTGTGTATATTCTATAGATATTTTCTTTGTGGTAACTATGGTGTTTACATATAACATCATAAAGTTATAACACTCTACTTAGAATGATACTAACTTAACTTCAATCACATGTGAGGACTGTACTCCTTCACTGCTGTATACCACTCCCTTTATGTTATTGATGTCAAAAACCACATCTTTGTAGCTGTATACCCATTCCATTGATTTATAATTATTTTTATGCAATTGTCTTTTAAATGCTAGAAAAAAATTAAAGTTGTGGGTAAAAACCAAACTTATAGTTATACTGGCTTTTATCTTTGCCTATGTGGTTACCTTTAACAGAACTCTTTATAGCTTTATAGGGCTACAAGTTACTGTCAAGTGTCCTTTCATTTCAAATTAAAGAACTCCCTTTAGCATTTCCTATAGGGCAGGTCTAGTGGTAATGAACTTCCTAGCTTTCCCTTATCTCAGATTAGCTTTATTTCTCCCTATATTTGAAGGACAATTTTACCCAATATAGAATCTTGATTGAAATTTTTTTTCTTTTTAACACTTTCAATGTATCTCCCTGCTATGGTTTGAAAGCATTCCCTCCAAAAATTCATGTGTTGGCAGCTTAATCCCCAATGCAACAGTGTTGAAAGGTGGGGCCTGGTGGGATGTGTTTAGGACATGAAAGCTCCACGCTCATGAATGGATCAATGCTGCTATGAAAAGGGCTTGTGGGAGTGAGTTTGCTCTCTTCCACTCTTTTGCTGTGTTAAGTGCAGTGTTTCTTTCCTCTGGAGCATCCAGCAATCAGGGCACCATCTTGGAAGTGGAGACGGGGCCCTTACCAGACACCATGCCTGACAGTGCCTTGATCTTTGACTTCCCAGCCTCCAGAAATGTGAGACCTATATTTCTGTTCTTTATAATTTTCCCAATCTCAGGCACTCTGTTATAGCAGCACAAACAAATAAGATAGACGTATCAACCAGAGGAGTGTGGTGTTGCCCTAACCGATACCTCAAAACATGGAAGTGGCTTTGGAATTGTGTAGTGGGCAGAGGCTGGAAAATTGGTAGGAGAAGGACAGGAAAATGCCTAGACTGCAATGAATGGAGGCTTAAGGAAGATTCTGGTGAGAGCTCAGAAAAAATGGATAACTTTAGGGAGAGCCTAAGTTTGAGAGATTATCTATGTGGTCATGAATAGGAAGTTGGTAGAAATATGGATAATAGAGGCCATTCTCATGAGGTCTAAGATGGAAATGAAAACTATCTTACTGGATACTGGAGAAAAGGCCATCATTCTTATAAGTGACAAAGAACTTGGCAAGATTGTGTGCATGCCTGAAGGCTTTGTGGAAAGCAAACTTAAAAGTGATGAACAAGGCTATCTGGCTGAAGAAATGGCTAAGCAAAATATTAGCACAAGCAGCTGCACAGCTTCTCTCAACTGTTTATAGTGAAATGCAAGAAGAGAAAAACAATTTAAAGACAGAATTAATTACCAAGAAAGAATCAGAAAGTAAAGATTTGGAAAATTCTCAGCCTAGACTTGTCTTTTTCATCTAGTATTTCCATAATGGATACGTTGATCAGCTTGTTGGTGTCCCACTAGTCCCTTAGGTTTTGTTTACTTTTCTTTATTCTTTTTTCTTTTTCCTCCTCCTACTGGATAATTTTAATTGTCCTATGTTCAAGTCCCCTGATTGTTTTTCTTGCCTGACCAAATCTGCTGTTAAAAACTCTAGTGCATCTTTCATTTCAGTCATTATACCTTTCAGATTCAGAATTTCTGTTTATTTCCTTTTTATAATTCTATATCTTTGTTGATATTTTCATTTTATTTATACATGTATTTTTTATTCTTTTAGCTCTTTGTTCATGTTTTCCAATAGCTCTTTGAATATGCAAGACAATTGTTTTATAGACTCTGTTTAGTAAGTCTGATATCTGGCATGTTTGGGGACGGTTTCTTTGCAGTTTATTTTGTTTCTTTGAATGAGCGACATCTTGCTGTTTCTTTGTGTACTTAGTGATTTTTTGTTGTTGTTGAAAATTGGATATTTGATTATTGTTCAATGGTAACAGAAGAACATCTTATTTTTCCTAGTGATGCGTTGTAAAAATTTGATTGTTGTAGGCTATATTCCATTTCTTAACATATTTAGCCAAGACCGTATCTAGTCATGTGTGCTTAGTGAAGTCTCAGTTCATTTACATCATGTTTAGGTAATGTTTTGACAGAGGTTTCCTTAAATGCTTGTAGCATTTTGAAGATGGCTTCTTTTCATGGGTGTTTGCTTGGTGGTTGTTGTAAACCTTCTATTTTTTTTCTGTCTTGATTTCCTATAGAGTTGATTCAGATAGTTTCTTGGATTATTTTCCCCAATGTTTTTGTGGGCCAATGAGAGCTTGCAGCTTTCTAGTGTGACAATTTTTGATGTTGCTCTTACTCCAAACTTTGTTAATATCTCCATGACTTCAAAAATAATAAACAGTAGCTCAATGAAACAAAGATGAGACACAAAAGAAAAAGTAAATTCTAGAGGATTTTAGAAAGCGTGAAGATGCACATACACACATGATTATTCAATCTGACTAATTTATGGGTTCTCTCTATGCCCACAAATAGTCCTTTTCAGACAGTGTTGATGCTGTTTGAATTTATGCAACATTTTTTTCTGGGGACTTTCCTGATTGTACTTTTTCTAGGCCTTGAATGCTAAAAGAAGCCTCATTATCTTTCAGACATTACCTCCTCCTGTCATATTTATTCTCACAGATTTCAATCGGCATTTTTCAGTCACATAAAATAATGAATGCATAACCGTCTACTACTCTTTTCTGATAATTCTTAGTACACATGTAATGTATGAATTAGTGAATTTTTTACTTCTTACCATTACAATTAGTTAGTTTCTCTTTTTGCCTTTTTAAAATTACTGTTTCTTCCTAGAAATTAGCTTTTCATTATGGCCAATTTGTTTCAGGATTAGATGAAGTCATACTTGTAACTTTAGAAATATTTTACCCTGCCTGATTTTTAAAAAATCCTCCAAAATTGTATATAACACAATTAATTACTAGTATATATTTTTTCTAGATATAAATGTTGCTGTGTATGTTAGTCTTACTAATAGAAACTATGGTTTATATGAGGAGAAAACAAAGGAGATACCTTGATACCTTTTTTATACCAAGTTGAGTTCATTTAACATGCAATTCTTTGTTAAAATGATTTTTGAAAAGTAAGGAATATGGCTTCTGAGTTATGTTACTGATGTGCCAATTCTTAACTGGGGAGAAAAGAAGCTAAAGTCAAACCCTTCATGAAAAAATTAACTCTATTGGCTTCCAGTCTAGATGTCAGAATAGATGGTCCCCAGTGTCACTCTGTCCCACAAATTACCCAATTTACAGCTATGAAAAAGCAATGACAGCCAAGCTGGGGCTGCTAGAGCTCAGGGGAAGAGGAGGAGAGACCTACAGAGTTCAAGAAGGCAGGAGAAGCCACAATGAGAGAAAGAAAGGACCACTCTGACCATTTCAGCCCTGGAGGTTTCAATGCTGGAGCTCGTAACCACATGTAGAAAGAGCTGGCAAAAGCTGAAGATGTGCCCTTCGTATGAAGTTGCTTGGAGGCTGCAAGGGAGAAGACGGCCTTGGTGGGCCCCAGGCCAGCAAGATCACTAACTGGGTTCCTGTGGACCCACATAGGAGCAAGGAGCCACAGACAACTGAAAAAGGAGCCACTCAGAGGCCAATTAATCATCACAAAGGACCAGCACACAGCCTGTCCCATGGGAAGTATTTGGGGTGCGGGTGGTAGGGGAGATAGGCCACGGGGGGAACACTGGGGCACAGCAAGGACAGTTGATCTGCCCCCCAATCAGTGCAGGGCCACTCAGTGGAGACTGGTCAGGAATATAGAACTGCAGGGGGTGCAGTTTGCTGAAAAGACTCAGGCCAAGGCCAGAGTTTCCACGCAATCCAGGTGTACCAGACCTCACAAGACCTGGAAGTGCTTACAAAGATAACAACTAAAACCTGAGCTGCACAAAACGTCTTCCCCAGAGAATCAGCAGCAAAACAGTAATTTAGCTCAACCACAGGACTCAAGTGCTGGTTCCCTTAGGAAGTTCCCCCATTTTAGAAATAAGCAAAGGACATCAAATTAGTTCCAGTGCAGAGTTTAAGTGATGGGAACAGCAAATAATCCAACACAGAACTGGAAGAAAAAACAAAATACCCACAGATCAGAGACAAAGTTTAATATTAACGAGGAAAAATTTAACACCAGCAAAGAACACCTATAAAACCTAGAAGGACCAGAAGCGCCCCTTGGATTTTCAAGCTAGAGAAGGAGGAGGGTAACGGGCCTCCGCCACACACCCCCAACGACTGCAACCAGCCCAGTGATGATCACCAGGCTGCCACCAAAAAGGCCCCAGGCTCCTGAGCCGGGGCAGTGGGGGACTGAGGGCTTCATCCACACCCCCACAACATTCGCCACCAGTCCAATGATGACCACTAAGCCAGCACTGGAAGCACTCCAGGTTCCTCTGCTGGAGGCGGGGGGGTACCATGGATCTCAACCATGCTTCTCTTCCTTCCTCCTCTCACCCTATTTCCCTCTCCCTTTCCTTCTCCCTCTACCCCAAACTGCTCCACTACAATATCTTAGAATGTGAAAACATAATAATATTAATAAATATGAATAAATAAATAATTCTATTGAGGTACACTTAGCATATGATAAAATATGCAGATTTTAAGGATGAAGCTTGATCACTTTTGATTTGAAACCACCATCCCAAATCAGTATCCCACAAGATACTTGATACTTTTCATCACTCCAGAATGGTCCCTCCTTGCCCCATTTTGCTACTCCCACATCAGAAGACTTCTGATTACTTTTCTATTCTTATAAATTTGTTTGGACTATTCTGGAACATCGTACAAATTAAATAATATATTGCTTACTTCTTGTGGTCTGGTTTCTTCCTCTCATCGTATTGTCGGAGATTCATCTATGTTCTTGCATTCATCAGAATTTGGTTCATGTTATTACAGAGAATTATTCCACTGGATGAATATAACCATGTGTTTATTAAGGACTACTAATGACTGGTTCTTTGTTTCCAGTTTGTAGAATAAACTTATGAACAATGCTGCTATGAGCATTCACAGACAAGACTATGTGGGTAAGTTCCTAGGACTGAAGTCGCTGGATCATAGGGTAGGTATAAGTTTATATTGATAAGAAACTATTGTTACACACCCTAATTTTTCTACTCATGACATCTGTCTACTCTTACATTCCATCACACCCCAACTCTGTTCAACTTCTATAAACTCTAATTCTCCCCTCAAAATTCCTGGTAGGAGGAGCTTCTACTTTCCTTACTCTTGTTTACATGTCCCTGTTTTAATCACATGTTAAATCCTTACCACATTTAGGTTTGAGGGAAAAAAAGGCATTAATTATCCTAAAATTTCACCAAACCCACTTATTCATCCCCCACTTATGACTTTTCTTAGAGAACATGGGATATTTTAACCCAGATCTACACTATTTTTCTTAATTCCTCCCATTTTTTTCTTTTCCCTAGATCCCCTACCCTAGAGTCTCTAGCTCCCTAAGTACAGCCTCCCCTGATGAGCACACCATTGTTATGTAATAGCCAAACCCCTTTGCCTCAACCTGTCAGAGCGTGCCAAGCCTGCAGCCTCATTCTGCTCTCATGACAGCCCTAATAAGAAACTTGGTGTTTCAGGGATATTCTTGCCTGTCTCCCACTTGACTGCATTTTCTTTGGTCAAAGGTTCCCTTACTCATGGGGCCTTCCTGGGCCCAGCCCCCACTGGCATGTGCTCTCTGGCTGCCTGTGCTCTGGGCACTCCTGTCCCTTGCCAGTTGCTCCCATGCCCCTCCAGGATGGCGCTTCACTTCTTCTGAAGTTGTGATCCCCAGGAAGGTGCCCCACAGGATGGGTGGAGTTGCAAGGCTAGACCAGCTCTCCTACAGCATGCGTTTCCGGGGCCGAAGACACGTGATGCACATGAAGCTCAAGAAGAACTTGCTGCCCAGACATTTTCCCGTTATTACCAATAATGACCAAGGAGCCATGGTAGAGGACTACCCCTTTGTCCCCCAAGACTGTTACTACTACAGCTACCTGGAAGGGGTCCCTGGGTCCATGGCCACACTGGACACCTGCTATGGAGGTCTGCGTGGCATGCTGCAGGTGGATGACCTCACTTATGAAATCAAACCACTGGAGGCTTCTTCCAAATTTGAGCATGTGATTTCTCTGCTTGTGTCAGAAGAAAGATCAGAAGAGGTTGAAAGGTGTAAGATTGAAGGGGAGGATGAAAATCAAGCCTTTGAAGAGGCAAAACTTTCTCAGACTCCTAGAGCAGGCCCCATGTATTTGTGGAGGCAACATTTGAAAAACTTGAAACTCCATTATACTGTATCTAATTCATTATTTGTGCAGAACCAGAATAATACGCGTATAATAGAGAATGTAGTGATTATAAACAGCATACTACATACCATTTATAGGCCAGTTAGTTTCAACGTCTTCATACGTCTTTTGTGCATATGGGATGGAATGGATGCAACAGACATTTATAACTATCCAAGTGCTGCCAAAGCTGTAGAACATTTTGGTTTGTGGAAATACTGGACATGGTTTTCTGAGATTCGACATGATACTTCAGTTCTTCTTACAGGGCATAAAATTGCAGGATCCTCATATTATGCCAGCAGTGGTGGAATGTGCAACCCTAACTGGGGAGCATTATTTGTGTATGCAGTAAGATATCACGTATTTTTGACCGCAACTATTACAGCACATGCAATAGGTCATAACTTTGGTGTGGGCCATGATGGAAGTGCTTGTCATTGTTTTCGGAGAAGCAACTGTGTCATGGCTCCTGTGCCGGGTCTTCTAGATGTGATGAGCAATTGTTCTTACCACAGTATACATAATTGGCTTAATATGTGGGATCCTTGTTTGAGTGAAAGAAACACTCCATACAGTAACTTTCCTTATGTAGCTCCTCGTTGTGGAGACAAGATCAAAAATCAGCAGGAGGAATGTGACTGCGGCTCCTTTAAAGATTGTGCCATGGATAAGTGTTGCGGGACCAACTGTGCCCTCACCCTTGGCAGTGTTTGTAATTTAGGAGGCTGCTGCAGTAACTGTAAATATAGTCGACCTGGAGTGATCTGCAGGGACCAGCGTGGTATCTGTGATCTACCGGAGTACTGTGATGGGAAGAAGAGTGAATGCCCGGATGACTTTTACATCCAGGATGGAACCCCGTGTTCAGCATTAGCCGTTTGTGTGAGAGGAAACTGCAGTGACCGTGATTTGCAGTGTCAAGCCCTTTTTGGCTACAAAGTAAAAGACGCTTCCCCAGCATGCTATAAAACATTGAATGTAATAGGTGACCGATTTGGAAACTGTGGGGTTAGGATTCAACGAGGAGGAGCTAAGCCTTTTCAATGTGAAGAAGACGATGTTTTGTGTGGATTGCTGCACTGTAGTGGCATCGAACAAATTCCTGGTGGAGGTGAGCACACTACATTTCATAATATACTAGTCCAAGATGTTACAGAAATAAATTGCTTTGGATATGATGCACACGATGGGATAGAGTTGCCAGATATGGGGCTTGTAGTGGATGGTGCATCGTGTGGCCCAGGAAGATATTGCCTTAATCAGAATTGTACTTTTCATCAAGACATGCATTTTGACTGTGACGTGAAGAAATGCAATTTCAAAGGGGTGTGCAACAACCAGAAAAATTGTCACTGTCTGCGTGGTTGGAGTCCACCAACGTGTAGACAGAAAGGGGTAGGTGGTAGTATAGATAGTGGCCCTCCACCTGACAAAGACCCTGGTATTCGAGCCAAAATAGTTGCTAACATAAACCAGTCACTATTTCTGATGATTATTCGTTTCAGCCTTTTTCTGGCTGCACTTCTCATTGGTGGCCTTACAAAAGCAAAAGAATTAGTAGAAAAGAAAGTATTGGAAGAAGATATATCTGAAGATAATGAAATCTGAGTAAATACTGACGGGAGCCCACACAATGGAGAAAATCACATTGGCTCTTACTGAGAGAAATGTTTGATAATAGTTGACAATTACATAATCATTTAGCGATTCTGAAGTTGTTATCTGAGAAAATAAAATCACTTCATAATCAAAAGAAGGACTGGTGTGTTTAAATTCACTGAACATTTCATGTCTGGTCATGTTGTTAATACTCCTATAGGTGATAGCAGAAACTCTCAGATTCACTAATAAGAGGACCTGTGTTTATTTCAGATTTGGGTTTTAACGTTTCCAAGATGCCCCGTAGCAAATCCTGTTTGCACTAGTATGCATGTGTTTTAACACTCTTAAGGTCCTTTTCCCATTGGTTATGTAGTAGATTTTTCTTATTTGTCCATCTTATTGTTAGCATTAAACAAATAAGCATAAAAAGTAACATATGGCAGTGATACAGTAGGAAGATTAAAAAGTCTCTTGTGTCATGGCAACTTGAATTTCAGCAGTGGTTCTACCACCTGCCGACTATGTGACCATAGGCAAAGTCTTAATCTTTCAGAGTTTCAAGGTCCATATTTTACATTAAGATATGAAATGTGCTTCTCCAAAGTTTTGTGATGATCACAGGAAGCACCTAAGGAAGGCCAGGAATGTTGTAGGCACTGAATACGTGCCAGCTGCTATCATTCTCTTTATTCTCATTTTAGGTTCTGCTAAATCTGGAGTATTCCAAGTATAATGTCTTTGGCATGTTCTCTTTATTGTAAAACCATGAAACAAGGAGTCATGAGCACTGATATATCAGTTCTTAATGCCTTGGGTTATTGAAGTCATAGGATCTCACATTGAAAATCTCAGCAAGCGCCTGAGCACAGACTGTCTATGAATTATATATAGTGCGGGACTGATATATGTATGGACAACAATTATTTAGGTAAAAGGAAACAGGAAGAACCACTTCGGAAATAGTGCACTAGAACAGGATCTGGTAAGTGATAAAGATTACATTCCTTCCACTTAAATGACTCAGGTCTCGGATCAAATCTCTTTCTGAAAATATCAAATCTGGATGAGGGTAGCTGCCAAAGGGAAGAGGGAAAATGCAGAACTACAGAAACTATAGGGTTCCCACCTATGACATTGCAGTTTGTCCATCTTGTATAGAGCTCTGTTGGCCAGCGTGTCTTGTCCTGGTAGCTTACCTGATAGAGTGTCCTGGATCTTCACCCATGACTGAACCAAGACCCTGTTTACTGTGCCCTTGTTAAACTTTGGTTGCTGCATTTGTACCTGGCAGCACTATCCTCTAAAAATGAGGTTGAATGACTATTTACTAAACAGGGTTTTTTCTTCCTGATCCAAAGGCAGTTATTGAAACTGGAATGTGTCATCCCAGGCACAAAAGGACAGAGAGTCATTTTGTTTCTACTTGAGCACTCTGCGCACTAAAAAAATGATAACTGTGTGTCCTGCACCATATTTTTCCTCTTTCTGTCCCAACGCCTTTTCTAATATGTGCTTACATCCTTATTGACCTGTTTTGTATTTGTGAAGGACTTTTTGTTTCCCTGAAGCCATTTCATCTGTAGTACCATAAGTTTGAGTGAGTGTGGTTTTCTCTTTGTTTATCGTGCTATCTTGAAAATACGAACTACGCATTTTAACTTGAGGAGGAGTGTGGTCTGCCAGTCTATTTGATGTTTCTAAGTAGTATCTGATAATTAAGCTTATGGGCCGTAAACTAAAGAGGTGGTACTGTCAGAGTTAAGGCCGAACATGAGTATTCCTTAAAAGAAATTTGTTATTAGTGTCAGAGATTTGAGACAGATTCATCACACTCTTGTCAACAGGATTGCTTTAACCCAGTCAATACAAGGGCAGAAAACTTCAGAGTTAGCGTTTAAAATATTTCTTTCCTATTTCTAGGGCTTTTGCACATCCAGAAGGAGTTGATTTTCTGGGTCAAATGGTAAGCGGCAGCTGGAGATAAGGCCAAGAAGAAGATAGGGATCCGGATAGAAGGGAGGTGAGAAAGAGTGGGGCTGTAAGAGATGGAAACAGAGGTTGGCAGGAAGGAGAAGGTCTTTGGGGGGAAAGATTGTTGATGTTGTTGAAAGGAGGCCTCAGAAAGACTAGGATCTGTTCAAAAGATTTCTTGGTTTCTTTGTACCAACAGAAGCTATCCATGGTGTGTCAACTATTCTATTACCCTTGTCTTCTAAGGTGTCACAGAAATGCATAAGTTTGACATGCCCCGAGCAACCAAATGGCCCCTTCAGTTCAAGGCTGTACTTTCTGAAATCATGTCACTTAGAGAGCAGATTAACAGAATCACAAACCGTGTGCCATATCATATACCTAGCACAGATGTGGCCAGGGGATTGGGTTGACTAGGAGTTTTCGATAGTAAAAGAAGTCTGAAATAGGAGAGCCTTGCCGTACCTTAGGAAAATCACCTAAATTCTCTGCTCATCCAAAGACCTCTGAAAGTGAAGGGAAAATATTGACTTTAGTCTGACAAAAGGTTGACCTAAATAATGAATCAAATCCTGTAACGTCCATGCTGTAAAGAAAAATTAGAGAATAGGAGCAGGACTTATCTTTCTATACAGGATAATTAGGATTCTTTGATACATGCTGTCCTTGACCCAAAATCAGGCAATGGTGGGGGTTTGTCCACACCTATCCTAAATAAAGGCACCAAACTATTAAAAAGTATATTTAAAAACTATTTAAAAAACTAAGTAAAGGCACTCAAATTTGCATAGAGGTTAGAGGCCTTATTCAGTTGAGGTATACTAGGGAGTGCCTGAAGACTACTGATGTCACAAGTGAAGCAGGGGTAGGGTCTCTACAAGGTAGGAAGGATTTGAGTAATGGTCCTTGTTGTTTCAGCTTTAGCAGCAGTTTTCCCCTGAACCAAAATTTGTGGATGGGGGTTGTTTTAGTTTCCCTGCTTTTTGTCTGGAGTCCTAATAACCGCTTCAATGGTATTTCTGAGCACCGTTTTTTTAGATCTCGTGGGTGGTATGTAGCCAAAAAGAAAGAAAAAGGGGCAAAGTGGAAGTTAAGCGGGGAACCAGAGCACTCGCTGTAATGTTTGTTGAAAATCTTTTGCACCTTCATCCCTGAGGGATCTGAGTTCTTTTCAGGTCAACATTGCTGCACATCTCCACTCATAGTTACCACTGTGCGAAGGTAGTTCCGTGTAGCTCCCAAGTGAGTCCCCTAGGTTCCATGAGTACTAATCCTTTATGCCTCTGCTGAAGATCATAAGCCTTACCGCCCCCTGCCTTGTAGGGCCAATTACTCCCACCAAAATGGTGATTTGTCTTCTCACCTGCTGGTCCTTGGACACAAGATATTGGAGGTGCCCAGGTGGCAGCCATAGCTTCCAGGTCTATGGGATTCATGCTGTGTCTGGTAGCAAAAATGTGCACTCAATTTGTGGATGTAGGCCTATCAGGAGAACACACAGCTGCAGGAGGGGAAGTGGAAGAACCACCTGCGGATCATTAAGTGTGATGGTAAGTGGGGCCACCCAGCTTTTCTTCCTTGGTTCCTAGTCCCACATATATGACTGTTTCAAAAACAATCATACTGTCTTTCAATTCTATTTTTCATGAACTTTTCCAAGTACCCTCATATTCTTCCTGTTGGATTTACAGCACCATATAGGTGTCTCTGAGTTAACCTGCACTGCATCCCAAAGGATGGTGCTGTATTCTTCCAGAGTATTGTTTCTGAGCTGGCACTCAGGCTGTGCTTTCAGGAGGCTGTTCCAAGCAATCTATGAGAATATTTGCTGCTGGATATTTTACATGTGATAGAAACAATAGATCCCATCACTTTGGGACCATTCCTGGACTTCACTCACTGAAGAGTAAGTCATTCAGGGCCGAGCCCGTGGTGCACTCGGGAGAGTGCGGCGCTGGGAGCGCGGCAACGCTCCCGCCAGCGGGTTCGGATCCTATATAGGAATGACCGGTGCACTCACTGGCTGAGTGACGGTCACAAAAAAAGACAAAAAAAAAAAAGAGTGAGTCATTTGATTATGTGCTAAGTCATGTGGGATTCCATGCTTTAAGATCATGCAATCCATATGCCCCCAAGAGTGTTGCTGACTCAAGCTCTGCAGCAAGAAGGCAATATTATAATTAGACTCAGTATCTTTTCTTATTTGGACTAATTGCTGTCCCTCCAGTATGGAAGGGACCCAGTGTAGTCAATTTACTTCCACCAATTTTCTGCTTGGTTTCCTTGAAGATTGTAGTGCCTTCCCAGGAGCTCAACATTGTTCTTTGTGGTTGACAAGTTTTACTTTTAGACAGTGGTATCTTGATTGATACTGCTTGGCAAGTGGGAGTCCATGCTATTGAGCCCAATGTACCTTTACCTCTGCCATGCCACCATAGCCACCTGTTTGTGTGCCCCTTGTGCCAGTTCCAGAGTGGTCAATGACATAGTTTGCCTAATGTTGACTGACCAAGTCATTTTGCCTACTGGGTTTTTCATGGCCTCTTCCAGGGTTTTTGCCTAATTGGTTTTTCAGGGCCTCTTCCACCTTGGGCCACTAATCTTTCGACATAATGTGGGTGACCAAGTGCACTGGTCATAACTCTGCAAAATAAAAAGACTTCTTCCTTTCCAATCTTTTTGTAAAGTCACCTGTCAAGCAGAATGTTATGCCATCATCTTCCATTCGGGTTTTTAATCCACACCAAGCCTACTCATCCATAAACCAAACTCAGCCATTTTATTCTTCCTTCAGCTGGCTGAGCAAAACCCCATATGTAAGCTGAGTGAGGTACAAATGAAAGTTATGGTGAGTAATATGATGAGTGATATCTCAACTACCTGCTCACACAGCTTACATATAACCTTTCCTCTTGTATGAGCTTGGTATGCAATGTGTCACTTTTATTTCGCTAAATATTGTTGCCAGACCCATCTGACTTTATGATTTGGCAGAACCAACAGAACCTCACTCATTCTAGACAATTCAGAGCACCTGCTCAGAAGTCTTATTTTGCCCAGGGCCCAGTAATAAACCAAGAGCTCTTTCTTCATCGATAGATGGTACTGCCTTGCTTCAAAACACCAAGGATCTGCCCTGTGATTCTCCCTCAAGGTCTTGCCACAGATTCCACACTGCATCTTTTCCCACCACTGATACCTGCACAGGGTCAGAGATATGGGCTGTGATGATGGTTTATGCTTGCACCACAGCCTGAACCCACAGCAAAGCCACTTCTTGCTTCGGGCCCTTCTCAGAGCTGGCCACCTTCATCATCACCCAGTATATGGTCCAGAGTAGGTTTCATAGGTGGGGAATGTTTGCTTCAAGAATCCATAGAGGCATATATCAAGCACTGCCTCCTTCTTTGTGGGAGGGACTGCAAGATGAAGGAATTTGCCTTTACTTTGAGAGCATATTCCACCACTGTACCACTGTATCCCTAAATGATCAAATGAAGAGGCATGTCCCTTAATCTTCCCACCCGTGGCATGCATGTCTGTTAATAAGACCTCCAGTGAACTAACCAAGTCATGTTCCCCCTGCCCCATCAGCAAGATACTGTTGATGAAATGAATCAGTATAACGTTTTCTGGATGTCCAGACAGAGAGTCTAGATCTCTTCACTTTATATTATGCTGGAGGCAGGTGAGTTAACATAGCTCTGAAGGCAAACCTATAAATAAACATGTATCCATGCCATACAAATGCAGATTCTTTCTGATGCTCTTTTCCGATCAGAATCAAAAATAACATATCTACCAAATCCATAGCTGTGTGTTAATCTGAGGCCATGTTAATCTGATCTAGCTTGTTAACACTTTTGATGAAGCAGCTGCAATAAGTGATTTTACTTGATAACATGTTGGTAGAGCACATACATATATATACTTTACTGTGAAGTTATGTTCTCAGCGTTAGGCTAGCCTCATAGTATGAATTCGGAAAACTTTTTTTCTTCTTTTACTATACTTTAAGAAGCAGTTCTCAGAGCACTGGTTTATTTTGAAAATTTTAAAAAATTAATAGACTGTATTTTTAGAGTAGTGTTAGGTTTACAAAAAAGTTGAACAATAAGTACAGGAAGTTTACTTGTACTTCATCTCTTCCCCACCCACAGTTTTCCCTATTATTAGCATCTTGCATTGGTTTTGTACATTTGATACAATTGATGAACCAATATTGATACATTGTTATTAACTAAGCCCATAGCTTACATTAGGGTTTACTATCTGTGTTGCATAGTTCTATTGGTTTTGAGAAGTATATCATATCATGTATCCACCCATTACAGTATCAAACAGAATTTTTTAAAATTTTTATTGAATCAAAATTATTATACATATTTAAGGGGTTCAACATTGAGATATGTTGATCAAACCAATATTACTAGTATTTACATTGTTACAAATTATACTTATTTTTTATGCCCCTTATCCAATCTCTGCCCATCCTCCTCTCCCTCCCCCCTCTAATTACCCTAAATTACTTCTCTCTTTCTGAAAGAGTAATGGTTACTCTTTTGATTTGTTGCCTAGATGATCTGTCCAATGCCGAGAGGTGTGATCAGGTCCCCCAGTATTATCATAGAGCAGATGCTTCTTCTGTCACTCTGGAATGGGCTTTGTGGAGAAAGACATCCTCTTCTTTTCTTTATCTCTGCTGGTGACTCCTTGTGTCAATGCACTCCAGTGGCTGGCAGACCATCTGCATGATGGTTGTGGCATCTAGCTGCTTTTGTGGCAGCCATGGTTATTGTGGTGGCTATGCTGGGCTACCCACATGGAGGTGATATTTTTGGCATGATCCTTGGTGCTGGCACAGTGTGCCTGGTTGTGGGAGGGCAGACTGGGTCCCCAGATCCATGCCTTGGGTCCCTGGATGGGCCCCAAGGTGCTGGCATGGTGTGCCTAGTTGTGGGATGGGGGATCCAGTCTCCAGATCCATGCCTCGGGTCCCTGGGCGGGCCCTGAGGTGCTGGCATGGTGTGCCTGGTTGTTGGAGGGGAGTTCTGTCCCCTTCTCCATGCCTTGGGTCCCTGGGCAGGCCCTGAGGCACTGGTGCAATGTGCCTGGTTGTGGGAGGCGGGATCCATTCCCCTTTTCCATGCCTCAGGTCTCTGGGTGGGCTCTGTGGCACTGGTGCAGTGTGCCTGGTTGTGTGAGGGGGGGTCCATTCCCCTTTTCCATGCCTCAGGTCCCTGGGTGGGCTCTCTGGCACTAGTGCGGTGTGCCTGGTTGTGGGAGGAGTATGGTCCCCAGATCCATGCTCTGGGCCCCTGGGCAGGGCCCCAAGGTGCTGGCAATGTGCCTAGTTGTGGGCAGGGTGTCCAGTCCCTGGATCCATGCCCCAGGCCCCTGGGCAGGGCACCAAGGTGCTCGTGGTGTGCCTGGTTGTGGGAGGGGTGTCCAGTCCCCTTCGCCATGCTTTGGGTCTCTGGGTGGGGCCCATGGCGCTGGTACAGTGTGCCTGGTTGTGGGATAGGGGGTTCTGGTCCCCACTTCAAGCCTTGGGTCCCCAGGCAGGCCCCAAGGTGCTGGTGCGGTGTGCCTGGTTGTGCGCGGGGGTCCAGTCCTCAGCTCCATACCTAGAGTCCCCAGGTGGGCCCCAAGGCGCTGGTGGTGTGCCTGGGCGAGAACTAGTTTTTTGTCCTTTGCTTACTTCTAACAGAGGGGAACTTCCTGTGGGAACCAGTACTTGAGCTGTGTTGTTGAGCTAAATTGCTGCTTTGCTGCTTTGCTGCTGTTTCCCTAGGGAAGGCTTTTTGTGCAGCTCAGTGTTCAATAGTTGACCTTATAGCTACTTCTGGTTCTCCAGAGACTCAGTGCACCTGGGTTGTGTAGAAACTCTTATCTGGTCCTGAATCTTTTCATCAAACTGCACCCCATGCAATTCTGCATTCCCGACCAGTCTCCTCTGAGTGGTCCTGTGCTGATTGGAGGGTGGATTAGCTGTCCTTGCTGTGTCCCAGTGTTCCCCTGGTGGGCCTGTCTCCCCCACCACCCGTGCTCCAAACACTTCCCATGGGACAGGCTCTGTGCCAGTCCCTTGCATTGACTAACCCGGCTCTGAAAGGCTCCCTTTTTTCAGCTGTCCTGGCTTCTCGCTCCTGTGTGGGTCCACAGGAACTCTATTCGTGATCTTGCTGTCCTGGGGGCCACCAAGGTCCTCTTCTCCCCTGCTGCCTCCAAGTAACTCCATCTGAAGGGCACAGCTGTGACTTCTGCCAGCTCCTGCTCCATGCGCTCAGCAGCTCCAGCATTAAAGCAGCTGCAGTCCGAAATGCTCCAAGCAGTTTTTTCTTTCTCTCATCGTGGTTTTTCCTGCCTTCATGAACTCTGTAGGTCTCTCCTCCTCTTCCCCTGAGCTCCAGCGGCCCCAGCGTGGCTGATGTTACATTTTTTGTTGTAAATTGGTTGATTTGTGGGAGAGAGTGATGCTGGGGACTGTCTATTCTGCCATCTTGACCAGAACTCCATCCACACAGAATATTTTTATTGCCTTAAAAATCCCTTGTGCAACGGGGATTTTAATTGGGATTGCATTGAAGTTATAGATCAACTTGAGAAAAACTGACATTTTAAAAATATTGAATCTTCCTTTTCATGAACATGCAATAGTTTTCCATTTATTTGGATCTTTTTTATATTTCTTTTTATCAGAGATTTATAATTTTTCTCATTTGAATGTTTTACATATTTTGTTAGTTTATACCTAAATATTTCATTTTTTTTTGGTGCTAATGTAAATCCTATTGTGTTTTTTTATTTCAAATTTCAATTGTTCATTGCTGGTTCTGACAGTGTCTGCTTATTTTTGATGTTTCTGTGTGGGGCCTGAGGCTTGGGGCTGCCTACTTTCCATTTTGCTGCCAATTTTTCATTTTTATATTTTAAAAATTATTACATGTTTACAGCTGCAAATTTTCTTCTTTTTACAATTTTATCCACACCCAATAGCTTCTGATATGTAGTGCTTTCTTTATTGACTCTTTTTCCCAGCTTTATTGGGATACAATTTATATATTTTTTTATTTTACTTTTTAAAGAAAATTTATTATATGTGGGTACAAAGTTGATTTTCAATAGTTGTGTACAATATGTGATGCTTAGATTAGGATAGTTAGCTTATTCATCTTTATGATACATAATCATTCTTTGTGTCTGTTAACCACTTTCTAATTTACCCACCTCCCCTCCCACTTTCCACCTCTAGTAACCATGATTTTTTCTCTCCTTCTAAAAGTTCAATGTAATGGGCCACAATA
The DNA here is from genome assembly GCF_027409185.1 of Cynocephalus volans. NCBI lineage: Eukaryota > Metazoa > Chordata > Mammalia > Dermoptera > Cynocephalidae > Cynocephalus > Cynocephalus volans. The sequence goes on from NC_084462.1 coordinate 151,823,436, forward strand.
ATCAACCACATTGTATATCGACAAAATAAAATTAAGAAAAAAATAAAAGTTCAATGTATTATTGTAATTGTTGTTTCTTTCTTTCTCTCTCTCTGTCTCTCTTTATTGATTATTTTCTTATTTATGGATTCAACTCCTGCTTATGAGTGAGAACATGAGGTGTTTCTCTTTCTGCACCTGGGTTGTTTCACTTAGGATAATTTTCTCCAGGCTCATCTATGTTGCTGCAGATGACAGAATTTCATTCTTTTTTTATGGCTGAGTAGTATTCCACTGTCTATATATATACCACATTTTCCTTATCCAGTCATCCATCAATGGACATTCAGGTTGGTTCCATAGCTTGGCTATTGTAAATAGAGCTGCAATAAACATGGGAGTGCAGGTATCCCTTCAACATGATGATTTTGAATCCTCTGGATTTATTCCCATTAGTGGGATTGCTAGATCATATGGTAATTCTATCTGTAGTTGTTTGAGGAACATCCATGCTGTTCTCCATAATGGCTCTACTAACTTACAGTCCCACCAACAGTGCAGAAGGGTTCCCCTTTTTCCACATCCTCACCAGCATCTGTTATTCTCTGTCTTTTATAATATCTAGTCTGACTGGGGTGAGATGATATCTCAAAGTAGTTCTAATTTTTATTTCCCTGATGATTAGTGATGTTGAGCATTTTTCATATATCTGTTGGCCATTTGTACATCCTCCTTTATGTCTATTCAGTTCCTTTGCCCATTTTTTAATTGGATTGTTTGGTTTTTTGCTGTAAAGTTCTTTGAGCTCCTTGTATATTCTAGGTATTAATCCCTTGTCAGATGCATAGTTTGCAAATATTTTCTCCCATTCTGTAGGTTGTCTTTTCACTCTGTTGATTATTTCCTTTGCTGTACAGAAGGTTTTTACTTTGATGTAATCCCATTTGTTTTTCTTTTGTTGCCGTGCTTTGGGGGTATTATTCATAAACTCTTTGTCCAGTCCTACATCCTGGAGTGTTTCCCCTATGTATTCTTCAAGGAGTTTTAAAGTTTCAGATCTTATATTCAAGTCTTTAATCCATTTTTGAGGTGAGTTTTGGTGTATGGCGAGAAGTATGGATCTAGTTTCATTCTTCTACACATAGACATCTAGTTTTCCCAGCACCATTTATTGAAGAGGCTCTCCTTTCCCCAATGTATGTTGTTGGTGCCCTTAGCGAAGATCAGCTTGACAAAATTCAACACCCCTTCATAATCAAGACTCTCAGCAAATTAGGTATAAAAGGAAAGTATCTCAACACAATAAAAGCCATATATGACAAACCCACCACCAATATCATCCTGAATGGGGAAAAGCTGAAAGCTTTTCCTTTAAGAACAGGAACAAGACAAGAATGCCTGCTCTCACTACTCCTATTTAATGTAGTATGGAAGTACTAGCCAGAGTACTCAGGCAAGAGAAAGAAATAAAGGGCATCCAGATTGGAAAAGACAAAGTCAAATTGTCCCTGCTTGCAGATGACCTGATTATATGTATAGAAAACCAGACAAACTCTACCAAAAAACTTTGAGCTGATAAACAAATTCAGTAAGGTTGAATGATACAAAATCAATACACAAAAACCAGTTGCATTTTTATACTCCAACAATGAATTAGCAGGAAAAGAAATCAAGAAAGCAAGCCCATTTACAATAGTTACCAAAAAAATGTAATACCTAGGAATAGATTTGACCAATGAAATGAAAGATCTCTACAATAAAAACCATAAATCACTGCCGAAGGAAATTAAAGAGGACACCAAAAGATGGAAAGACATTCCTTGTTCATGGATTGGAAGAATCAATGTAGTGAAAATGTCCATAATACCCAAAGCCATCTGCTGATTCAATGCAATCCCCATCAAAATACCAATGACATTCTCCACAAAAATAGAAAATAGAATCCTAACATTCATATGGAACAATGAAAGACAATGGATAACCAAAGTCTTTTGTTATTTTTATTTTTATTATTTATTTACTTATTTTTTGATGACCGGTAAGGGGATCTTAACCCTTGACTTGGTGTTGTCAGCACCACTCTCACCCAGTGAGCTAACCAGCCATCCCTATATGGGATCTGAACCCGTGGCCTTGGTATTATCAGCACCACATTCCCCCTAGTGAGCCATGGGCCAGCCCGTCTTTTGTTATTTTTAACAGATGCCTTTCAACCATAGCTGAGTTTATTCAAGTGAGGAGATTTGTGGGACCCCTAGATAGCTTCAGGATGGGAGTTGGGTATCAGAAATACCAAACCTTGATTAGAAGCTTGGAGCTATTAGCCTCATTCCCCAACCTCTGGGAAAGTGAGAGGGACTGGAGATTGGGTTCAATCACCAACAACCAACGATTGAATCAATCATGCCTGTGTAATGAAACCTCCATAAAAACCCCTGGGGCTCATAGAGCTTCCAAGTTGGTGAACACATCCCTGTGCCAGGGGGTTGTTAACTTATGCTCCATAGAAACAGAAGCTCCTGTGCTCCTCTTCACTCAGAACACTTTCAAACCTCCCCCATGTACATTCTCATCTGACTATTCAAATATCCTTCATAATAAATTGTAATAGTAAGTATAGCATTTTCTTGAGTTCTGTGTCATTCTAGAAAATTTTAAAAACTTGGGAGAGGGGATTTGGGGAACCCCAGAATTTGTAGCCATATCAGACAAAAGTGTGGGTAACCTAGGGACCTCATACTTGAGGCTGGCATCTGAAGTGAGGCCAGTCTGGTGGGACTGAGCTCTTATACCCATGGAGTTTGATGTTAGTTCTAGGTAGTTCATGTCAGAATTGAGTTGAATTGTAGAACACCCAGTTGGAGTGGGAGAGTCAGAGAATTGGACAATTCATTGGTGTGGGAAAAAAAACCAACAAGCACTCTCTCTTGTAAGTGATGATTGGATGACTTTAGAAATTTTAGGTTGGGGGCCAAGCCTGTGGCGCACTCGGTAGAGTGCTGCACTGGGAGCGCGGCGCCGCTCCCGCTGCGGGTTCGGATCCTATATAGGAATGACCCGTGCACTCACTGGCTGAGTGCCGGTCATGAAAAAACGACAAAAAAAAAAAAAAGAAATTTTAGGTTGGAAATTATTTTTATTCAAATTTTGTTGATGATATTGCTCTATTATCTTCTTCTTTTCAGTACTGTTATTGCATTTTCTATCTTTCTTTCACCTGCTTCTGGCACAGAAGAAGAAACTGTAGCATGCAAACTGAGTTGACACACATGTGGCTGTTCACAAACGTCTGGAGTCATCCAACTACCCTTCATATTTGATGGCAAGTTTAGTATGGATTATTAATTGCTAAATTTCCAATATAGCTTTGATTTTATAAAACCCAGACAGTGAGTTTGTCCAACATGTTCCTAAACATTTGCCAGATTTCAGGTTTTATAAATCAAGAATTGGAAAATAAGAGAATCATGTAATATTGGCAAGTAGATTGTTTTAAGCAGAGTGCCCTAGAATCAGAGACTGACAGAGCAATCCTTGTCAAGTGATTTATGGAAAGAGTGATCTCAGAAGGAGAGTGAGGAAAGCAGGTATATTAGTTATCTATTGTAGCACAATAAATAACCAATAAGTTAACCAAAAAGTTATCAACTTAAAACAATAAACAAAACATTAAATGTTCACACAGTTATCACAGCTTTTGAGGGCCAGGAATCACACAAACAAGAAACATGTATTTTCTCATAGTTCTGAAGGCCAGGGATCCCAGAGTACCTTAGCTGGGTGGTTCTAGCTCAAGATCTTCCATGAGACTAGAGTCAAGCTGTTGGTTAAGGCTTTAGTCATCTCAAGACTCAACCGGGGCTGAAGGACCTTCTTCCCAGCTCAGTCACATATTTGTTGGCAGGTCACAGTTTCTCACAGTCTTTTGGACTGAAGGCCTTAGTTATTTGCTGGCCATGGTCCAGAGACCTATCTTAGTCCCTTGCCACACTGGGCCTCTCCAAAGTGCTGCTTATAACTTGGATGCTGACTTTCCCAGAACATGTAATCCAAGAGGGAGTACAATGGAGTAAAAACACTTTACCTGAAAACCTGCATTTTTTTTATCACTTAAGTTTGGAAGTAACATCATATCATTTATATTGTCCTCATTTCACTGTAAGCAAGTCACCAAGTCCAGCACCACAATCAAAGGGAGGGGAATTGAATTAATCTCTACTTTTTGACAGGAGGAGGATTAAAGAATTTGTGTACAAAGATTTAAAACCACCACAGCAGGATAGGACAAGAAAATAAAATATAAGACTTCCAGTTACAGCTCCAACATGTAATAGCTTGGAAGTCATCACTCCAACCCTTACAACAAGAAAAATCTGAGACAAAATGAAAATCAATGACTTTTCTTATACCCATCAGAGAACTGAGTTTTCAGGGCAAACCGTCACCGTGAAATCTGAAGATGAACCTAGAGAGTCATGGCCAAGATTTGCTTACCTGGATCAGAAGCTGTTGGAGCCATAAACTGATAAAAAAAACATTTAAATGATAGTATTGATGATTTGCTGGAGGCTGAGTGAAGATTATCATGAGTGAGAAATTCTTGGGAGTTTCAATCTTAGGAGGCCCTGCACACATGCGTTTTACTTCCAGACATGAGTTTTGCTTCCAGAAACCATACCAGGTTCTCATGGTGAAGATTAGAGAAAGAGCTCCTAGTGATCCTAACAGAGGAAGAAGAAGATATATCTTCACGATATACACCCAGAGCCTTCGCTACAGCAAAGTTCTACTCTGTAGTTGAAAACACTTTAATAATGATTTATCACACCTAGGGAAAGGGCATTCCTCTCACTCCAGTTCCTCTAGACTTTCTATCTCACTTAAAGAGGCTGGAGGGAAAAGCTATATAAGAAGAAACACTTGTGAAAATCACAGCCCCAAGACTCAGGCCTGCTAAAAAACTGAGATTTTTTAAATTATTTATTTATTTATTTATTTATTTTTTCTTAATTTTATTTTGACGATATACAATGTGGTTGATTATTGTGGCCCTTTACCGAAACCCCCCTCCCTCCTCCCTCTCCCCTCTCCCACCCAACAATGTTCTCTCTGTTAAAAAACTGAGATTTAATCACAAGATTATAGAATGCTCCCAATCCCTCACACCTTACTACCACAGCAACAGGGATCTCATATAATAAAAATACATTATAACCGAAAGAGCAGTGAGATGCAGATTTTTTCAGAGGAAGAGAACTCAGGGAAGCCCAAACTCAAGAGAGGAGACAAAAACAAGGACACTAGGTGAATTTGAAGCCTCTGACACCTACAACTACAACAAGCATTAAACACAGCCCAGCTCTTAGCCATGTTATTATAAAACCACACATTAAAGGCCTATTTAATTTAGTTCCTATTATCGAATTCATTGTGTCCAGCTTTTAACAAAAAAATTTCAAGTCATGCTAAAGGTAAGAAAAAACACAATCCTAAGAGACAAATCAAGCATTAGAACCAGGCTCAGATATGACCCAGATGTTGAAAACAGCAGACAAAGAATTTAAAATAACTGTGATCGATGTGTTATGGGCTCTCATGGAAAAAGTGGACAAAATATGCAAGAACAGATGGGAAATCTAATCAGAGTTGGGATTCTAAGAGAGATCCAACAAAAAGTGCTAGAAATAAAAAACACTGTAGAAGAAATGAAGAATGCCTTCGATGGGCTCATCTACAGAATCAACATGGCTGAAAAAATAATCAGTGAGCTTGACGATATGTCAATAGAAACATCCCAAATTGAAATGCAAAGAAAAAAAAAGAATTTAAAAAATGGAACAGAATATCCAAGAACTGAGAATTTCAAAAGGTATAACATATACGTAATTGGAATAACAAAATGAGAAGAAAGAATGAAGCAGAACAAATATGTGAGGGAATAATGGCCAAGTACTCTCTCAAATTAACGAAAGACACCAAATGACAGATCTCAGAAGATGAGAGAACACCAAACAGAATAAATGCAAGAAAACAAAACCAAACCCACCACCACCACCAAAAAAACCCCAACCCTCACCTAGGTGTATAATATTCAAACAGCAGTAAACAAAGAGAAAAATCTTGAAAAAACAAAAACAAAAAAAGGCCAGAAAGAGGGGGGGAAAAAATCTCACTTGTAGAATGAACAAGGATAAGAATTACAGCAGAATTCTCATCAAAAATGATGTAAGCAAGAAGAGAGTAGAGTGAAATATATATCCAATAACCAGTGAAATTATCTCAAAACTAAAGGAGAAATAAAGACTTTCTCAGACAAACAAAAATTAAGAGAATTCATTGTCAGCAGACTAACCTTGCAAGCCATAATAGAAGATTTTCTGACAGAGCAGACTAGGAAAAGTCCTTGAGTGTGAATGCACTTTTTAGCCCACACGCAGATTCATCAGCAGAAACTGGAAGCTTTCGTTGTTCAAGATATTTGAGCATGACCTCTGACCAATTAAGCTATGCAAACACAGTGGTGCCATTTAGGAAACCAGGCTTAAAAATAAAATGGAAAAAAAAAACCTAAGCAGAGATAGTAGTCATACATTGTGAAACATATTTCAAAGACTTAAACCAGCTACTAAGCCTGGCAAAATCAATGGAATTGCTATTTGAGAACTCTGAATAGTAAATAGTTACAGGCGGATTGCAGAAGACTAGAATTTGAAATACTATTGAATTGGCAGTGAGTTTTCCATTTTATTTCTCTCTGGTAACCCCCTCCCCCACCAACTTACATGTGGACACTGGGGCACAAAGAGACCTTAATGAGAAACTCTATAGTTTTAGCTCAAGGAATGCAAAAGGAAAATTTTAATGCTCAGAGAGTGTGTGGAAGTCCCACTATTTTTTCTTTTCTCTGTGCTCTCATGCCACAACTGCCAAGCACCATTGTCAAATCCCTGAGGAGGGGTGGAAGCTTCCTCTCCAACTGCTAGAGCTCTGGTTCCATGAGAGCGGGGCCAACACTGTTACTTTCTTTTTCTCCGTCCTCCTGCTGCTTTGCCCTGTACACAGGCAAAGCTACAGAAGTGAGTAGCAGAGTTAGCTAATTAAAGACTCAGCTTTCTGGTTAGAGAAATGAAAAAAAGGAGAAAGTACTGGGAAATTGTGAGGAGAAAGAAGCTTGGGAAAATGACTCCACAAATTTGTTTATGAAATCCTGGGCACTCTCCTAATCTAGTTATTTATAAATTCCTGGGCTCACTCCCTAATCCATGCATGCATAGATCTGGTCCTCTTCAGCAGAACAAAGACTTTGAGAACTGAACTAGCAAATAGACCACTATCCAAGTACTGTATTGGCTACTAAGTGGCACACACACACAGATATATCTATCCTGGAGCCAATACCGAAGCAGTACAGAATAGGGGCATGCCCCAGGGAGGCTGCTCATAAATATTTAGACCTAGCACCTGTGCACTAGGAGGAACTAAGGTGCAAACTACTGCCATTACAACCTTCTACCCATGATGTAAAGGACAAGGTTAAAAGGAAGTGACTCCACTGTACATGTTCAGAAACTCAGGGACATGTGACTGGAAGCTGATGCAACCTCCCATAAGCCTAATAGGCCGTAATTACCCTAGATCCTCCCTACAGGTGAATATCACTGCCCTTAGTTAGAATAGAGAAACACCCCCATCCCAGAAAACATACAACCCCTCCCCTTAAGAATTGGGAATGTGCATTCCTCCCTCACAGGAACGCCACTGCACTTGTTTGGTGTGTACTTTCTTTTTGGCATAAAGCCCTATTTTGTTCCATCGTCTGGCCCTTTTTTCCTTTCCTTTCGTTGTATAGGGGGCTCATTGTGATGTGGGCCCCTCTCAGTCCCCAGTCCTGTGAAAGTTTTTTTTTTTCCATGGATTGAGCAAGAACCTGGAACTGCTGTCCTGTAACAATACCACATTTATTAATTATTGCAAACTTATTATAACTCTTGGTATCCAGTTGTGAAAGTACTCTAGCTTTGTTCTTCAAAAATATCTCATTCTGGCCCACTGTATTTTCTTTAAATTATAGAATTGTCTTGGTTTCATTTTAAAACCTCCTTGTACTTTTACCGCAATTGTTTTTAAATACAAAGATAAATTTAGGTGTTGACTTTTTCTTATTGTAACATAGTTGATTGTACATTTCTGTGGAGTACTGTGTGCAATATGTGATGCTCAAATCAGGATAATTAGTATATTCAACATTATGCACAGTAATCATTTTTTGTGGCCCTTTACCAATTCTTCCCTTACTCCCTTCCCCCTCCTCCTTTCCCATCTCTGGTAACCTCAGTTCTGTTCTCTCCTTTTGACAGTGCAATGTATTATTATAATTGTTGTATATTTCTTTCTTTCTTTTTTATTTTACAATATTAAATATTCAAAGTCATGACAGGGTATATCTTTTCTTATGAAGTCTTTTTGATATCTATTTACAATGTTTTATAACTATGTTATAATTTTAGTATACATATCCTGATATTTGATATTTTATGCAGTTTGTTCTAATTTGTTGCTGGTATTCAGAAATACCATTGATTTTTGTATATCTGCCATGGGCTTTCCAACTTGGCTATATTATTTTATAATGCTAATAGTTTATCTGTAATTTGAAGGGCTTTTTCTAGGTACACATTTAAATAGTCTTTGAATACTTATAATGGGTGCTGTTGCTGCTGCTCCCAAATCCAATTAACCAGTTTGGTCCACCCATCTCCTGGCTGCTGTGAATGAATATTGGCTGTTAGGAGATCATAGCTGCCTACTTCTTTAAAGTATTGCCTCATTTGACAGGAACTGCTCACCTCACCGAGAAGACTATGTCTCCCAACCTCTTTTAAAGGCAACCACCTGCTAATGATTAACACAGAAGAATAAAGAACAGCCATGCCACCTCAGAATGGAACCAACTTTGCAATATAGTTCATGTTCCACAGACACACATGGGATCAAGTTGAGGAAAGTTTCTGCCGTCTGTTCTTAGCTTTCTTCCCTGATTAATCCTGTTTACTCACATTCTTCCCCAAAGCATTTCTGCAATAAGTCACTTTTACCAGAATCTCTGTCTCAAGTTTAATTCTAGAGTACCTGACTCAATACAATGACGTTTTTAATTATTCTTTTTGAATATTATATCATTCCCCCTGCCCTACTATACTGGAAAAGAATATTATAGTAGAGATTGAGTAAAGGTAGTGATTGCTAGCACTATTATTATTTTTGCTCAGATCACAAAAGGAAAATAGTCATTATTTATTTTGTATATTTTTTGCTGTAAGCTTTTTTTTATCTTTTGAAGTATATTTGACATGCACTGAAGGCTATTGATCTTATATATAGTTCAATGAATTTTTACAAATGTACAACACACACCTTATCAATATGCAGAATATTTTCCTCACCATAAAAAGTTCCTAACGCCATTTCCCAATTTCTACCCTGTACTCAAAACAACCATTGTTCTGATTTATATCACCACAGGTTAATTTTGCCAATTCTAGAACTTCAGATAAATAGAATCATGCATATAATACAATAAGTATTCTCTTCTGTCTGGATTCTTTACCTCAGGATAAATTCTATTTTTGTTTGTTTTTTATTGAAACATAATTGATTATACATATTTGTGGGATACAGAGTAAACTATCAGTATTTGTGTACAATATGTGGTGATCAAATAAGGATAATTAGCATATTCATCATTACAAAATGTATCATTCTTTATGTCCATTAACAAATATCTCCCTAACCTCCTCACACCCTCCCCCTTTCCCACCTCTAGAACCACAGTTCTGTTCTCTCCTTCTGAAAGTTCAACAGATTATTGTGACTTTCTCTCTCTCTCTCCTCTCTCTCTCCCCCCTTGCTTTTTTCCTTCCTTCCTCCCTTTTTCTTTCTTTCCTTCTTTCTTAGCTCCCACTTATAAGTGAAGACAGGTGGTATTTCTCTTGTTTGTACCTGGCTTATTTCACGTAAGGTAATTTTCTCCAAGCTCATCCATGTTGCTATGAATGTCAGAATTTCATTCTTTTTTATGGCTGAGTAGTATATCATTGTGTATATATGCCACATTTTCTTTATCTGGTCATCCATCAATGGACATTTAGGTTGGTTCCAATTCTTTGCTATTGTAAATACAGCTGCAATAAACATAGGAGTGCAGGTATCCCTTTGACATGAGGATTTCCATTACTTTGGGTGTGTACACACACACACACACACACACACACACACACACACACACACACCGAGTAGTGGGACTTGCTGGATTGTATGGTAGTTCTATCTATAGTTATTTGAGAGACCGAGACCTATATACAGTTTTCTATACTGGCTATAGTAATTTATAGTCCCACCAACAATGTAGGAGGGTTCCCCTTTTCTCTGCATCCTCACCACCATTTGTTATTCAGGTTTTTTTTATAATAGCCAGTCTAACTGGTGTGAGATGATACCTCATGTGGTTTGGATTTGCATTTCCCTGGATGCTTAGTGGTGTTGAGCCTTTTTCATGTACCTGTTGACCCTTTGTATGTCTTCCTTTGGGAAATGTCTATTCAGCCTCTTGCTCATTTTTTAATTGGATTATTTGTTTTTTTACTGTTAAGTTGAGTTCCTTGTACATTCTGGATATTAATCCCTGGTCACATGTATAGTCTGGAAATATTTTCTCCCATTCCATAGGTTGTCTTTTCACTCTGTTGATTGTTTCCTTTGCTGTGAAGAAGTTTTTAGTTTGATAAAATCCCATTTGGTTTTTCCCTTTTGTTGCCTGTGCTTTTGGAGTCTTATTCATAAAGATTTTGCCCAGTCCTATTTCCTGAAGTGCTCCCCCTATATTTTCTTCTAGGAGTTTTATAGTTTCAGGTCTTATATTTAAGTCTTTAACCCATTTTGAGTTGATTTTGGTATATGCTGAGAGGTTCCGGTCTAGTTTCATTCTTCTACATATGGATGTCCAGTTTTCCCAGCACCATTTGTTGAAGAGGCTATCCTTTCCCTAATGTATGTTCTTGGTGCCTTTGTCAAATACCACTTGGCTATAAGTACATGGATTGATTTTTGGGTTCTCTATTCTGTTCCTTTGGTTCGTGTGTCTGTTTTTATGCCAGTACCACGCTGTTTGGGTTATTATAGCTTTCTTTTTAATTTGAAGTCAAGTAGTGTAATGCCTTTAGCATTTTTTTCCCCTCAGGATTGCTTTGTCTATTTGGGGTCTTTTGTTGTTCCATATGAATTTTAGGATTTTTTTTTTCCATTTCTGTGAAGAATGTCATTGGTATTTTGATGGACATTGTATTGAACCTGTAGATTGCGTTGGGTAGAATGGACATTTTCACAACATTAATTCTTCCAATCTATGAACATGGAATGTCTTTCTATCCTTTAGTATCCTATTTAATTTCATTCAGCAGTGCGTTGTTGTTCTCATTGTAGAGAAATTTCACCTACTTGGTTAAATTTATTTCTAGGTATTTTATTTTTGTGGTAGCTATTGTAAATGGGCTTGCCTTCTTGGTTTTTTTCCACCTAGTTCATTGTTGGCATATATAAAGCAACTGATTTTTGTATGTTGATTTTGAATCCTACAACTTTACTGAATTTGTTTATCAGCTCTAGGAGTTTTAGGTGGAATTTTTAGGTTTTTCTATAGATAGGATCATATCATCTGCAAACAAGGACATTTGACTTTGTCTTTTCCTATTAAGATGCCCTTTCTTTCTTTCTCTTGTTGGATTGCTCTGGCTAGTACTTCCATACTATGTGAAATAGGAGTGGTGAGAACAGGCATTCTTGTCTTGTTCCTGTTGTTAAAGGAAAAACTTTCAGTTTTTCTCCATTCAGGATGATATTAGTGGTGCGTTTGCATATATGGCTTTTATTGTGTGGAGATACTTTCCTTTTATACCTAATTTGTTGATAGTCTTTATCATGAAGGGATGTTGAGTTTTGTCCAGTGGTTTTTCTGCATCTATTGATATGATCATATGGTTTTTGTATTTGATTTTGTTTCGTGTGGTGTATCACATTTTTTGATTTGCATATATTGAATCATCCTTATAACACTGGATGAATCCCATTTAATCATGATGTATAATCTTTTTGGTATGCTGTTGTATTCTGTTTACTAATATTTTGTTGAGGATTTTTGCTTCTCTGTTCATGAAGTATATTGGCCTGTAGTTTTCTTTTTGTATTGTATCATTGATTTTGGTATCAGGGTGATGCTGGCCTCATAGACTGAGTTTGGGAGAATAGCTTCTGTTTCAATTTTTGGAATAGTTTGAAAAGTATTGGTATTAATTCTTCTTTAAAGGTTTGGTGGAGTTCAGCAATGAAGCCATCCAGTCCTAGTCTTTTCTTTGTTGAGAGACTGCTGATTACTGCTTCTATCTCATTCTTATTGTTTGTTTGTTCTGGTTTTCTGTTTCTTCTTGGTTCATTCTTGGTAGTGTGTATGTGTCCAGTAACTAATCCATTTCTTCCAGGTTTTCAAATTTGTTGGTGTAAAGCTGTTTATAAAAGTTTCTAATGATTCTTTGTATTTCTGTGGTATCAGTTGTAATGTCTCCTTTTTCATTTCTGATTTTTGATATTTGGGTCTTCTCTCTTTATTTAGTTAGACTAGCTAATGGTTTGTCTATTTTGTTTATCTTTTCAAAAAACCCAACTTTTTGTTTCCTTGGTCTTTGTATCATTTTTAAGTTTTGCTCTGATCTTAATTATTTCTTTCTGTCTACTAATTTTGGGGTTGGATTTTGGTCTTGTTTTTCTAGTGTTTTGAGGTGTAACATAAGATTGCTTATTTGGAGTCTTTGTATTCTTTTAATGTAAACATTTATTGCAATAAACTTCCTTCTTAGTACTGCTCTTGCAGTATCCCATAGGGTTTGGTATGATGTGTCTTTATTTTCATTAATTTCAAGAACTTTATTGACTTTCTGTTTCATTTCTTCTTTGACCCATATGTCATTCAGGAGCATGTTGTTTAATTTCCATGTATTTGTACAGTTTCCAAATTTCACTTGTCATGGATTTCCAGTTTTAATCCATTATGGTCTGAGAAGATACTTGAAATGATTTCAATTTTTTAAAATTTGTTGAGGCTTTGTTTGTGACTAACATGTGGTCTATGCTGGAGAATGTTCCATGTGCTGATGAGAAGAATGTATATTCTTTAGTTGTTGTATAAAATGTTCTGTATATGTCTGCCAAATCCAACTGGTCTAACGCGTAGTTTAAATATTGTGTTTCTTTGTTGATTTGTTGCCTGATGATCTGTCCAATGCTGAAAGAGGAGTGTTAAGGTCCCCAATTATTATTATGCTGTGGTCTATCTCTCTTTAGGTCAAATAGTGTTTGCTTTATGTATCTGGGTTCTCTGATGTTGGGTGCATTTGTATTTATGATTGTTTTACCCTCTTGCTGGATAGATACCATTATCATTATATAACGACATTCTTTATCTCTTTTTTTAGTTTTTGGTTTAAAGTCTATTTTATTGAGTATAAGAATAGCTATTCCTGCTCATTTTTGGTTTCCATCTCTGTGTTATATCTTTTTTCATTCCTTCACTTTAGTCTGTCTGAGTCTTTATAAGTTAGATGTGTTTTTTGTAGACAGCATATAGTTGGCCCTTGGTTTTTGAACCATTCAGCAGTCTCTGTCTTTTGAGGGGGAATTCAATCCATTTACATTTAGGGTTGTTATTGAAAAGTATTGTTCTACTCCTCGCATTTTATAGATTTTTATATGGTTGTTTATATGTTGAACTTTCAGAAGGGAAAAACAAACCTAAGGATACTGGAGATGGGCAGGGAGAGGGGGATTGGGGAGGGTCAGGTTGTATAAAGGTCATAAAGAAAAATCATGATTTGTACTAATAATATGCTTATAATAAATAAATAAATAAATAAAAGAATATCTTTGTTCCATTCTTTCCCTTTTATTTTCTTGTTTGTGTTGTATGAAGTGGTAAGATATAGTTTCTTTCTATTTCTCTATTGCATATCTGCTATACCAGTGGTTTTTATTCTGTCTGTTTTGTTCATGATGGTGATTATCATTTTTTGGATTCCAGATGTAGGTCTCCCTTGGTTTCTTTTAGGCTGGTTATGCAGTGGTGAACTCTTTTAGTTTTTATTTGTTTGGGAAATACACTATTTCTCCTTCGTTTCTGAAGGATAGCCTTGTTGGGTATAGTATTCTTGGCTAGCAATTTTTTTCTTTTAGTACTCTGAATGTTTTATTTCATTCTCTTCTGACCTGTAAGGTTTCTGCTGAGCAGTCTGCTGTTAGTCTAAGAAGGACTTCCTTACAGATGACTTGATGCTTTTCACTTGCTGTTTTGGGGATTCTGTCTTTGTCACTGACTTTTAACAGTTTGACTACAATATGTTTCTGAAAGGACCTTTTTGGATTGAATCTTTCTGGAGATCTTTGAGCCTCTTGGATCAGGAAGTCTATATCTTTCCCAATACTTGGGAATTTTCCTACTATTATTTCATTGAATAGGTTTTCAATGCCTTTTCTTTTCTCTTTCCCTCCAGAACTCCTATGATGCAGATGTTTGTATGCCTAAGGTTGTCTGATAGCTCTCACAGATATTCTTAATTTTTTAAAATTCTTTTTTCTTTTTTGTCTGCCTGGGTTTTTCAGAAAGATTATCTTCAAGATTGGAAATTCTTCCACTTACTCTAGTCTGCTGCTTAAGATTTCGGTTGTATTTTTTATTTCATTGAAACAATGTTTCAGTTCTATGAGTTCTGCTATGTTTTTTTTAAAGGTATTTCTCTCTTTATAAAGTTCCACCTTCATAGCCTGAATTGTTTTTCTCATTTCATTGTATTGTTTACCTTAGTCTTCTTGTTTTTCATTGAGTTTCCTTAAGATTGTTGGTTGGAATTACTTTTAAGTCATTTCAAAATTTCCTGTTGTTTGGGGTCTGGTACTTAAGAATTATTGTATTCCTTTGGGGGTGTCATATTTTCTTGTTTTTTCATATTTCTACTATCACTGTTTTGATATCTGGTCATCTAGTGGAGTAGTTGCTTCTTCTGTTACTCTGGGGTGGTTTTGTGGAGAGAGACTCCTTACTGTAGACATGTTTTATATTTACCATTTGGTAAGGTGTTTTAGTTTTGGTTCCAGGTAGATGCAGTAGTGTAGTCTCTGTGTGGCTACTTCTGCCATACTCAATGTCAGAGTAGTCTGTGAGTGCCTCTGTGGCCTAAGTTCTGGGGCATTCACTTGTTCCTTGCTGAAGTGAGTGACACTGTGTTGGGTCATCAAGGACATAAGCAAGATCTCAGGTTCTTGGGAAAATGCCTGGGTGACCTGTCACTCCTTAGCTGAGGTGAATGGCCCTGGGTGGACTTGCTGACACCCTGGCTAGTGTCTGATGTCGTTGGTATGTGCACTGGTGTGTGCTGAAGCTCCTTAACTTCAATGGATGGCCCTGAGTGAGGTTTCTTTTTCCTCTTTCCTGTGGGCCCTGGCTTCTCCTTAGTCTTTACTTCTCCCTCTTTCCTCTTTCTTCTACCTGGTAAAATGCAGGAACACCTGGATCTGGATGAGGTGAAGCTGGTGGTTCCTGGGCTAGGTGTCAGTGGGGTTTGGGATGAACTACCTCATCATAAATTTTTTATGAGCTTTTCATGAACATTTTTTTTTTCCTTTCTCTTGGGTAATAACTTGAGAATGGAATTGCTGGAATAAAGAGTAAATGTGTGTTTAACCAGTAATGTATGAATGTTCTGGTTGCTTCATATCCTCCATAATATTTAGTATCAGTCTTTTTAGTTTTAGTCATTCTGGGAATCATATGTGGTATTTCATTTCCCTGGTAACTAATTATGTTGAAGAATTTTTCATGCGATATTTGTCATTTATATATGTTTCATCGTTAAATACAAGTTCATTCTTCTATTTGGATTGTTTGTCATCTTATTTGTAGTTTTAAGAGTTATAAACATATTATGGGCACAAGTTACTGGACATATGTGTATATTGTACAATTTTTCTCCAACTGTATTGTAAATATTTTATCTCAGTTTATAATTTGTTTATAGGTCTTTTTATTTGTAGTCGAGTTATTTTTCTGTTCTGGATACAAATAATTGGCTGAAATAAAAATATTGAAAATATTCTCTCTCAGACTATGGCATGACAATTTTTTTTTCTTTCTTTTAATTTATTTTTTATATATTTTTATTTTTTATTTATTTTTATTTTATTTTGTCAATATACATTGTGGCTGATTATTGCTCCCCATCACCAAAACCTCCACCTCTCCTCCCTCCCCCCCTCGACCCACCAATGTCCCCTCTGTTTGCTTGTCGTATCAACTTCAAGTACTTGTGGTTGTTATATCTTCTTCCCCTCCCCCCCAGGTTTTTTTTTGTGTGTGTGTGTGTGTGTGTGTGTGTGTGAATTTATATATTAATTTTTAGCTCCCACCAATAAGTGAGAACATGTGGTATTTCTCTTTCTGTGCCTGACTCGTTTCACTTAATATAATTCTCTCTAGGTCCATCCATGTTGTTGCAAATGGCAGTATTTCATTCGTTTTTATAGCTGAGTAGTATTCCATTGTGTAGATGTACCACATTTTCCGTATCCACTCATCCGATGATGGACCTTTGGGCTGGTTCCAACTCTTGGCTATTGTAAAGAGTGCTGCAATGAACATTGGGGAACAGGTATACCTTCTACTTGATGATTTCCATTCCTCTGGGTATATTCCCAACAGTGGGATAGCTGGGTCGTATGGTAGATCTATCTGCAATTGTTTGAGGAAACTCCATACCGTTTTCCATAGAGGCTGCACCATTTTGCAGTCCCACCAACAATGTATGAGAGTTCCTTTTTCTCCGCAACCTTGCCAGCATTTATCGTTCAGTCTTTTGGATTTTAGCCATCCTAACTGGGGTTAGATGGTATCTCAGCGTGGTTTTGATTTGCATTTCCCGGATGCTGAGTGATGTTGAGCATTTTTTCATATGTCTGTTGGCCATTTGTATATCTTCCTTAGAGAAATGCCTACTTAGCTCTTTTGCCCATTTTTTAATTGGGTTGCTTGTTTTTTTCTTGTAAAGTTGTTTGAGTTCCTTATATATTCTGGATATTAATCCTTTGTCAGATGTATATTTTGCAAATATTTTCTCCCACTCTGTTGGTTGTCTTTTAACTCTGTTAATTGTTTCTTTTGCTGTGCAGAAGCTTTTTAGTTTGATATAATCCTATTTGTTTATTTTTCCTTTGGTTGCCCTTGCTTTTGTGGTCATATTCATGAGGTCTGTGTCCAGTCCTATTTCCTAAAGTGTTTCTCCTATGTTTTCTTTAAGAAGTTTTATTGTTTCAGGGTGTATATTTAAATCCTTAATCCATTTTGAGTTGATTTTAGTATATGGTGAGAGGTATGGGTCTAGTTTCATTCTCCTGCATATGGATATCCAGTTATCCCAGCACCATTTGCTGAAGAGGCAGTCCCTTCCCCAGTGAATAGGCTTGGTGCCTTTGTCAAAGATCAGATGGCAGTAAGTGTGTGGGTTGATTTCTGGATTCTCTATTCTATTCCATTGATCAGTGTGTCTGTTTTTATGCCAGTACCATACTGTTTTGGTTATTATAGCTTTGTAGTATAGCTTAAAGTCAGGTAGTGTTATGCCTCCAGCTTTATTTTTTTTGCTCAGCATTGCTTTGGCTATGTGTGGTCTTTTATTATTCCATATAAATGTCTGGATAGTTCTTTCCATTTCTGAGAAAAATGTCTTTGGAATTTTGATGGGGATTGCATTGAATTTGTATATCACTTTGGGTAGTATGGACATTTTCACTACGTTGATTCTTCCAATCCAAGAGCATGGGATATCTTTCCATCTTCTTGTATCCTCTCTAATTTCTCTCAGCAGTGGTTTGTAGTTCTCATTATAGAGATTTTTCACCTCCTTGGTTAACTCAATTCCTAAGTATTTTATTTTTTTGGTGGCTATTGTAAATGGGCAGGCTTTCTTGATTTCTCATTCTGCATGTTCACTATTGGAGAAAAGAAATGCTACTGATTTTTGTCTGTTAAATTTGTATCCTGCTACTGTGCTGAAATCATTTATCAATTCCAAGAGTTTTTTTGTAGAGGTTTTAGGCTGTTCGATATATAGGATCATGTCATCTGCAAACAGGGACAGTTTGACTTCATCTTTTCCAATCTGGATGCCCTTTATTTCCTTCTCTTCTCTGATTGCTCTGGCTAGTACTTCCAACACTATGTTGAATAGGAGTGGTGAGAGTGGGCATCCTTGTCTAGTTCCTGCTCTTAAAGGAAAAGCTTTCAGTTTTCCCCATTCAGGATGATATTGGCAGTGGGTTTGTCATATATGGCTTTAATTATGTTGAGATACTTTCCCTCTATACCTAACTTATAGAGGGTCTTTGTCATGAATGAGTGCTGAACTTTATCAAACGCTTTTCAGCATCTATAGAGATGATCATATGGTCCTTGTGTTTGACTTTATTAATATGGTGTATCACATTTATTGATTTGCGTATGTTTTTTTTTTTTTTTTTTTGCATTGAGAAGCCCAAAGGGTCTGTATCCCAGAGCAAACTGGGTACAGCAACCAAAGTTAGCTTCTTTTATTGTAAAGACGAGGAAGTTTCACAAGAAAATTCAGTTGATTCGATCATTACAAAAGGACACAAGGACATGGGCAGAGTTACAAAAGTTATCTATGGCCAAGTATAGCTTAACAATGGAAACTAGTAACATCAGTAAAATAAACAGTGACATTCCAAAGTACAATTAGTGAAAAGTTAAGTTGGTCAAACTGGCTCATTATCTAAAGTATAACCTCTCCTTAAACAAAAGTTACATTCTTATGATAAAATCTAAATACAATTATCTCTAAAGTTTCCCCCAACAGACAGCTTGCCCCTAGCAAACATTTTTTCCACAACTTTCCCTTCACCAATTCTTAAAATCTCTTAACAGGATTGGTATGACAACCACCTGTTATCTCTAAAATCATTAAAGTATACAATCCCATACCTAAGCAGTGATTAGTTGATTAGATGGGCTTTTGCCATGCTATCTGTGGGCTGTGGCCCCCTACCTGAGGGCTTTTGCCCTATACATGCATTTACCTAAAAACACTATTCTAAAATCAAATGAGAATCAAGATTTCTAACCCTCCACAATTTTCTGTAAGTTATTTTCAATTTATAACAAATAGCTTTTCATGTCAATAAATAAGCACCTACTTTTTCCTTTTTAATGGCTTATTGAAGAGTACCATACTTTATTTGACCAGACTCCTATCAATATACATTTATTTCCAGTATTATGCTATTCTAAATAATGCTGCAGCAAATCTTCATGTATATATATCTTTTCACAATTTTTCTCAAGGTAATTTCCTAAAACTAGATTTTCTGCAGTAAAAGTGAGCCCATCTAATGCTGTGATGGATTTTTCCAGATCGCCCTAAAAAAAATTACATCGATGTATATACTCACAAATCAGTGGGGTATGAGATGCCTTTGGCTCCTGTTCACATCTCCCCCAAATGCAGGACTTGTTTACCTGCCTAATTCAAATAAAAATTTATGGGCCAGTATACAGGTGGCTTTCTGATCACAGGGCTCATAATTAACCAGGGCTCATAAGAAATCTGGATGTTCAAAGGTTAACCCAAAATTCAAGAAGATTGGTCAATGTCTGATGAGAGTGGAAAAAATTATAAGACCTGGGACTTAGAGATATTTATTCTGCATGATTTCACTGTTTTTTGGTTTTTGCAGCTGGCCAGTTTGGAGATCTAAAAACGTGACCTTAGTGCTACCAGCATAATGCTCTCTAAATCAGCTAACTGGCCAGCTGATTTCATGTTTTAAACCTACAAATAGCCACAGGAGTATCCTTTCCTTGCTATACTATCACTCCCAATGATGCCAGCTCAGATAGGATCCCAGGATGATATCTGGTCTTTTAGACTAAGGTGAGGAAATTTATTAACTGGGAGGGACAGAAAATGTACACTGGGAAGGTGCACTTCACAAACACATCATGTCCAACCAACACTGAAGTCACCTTCTTGGATGACTCCACTAAATGGTTATTGTCCAAAAATTACTATCTTCTACTTTCATCACACCTTTCTCATTGTGTAGTTACATATTTCCTTGTTTTCTTGTTTACTGTCTTCCACCACAAGAGTATAGGCTCCATAAGAGCAGGGACCACTTGTCTGGTTCCCCACTGTACTTCCTGTATCTAGAACAGCACTTGGTACATGGTGGGCACACAGACAGCACTACTTCATGTCCCTTGTGCTTTCAGCTGCACTGTGCTGCTTTGCAGTTCTACCCTATGCTCACCGCATGGCTGGTCTATCAACATACATTTACTTCCAGAGTTGGGGTCTGTTCCAGAGGGATCTTCCTTCTCTGTCTGTATGATGGATAGACGTTCTAACGTCTGTCAAGGAAAACCATAAACCAGTATTTGGAAAACTGCTGCTCCGGGGGCACACCAGACCACCCTCAAAATTCCTTTCTGCTCCCTGTAATTGCTTTGGGACAGGATAATCCAGACCTGCTGTGACAACAGTTTCTGAGGCTGGGAAATCCAAAGTCCAACTGGTGGTGGCAACAGTGACCTGAGGTTTCACATTGCAAGATGCAGAAGTTGTAGAGCTTCAGTCTCTCCTCCAGCCGGGTGCAAAGTGTCACCAGATCCTGTTGACTTTCAATGTGCTCCTGTGTCAGCCGCTCCAGGTCCTTCTGCACATTTGGGTGGTCTTCCAGATCTTCATAGAGTGATCTGACAATGTCCAGTCTCCTGTAATTCCCAGGCTTAACTAGGCTTCGGACAACCTGGAGGCATCGCTCTTTCAGGGTATACACTGGCAGTGTAATGTTGGCAAAAATAGGCTGTCCATCAATATTGAGGGATGGCACAAATAATTCAGTTTGTTTAACCAGAAGCCCATCGTATGTCCCTGCATCTCTGAAGAGCCAAAGGTGACCTCGATAGCTGTGGATGCGGCGGCCCGTGCCCGGCAGCAGCGTTGGGTAGGGCTGCGGCTCGCCGTCGAAGTTGAGCCACACGGGCAGCACGACGCGCGGGCTGCGGTTACAGAAAATGACCTGGGACGGCTCGCGCGAGTTCACCAAGCGCAGCACCGGCCGCGGCCGCCCGGCCTCCATCTCCGGCTCGGCGTCCAACTCCTCTGGGTCAGGCTCTTCAGGGCCGGACTCCTCGGTGTCCGACTCCTCCCAACCGTACTCTTCAGGGCCGTACTCTTCGATGCCCGCCTCGGCCTCTTCCCGGCCTCCCGCCTCCAGGGGCATCACCTCAAGAACCTACACAACACCCGCCTGGCCACCCCGGTTTCGCGGCCGGGCGCGAGGCGGGGCGCGGGCTCTGATTTGCGTATGTTGAACCAACCTTGCATCCCTGGGATGAATCCCACTTGATCGTGATGAATAATTTTTCGTATGTGTTGCTGTATTCTGTTTGCTAGTATTTTAGTGAGGATTTTTGCATCTATATTCATCAAGGATATCGGCCTGTAGTTTTCTTTTTTGGTTATATCTTTACCTGGTTTTGGTATCAGGATGATGTTTGCTTCATAGAATGAGTTTGGGAGATTTGCGTCCGTTTCAATCTTTTGGAATAGTTTGTAAAGAATCGGTGTCAATTCCTGTTTGAATGTTTGGTAAAATTCTGCTGTGAATCCATCTGGTCCTGGGCTTTTCTTTGTTGGGAGCTTTCTGATAACAGCTTCAATCTCCTTTATTGTTATTGGTCTGTTCAAATTTTCTACGTCTTCATGGTTCAGTTTTGGAAGCTTTTGTGTGTCCAGAAATTTATCCATTTCCTCCAGATTTTCAAATTTGTTGGTGTACAGTTGTTTATAGTAGTCTCGAATGATTCCTTGTATTTCAGATGAATCAGTTGTAATATCGCCTTTTTCATTTCTAATTTTTGTTATTTGAGTCTTCTCTCTTCTTTTTTTTGTTAGCCATGCTAATGGTTTGTCAATTTTATTTATCTTTTCAAAAAACCAACTTTTTGATTCATTGATCTTTTGTATTGTTTTTTGGTTTCAATTTCATTCAGTTCTGCTCTGATCTTAATGATTTCTTTCCGTCTGCTAACTTTAGGTTTGGATTGTTCTTGTTTTTCTAGTTCTTTAAGGTGAAGTGTTAGGTTGTTCACTTGCCATCTTTCCATTCGTCTGAGGTGAGCATTTAATGCAATAAATTTCCTCCTTAATACTGCTTTTGCAGTATCCCACAGGTTTTGGTATGATGTATCATTATTTTCATTAGTTTCAATACATTTTTTGATTTCCTGCTTGATTTCTTCTTGGACCCATATGTCATTAAGTAGAATGCTGTTTAATTTCCATGTGTTTGTATAGTTTCCAGAGTTTCGTTTGTTATTAATTTCTAGTTTTAATCCATTGTGGTCTGAGAAAATACATGGGATAATTCCAATTTTTTTGAATTTATTGAGACTTGATTTGTGACCTAATATGTGATCTATCCTGGAGAATGATCCATGTGCTGATGAGAAGAATGAATGTTCTGAGGTTGTTGGATGGAATGTTCTGTAGATATCTGCCGATTCCAATTGGTCTAGAGTCTTGTTTAGATCTTGTGTTTCTCTACTGATTCTTTGCCTAGATGATCTGTCTAATATTGACAGTGGGGTGTTCAGGTCCCCTGCTATTATGGTATTAGTGCCTATTTCCTTCTTTAGGTCTAATAGCGTTTGTTTTATAAATCTGGCTGCTCCAACATTGGGTGCATACATATTTATGATTGTTATGTCTTCTTGATGGATCAGTCCTTTTTTCATTAAGTAGTGTCCCTCATTGTCTCTTTTTATGGTTTTTAGTTTAAAGTCTATTTTGTCAGATATAAGAATAGCTACTCCAGCTCGTTTTTCTTTTCTGTTTGCATGGTAAATCTTTTTCCATCCTTTCACTCTTAGTCTGTGTGAATCTTTATGGGTGAGGTGGGTCTCTTGTAGGCAGCATATAGTTGGGTCCTCCTTTTTGATCCAGTCAGCCAGTCTGTGTCTTTAGATTGGGGAATTTAAGCCTTTTACATTAAGAGTTGTTATTGAAAGGTGTTGATTTATTCCTAGCATTTTATTGGTTGTTTGGTTGTCTTAGGTATCTTTTGTTCCTTGCTTTCTGATTTACTGTTTGGTTTCTGTGTTTGTTGGTTCCTTAGGTTGTAGATAGCATTTAGGTTTGTTTGTTTTCTCTTCATGAATGCCATTTTTATTATACTAGCGGGTTTAGATTTTTCTTGGGTTTTTATGGCAGTGGTAGTTATTTTTCAGGAACCAAACCCAGTACTCCCTTGAGGATTTCTTGTAAGGGTGGTCGTGTGGTAGTGAACTCCCGCAGTTTTTGTTTGTCTGAGAAATATACTATTTGCCCTTCATTTTGGAAGGATAGCCTTGCAGGATAGAGTATTCTTGGCTGGCAATCTTTGTCTTTTAGTATTCTGAATATATCATCCCATTCCTTTCTAGCTTTAAGGGTTTGTGATGAAAAGTCTGATGTTAGCCTGATTGGGGCTCCCTTATAGGTGATTTGACGCTTCTCTCTTGCAGCTTTTAAGATTCTCTCTTTGTCTCTGAGTTTTGCCAATTTGACTATGACATGTCTTGGAGAAGGTCTTTTTGGGTTGAATACGTTTGGAGATTGTTGAGCTTCCTGAATCTGAAGATCTGTGATTTTTCCTATACCTGGGAAGTTTTCTGTCACTATTTTGTTGAATATGTTTTCAATGGAATCTCCATTTTCCTCCCCTTCTGGAATACCCATGACTCGGATATTTGAGCGCTTAAGGTTGTCTGATATCTCTCTCAGATTTTCTTCAATGTCTTTGATTCTTTTCTCTTTCTTTTTGTCTGCTTGTGTTATTTCAAACAGCCCATCTTCAAGTTCAGAGGTTCTCTCTTCAACTTCTGCAAGCCTGCTGGTTAAACTCTCCGTTGTGTTTTTTATTTCGCTGAATAACTTCTTCAGTTCAGCAAGTTCTGCTACATTTTTTTTCAGGACATTGATTTCCTTGTACATTTCCTCTTTCAGGTCCTGTATACTTTTCCTCATTTCATCATGATGTCTAGCTGAGTTTTCTTGTATCTCATTCAGTTTCCTTAGAATTATCACTCGAAATTCCTTGTCAGTCATTTCAAGGGCTTCTTGTTCTATAGGATCTAGAGTTTGAGATTTATTAACTTTTGGTGGTGTACTTTCTTGATTTTTTGTATTTCTGGTATCTTTTTTTTGATGTTTATTCATTGTGGCAGGGGGTTTCACAGTCCACCGGTTTGAGACTGTTGACTAACTAAGATGTTGCTGTGGTTGCCAATTTGGTATGGCTACCTCCATGACTGCTCAGTTGGCCTCTAGTGCCTCGTGTGTGTGGTTGCCTCGGGTCTTGGGCCTCTCCAGGGAACCACCTCTCTGGTCAACTTGGACTCTGCTGGGCTGCTGGATCATGGGGCGGTACCGCAGGGTGTGTGGTCTCTGCTGAGCTTCCACTTCCCATACAGGACTTCTCCCTGTTCCGTGCGCTCTGGCCCGGGCTGTTGGATCTTGCAGTGGCAACCCCACAGGGTGTGAGGTTTCTGTCGAGTCTCCGCCTCCCTAGCCAGATGTCTCCCCACTCTGTGCACACTGGGCTGGGCTGGGACGTGTCTTCTGCAACCCTCGTCTATCAGCTGGGCCTTCAAGACCCTGCTCGGCACCGCCTCGCCCAGGAAGTCTACCAGGTTTCTGCTAGGTGCAGACGACTGGTCGCTCTGGATGCCTTTGTAGCACTGTGTAGATCTTTCTCGGGACTTATCACCTTCCTCCTGGTATCGCAGTTATTTGTGTACTTGTCTTATCTCCCACACCAGAGCATGAGCTCCTCGGGGGAGGAGCCCACAGCACATGGTTCACCTTTGAATCCCCCCGGCACAGACCGAGTCTGGTGCCCGCCCGCAGTCAGCTCTCTGGCAGGTTCAAGCGAACTCAGGAACTCTCCAACCACACTTTTCCTAACCAAAAATCGGTTAGGTGTTTTTCCGAACTGGTGGCCGCAGAGATGGTATCTGCCTCCCAGTAACAGGAAGTTATCGGGGGCCAGAGCCCAGGGTTTGGTGGAGTGACAGTCAGCCCAGCCCATACTTCCTTGCCCTCCCAATGCTGGCCGGGGACGCCCCACGCCACCAGCCCCACCAGAGAACCGCGGAGGGAGTCGGAGGAGAGGCTGGCCCGCAGGCCCCAGGAAGCCCCGCACCGGGGCAAGCAAGTGGGAAGGCTCAGTGAGGAGTCAAGCCTGGCGAGGAGGACAGGCTTGGCCAAGCCGGGCCGGAGCTGCCACCACCTGAGAAAATGGAGGCAGCCTGGGGGCAGTGAGTGGCCCAGTGGGGCAGGCGGAAGCTGGGCGGGAGTCTGCCCCCTGAGTAGGTCCGGGCCGGGGGTCACTCACAGGGCTGTGCCAGGTCGGGCGGCTCCCTCTCTGCCTCTGCTTTGTCGCCGTCCCCATTCTCGGCCGCTGCCGCCTCGGGCTGCTCAGTCGGTCCCGCGGCGTGGCTCGGGCACTCCAAGGAATCTTCTTTTATGCCAGCCTGAAACCTCGAATCCTGAATAGGGCAGCTGGCCGCCTTCAGCACGGCTCTGGCCTCCAGGATCCTGGCTGCATCAACAGCAGCCCTGGCGCCGTGTTCCCTGTTTAGAGACTTGCTTTTGCAGCTAAGAAACAGTTCTTTTCCTGCTCCACACTTCAAAGCTGTTGCCTGTATATGAGGCAGCCTCTCCTGCCGGGGGCAAAGTGGCGGTCAGCCCCCACGACCGGCCACCAGCAGCAGTCCTCCCTTAAGAGACGGGAAGAGGAAGGTCCACAAGTTTCCTGGCTGCCTAAGGCCCAGTGGCCGCCTTTTCCACCTCAGCTACTCCGCGCCAACCACCACAGCCACCGCCATCTTAGGATCCTCCTCCATAGCAGTTTTTTGATTAAGTAGATAACTGGAATAGCCCTAGAACTCAGGCTGAGGTTGAAGCACTTGCTCTGGTGACGCGACGGCCCCACCGCAGGTCCCTAGGTCCCCCTCACTCCACCGCCAAGTTCCCCAACATGGACTCCTTCCTCCGCTTTGAGGTGTTCCAGGGGGACCGGGACGCCGGCTCTGCTGGCTGGGTCGGGAGGCGGTGGCGAAGCAAGGCACAATTTATTTTCTTAATGGTATGAATTAACAAAGAAGATTTAAGGGGCTGGCCACTTAGCTCACTTGGGAGAGTGTGATGCTAGTAGCACCAAAGTCATGGGTTCAGATCCCCTTACCAGCCAGCTGCCAAGACAACAACAACAAAACAAAAACAAAAAACAAAAACAAAAACAAACAAACAAAAACTCCACTAAGTTTAAAACTTTTTGGTGAAGTTCAATTTATCAATTTTTTTCCTTTCAGGATGAGTATGCTGTGTTGTGTCTAAGAAATCTTTGCCTAACCATAAGTGAAAGTTTATTCTGCTGTTTTGTCTAGAAGCTTTATAATGTTAACTTTTACATTTAAGTCTATGATTCTTCTCAAATAAATTTGTTGTAAGATGTGTTATAAGTTTGAGTTCTTTTTTTGTATATGGATATCCTATTGTTCCAGCACCTTTTATTAAAAAGAATTTGTATTCTCCATATTGAATTGGTTTCTCAATTTTGTCAGAAATCATTTGATCTTATAAATGTGGGTCATTTCTTTACACTCTATTATGCTGTGCTGCTTGTCTGTCTCCGTGCCAAAAACTTATTGTCTTGATTACTGTAGTTTTATAGTAAGCCTTAATATCAGTTACTCTAAGTCTTTAATATTCTTCTTTTCATGACTGTTTTTAAATTCTAGTTCCTTTGCATTTCCTCATACATTTTAAAATGAAGATGTCAATTTCCATCATTAAACCTGTTGAGATTACGATTGGAAATATATTGAATCTATAGGGCAACTTGAGAATTATCTTAAAAATATACTGTTCCAGTCCAACAAACATGGTATATTTCTCCATTTATTTTGGTCTTCCTTCATTTCCCCAAACAACACTAGTAGTTTTCTATTGCTGCTTTAACAAATTACCACAAACTTAGTGGCTTAAATAGTATAAATTGACTATCTTATAGTTCTGAAGGTCAGAAGTCTGAAATGGGTCTTATTGGTCTAAAATCAAGTATTGGCAGGACAGCATTCCTTCTAGAGGCTCTTCAGGACAACCCCTTTTCTTACTTTTTCCAAAGGCAGCCACATCCCTTGGCTCATGGCCCATTTCCTTTATTTATTTTAAAGAAACTTATTTATTTATTAATATTATTATATTTTTACATCCTAAGATTTTGTTGCAGAGCAGTTAGGGGTAAGGAGGAGAGGGGAAAGAGGGTGGGGACTAGGGTGGAAGGAGGAGTAGGGAGGAGGGGCAGGGTCAAGACCCATGGCACCCCACTCATTCTGGCAGGGGAGACCAGGTGGCTTCCAGTGGTGGCTTGGTCATTGCTGGGCTGATTGTGGATGTTGGGGGCTGTGGCTGAGGCCTTCGGCCGTCCACCGTCCTGGCCCGGGAGCATAGGGCACTTCCTGCGGCAGCTTGGTGGTCATCGCTGGTCTGGGTGCAGTCACTGGAGGGGCATGGTTGAGGCCCACAGCCATCCCCCTCCCCATCTTGGGACCCCAAGTGGCTTCTGCCCCTTCTAGGTTGTATAGGTGTTCTTTGGAAGTGTTAGACTTTTACTGGTTAATATCAAACTTTGTCTCTGATCTGTGGGTATTTTGTTTTTTCTTTCAGTTCTGTGTTGGATTATTCACTGTTCCCACCACTTAAACTCTGCACTGGAATTAACTTGTTGTCCTTTGCTTGCTTCTAAAATGGGGGAACATTCTAAGAGAACCAGCACTTCAGCCTTGTGGTTGAGCTAAGTTGCTGCTTTGCTGCTGATTCTCTAGGGAAAGCTTTTTGTGCAGCTCAGGTTTTAACTGTTGACCTTGTAAGCACTTGCAGGTCTTGTGAGGTCTGCTACACCTGGGTTGTATGGAAACTCTGGTCTGGGCTTGAGTCTTTTTAGCAAACTGCACTCCCTGCAGTTCTATATTCCTGACCAATCTTCACTGAGTGGTCCTGTGTTGATTGGAGGGCAGATCAGCTGTCTGTACTGTGTCCCAGTGTTCCCCCAGTGGGCCTGTCTCCCCAACTGCCCACACTCCAAACACTTCCCATGGGGCAAGCCATGCGCTGGTCCCTTGGATGACTCACTGACTTCTAAGTGGCTCCTTTTTTCAGTTGTCTTTGGCCCCTTGCTCTTATATGGGTCCACAGGAACCCTGTTAGTGTCTTGCTGGTCTTCTCCCCTGCAGCCTCCTAGCAACTTTATACAAAGGGCACAGTCATGGATTTTTGCTAGCTCTTGCTCCATTTGCTCACCATGGCCAGCCTTGAAGTGGCCAGGGTTCAAAACGGTGGGAGCAGTCCTGTTTCTCTCATCATGGCTTTTCCCGCTTTCATGAACCCCATGGGTCTCTCCTCGTCTTCCCCTCAGTTCTAGCAGCCCCAGCTTGTCTGTTGTTGCTTTTTAATAGTTGAAAATCAGTTGATTTGTGGGAGAGAGTGATGCTGGGGACCATCTATTCTGCCATCTTGACTGGAAGTCCCCTTTCCTCTTTCTTCAAAGCCAAGAATAGGGTCAAGATATTTTCACACTAAATCACTCTGACCTCCTCTTCTGCTTCTGTCTTCCACATTTAAGGGCCATGTGATTGCATTGGTTCAATCTGGTCAGATGACTAGCAAAATTAATTCTATCTGCTACTTTAATTCTTTGCCATATAAGGTAATGTAATTTACAGGTTCTGGGGACTAGAATGCCAACATCTATTGGCAGGGGGTGGGGTGGGATTATTATGCCTACAACAGCAACTCTCTGTAATTCTTACAAGTCTTACACAACTTTTGTTAAGTTTACTCCTATTACATGTTCTTTGACCCTATTATAAATGAAAAAAAAATTTTTAATTTATTATCCAGTTGTTTGCTGCTGGAATATAAACATACAATTAATTTTTATATTGCCCATGCATCCTGCCAACTTGCAAGCTTTATTTGTTAATTTTAAGTTATTTTATAGACTACTTAGAATTTTCCATGAAAACAATTATGTCTTCTGAAAATAGATGCTGTTTTACTTCTTCTTCCTGTCCAAAATTTTGCATTTTATTTGCTTTTTTCTTTCTAGTATTATTCTGGCTAGTATCTTCAGTACAATGTTGAATAGAAGTGGTAAACCCATAAATTTTTCTTGTTCCTAAACTTAGGAAGAAAGTGTGCAATATTTCAATATTATGTTCAAGTATGTTAAATATTACATTATCTATAGATCTTTTGGTAGATGGCTTTTATTAGACTGGGAAATTCCTTTATATTTCTAGTTTGCTAAAACTTTCCTAAAATCCTAAATGTTGGTCGAATTTTATTTAGTGTTTTCCTAATCTGAGATGATCATATGATTTTTCTTTTATTATTAAAATTGTGGATTTCATTAAATGGTTTTCTAATGTGAAACCTAGAATAAACCACTCCTGCTCATGATGCATTACTCGTTTTATATATTGTTATATTTGACTCATAAATATTTTCTTGAGGATTTTTTATGTTATGTTTATGATGGGCATTGGATTGTAATTTTTTTTTCTTGCAGTATCATATTTAGGTTCTGATATCAAGATTATGCTGGCCTCATAAAATAAGTTGGAAAGTATTCCTTTCTTCTTTATTCTTGAATGGTTTTATGTGAGATAGGTATTATTTCTGCCTTTAAATATTTAAATAATCCAACAATGAAGCTATTTTGGCCTGGAGTTTCTTTGGAAAAAGTTTTGAAAATAAGGTCAATTACTGGGGGCGCTGGGAGGAGTCCCAAAGACCACTTCAGGATTCATGATTTGCTAGAAAGCCTAGCAGATCTCAGAAGGTGTTACACTTTTGGTTATGGTTTATTACAGTGACAGGATATAGATTAAAATCAGCAAAGGGGAAAGGTACATGTATTGAAGGCCGAGAGAAACCAGGCACAAATTTTGAGGTGTCCTCTCCCAGTAAAGTAGCACAGAACATACCTAATTCTCCCAAAAATGATGTGTGACAATATGTGCAAAGTGTTGCCAACCAGGAAAGCTCACCTGAATCTTGGTTTCCCAGGTTTTTATTGGGAGTCAATCACATAGGTATGCAACACCTGTGTGACTGACCTCACCTACCCAGATTCCAGACGTCTAAATCCAAAATCACATTGTTAAATTGTAAACTATCTTGTCAAACTGGTATGGTGTGGCCCAAGATCTTTGGCATACAAACACACTCTTATCAGGCAGAACATTCCAAAGGCTCAGAGCTCAAATCCCAGGAGCCGTCCAAGGGTCCATTTTATAAACAGGCCTTTCTTGACAATGTGTAGGTTTGAGCAATTTTACTCATTTTCTTTTCCATTCCTGCTTTTGGTAATTAGCATTTTCTCATTTTTTATCATGATCATTTTAGCCAGAGACATATTAATTATTAATCTTTTTGAAGAATCAGCTTTCAGATTGATTGATTTTCTATTTTATTAATTCTCATTTATCCTTACCATGTTCTTTCTTTTTTTTTTAAAAGATGACCGGTAAGGGGATCTTAGCCCTTGACTTGGTGTTGTCAGCATCACGCTCAGCCAGTGAGCTAACAGGCCATCTCTATATGGGATCTGAACCTGTGGCCTTGGTGTTATCAACACCACACTCTCCCGAGTGAGCCACGGGCCAGCCCCCATGTTCTTTCTTCTACTTCATTAGGGCTTAAATTGCTCATCCTTTTCTAGCTCCTTAAGGTCATTGATTTTAACCCTTTCCTCTTTTCTAATTTAAGCTTTTAAAACTATAACTTTCTAAGGACTGCTTTAGCTGTATGTTAAAAATAATTGATAAGGTGCATTTTTATTATTTTTCAGTGAAAATATTTTATAATTTCTGCTGTGATTTCTTCTTTTACCCGTGGGCTATTAGAAATGTTTTGTTTAATTTCAAAATATTTGGAGACATTCTATTTATATATTATTAATTTGTAATTTAAATTTATGGTGGCCAGAATATGTCCTGTCTTTTGCATATTCCATATTCAAGGTCTGCAGTTGTTGGATATAGTGGTCTATAAATATCAAATATGTCAAGATATTTGACAATGTTGTTTAAATATTTATTGCCTAACTGTTTTTTTTTTAAATCTACATCTACCAGTTAGTGAGAGAAGAGTATTGAATTCTTCAACTCTAATTGTGTCTCTTTTTTTGCATTCAGTTCTGTAGGTTGTTTCTTCTTAAATTTTGAGTTTTGATAATAGGTATATTTATATTCAGGATTATTATATCTTCATGACGATTTGACCTTTTGTTATTATAAAATACCTCTCTTTATCTCTGGAAATACTCCTTGACTTCTGCTAAAGTAAATTAAAATGGAAACTGCAGTGGATTGAATGTCCCCCACCACTGCCTGCCAAATTCATTGAAGCTTGAATTGTGTCCCCCCCAAGTTTTATGTATTAGAAACTTGGCCCCCACTGTGACTGTTAAAAGGGTGGGAAATCCTATTATGGTATTTAAAAGGCAGGGCTTTGAAGAGGTGATTAGATTGTAGGACCATGCCATAGTGAATGGATTAAAAATGGTGGTCATGGGCATGGTTTGCAGGGCTCTAAAAGGAGACTGAATGAGGAGGTTAGTCTTTGCTCTTTCTGCTTCCACCAACTTGCAATGTGAGACTCCTGGAACACTGCTGCCACCTCCAAGACCCTTACCAGATGTGTTCCCTGGACTTTGGACTCCCCAGCTTCCCAAGCTGCAAGCAATAAATTTCATTTTCCTTATAAATCACCCAGTTCCAGGTTAATTTTTTTATAAGCAACAGAAATGGACAAATACAGAGACCAAGCCTGAAGAATTTCTGAGTAGACAAAGCCAGTTTAGGCCTCAAAAGTGACCTTAACTTTGCTTGATTCGCAAAAATAAGTGAGACTTAACTTGAGCTATTTCTTGTAAATGCTTATATTTTAAAAAAAGAGGAAATGTAAGGCTAACCAATCAGAAGTCCCAACTAGCTTATAGTTATATATATAGGGACTTTCCAGCAGGATCAACCAAATAAAGCAACTGTAATCAATTTAATGTTTTCTTTGCTTTAATGTTTTTTCCATCTTCACCCTATAAAAGCCTCCTGTTGTGTTCCTGTACTGGAGGCTCTAAACCACTTTTAGTTTGGAGCTGCCTGATTTATGAATTGCTGTTTTCTCAAATAAATTCTTTAAAAAATTTAGTGCTTCAGTTTACTTTTGAACACTTCAAATTCATTTCATTTAATGTTAATGCAGCCACTCTAGCTTCCTTACAATTATTTTTCCACAATATATATTCTTTATCCTTTTACTTTTATCTTATTTATGTCATTGTATTTTAAGTTCATCTCTTTAAACAACATGTAGTTGGGTTTTGCTGTTATCAAGTTTCACAATCTCTACTTTTAATCACAGTGTGTAGTACATTTATATCTAATCTAATTAAATTGGATGGCTTTAAGTATACTATCTTGCCATATTTTCTATAAATATAAAAACTGACTCATTTGTTCTTTATTCCTATTTTTTCCCTTTCCTGCTTTCTTTTGGATGCATTATTTCTTAGTTTTTCATTTGTTTCCTTTGCTAGAGTTTTTGTTATATCTATTGTTTATTTTTTAGAGTTTACTTTAGTGCTTATTATATGATTTATTAATTATATGCTTCATTAAAGTCTACCCAGATTGATATCATACTGCTAAAATATAAAATGTATTTTTAAATTTACCTCTCTCCTCATGTGCTTATGTTCATGCATTTTACTTCTATATATGTTATAATCCCCAAAATGCAGTGTTATTATTTTTACTTTAAACAGTCAATTTTATTTAAAATAAATTAAATAATTTTAAAAGCCATTTATATTTATCTACAAATTTACCATATCCTGCCTTTTTTTTCTTTGTGTAGTTCTAAATTTGCATCTAGAATCATTTTTTTATTGAGCCTGAAGAAATTTCTTCATATTTTTTTTAGGGGAGCCTAGCAGAACCACATGGCAGAGGCAACTCCTCCCCACCCCTTGGACCCAGAGGGGAGTGCCAGCCCATGCGGCCCAACCCACTGAGGTGAGCCCAGCAGAACCACATGGTGCTGGGGGCTCATTCTATGACCACAGATTCTGGAACAGGACCCAAGTTCGTTTAACATAAGCATCACCACACCTACTGTTAAGCAAAGACAATTCACCACCACAGTAACAACCAGGGCCACTCCACAGCCAACCTCAGTGTAATAGAAGAAGCAAACTCCCTACCAAATGACCAAACGTCAATGAAAAAATACTAGAACTACAAATAAACAAGAAGAAATGACACCACCAAAAGAATACAATAATGCTCCAGAGTCAGACTCCATGAACAAGGAATCCTTGAAATGTCTGAAAAAGAATTCTGAGCAATGATCTTAAGAAAACTTGAAGAAATAAAGGACAATTCAATTAGAGAACACGACGAAATGAGAAAAAATATCCAGAGGGATAAATACCACGTGTACTCCCTCGTATGTGGGAGCTAAGAGAGAAAGAAAGAAGGAAAGAAAGACCACAGTAGTGTGTTGGTCTTGCAGAGGGAGAGAACATTCCTTGGGCTACAAAGTGGAGTGGGGGAAAAAGTGGGAGGGGGAGGGTGGTTGGGGATAATTGTGTGGAGGACACGGGGTACAAATGCAATTTGTGGTAATTTATCCCTCTGTGCTTTGCTTATTTCACTCAACGCAAGTTTCTCCAGGATCATCCATGTTGTTCTAATGGGAGAATTTCATTCTTTTTTATGGCAAAGTAGTATTCCATGGTGCATATATACCACAGTTTCCTTATCCAATCATCCATTGATGGACATTTAGGTTGGTTCCATGTCTTGGCTATTCTAAACAGAGCTGCGATGAACACGGGAAAGCAGGTATCCCTTTTACATGATAATTTCCATTCCTCTGGGTATGTACCCAGCAGAGGAATTGCTGGATTGTATGGAACATCTATCTGTGGTTGTTTGAGAAACCTCCATACTGTTTTCCATAGTGGTTTTACTAATCTACAGTCCCACCAACAATGCAGGAGTATTCCGTTCTCTCCACACCCTCGCCAGCATTTGTTATTCACTGTCTTTGTGATTATAGCCATTCTAACAGGGGTGAGGTGGTATCTCAATGTAGTTTTAATTTGCATTTTCCTGATGACTAGTGATGTTGTGCAGTTTTTCATGTACCTGTTGGCCATTTGTATGTCTTCCTTTGAAAAATGTCTATTCAGCTCCTTTGCACATTTTTCCCCCTAAGGAAAAATGTAGCCTACCTCACAGGGTTTAATGAGAATTAAATGAGTTAACATATGGAAAACACTCAGTGTGTGAAATGTAGTAAACATTCAATAGGTGTGCACCATTATTATTCTCAAAATCTGGCCAATGAAAATACCAACACATTCTATAAACCACAGGTTACAAAGCTGCAGTTATGGACAACAATTAGAAAGTAATAGCAGGAGGTCAGCAACAAAATTCTATGTGGGAAGTTTAAAGCAGACTTGCAAATTCCTCTAGATCACAAAGAGGAAACCAAAATGGAATGCACAAACTATGTAAAAATGAATGGCAGTAAGAATAGTACATATGAGTATTTGTAAGATGTGGTCATAAAAGTACTCAAAGAGAATGTATAACCTAAGTTTATATATTATAAAACAGGAGAGATTTAAAATAATTAAATGTATGGTTATACTTAACACACCACCAAAAAGTCCTAAGCTGGTAGAGATATGAACTAAAGCTAGAGGGAAGAAAATGAGAATCTAGTGCTTGTTAACATTGGGAATTTATAACTCCCCACACTTTGGATTGGGACCCTAAAAAGCACACTTTCAGAATTAGAGTGAAGAGGAAGACCAGCCCTAGCAGGGACCAAAACTCAGCTTTACATCATTGACGTTGGATAAAGGTAATCCCAGATGGTTAGTACCTCCACATGACTGCCAGAAACAATCTTAAATCCTCTCTAGAAGAAGACAGCATAATCCTAGGCCTCAAATTATTCCTGAAGTTTGTCGTGTATAATATCCTGTGCTCAGTCAAAACTAATGGGCATATAGGGATATAAAAAAACAAAAATAGAAACCAAAATAAATAAAACAGAAATAGAATTACAAGACATCCTGATAAAGGGTGTCATCAGGCACAGACTTTATAATAATTATGCCTAACATTTTCAAAAATGCAAAAGATAAAAATAAGAATTTCAGGAGAGAACCATTAAAAGTATGGAAATTATAGAAAAATTAATCAAAATAATACCCCAGTGGGTGATTTTAATAGCACATTAGACACAGAGAAAAAGGGGATTAGTGAACTAGAAGATAGGTCAGAAGAAACTGTCTAGATTGAAGTATGAATAGACAAAAGAAGAGAAAATATAGGAGAAAAGGTAAAAACAGCATAGGCGATTAGAAAATAAGGAATGAAATTAGAGTTGAGAAAAAGAAAAAGAATGGCAGAAGCAATATTCAAAATGATAATAAATGAAAATTTTTAAAAAAATAATAAAATACTTCAAGCTATAAATTCAAGAATTTTTTAACTCCAAAAAGTAAAAATGAAAAACAGCTGTGCATATCTTATAATGAAAGAAAACAAAGAAAACCTTCAAAGCAGAAAAAAAAAAAAAAAAAGAAAGATGGCCTATCTTAAAAGGACCAACAACAAGGCTGACATAGGACAGTATTATTGACATAAAAGCAAGAGAACAGTAGAATGATATTTTCAAAGGACTAAAAGTAAAACTGCCCCAATTTAAAATTTCATTTCCAGCAAAAATTTCCTTTAAGAATAAAAGTGAAATAAAAACATTTTTTTCTCTCTCTCTCTTGTTGAATGTAATTTCTTTTTTTTTTTTTTTTAATTTATTGAATCAAAATTGATTTTTCACATTTTGGGGGTTCAACATTGAGATATGCTGATCAAGTCAATATTACTAGATATATATTGTTACAAATTGTAATTATTCTTTATGCTACTTGTCCAATCTCTCCCCATCCTCCTGTCCCTTCTCCCTCCCCATTCTAATTACCCTAGATTTCTTCTCTCCTTCAGAAAGAATAATGGTTATTCTGTTGATTTGTTGCCTAGATGATCTGTCCAAGCTGAGAGGTGTGATCAGGTCCCCCAATATTATCATACAGCAGATGCTGCTTCTGTCACTCTGAAATGGGCTTTGTGGAGAGAGACATCCTCTTCTTTCCTTTATTTCTGCTGGTGACTCTCCTTGTGTCAATGCACTCCAGTGGTTGGTAGACCATCTGTGTGGTGGCTTTGGCATTTAGCCACTTTCGTGGCAGCCATGGTTATTGTGGTGGCTGTGCTGGGCCACCCACATGGAGGTGATGTTTTTGGCATGCTCCTAGGTGCTGGCAGTGTGCCTGGTTGTGGGAAGGGGATCAGTCCCCTTCTCCATGTCTTGGGTCCCCATGTGGGGCCTAAGGTGCTGACGTGGTGTGCCTGGCTGTGGAAGTGGCGTCTGCTCTCCAGGTCCATGCATTGGGTCACCGGGCAGGTCCCAAGGCACTGGCATGGTGTGCCTGGTTGTAGGAGGGGGGTCCAGTCCCCTTCTCCATATCTGAAGTCCCCAGGTGGGGCCTGAGGCACTGGCATGATGTGCCTGGTTGTAGGAGGGGGGTCTGGTCCCTGACTCCATGCCCTGGGCCCCGGGGCAGGACCCCAAGGTGCTGGTGGTGTTCCTGGATGTGGGAGTGGGGTCTGTTCACCTTCTCAATGCCTCAGGTCTCAGGGTGGGCCCTGAGGCACTGGCACAATGTGCATGGTTGTGGGAGGGGCTTCCAGTCCCCTTCTGCATGCCTTGGGTCCCCAGGCCTTGAAGCACTGGCACAATGTGCATGGTTGTGAGAGGTGTTCCAGTCCCCTTCTCCATGCCTTGGGTCCCTGGGTGGGCCCTGAAGCACTGGCACAGTGTGCCTGGATGTGGGAGTGGGGTCTGGTCCTTGGCTCCAAGCCTCCAGTTACCATGCAGGCCCCAAGATGCTGGTGGTGTGCCTGGGCTGGAACTAAGTTTTTGTCATTTGCTTACTTCTATAATGGGGGAACTTCCTGTAGAAACCAGTACTTGAGCTGTGTTGTTGAGCTAAATTGCTGCTTTGCTGCTATTTCCCTAGGGAAGGCTTTTTGTGCAGCTCAGGGTTTAATGGTTGACCTTATAGGTACTTCCAGCTCTCTAGAGACCTGGTGGTTCTGGGTTGTGTAGAAACTCTGATCTGGGCCTGGGTTTTTTCATCAAACTGCACCCCATGCTATTCTGCATTCCTGACCAGTCTCCTCTGAGTGGTCCTGCAGTGATTGGGGGGCAGATCGGCTGTCCTTGCTGTGTCCCATTGTTCTCCCAGTGGGCCTGTCTCCCCCACTGCCCATGTTCCAAACACTTCCCATGGGATGGGCCCTGTGCTGGTTCCTGTCGATGACTCACTGGCCTCTGAATTGCTCCCTTTTTTCAGTTGTTCTGGCTCCTCACTCCTGTGTGGGTCCACGGGAACCCTATTAGTGGTCTTGCTGTCCTGGGGGCCACCAAGGCCCTCTTCTCCCCTGCCAACTCCAAGTAACTCCATCTGAAGGGCACAGCTGTAGCTTCTCCCTTTGCCCATTTTTTAATTGGGTTATTTTTTTACTGTGTAACTGCTTGAGTTCCTTGTGTGTTCTGGATATTAATCCCTTGTTGGATGCATAGTTAGCAAAAATTTTCTCCCACTCTGTAGGTTGTCATTTCCCTCTGTTGATTGTTTCCTTTGCTGTGCAGAAGCCTTTTAGTTTGATATAGTCCTGTTTGTTTATTTTTTTTTCTTTTGCTGCTTGTGCTTTCAGGCTCATGTTCATAAGGTCTGTGCCCAGACCTAGTTCCTGAAGTATTTCATCTATATTTTACCTTTGTCATTTTACAGTTTCTGGTCTTATAGTTAAGTCTTTAATCCATTTTGAGTTGATTTTAGTATATGGTGACAGATGTATATCTAGTTTCATTCTTCTGCATATGGATATACAAATTTCCCAGCACCACTTGTTGAAGAGGCAGTCTTTTCCCCAATGTACATTTTTGTTGCCTTTGTCCAATATCAGATGGCTGTAAGCCTGAGGGGTGATTTCTGGGTTCTCAATTCTGCTCCACTGTTCTGAGTATCTATTTTTATGCCAATACCATGCTGTTTTGGTTACAATAGCTTTGTAGTATAATTTGAAGTCAGGTAGTGTTATGCCTCCGGCTTAATTTTTTTGCTCAGGATTTCTTTGGCTATTCAGGGTCTTTTGTTGTTCTATATGAAAGGTAAGATTTTTTTTCCATTTCTGTGAAGAATGTCATTGGTATTTTGATGGGGATTGCATTGAATCTGTAGATCACTTTGGGTAGTGTAGACATTTTCATAATGTTAATTCCTCCAATCCAAGAGCATGGAATATCTTTCTATCTTTTTGTGTCTTCCTTAATTTCTTTCAGATGAAAAAATGCTCAACAAAATATTAGCAATCATAATACAGCAACACATTAAAAAAATTACACACCATGATCAAGTGGTATTCATTCCAGGATGCAAAGATGGTTCAACATACAAAAGTCAATAAATGTTGTACTTCATATCAACAAACTCAAGGACAAAGACCATATTATCTCAATAGATACTGAAAAAGCATTTGACAAAATTTAACATTGCTTTATGATACGCTTAGCGAATTAGATATAGAAAGAAAGTATCTCAACACAATAAAAGCCATTTATGACATATCCACTGCCAGTATCATGGGGAAAAACTGAGGGCCTTTCCCTTAAGAACAAGAACAAGAACAAGACAAGGATGCCCACTCTCACCACTTCTATTTAACATAGTACTGGAGGTACTAGACAGAGCAATCAGACAAGAGAAAGAAATAAAGGGAATCTATATTGGAAAAGATGATGTCAAACTGTCTATTTGCATATGACATGATACTATATATAGAAAAACCTAAAGACTATATCAAAAAACTCCTAGAGCTGGTTAATAACTTCAGTAATGTTGCAGGATACAAAATAAATGCCCCAAAGTCAGTTGCATTCATATACTCAAATAATGATCTAACAGAAAGAGAAATAAAATAAGCCCATTTGCAATTGTCACACACACAAAAATACTTAGTGATCAATTTAACCAAGGAGGTGAAAGATCTCTACAATGAGAACTACAAACCACATTTTTTTTTAGATTCCACTTATGAGTGAGATCATGTGGTATTTGTCTTTCTGTGCCTGACTTACTTCACTTAACATGATGGTTTCCAGTTCCATCCATGTAGCTGCAAATGAAAGGATATCATTTGATTTTATAGCTGAATAGCATTCCATTGTGTATATATAACAGAGTTTCTTTTTATCATCCACTGATGGGTATTTAGGTTGATTCCATCTCTTGGCTATTGTGAATAGTGTTGCAATGAACATCGGACTGCAAGTATCTTCTGAATATGTTGATTCCATTCCCTTCGTGTATATACCCAGTAGTGGGATAGCTGGGTCATAAGGCAGATCTATTTTTAGTTCTCTGAGGAACCTACATACTGTTTTTCACAATGGCTGAACCAATTCACATTCCCACCAACAATGTAGGAGGGTTTCTTTTTCTCCACATCCTTGCCAGCATTTGTTTTCTGCTTGTTGATAATAGCCATTCTAACTGGAGTGAGATAATATCTTATTTTGGTTTTAGTTTGCATTTCCCTGATGATTAGTGATTTTGAACATTTTTTCATGTGCTTGCTGGCTATTTGTATGTCTTATTTTGAGAAATGTCTGTTCAGGTCCTTTGCCCATTTTTTAATTGAGTTATTTGGGGGGTTTTTTTGCTGTAGAGTTGTTTGAGTTCCTTATATATTCTAGATATTAGCCCCTTGTCTGATGTGTAGTTTGCAAACTTTCTCCCATTCAATAGGTTGTCTCTTCACTTTGTTGATAGTGTCCCTTGCTGTGTAGAAGCTTTTCAGTTTGATGTAGTGTCATTTGTGTAGTTTTGCTTTATTTGCCCATGCCTTTGTAGTCTTGGTTAAAAAAGCACTGCCCACTCCCATTTTGTGTAGTGTTTCTCCTATATTTTTTTCTAGTCGCTCTATAATTTTGGATCTTAAACTTAGGTCCTTAATCCATTTTGAGGTTTTTGTTTATGATTAGAAATAGGGTTATAGTTTCAATCTTCTGTATATGGATATCCAGTCTTCCTGGCACAATTTATTGAACAGGCTGTCTTTTCCCCACTGTATATTCTTGGCACATTGTTGAAAATCAGTTGGCTGTAAATGTGTGGGTTTATTTCTTGGCTCTCTATTGAGTTCCATCAGCCTATTTGTCTAATTTTATGCCAATACCATGCTATTTTGGTTACTATAGCTTCACAGCATATATTAAAGTCAGGAACTGTGATGCCCCCAATTTTGTTTTATTTTGTTCAGGATTACTTTAGCTATACAGGGTCTTTTGTGGTTCCATACAAATTTTAAGATCATTTTTTCTATTTCTGTGGAGAATGATTTTGGTACTTTGAAAGGGATTGCATTGAATGTGTAGATTGCTTTAGGTAATATGGACATTTTGATGATGTCAATTATTCCAACGGAAGAGCATGGGATTCCTTTCCACTTATTTGTGTTCTCTTCAGGTTTTTTTTTTTTTTTTACCAATGTTTTATATTTTTCATTGTCCATTCAGTATGATATTAGCTGTGGGTTTGTTGTATATGGCCTTTATTGTGTAAAGGTACATTCCTTTTATACCTAGTTTGTTGAGCGTTTTTATCATTAAGTGTTGTTGGATTTTACCAAATACTTTTTCTGTATCAATTGAAATGATTATACGGTTTTTTCCCCTTCATTCTGTGGTGTGATGTATTGCATTTATTGATTTGCATATGTTGAACCATCCTTGCATCCCTGGGGTAAATTCCACATGATCATGGTTAATGATCTTTTTAATGTGTTCTTAGATTGTTTGCTAGTATTTTATTGAGAATCTTCACATCTGTGTTCATTAGGGATATTAGTCTGTAGTTTTCTTTTTTGTTGTTGCATATTTTTCCAGTTTTGGCATGACAACATTTGGATAATGTTGGCCTTGTAGAATGAGTTTGGAAATATTCTTCCCTCTTTGATTTTTTGGAAGAGTTTGAGAAGAATTGGTATTAAGTCTTTAAATGTTTGGTAGATTCAGAAGTAAAGCCATCTGGTCCTCGGGTTTTCTTTGTTGGGAGATTTTTTATTACTGCTTCAATCTCATTACTTGTTATTGATCTGTTTAGGCTTTCTATGTCTTCATGATTCAACCTTGGTATGTTGTATGAGTCCAGGAATTTATCCATTTTTACTAGGTTTTTCAGTTTTTCACATACAGTTGTTTGTAGTAGTTTCTTATGATCCTTTCTTTGTATTTTGTAGTATCAGTTCTAGTGTGTCCTTTTTCATTTCTGATTTTATTTATTTGAATCTTCTCTCTTTATTTGTGTAGATAAAAGTTTACCAATTTTGTTTATCTTTTTGAAAAACCAGCTCTTTGTTTCATTGATCTTTTGTATTTTTTTAAATCTCTAATTCATTTATTTGTCTTCTAGTCTTTGTTACTTCTCTCCTTCTTCTGATTTTGGTTTGGTTTGTTCTTTTTTTTTTTCAGTTCCTTGAGGTGTAATGTTAGGTTGTTTATTTGAGGTCTTTCATCTTTTTTGATGTAGGCATTTATGCCTATAAACTTCCCTCTCAGAATGTTTTTGCTGTATCTCATATGTTCTGGTGTGTTGTGTTTTCATTTTCATTTGTCTCCAGGAATTTAATAATTTCCTTTTTGCTTTCTTCTTTGACCCATTCATTGTTTAGGGGCATGTTGTTTAATTTCCATGTATTTGTACTGTTTTTGGTGTCCCTTTGTTATTGGTTTATAGTTTTATTCCACTGTAGTCGAACAAAATAATCGATATGATTTCAATTTTTCAGAATTTGTTGAGACTTGTTTTGTGACCTAACATATGATCTATTCTAGAGAATGTTCCATGTGCTGCTGAGAAGAATGTGTATTCTGCAGCTGTTGGATGAAATGTTCTGTATGTGTCCATTAGATCCAATTGGCCTAGAGTAGAGATTAATTCTGATGTGTCCTGGTTAACTTTCTGTCTGGGTGATCTGTTCTTTGGTGAAAGTGGTGTGTTAAAGTCCACAACTATTATTGTGTTAGAGTCTATTTCTCTGATTTAGGTCTAACAGTAATTGCTTTACATAACTGGGTGCTCCAGAGTTAGGTGCATGTATATTTAGAATTGCTACATCTGCTTTTTGAGTTGATCTCTTTATCATTACGTAATGACCTTTCTTATCTTACTTTCCCTGGTTTGGAGTCTATTTTATCTGATATAAGTATAGCTACTCCTCCTCTTTTTTGGTTTCCATTTTTATGAAGTATCTTTTTTCATCCTTTCACTTTCAGATGGTGTGTGTCTTTATAGGTGAAGTGAGTTTCTTGTAGGCAGCATATTGATTCTTGTTTTATAATCCATTGAGCCACTATGTGTCTTTTAATTAGGGCATTTAATCTGTTTACATTTAGAGTTGTTATTGATATATAGGGACTTGTTACTGCCATTTTGTTACTTTTTTTCCTGGTTGTTACATCTTACTTTTTTAACCAGTCTGATAATCTCTGACTTTAATTGGTATATTCAGGCTATATTAATTTTATATAATTATTGATATAGTTGGGTCTAATTTGATCAATCATACTGCTATTGGTTTTCTACTTGGGCCATCTGATCTTGATAAATTTTTTTCTATTTCTGTGCCTTCTTTTGTATTGAATATTTCCTTGAATTTTATGTTATCTTTTCTTTTGGCTTACTACATATACCTATTTTTCTTCTTTTTGGTTGGTGCTCTGGGGTTTATAGTATGTGTTATTGACTTATCATATTTTGCTTTCAAATAACAATTATTTAATATATTACCACTTCACATAAAAAGTAAGAATCTATTCTTGATGTGCAGACTGAAGTTTGTAGGAACAGAATGTCATAAAATCTAGAATTTGTTCTACAGATATTTCAACAGCAAAAATGGGGTGAATGAAGCAAGAGTGGCAAAATATTGGTATGTGTTGAATGTGACTGGTGGGAGTATAGGAGCTGATAATTATACTTCTGGCTTTTGTGTAGATTTGAAATTTTCTTGAAATTTAAAAAAATTTTCCTAAAACAAATTAATTTCTTAAAGGCCTAGAAATTTTTATAAGGTGTTTTACAAATTTGTTTAAAAATTAGTACAGAAAATCAAAGAGAAAGGAGCATAAGAATAAGGATCTGTGATGCCCTATCAGGCACTACACTTATCAGTGGTAGGAGACACAAGTTGCACTAACTTGTCCTTTACCTTGGAGGGAATATCTTAGCATACCCTGGACCACTATGCTCCTAAAAATGCCCCAAATGTGGCACACCTCTAAATATTTGTGGAGCTCTTTTCCCATGCTCTGACACAAGTGTATCTTACACATGGCATTTACAATACTTGCCATTTCCTGCTCACTAGATTTCATTAAAGTGATGCCATCAGTATAGTGGAAGAGTATGATGTTCTGAGGAGTGTCGAGATGATCACATTATTTTCAAGCTATATTCTGACAAAGAAGTGAAGAGTTAACATAGCCTTGAGGCAAGATTATGAACGTATAATGATTCCCATTGCAAGAGGATGTTAACTGCTTTTGATCCTTCTTCCTGATGTAGATTAAAAATAATGCATCCGTTAGATAAATAGCCATATGCCATGTGCCAAGAGCTTTTGTAGTAAAATTACCATATCCAGCACAGTTTCTATAATTGGAGCTTCCATTTGAGTAAGTTTATGGTAATTTACCATTATTCATAAGATCTATCTGATCTTTGCAGCAGACATACCAGTGAATTAAATGGAAATATGATGTAGATCACCACTCTGCAAACTTTAGGTCATTAATGGTGACATCAATCTCTGCTATTCCATTCATGATATGTTAGTGCTTCTGTTTTACTATCTTGGCTGGAGGTGGGTAGATGTGAGGGCAAATTTTGGGGCCTCCCACTTGGCCTTTGCTACCATGATGACTCTCCATATGTCAAAAGAACCACTATGAGGATCCTGGAAGCTGTTAAGTTTATGCACTCAGGGACCAGATATATTACCACAGAGTGGGTTCGTGGACCCACTGGATACATTGTGAGATGCCCTTGGACCAGGATTTTATTTATTACCTGAACTTCTCCATGAGGCATTTTGGGTTCTGTGCTATTCACGTCAGGTTAGACTGCATCTGATAGTCCTTAAAAGACCTGGTATATCCCTTACCTCATTGTATGGTTACTGTGGTAA
This sequence comes from Cynocephalus volans, assembly GCF_027409185.1. Taxonomy (NCBI): domain Eukaryota; kingdom Metazoa; phylum Chordata; class Mammalia; order Dermoptera; family Cynocephalidae; genus Cynocephalus; species Cynocephalus volans. Next base: position 151,868,032 of record NC_084462.1, read on the forward strand.
ATGTTCATTTAGGGAACAACTCCCCTTGGGGAAAAGGTCCCTTTGGGGAATGAGTTAGGGGAATTTTCATTATATATTTTTTGGTGGCATTGCAGGGTCCTTTCTGAAATGTATCAGATCTTTCCTTCAACTGGCAATAGGTCAGTGACTGATCTGAACATTCTGGAAAATGGACAAGAAATGCCCATTGCAGAAGTCGGCATCAGTCTACTGATCACCAGCTTTTGATCTTTTTTGGTTATATAAGGCAGAAAAAAAATCCTCATCACTTGCTCATCTGTATCCTTCTTAGGAATACCATAGTCTATTAGACATGGCCTCAAATACATTTAGATCAGGGTTTAATGATTGTTTTTCCACTCCTATTGACCTTTACAGTAATTATGCCCACCCTGTTTCTGATGGTTAAGAGCTACCACCTTTTTTCTACTATTCTGGAATCTTATCCTTCACTGATTTTAGGGAGCCCTGTTTTATAGCACCATGTGCCATCATAAAGCCTGGCCTATAAAAACAGTCAACAATGAGCTTCCCGATTATGCCTGTGCCCCTCTCCCTAGTGCATTTCCTACTGCTTAAGACAGTGTCCTCTAGGACTCCTAGAGAAACAGTCAGTGGTGATTCCTTCAGTCTTTTGTAATAAATCCACTCTAAAATGCCTTTCTCCCTGAATTTTCTGACCTCCATCACTTTTCTGCCAAAGTAGTTCTAGCATCTCTATCGACATTTCCAAGCCTCAAGGATGCAATAATTCCAGGATCACATTAAGATAAGCTCTGGGTGTTCTTATAAGAATGTTAAATGCTGAGCATTGCTTTATTAAAAAGCTTTCCCCTGCATAACCTTATATTTTATTTCTCCAGATCCAGCATCTTCAGGATCCATTCCTATATATATTCTTCTGGCTCCTTCTGGTATATATTAGCCAGCTCCCAAAGTTCTTTTCATCTGTGACCCAGTTCCTCTCATACTAACAACTGTACAGACTCAATTGAACCATTCTGAGAATTGACACTTGTTATTGGTCTAGATGCAATGAGGAGAGGTAAGAACAGATCTTTAGGAGCATAAGCATAACCTTTGGCAAAGCATATCTCCAGGAAATAAAAGGCTGCTATCTTCTAGCAAGGTGTAGGGAATAAATTCTGCTGGTCCAGAGTGTTTATGAGAATCTCAGGATTCAAATGCATCTACTCAAATGTCCCCATACAAAGTCTCAGGGCCTCTGATTCTTGTATAAGAAACATACCAGAGATCTAAATTTAATAATTTTTAGAATTCTGCAAATTTGTGGCAAATCTTGGGTGTCACATTCAGCACAGTCTTCTGGCTGTAAGATGAGGTTCTCTTTAAACATTGCCATAGAGACCTTATGACTTTTACACCATGCCCCCAAGTTGATAGTTATTTGACCAGGAACCTATCATTCTCTTTCTTCATAGCTTCTTCACCAGTTAGCTAATTTCATAATTCTCATATTTCCAATGCAGGTACTAGAGCTATTGTATAAGCCAGGGCACCACTTCCATGTGTGCCTTATCCTAATTTGAGGGATCTTCAAAAAGTTCATGGAAAGATTTGTATTATCTTTTAATTCCATTTTTCCATGAACTTTTTGAAGTACTCTTTTACATCACAAATTAAGAGCTTAGTTTATGATGCTACAGCACACCAGTTGTCACAAATCTACTTATTGGAAATATTATTCCTAGTTGTTGTCTGACAAGTAACTAATCCCATTCTAGAATCTTGCCTCCTGTGGGTCTGCCTGTTAAGAACACGTCTAGTGCCAAGAGTCAGAAACAGATCCTGAGACAGAGATTTAAATGAGTAATTTATTTGCAACGTTGTCCCAGGATTCGAGTGTATGGCAAAGGAGTGGGAAACTGAGACAGGAAAGGGATAAAAGCCAATCAATCATACATTAATGGGTGGGTGAGTGTGTGAGCAGCTACGACGCAATTATATGATAGGCTCTCTGAGAGACAGCACTGAACACCTGAGGATTATCCCAGGAAGATTGGAGAAGCTGTGAAACTTATTCACAAAACATCTCTCATTGGTTGAGAGTTGCTTCCAGATGGATTAACTGCCTCTTGCTTCCAGCCTGCCCCATGAATGGCCTGAGCACACTCTTGCACAATAGAAAGCCATACACACGTGGTGTGTATAGGAATTATCACCAGTACTACGGACAACCTAACATTCGGGTGGGCACCAACAGAATCTTCTGTACCATCATTTGCAACCTCAAATACTTTTATTTTTAATCTTATTCTCCTAGGATTGCATTTCCCAAATAAAGCACTTGGATTTCATCCTTGCCTCAGCATCTGTTTTCCAGGGAATCTGGGTTCAGTAGATGCTGATGACCTATCCTCCATCCCCTTTCCTCCCCTGAATTCGCTTGCAGCCACAGTAGACAATTTCCATGCTCTGACAGTCTCCCGTTTCAAGTGCTTGTGTCTCATGTCTTCTCTTCCTGATAGCTTTCTCCTGAACCATGGAGCAATATTCCAAGGTGTGTTTCACATGACTTCTCAGAGAGTCCACAGAGGATGAACCCAGTAGCTCACAGAGTCAACTTTCTCATTAATCTACCCCTTTTTGTGCTTCCCAAATAAACTAACTGTGCCTAATTCCTTTCTCCAGGTCTGCTTTTTAAGGAACCCAAATTAAAACAGTAGGTAAGACTTTACGTTTGTTATAAGGAGGTTAATTCTACCCACCAATCTTGAAAAAACCAACTGATCTATCCCTAATTAACCCAACCAACATAAAATAACTATACAGCATTTCTTAAAATTAGAATATTGCAAAATGCACTGCTTCGTGTAAAAATTTAAAAATAAAATAATGTGACTAACGAATTAACTTAAAAATACAATACAGAATCTTGATTAACCAGCAAAGCAGTGAAAAGTGGCTTATTCAATAAAGTGTATCAGGACGACTGGCTAACCCATTCGGAAAAGTATACAGTTGGATTTCTACCGCATCCCTTATAGCAAAACAAATTTCATATTTAAGCATAAAAACTGAGGCCAACATAATCCCAGAAAAAAAAATGGATTATTTCAAAGTAAACTGAAGCAGAAATATAAAATTCAGCAAATGTAAGAGAATATTAGATTGATAAATTTGTCTATAATCAACTTCAAATATTTTTTACTATAAACAATTTCAGAGAAGAATCAACAAATTGGAGCAGCTACCTATTGTTTCCACATAGACACATACATTAAAACATATGAATCTTTCTCTGACATATCTTCTATAGCCAAGTTTAATCAAAGTGTATTTTTGGTTCACTCTTTCCTATTTCTATGGCTCTACTAGATGTCCTTTTCTTCTTTCTGTCCTGGCTGGCACATTGTTAGACCTTCTCCTCATCTATTCCTAGACTGCATCAATCCATAAAGGGGTGACCATAAAGTGACAGGGGCACACAAGTGGTACACCTAACATTTCATAAGGAAATGTTTTCCCAAAGATATGACATTTAACCTCTATTGAGAGAAAAATAGAAGTTTTCCAGAACAAGGGAGTAGGGGAGAGTGGTAAACAGCATTTTGGGAGCAGGAATTGCAGGTACAAATGTGCAGAGGATAACACAGCCAAATATATTCTAAATAGAAAATAGCTAAAGGATACAAAGTTGGCAAAGCATAATGGAAAATATCAAACAGGTAGTTTGACTCAGTTTACAGAATGCCATGCAGAAGTTATCTAGACAATACAAAGGGTATTTGATTAGATCTGTGTTTTCAAGAGACAGGCTTTCCAAAAACACTGAAAATAGACTGAGGAAAAGACAAATTAGGGACAAAAAGACCAGCAAAGTGCACCAGATACAAACAGCAGCATTTTAATTATATATATATTAAATATTCAAAATTGAATTTGGGGCAAGAGCTCCAGTAATTTTAAAGAGAGGAGAAGAGTGATGTCTGCAAGGTAGTAAAGTATTACCTTTGCTTTTCCTAATTAATTTCATGCATTTAATGCTCCATTCAAACTCATTACTTCATTAAAATATTTATTTTTTATTAGGCACTGTTTCTGTTATTGGGGAAAAAACAGTAAGAAAAACCAGTAAAATCCCTGCCTTCATGGAGTTTACATTTTGGCATGAAAGCAGATACTCCAAAAGGATACCCAAACTGCCAAATTAAGGCAAAATGTTAGAATAGACTAGCTTGGTTAGGAAGAATACAGGGAACAAGGTCAGGAGTTTTTATTAAACAGTTTCCTTATATTTAATAAGAATTCACTTCTTTCTCTATTTGGGTTACCAAATAAACCCAAGGAGTTGGGTGGGACAAATACCATCATTCCCCTTTTCAGATTTTGAAGCAGAATGTCAGAAAATTTAAATAATTTTCCCAAACTAGTAAATGCCAGTAGAAAGGTAAGACTCACTCCTGAACACAGTCTGTCTTCTGCCTTTCCCATGAATCATATCTATGCTCAAGAAATACAAAAAGGACAAAATCAGAGGTGGGGGGATAATGGAGCTTTATTTGCTGCATAAAACAATGAAGAGTAGGTAGGAACATTGTAAGAATTGCCTGTATTTAATGTTTCTGTTACTGATAGAAAGGAAGATCACTGCATCTTTCTGTAAACTGCCCAAAATATGCTCAGTTTCAGGCATGTGCTAACATTTCTACTGCCAAGAGACTAAGACTTAATAATGCATGAGATATTAAATTAGAGACATTTTCTTAACCTGATGAGGGTGCCTTAGTATCTCTGGGGCCAGAATGTTTTCGAAGATACACGTGAAGCCCAAAAGTCAACAGAATAATCACAACAAATAAAAGAAGAATCACAATTAGTGGCAAGAAAGCTCTTCTTTTTGCAGATGCCGGGCCACTGTCAACACTACCTCCATAGCCTCTTAGCAGACAGTAGGGCGGGGACCACCCATAGCCACAGTGGCAGTGATGTTTGTTATTGCAGATCCCCTTCATATTGCAGGTCTCAGGAAGACAAACTTGAGACAGGACAGACAGACTGACACACTTCTTGTGGATGCAGATCTTTTCTGGACCACACACAGTGCCATCTTTCACTTCACCAACATCAGGTATATTCATCCCTAAATGATAGTCGATACCCCAGCAGGTGACACCATTGATATGAGTGTGCTGCAACAAAGAATGATCTTGGAGATGCGGAATGTCTTCCACATTATCACACTGAACTCTTCCACAAAATATATCAGAAGTATTACATTTTAGGTATGCTGTGCCATTTATGCCACAGTGGCCAGAACGGTTCCCCTGGGAGTTGATTTCTTTATAGCATTTCTGAGATGCACTCTTTGCACCTTTACCAAAAATCTCCCTGCACTGTTGGTCATGGTTATTACATCTCTTTTGATAGCAGTAGGCACTGTCACTACAGGGGGTCCCATCCTGCACGTATCCATCTTCTGGGCACTGATGGGATGTCCCATTGCACCACTCTGGAAGGTCACATTCATTGATCTGTTGTCTACAGAGTTCCCCTGATGGCATGAACTTGCAGTCTTTGCAACAAAGCCCAAAAGCACATGCAGCCCCGGGCCTCAGAGTACAGTTCAATAGACAACAGGGATCTTGCTCACACTGCTGTATAGATCCACAGTCGCACTTTTCTTCTCTTTCAACCATACCATTCCCACAGCGCTTCAGCATAAAGACTTCCCCTAGGCTTGGAGGACTGTTCAGACATGATCCCTGGTTTAAAATGGTCTTTGTAAAATCAGCATAACTGCAATTGGTGAATTTCTCTGCTGGCACTTTTACAGCATTCATAATGCAACCTTTTCCCCCACAAAAACAGAATTCCTCATCATGCCTCATACCCAAAATATGACCTAATTCATGGGCCACAGTGTTGGCAAAAAGATACCAGGTGTCTCCTTGGAAATTATCAACTCCACAATTAATGGGAGGACGACATATTCCTGCAACATAGGCTAGACCAAGAATACTTATAAGTGAATTTTTAATGAAAATATGTGCAGCATCATGCCGTAGCTGGGAAAGACTGATTCGTTTCCACTGAGAGAAATCTTCCAGAACCTGTTCTATGCTTGTCATTGGGAAAACATTTCCTTGATTCCAAATCTCGATTCCAATCAAAATCACATAAGTACCCAATTGCTGATACATAGAATCCACTATGTTGACAACAAGAAATACATCCTCTTGTACCTTTGAGAAGTTGCTTTGGGAGTAAGCAAAGAAATCGTGGTCTACCACCACAGCCAGCTCCAGAAACCATGCATGGGTCCATCAGGCCCCAGAAGAATTCTGTTTTGGAGCTGAATTCTTAGCCTCTTTAAATTCCAAGCGTTGGTGTGCTATCTCCCTCTCTGTTAAGCCACATCTTATGGATGAGAATTGTGTTTCATTATTATTTATCTTGTAAACCAGGTGTTCAAATGTGGTAGAGTGCCTAATGGGCTCAATTTCATAAGTGAGGTCATTTATTTGTAACACTCCTTGAAAGCCCCCAAAACAGGCACTGAAAACAACCAGAGACTCAGAGGCCCCCTCTACATAACCATGGTAGTAGCAGTTATCAGGGATGAAGGGCTGATCCTGTTGTAGGGCATGCTGCTCCGTGTAGGTGAACACAGGGAGGCGTGTGGACACCAACAGCTTCTTGACTCTCATGTGGACAATGTGTCTCTGGCCCCCAAACTGCAGGCTGTAGGAAAGCCATCTTGGAGCCTTTGCTCCTCTGCCCCTGCTGATCACCTTCAAGGGGATCACCACTTCTGGAGGGCCAAAGCGTTGGGAGAGCCCAGCCTGAGAGAGGCCAGGAAGGGACAGAGACAGCCCAAGCCAGAGTACGAGTAGACTGACTCTCATGGATGCTCCCACCTCTACTGCCACCATTTTGGAGCCATCTGTCCAGAGCAGAAGACGACAGGGCATGAGGCACTGCTGGTCTGGCTTCTCCCTCTGAGCTGCACTGGGCGCAGGACTGACCTTTATGGATCTGTGTCCTGGCAGAGTTGTACCATCAGAGCTTCAAGGCTGAAAATAAAAATAAAGGAAGGGTGGAGATGGTGGTAGGATTGGGTAAGGAAGTCAGGACAGAAGAAGAATGGAGTGATGAAAAACTGGTTGATGAATCAAGAAAATGCTTTGGATTTCTTTCAATAAACGAGGGTGGGAAGTTGGGGGGTACAGATAAGATGATATTGGCCATAGGCTGATAATTGTTGAAGCTGGAAGATGGGTACTTATACAATGATAAAGATTTACTGAAATTGACAATATACAAGGGTACTTTTTTAAATTGATGGAAAAATAAAATTGAAAAATAATACAAATCTTTCCATGAACTTTTTGAAGTACTCTTGTGGGCTGGCCAGTTTAGCTCAGTTGGTTAGAGCACAGCCTTGTAACGCAAGGTCACAGGTTTGGATCCCCATACCAGCCAGCTGCCAAAAAAAAGAAAATGAAGCAGCCTTGTATGTAACTATTTATCTCACTACCATAACAAATAATGAGGCTGAAATTTTTTTCTAAACTAACCAAAATACAAAATAAATTTTTATCAGACATGGTAGGGAAAGGCAAATGCCTTTCAGTTCTTGCCATAGAAAGTACAACAAAATAATTCTTATAAGGGAGGCAATTAAAGAAGAAGCAATTTAAAAATTGTAGAGAAAAGAAGTGTGTAGATTATACAAGTGTGTCAGGAAGTTAATTAATATAAACATGGGGGCAGTAAATTTTTTGATATGAATGGTGTTTTCAACCTTTTAAAATTTCTAATTTGTTGTGATTTCTTTCTTTTGCTAAGTAAATGTTCATTTTCATACTTTTTTTGTATTTGTAATTTTGTATTCTTTTTCTTTTCTTTATATTTTATTGGTTATGAATATTAATGAGATACAAAGCTGATTGTCACCCCTCGTGCCCAAGATGTATTCTTTTTCTTAAAGTGAGCCCCTCATCTTGCAGATGCACCAGGCCCCAAAATTTGATTCCACTCCTAACTGTGATAAACATATTGGCAGAGATAAGTGCAGTTTCTTATAAGAACACGAAGGAAGAGCATTTAAATCAAGCTAATCTGACAAGCCTTGCATTGGAGATATGAAAATGAAAATGCCAAACCCAGCACCAATCAGCTCTTGAGCTCTGAATCCATTTCTAGTCAATACTTCCTTTACCCTGATCCAAGTTCCCATCTATCATCCTTCCATATACCTTCCCCTGTGCCTTCTGGAGTCTTCCTTTGATGACAAAGGAAGAGAGAAAGAGAGAGAACTAAACTCCATCCTCAACTTCTTCACAGAAAGTTCTCTACATCTACTTACCTTATTAAACCTGAACTTCAAAATAATGTATTGCTTGCCTGAAAGCTCACTCTGGTAAAACCGCATTCTCAGAAGACACATACACCACACGGCCCAGAGTCTGGGTTCCTGGTCTCCACAGCCCACAAAGTCAATACCAAACCATTCATCTTGCAACATCTGACTTCACTAATTTATACATTTCTCATCAACCAACCCTATTACTCTTGCACAAACTTCAAAGGCTTTGGCACCTGACTGATAAAATTATTCTCTACCCTGAATCCTACACTAATCCTAGTTAATATTAGCAAGTATAGAGACAACCCCTATCTGAAAAACAAGAAGGTTTTTTTCCCTTTTATTTATTTATTGTGTTATTTTTATTATGAATATTCGTGAGATACAAAGCTAATTGTCACCCCTCGTGCCCATGATGTGAGGGCCACATTCATACTGGCAGCATACCCATTACCTGAAATTGCTTTTGTACCCCATATCCCCACCCAATTATCCCCCAACCTCCCTCCCCTTCCTCCATCCCCCCTCCACTTTGCAGCCCTAGGAATGTTCCCTCCCTCTGTAAGACCACCGCACTACTGTGGTCTTTCTTTCCTTCCTTCCTTCTCTCTTAGCTCCCACATATGAGTGAGCACATGTGCTATTTATCCCTCTCTGCTTTGCTTATTTCATTCAACATAAGTTTCTCCAGGCTCATCCATGTTGTTGCAAATGGGAGTATTTCATTCTTTTTATGGCAGAGTAGTATTCCATGGTGTATATATACCACAGTTTCCTTATCCAATCATCCATTGATGGACATTTAGGCTTGTTCCATGTCTTGGCTATTCTAAACAGAGCTGCGATGAACATGGGAGTGCAGGTATCCCTTCGACATGATGACTTCCATTCCTCTAGGTATATACCCAGAAGAGGGATTGCTGGATCGTATGGAAGATCTATCTGTAGTTGTTTGAGAAACCTCCATAATGTTTTCCATAGTGGTTGTGCTAATCTACAGTCCCACCAACAGTGTAGGAGCATTCGCTTCTCTCCACACCCTCGCCAGCATTTGTTATTCACCATCTTTTTGATTATAGCCAGTCGAACTGGGGTGAGGTGGTACCTCAATGTAGTTTTAATTTGCATTTCGCTGGTGACTAGTGATGTTGAGCATTTTTTAATGTATCTGTTGGCCATTTGTACGTCTTCCCTTGAAAAATGTCTATTCAGCTCCTTTGCCCACTTTTTAATTGGGTTATTTGTTTTTTTACTGTATAATTGCTTGAGTTCTATGTGTATTCTGGATATTAATCCCTTGTTGGAGCTCAGCTTAAAAGCAGGCAATAATAGGAAAATAACTTCAAGGAATCTTTAATCCAGACTCTTTTTCCTCATTCCTAGGACTCCAGAGACCAAAACTCCTGAAGGAACATCACTCTACCATCAAAACTGTCAAGTGTTGCCACTAAAAATCCATGTTCTCTAATATTATTGGACTCTCAAATTAAACTGCCCTCCTCCACATGTTTTATAAACTCTTTCTTTGCCCACAAATTCAAATTCCTCAAGACCCTGACCTACCTATTTCCCCTCTTTCTCTAATGCCCTAATGCACTGTTTTCCCATTTGTCACTAATGACCGCCCATTAGAGAGTCATAAAATTGATAAAGTTGGTCATCACCTGTAGTTCTTTCATTAAAAAAAAAAAAAAAAAAAGAATAAAAATCTCACCAGGCATCTCTAAAAGATTCCTAGTAAGTCTTGCACATGATGCGAAAAAATTGGGGGTGTATGTGTGTGTGAGGCAACTGGGTCACAATACAAAATGTATTTCTTTTTTTATTTTATTTATTTATTTTAATTTAATTTTATTTTTTTAATTTTAACTTCTCAGTATACATTTTATAGATTTTCATATCCCTTTACCTGTTCCTCATTCCCCACTCCCTCTCTCCCCTGGCCCCCAACTACATCATATCTGTTCAGTTGTCTTAACAAGTTCAAGGAATAGTTGTGATTGCTGTGTCTTCTTCCCTACCACTACCATTTATTTGTTTGTATATTTATTTATCTATCTATCTATTTACTTATTTATTCATTCATTCATTTTTAGCTCCTACAATTAAGTGAGAACATGTGGCATTTCTCTTTCTGTGCCTGACTTGTTTTGCTTAATGTAATTTTCTCTAAGTCCATCCATGTTGTTGCGAATGGCAGTATTTCATTCTTTTTTATAGCAGAGTAGTATTCCATTGTGTAGCTATACCACAGTTTCTTTATCCACTCATCTGATGATGGACATTTGGGCTGGTTCCAACTCTTGGCTATTGTAAAGAGTGCTGCATAAACATTGGAGTACAGGTATCCCTTCAGCATGATGATTTCCATTCCTCTGGGTATATTCCCAGCAGTGGGATAGCTGGGTCATATGGTAGATACCTGCAATTGTTTGATTAACCTCCATACTATTTTCCATGAAGGCTGCACCTTTTTGCAGTCCCACCAACAGTGTATGAGAGTTCCTTTTTCTCCACAACCTCACCAGCATTTATCATTCTCAGTTTTTTGGATATTAGCCATCCTAACTGGGGTGAGATGCTATCTCAGTGTGGTTTTGATTTGCATTTCCTGAATGCTGAGTGATGTTGAGCATTTTTTCATGTGTCTGTTGGCCATTTGTATATCTTCCTTTGAGAAATGCTTATTCAGCTTCTTTGCCTATTTTTTAATTGGGTTATTTGTTTTCTTGCTGTAAAGTTGTTTGTGTTCCTTGTATATTCTGGATATTAATCCTTGTCAGATGTATATTTTGCAAATATTATTTCCCACTCTGTTGGTTGTCTTTTCACTCTGTTAATTGTTTCTTTTGCTGTGCAGAAGCTTTTTACTTTAATATAATTCCATTAGTTTATTCTCCCTTTGGTTGCCTGTGCTTTTGGGGTCATATTCATGAAATCTGTACCCACTCCTACTTCCTGGAGTGTTTCCCCTATGATTTCTTTGAGGAGTTTTATTTTTTCAGGATGTATATTTAATTATTTAATTCACTTTGAGTTGACTTTAGTATATGGTGAATGGTACAGGTCTAGTTTCAATCTCCTACATATGAATATCGAGTTTTCCCAGCACCATTTGCTGAAGAGGCAGTCTCTCCCCCAGTGTATAGACTTGGTGCCTTTGTCAAAGATCAGATGGCTGTAGGTGTATGGGTTGATTTCTGGGTTCTCTATTCTATTCCATTGATCTGCGCATCTGTTTTTAATGCCAGTACCGTGCTGTTTTGGTTATTATAGCTTTGTGATATAGTTTAAAGTCAGGTAGTGTTATGTCTCCAGCTTTATTTTTTTTGCTCAGGATTGCTTTGGCTATTTGTGGTCTTTTGTTATTCCATGTAAATGTCTGGATAGTTTTTTCTATTTCTGAGGAAAATGTCATTGGAATTTTGATGGGGATTGCATTGACTCTGTGGATCAGTTTCACAATGTTGATTCTTCTGATCTAAGAGCATGGGATATCTTTCCATCTTCTTGTGTCCTCTTTAATTTCTCTCAACAGTGGTTTATAGTTCTCTTCATAGAGATTTTTCACATCCTTGGTTAACTTTATTCCTAAGGTTTTTTTTGTTTTTGTTTTTGTTTTTTTGGTGGCTATTGCAAATGGGCTAGCTTTCTTGATTTCTTTTTCTGCATGTTCACTGTTGGAGTATAGAAATGCTACTGATTTTTGTGTGTTGATTTTCTATTCTGCAACTATGCTGAAATCATTTATCAATTCTAAGAGTTTTTTTGTAGAGGCTTTAGGTTGTTCAATATATAGGATCATATCATCTGCAAACAGTGACTGTTTTACTTTAATCTTTTCCAGTCTGGATGCCATTTATTTCCTTCTCTTCTCTGATTAATATGGCTTGTGCTTCCAACACTGTGTTGAATTGGAGTGGTGAGAGTGGGCATCCTTGTCTAGTTCCTGTTCTTAAAAGAAAAGCTTTTCCCTGTTCAGGATGATATTGGTAGTGGGCTTATCATGTATGGATTTAAATGTGTTTAGATACTTTCCATCTATACCTAACGTGTAGAGAGTCTTAATCGTGAATGAATGTTGAATTTTGCCACATGCTTTCAGCATCCATAGAGATGATTGTACATTTTTTTCTTTGACTTTATTAATATGGTGTATCACATTTATTGATTTGCGTATGTTGAACCAACCTTGCATCCCTGGGATGAATCCCACTTGATCATGGTGTATAATTTTGCATATGTGTTGCTTTATTCTGTTAGCTAGTATTTTATTTAGGATTTTTGCATCTATATTCATCAAAAATATTACCTTGCAGTTTTCTTTTTTGTTGTATCTTTCTCTGGTTTTGGTATCAGGTTGATGTTTGCCTCAGAATGAGTTTGGGAGAATGGCCTCTGTTTCAATCTTTTGGAATAGTTTGTGGAGAATTGGTATCAATTCTTCCTCTTTGAAGGTTTGGTAGAACTCTACAGTGAACCAGTCTGGTCCTGGGCCTTTCTTTGCTGGGAGTCTTCTGTTAACAGCTTCAATCTCTTCTATTGTTATTGGTCTGTTCAGATTTTCTACATCTTCTTGGCTCAGTTTTGGTAGTTTGTATGTGTCCAGAAATTCATCCATTTCCTCCAGATTTTCAAATTTGTTGGCATATAGTTGTTTATGGTAGTCTCTAATGATGCTTTGTATTTCTGAGGTATCAGTTGTAATATCACCTTTTTCATTTCTAATTTATGTTATTTGGGTCTTCTCTCTTCTTTTCTTAGTTAGTCTTGCTAAAGGTTCGTCAATTTTATTTATCTTTTCAAAAAACAACTTTTTGTTTCATTGATCTTTTGTATTGCTTTGGGGGTTTCTATTTCATTTGGTTCTGCTCTGATCTTAATTATTTCTTTCCATCTACTAACTTTGGGTTTGGATTGTTCTTGTTTTTTTAGTTCTTTAAGGTGAAGTGTTAGGTTGTTTCCTTTCCATCTTTCCATTCTTCTGAAGTAAGCTTTTACTTATGTTTAATGAAAATTTTCTTTTAATTAATGAAAATTCATTTAATGAATTTTAAACTTCATGAAATTTAAAATTAGTACTTAGTACTGCTTTTACAGTATCCCCCAGGTTTTGGTATGATGTGTCATTATTTTCATTAGTTTCAAGAAATTTTTTGATTTCCTATTTAATTTCTTCTTGGACCCATATGTCCTTAAGTAGAATGTTGTTTAATTTCCAAGTGTTCATTTGTATAGTTTCCAGAGTTTCGTTTGTTATTGATTTCTAATTTTAATCCATTGTGATCTGAAAAAAGTACATGGAATAATTTCAGTTTTTTAAAAAATTTGTTGAGACTTGATTTGTGACCTAACATGTGGTCTATCCTGGAGAATGTTGCATGTGCTGATGAGAAGAATGAATATTCTGAGGTTGTTGGATGGAATGTTCTATAGATATCTGCCAAGTCCAATTGGTCTAAAGTATTGTTTAGATCTTGTGTTTCTCTATTGATGTTTTGCCTAGGTGATCTATCCAATGTTGAGAGTGGGGTGTTCAGGTTCCCCATTATTATGGCATTAGTGTCTATCTCATTCTTTAGGTCTAATAGTGTTTGCTTTATAAATCTGGCTGCTCCGATGTTGGATGCATATATATTTATGATTGTTATGTCATCTTGATGGACAGATCCTTTTATCATTATATAGTGGCCTTCTTTATCTCTTTTTATGGTTTTTGGTTTAAAGTCTATTTTACCTGATATAAGAATAGCTACTCCATCTCACTTTTCATTTCTATTTGCATGGTATATCTTTTTCCATCCTTTCACTCTTAGTCTATGTGTGTCTTTACAGGTGAGGAGAGTCTCTTGAAGGCAGCATACTGCTGGGTCCATCTTTTTAATCCAGTCAGTCTGTGTCTTTTGAGTGCAGAATTTAATCCTTTTACATTTAGAGTTATTATTGAAAGGTGTTGATTTGCTCCTATCGTTTTATTGTTTTTTGTTTAGATGTCTTAAGTATCTTTTGTTCCCTTCTTTCTGATTTGCTGTTTGTCTTCTGTGTTTGTTGGTTTCTCGGGGTGGTAGATAAATTATTTTTTCTCTTTATTGTTAGCATTTTTGTTTTATGGGTGGGTTTTGTTCTTTCTTGAGTATTCATGACAGTGATGGTTGTTTTTCAGGTACCAAACCCAGTACTCCCATGAGAATTTCTTGTAAAGTTGGTCGTGTGGTAGTGAACTCCTGCAGTTTTTATCTGAGAAATATACTATTTGTCCTTCATTTTGGAAAGGCAGGCTTGCTGGGTAAAGTATTATTGGCTGGCAATTTTTGTCCTTTAGTATTTTGAATATATCATCCCATTCTTTTTTGGCTTTTAGGGTTTCTGATGAAAAGTCTGATATTAGTCTGATTGGGGCTCCCTTATAGGTGACTTGACACTTCTCTCTTGCAGCTTTTAAGATTCTCTCTTTGTCTTTGAGTTCTGCCAGTTTGACTCTAACATGTCCTGGAGAGGACGTTTTTGGGTTGAATATGGGGATCTTTGGGCCTCCTGAATCTGAAGGTCTGTGACTTTCCCTATACTTGGGGGTTTTTCTGCTATTATTTCATTGAATATATTTTCAATGCCATTTCCTTTTTCCTCCCCTTCTGGAATACCCATGACTCAGATATTTGAGCACTTAAGGTTGCCTGTTATCTCTCTTAGATTTTCTTCAATTTTTTAAATTCTTTTTTTTTTTTGGTCTGCCTGTGTTAATTCAAATGGCCTGCCTTCAAGGTCAGAAATTCTCTCAATGGTGCTAGAATAAGCAGAAGACGTGTTCTAGCCTGCTAGTTAGACTCTGCATTGTGTTTTTTATTTCAGTGAATGAATCCTTCAGCTCCACAAGCTCTCTACATTCTTTTTCAGGGCATTGATTTTTTTGTACATTTCTTCTTTTGGGTCCTGTATATTTTTTCTCATTTCATTGTGTTGTCTAACTAACTGAGTTTCTTGTATCTCATTTAACTTCCGTAGAATTGTTGCTCAAAATTCCTTGTCAGTCATTTCAAGGACTTCATCCTAATGTAATGCCTATCAAAATACCAATGACATTCTTCACAGAAATAGAAAAAGCAATCCTAACATTTATATGAAACAACAAAAGACCTCAAATAGCCAAAGCAATACTGAGCAAAAAGAGAAAAGTGGAAGGCATTACACTACCTGACTTCAAATTATACTACAGAAATATAGTAACCAAAACAGCATGGTATTGGCATAAAGACAGAGAGTTGGACCAATGAAACAGAATAGAAAACCCATAAATGAACCTATGTACTTACAGCCAACTGATATTTGACAAAGGCACTAAAAACAAGCATTGGTGAAAGAAAAAGTTGGTTTTGTGAGAAGATACACAGAATAGACAAACAAGCATTGGGGAAAGGACAGCCTCTTCAATAAATGGTGGTGGGAAAACTGGACATCCATATGTAGAAGAATAAAACTAGACCCCTATATCTCACCATATACAAAAATCAACTAAAAATAGATTCAAGACTTAAATGTAAGACCTGAAACTATAAAAATTCTAGAAGAAAACACAGGGGAAATGCTTCAGGACATGGGACTAGGCAAAGATTTTGTGAATAAGACCTCAAAAGCAAAGGCAACAGAAGAAAAAATAAACAAATGGGATTTTAGTAAACTATAAAGTTTCTCCACAGTAAAGGAAACAATCAGCACAAGAAAAGAGAAAATCTACAGAATGGGAGAAAATATGCACAAGCTACTCATCTGAAAAGTAGCTAATATCTTGAATATGCGAGTAACTCAATAGTAAAAAAACAAGTAACCCAACTGGGTTGAGATGATATCTCAGTGTGGTTTTAGATTTGTATTTCTCTGATGCTGAGCGATGTTGAGCGTTTTTTCAAATGTTTGTTGGCCATTCGTATATTTTCATATGAGAAATGTCTATTCAGCTCCTTTGCCCATTTTTTAATTGGGTTACTTGTTTTCTTACTGTTGAGTTGTTTCAGTTCTTTGTATATTCTGGATATTAATCTCTTGTCAGATGCATAGTTTGCAAATATTTTCTCCCACTCTGTAGGTTGTCTTTTCACTCCGTTAATTGTTTCTTTTGCTGTGCAGAAGCTTTTTAGTTTGATATAATCCCACTCGTTTATTTTTTCTTTTGCTGCCTGTAAAGACAGTGAATAACAAAGGCTGACAAGGATTGGAGAAAGGGGAATCCTCCTACGCTATTGGTGGGACTGTAAATTAGTGCAGACACCGTGGAAAACAATATGGAGGCTCCTCAAACAACTACTGATAGAACTGCCATACAACCCAGCAATCTCATTGCTGGGTATATACCCAAAGGAATGGAAATCATGTCAAAGGAATACCTTCAATTCCATATGTATTGCAGCTCTATTTACTATAACCAAGAGCTGGAATCAATCTAAATGTCCACTGACAGACGACTGGGTAAGGAAAATGTGGTATATACACTCAATGGAATACTACTCTGCCATAAAAAGAATGAAATTTTGCCATTTGCTGCAGCATGGATGAACTTAGAGAAAATTAAGTTAGGTGAAATAAGCCAGGCAATGAAAGAGAAATACTGCATGTCCTCACTCATAAGTGGAAACTAAAATGAAGGAAGGATGAAAGGATGGAAGGATGCAAAGAAGGAAGGAAGGAAAACAATCACAATAGTACATTAAATTTTCAAAAAAGAGAGAACAGAACTGTGGATACTACAGGTGGGAAAGGGGTGGGGGGATTGGTAAAAAACTAGTTAAGGGTCAGAAAGATTGATTATGTTTTATAAACATGGGTATACTAATTGTCCTGATTTGATCACCACATATTGTACACATGTATTGATATTCGATTCTGTACCCCATAAATACATATAATCAATACAAATTTTTTTAAAAACCCAATTAAAAATGGGCAAAGAAACTTAATAAACATTTCTCAGAAGAAGACATACAAATGGCCAACAGTTACATGAAAAAAAGCTCAATGTCACTAATAATCAGGGAAATGTGAATCAAAACCACATTGAGATATCATCTCACCCCAGTTATACTGCCATTATTAAAAACACAGAGAATAGCAAATGCTGGTGAGGATGCAGAGAAAGGGAAACCCTCCTACACTGTTGGTGGGACTGTAAACTAGTGCAGCCATTATGGAAAACAGTATAGAGGTCTTTCAAACAACTACAGATAAAACTACCATGTGACCCAGAAATCCTACTTCTGTGTATATACCCAAAGGAATTGAAATCATCATGTTGAAGTGATACCTGCACTCTCATGTTTACCATGTCTCTGTTCACAATAGCCAAGATATGGAACCAACTTAAATGTCCATCGACAGATGATTGGAGTGATAAAAAAGAATGAAATTCTGCCATTTGCAGCAACACGGATGAGCTTGGAGAGAATTATGTTAAGTGAAATAAGCCAGTCTCAGAAGGATAAATACTGCATGTCCTGACTCATATGTGGGAGCTAAAAAGAGAGAACAAAACAAAACAAACAAACAATAACAATAACTTGAATTGTTAAAAGGAGAGAGAAGAACTACGGTTACTGGAGGTGGGAAAGAGGAGGGAGGAGGGATAGTTAGAGACTGATTAATGGACACAAAAGTACAGCAAAATAGGAAAAATAAGCCCTATTGATGTACAGTCAACCCAGAAATCTGTAATCAATAATGATTTACTGCATGTAACAAAATGAATAGAAGAGAGATCAAATGTGCACATCACAAAGGAAGAAGGCAAGGTGATGGACTAGAAGTACCAAGGGCACAATCCTCCCACAGAAAAAGACCAGAACGAGGAAGAGACAGCCAAATATTGGAGAGAGAATTGGTGGGAGAGCATAGGAGGGCAGCAGAAGTCTGGTGAGGTCCCTATGGAGCATGAAAACCCAGGAGGGTGGCGTAAAGGAGAAAGAGGCACGTGGCTTCAGCCACCACATCTCCAACACCATCTTGACTCGATCGATTGTTGCACATTGTGCACACATATTGATACTCAATTCTGTACCCTACAAATATACATAATCAATTACGTTTCAATAAAAAAGAAATGCACATCCACTGCACCAGCGCCTTGGGGCCCACCCAGGGACCCGAGGCATGAATCTGGGGACCAGACCCCCGTCCCCTCAACCACACATACTGCACCAGTTCCTTTGGGCCTACCTGGGGACCTGAGGGATGGAGCCAGTGGCCAGGCCACCCCTCCCACAGCCAAGCACACTGCCAGCACCTTGAGACCCCCCCCGGGGACCTGAGGCTTGGATCTGGGGACCGGACCTCCCTCCCACAACAAGGCACACCACTCCAGCACCTTGGGGCCTGAGGCATGGAGCCAGGGACTGGACCCCCCTCCAACAACAAGGCAAACCACACCAGCACCTTGGGGCCCAAGGCATGGAGCCAGGGACCGGATCGCCCCCCCACACACACACACAACACGGCACACCACTCCAGCACCTCGGGGCCCACCCAGGGACCTGAGGCATGGAGTTGGTGACCAGGCCCCTCTCCCCTCAACCAGGCACACCATGTCAGCACTTCAGGGCCCGCCCAGAGACCTGGGGAATGAAGCCAGGGACTGGACCCCCCCCACAACCAGGCACACTGCCAGCACCAAGGAGCATGCCTGAAACATCACATCCATGTGGGTGGCCACAATAATTATGGCTGCTGCAAAAGCAACTAGATGCCACAACCACCATGCAGATGGTCTGCCAGCCACTGGAGTGCATTGACACAAGTAGAGTCACCAGCAGAGATAAAGAAAAGAAGAGGATGTCTCTCTCCACAAAGCCCATTCCAGAGTGACAGAAGAAGCATCTGCCCTATGGTAATATTGGGGGACCTGATCACACCTCTTAGCATTGGACAGATCATCTAGGCAAGAAAACAACAGAGTACATTATTCTTTCAGAAGGAGAGAAGAAACCTAGGGTAACTAGAGAGAGGACGGTGAGGGTGAGGGAGATGGGGTGAGATTGGACAAGGGGCATAAAGAATAAGTATGATTTGTAACAATATATATGTTAGTAATACTGATTTGATCAACATAACTCAACGTTGGACCCCCAAAATATGTATAATCAATTTTGATTCAATAAAATTTTTTTTAAAAGTGCACATCATTAAGAAACGATTAAGTTTTGCAATGATGAATAGGCAAATTACCCTGAATATATCAGTATAATATGCATACATGTATGTAAATTTAACTCTGTACCCCATAAATATGTACAATCAGTATATTCCAATTAAAATTTTTTTTAAAAAACTAAAAATAGAACTATCTTAGTATTATTACCTTATGACCCAGCAATCCCACTAATGGGTATATACCCAAAGGTATTTTGTTGGCATTTGCAGCAACACAGATGGAACTGGAAACCATCACATTAAGTGCAGTAAGCCAGGCACAGAAAAAACAAATACCACATGATCTCACTCATATGTGTAATCTAAAACAAAAAAAAGTGGTTCTCATAGAAGTAGAGAGTAGAATAATGGTTACCTGAGCCCAGGAGGGGAGAAAGGGCAGGAGGAGGGGAAGTGGTGGATTAATGGCTTCAAAGTATGTTATCTACCTTAAGTGAATCAATGTATGTGTATGCATGTATTGAAACAACACACTGTACCACACAAATACATACAAATAAATGTTAAAAATTAAAAATAAATAAAATAAAAAATAAAAAGATAAAAAATAAAAAAAAAATTTTTTTTAATCCTCCCAACAAAGAAAAGGCCAGAAACAGATGGCTTCACTAGTGAATTCTACCAAACATTTAGCAGATAATTAATGCCAATCCTTCTCAAACTCTTCCAAAAATTGGAAGAGGAGGGAACATTTTTATACTCATTTAATGAGGCCAACATTACCTGGATATAAAAGCCAGACAAAGACACCACAAGAAAAGAATACTACAATATTCCTGAATAACTCAAGAAAGGCTAATATCACTAATATATTTAGAGAAAAAAACCCTCAACAAAATACTGGCAAACCAAACCAACAGTGCAATGAAAAAATTGTACACCATTTCCAAGTGGGATTTATCCCAGGGATGAAAGGAAGGTTCAATGTAAGAAAATCAATTAATGTGATTCACCACGTTAGCAGGATAAAGAATAAAGATCACAGGCTGAAAAAGCATTTCACAAAATTTAACACCTTTTCATGATAAAAACTCTCAATATATCAGGAAAAGGTAGAAATTAACTTACAATAAAAAGGCCATACATAAAAGGCCCACAACTAACTTCATGCTCAATGGTGAAGAACTGAAAGCTTTTCCTCTAAGATCAGGAACAAGGCAAGGATGCCCTCGCTCACCACTTCTATTCAACATAGTACTGTAAGTCCAAGCCAGAGCAATTAGGCAAGAAAAGAAATAAAAGACAATCAAATTGGAAAGGAAGAAGTAAATTTCTCTCTGTTTGCAGATGACAGGATCTCATATATACAAAACCCTAAATACCCTATAAAAAAAGTTAGAATTACTCACAAAAACAAAGTTGTAGGACACAAAATCAACATACAAAAATCAGTTGTGTTTCTACACACTAACAATGAACTACTGAAAACAAAATTAGGAAAACAAAGCCATTTACAATAACTCTTACAAAAGAATATCTAGGAATAAACTTAGAAAGGCGAAAGACTTGCTCACTGAAAACTATAACATATTGATAAAAATTGAACAAGACACAAAGTGAAAGACATCTACGTTCATGGATTGAAAGGCTTAATATTGTCAAAATATTCACACTACCTAGAGTGATCTACAGATTGAATACAACCCCTATCAAAATTCCATCCCCATACTGGCCAGCTGCAAAAAGAAAAGAAAAGAAAAAACAATACTGACATTTATATGGAACCACAAAAGACCCCAATTTGTTGACAAGGATGGTCTTAGCACCTTTGTTGAAAATCAATTACACGTATATGCAAGGGTTTATGCTTGGGCTCTCTATTCTATTCCACTGGTCTATATATCTGTCCTTATGCCAATACCACACTGTTCTGATTACTGTAGTTTTATAAGTTTTGAAATCAGCATATATCCTCCAATTTTGTTCTACCTTTTAAAGATAGTTTTGGCTATAAAAATCTAAATTGCAGAAATAGAAAAACCCATTAAAAAATTCATAAGATTTCATATGAATTTTATAATGGGTTTTTCTTTTTCAGAAGATTTGGGTTTTTATCACAATTGCATGAAATCTGTAGGTTGCTTGGAGTATGTGGTAGATTGATTGAATTGTGTCTCCCAAAGTCCATATATTAGAAGCTTAATTCCCACTGTAACTGTTGAGGGTGGGAAATCCTATTATGGTCATTGAAAGGTGGGGCCTTGAAGAGGTGATTAGATTGTAGGACCATGACATAGTGAATGGATTAATAATGGCGGTCAGAGGCATGGTTCTGAGGGCTTTAAATAGAGAGCATGTGAAAGTCTCTCTCTCTGCTCTGCCAGTTTCTGCCATGTGAGATCCCTGCATTGCTATAAAACTTCCACAAAGAAGATCCTCACCAGATGTGTTCACTGGACTTTGGACTTCCCAGCCTCTGAAACTGTAAGCAATAAATTTCATTTTCTTACAAATTACCCAGTTCTGGGTATTTTGTTATAAGCAACAGAAACAGACTAATACAGTGTAATATTGTCATTGTAATAATACTATGTCTTCCAGCAGTAATCAACAGCCTACCAGCAAAGGAAAACCCAGGAACAGGACCAATCCCTCTCAAACTATTCCCAGAAATTTGAAAAAGAGGCCACTCTCTCAAACTCATCCTATGAGCTCAGTATCACACTGATACCAAAACCAGACAAAGAAACAAAACAAAAAGAAAACTATACGCCAATATCCTTGATGAAGATAGACACAAAAATCCTCAACAAAAAAAATATTGGAAAACATAATACAACAGCACATCAAAAATATTATACATCATTATCAAGTGGGATTCATCGCAGGGGTGCAAGGATGGTTCAACATACACAGATCAATAAATGTGATACACTACATCAACAAAAGTAAGGGCAAAAACTATATGATCATATCAAAGATGCAGAAAAAGCATTGACAAAATTCAACATCCCTTCATGATAGACTCAACAAATTAGGTACATATATGACAAACTCACCACCAATATCATTCTGAATGGGGAAGAGCTGAAAGCTTCTCCTTTAAGAGCAGCAACAAGACAAGGATGCCCACTGTCACCACTCCTATTTAACATAGTATTGGAAGTACTAGCCAGAGCTATCAGGCAAGAGAAAGAAATAAATGGCACCCAAACTGGAAAAGACAAAGTCAAATTATCCCTGTTTGCAGATAACATATTCTTATATATAGAAAAACCTAAAGACTCTACCAGAAAACTCCTAGAGCTGATAACAAAATTCAGTAAAGTTGCATGATACAAAATCAATATACAAAAATCAGTTGCATTTTTATACTCCAACAACAAACTAGCAGAAAAAGAAATCAAGAAAGGAAGCCCATTTACAATAGCTACCACAAAAATAAAATACTTAGCAATAAATTTATTTGAGGAGGTGAAAGACCTCTACAATGAGAACTACAAACCACTCCTGAAAGAAATCAAAGAGGATACAAAAAGATGAAAAGACATTCTGTGTTAATGGATTGGACTAAATAATGTTGTGAAAATGTCCATACTACCCAAAACAATCTACAGATTCAATGTAACCCCCATCAAAATACCAATGACATTCTTCAAAGATATAGAAAAAACCCTAAAATTCGTATGGAACAACAAAGAATGCCAAATAGCCAAAGCAATTATCAGCAAAAAATAATAAAACCAGAGGCATTACACAACCTGACTTCAAATTATACTACAAAGCTATGGTAACCAACACAGCATGGTACTGCAATAAAAACAGACACATGGACCAATGTAACAGAACAGAGGATGAGAAATCAACCCACACACTTACAGCCAACTGATCTTTGACAAAGGCAACAAAAACATACATTGGGGAAAAGACTGCCTCTTCAATAAATTGTGCTGGGAAAATTGGACATCCATATGCAGAAGAATGAAATTAGACCTGCACCTCTCACCATATACCAAAATCAACTTGAAGTGGATTAAAGATTCAAGTATAAGACCTGAAACTGTAAAAATCCTAGAAGAAAACTTTAGGAGGTAGGACTGGACAAAGACTTCACAAATAAGACCCCAAAAGTACAGTCAACAAAAGAAAAAAATAAATAAATGGGACTATATCAAACTAAAAAGCTTCTGCACAGCAACAGAAACAAGTAACAGCAAAAAAAACAACCTACAGAATGGGAGAAAACATATGCAAACTATGCATCAAACAAGGGATTAATTTCCAGAATATACAAGGAACTCAAACAACTTCACAGTAAAAAAACAAGTAACCCAATTAAAAAATGGGCAAAAAAGCTGAATAGTCATTTCTCAAAAGAAGATATACAAATGGCCAACAAACACATGATAAAATGCTCAACATCACTAATCATCAGAGAAATGCAAATCAAAACCACATTGAGATATCATCTCACGCCAGTTAAACTGGCCATTATAAACACACACACACACACACACACACAGAGAGAGAGAGAGAGAGAGGGAGAATAACATGCTGGTGAGAATGCAGAGAAAGGAAACACTCCTACACTGTTGGTGGGACTGTAAATTAGTGCAGTCATTAAGGAAAACAGTATGGAGGTTCCTCAAACAGATAAAACTACCATATGATCCAGCAATCCCACTGCTGGGCATATACACAAAGGAAAGGAAATCATCATGTCCAAAGGGATACCTGCATTTCTATGTTTATCACAGCCTTAGCTGTGATAAACAATAGCCAAGAGTTAGAACCAACCTAAAATGTCCATTGATGAATGACTGAATAAAGAAAATGTGGTATATATACACAATGGAATACTACTCTGCCATAAAAAAGAATGAAATTCTGCTATTCACAGCAACATGGATGAACCTGGAGAAAATTATGTTAAGTGAAATAAGCTAGGCACAGAAAGAGAAGAACCACATGTCCTTACTCACAAGTGGGAGCTAAAAAAAATAAAAAATAAAAAGATACAATTATCACAATATTCATTGAACTTTCAAGAGGAGAGATCAGAACCGAGGCCACCAGTGGTGGAAAAAGGGCAGGGAGAGGAGGTGTTAGCTAGAAATTGGTAAAGGGCCATAAAAAATAATTACATTGTGTAATTTTTAGTATAGTAATTATCCTGACTTGAGCATCGTATATTGCACATAGGTATTGATATTCAATTTCTACCCCATAGATATGTACAACCATGTTTCAGTAATTTTTTTAAAAAAAGAAAATGTAGTATATATATATATACTCAATGGAAAACTACTCAGCCATAAAAAGAATGAAATTCTGCCATTTACAGCAACATGGATAAACTTGGAGGAAATTATATTAAGTGAAATAAGCAGGCACAGAAACAGAAATTGTATTTGTTCTCACTTATGTGTGGGAGCTAAGAAAGGTGGGGGAGAAAGGAAGGGAGGGAGGGAGGGAAGGAAACAAACAAACAACAAACAATAATACTTTGAACATTCAGAAGAAGAAAACAGAACTGTGATTAACAGTGGGAGAAAAGTGAGAGGAGGAGGGGGTTAGGGAGAAACTGAGTAATGGACGCAAAGAATGAGTATTCTTTTTAATGACAAATATGCCAGCTATCCTGATTTGACCATAATATATTGTTCACAAATACTGATAGTCAACTCTGTATCCCACAAACACATATAATCAATTATGTTTCAATTTTTAAAAACCTGGAAAAAAATTCTATATCATCTGTATAAGTTTTCACAAACAAATGAAAAACTTCTGGAGCCAGCAAATAACCATGATAATAAAAATATTATGTCTTCCAATCTGTGAACAAGTAATGTCTTTCCACATACGAATATATGACTTTAATTGGTTTTAGCATTTTGTAGTATTCACTGTACAGATCTTGCACCTCCTTGGATAAATTAAATCCCAAGTGTTTTTCTCTTTTCGAATCTATTATAAATGGAATTATTTTCTTATTTTTATTTTCAGATTGTTTATTGTTACTATAGACTGATTTGTGTACAGATTTGTATTCCACACTTTGCTGAATTCTTTTATTAGCACAGCAGGTTTTTTGTGGAATCTTTGGATTTACAACATATAGAATCATGTCCTCTGCAAAAGGAAAAAATATTACTTATTATTTTCAAATTTAGATGCCTTTCTTTCCTTTTCTTTTTCTTTCTTTCTTTTTTTTTCTTTTTCTTTTTCTTTTTTTTTTTTCCTAATAGTTTCTGGTAGAACTTCCAATACAGTTTCTGGTAGAACTTCCAATACTATGTTGAATTGAAGATAAAGTGGTGAAAGAAGGCATGCTCTTTTTGTTCCTGATATTAGGTGAATAGCTTCAATTCCTTAACAACTGAGTATGATGTTAGATGTGGTTTTTTCATACTTGGTCTTTATCATGTTTGTGCCTGCATTAATTTTTTAAAACTTCTTCAGTATTGCATACAACACATGTAGACTCTAGTACATTCTTATTCATTTTCTAAATATTATTATGTGTGTTACTGTTCCCAACTAGAAGATAAGATCCATAAGAGGAAAAAACAGATGAAATAGGTTGCTCTCTGTACCTTCCTCCTAACGAAATGAGTCCATTTACGTGCATTTTTATGTTGATATTTTTTTAAAGGTAAGAAAGACGGTTTCTGAGATAAGTTAGTGATACGCTAATTCCGGACTGGATCAAATAGAAGCTGAAGTCAGACCCTTTATAAAAAACTAACTCTTCTGAGGTATGTGTAGCATACAACGAAATACACACATTTTAAGGATGCATTTGATGACTTTTGATTTGTAACCATCATCCTGGTCAAGATACGTGATTGATACTTTCCATCACCTCAGAAAGGTCCCTCCATGACCCATTCCCCTACTCCCATATCAGGAAACTTCTGATTAGATTTTTATTCACATAGATTAGTTTGGACTCGTCTAGAACTTCATACAAATTAAATCATATATTAAGTACTCTGGTCTGCTTTCTTTCTATCATCATAATGTCTGTGAGATTCAGCCATGTTCTTGCATGTATCAGAAGTTTCTTGATGTAATTACAGGGGATTACCTCACTGAATAAATATAGCAATTTGTTAATCCATTCTCCTATTAAGGACTGGTTTTTAGCTTCTACTTCGTGGAATAAATTGATTAATAATGCTGTTATAAACATTTATAGACAAGACTATGTGAGTAAGTTCCTAGGATTAGAATCACTAAATCATAGGGTAGGTAGGAGTTTAACTTGAAAAGAAACTATTGTTACACACCCTAACTTTTTATTCATTTTTGAAGCACAGCTTTGATGGATATAGTATAACACTCTGTTGACAGTTTTGTTTATTTTTGTTTTGTTTTCTTAAATTTCAGTGCTTATATTTAAAGTTCCAAACTCCATGGTTTCTACTGAGAAATCCACCAATTTTCTTACAGAGGCTCCTTTGTGTGGGATAAGTTGAGTTCCTCTTGCTACTTTCAAAATTGTCTTTGACTGTCCACAGTCTGATTATAATGTCTCACTGTGAATGACTCTGAATTTACCCTACATGGAGTTCATTGAATTCTGGTATTTGTATATCCATTTCTTTCCCAAATTTGGAAAGTTTTTGACCACTATGTTTTCAAATACTCTCAGTCCCTTTTTTTCTCTCTTTTCTCCTTATGGAATGTCCATAATGCATATATAAGTTTTCTTGATGGTGTGCCATAAGTCCCTTTGGCTCTCTTCACTTTTTTTTCTATTTCTTTTTGCTCCTCAGGTTTAATCATTTTAAATCACCAGTCTTCAAGTTTGGTATTCTTTCTTCTGTCTGTTTGAGTCTGCTGTGGAATCTCTCTAGTGAATTTTCCTATTTAGTTATTGCATTTTTCAGCTCCAGAATTTCTGTTAGGTTCTTCTTCATAATTTCTATCTCTTTGTTGATATTCTTGTTTTTTTCATATATTGTTTCCCTGATTTTGCTCAGATGTTTGTGTTCTCTTTTAGCTCACTGAGCATATTTAAGACCATTGTATTAAAGACTTTGTCAACTAAGTTGGAGGGCTGTGTTTCTTTAGGTTTAGTTCCTAGAGATTTATTTTGTTCCTTTGAATGTCCCCACTTTATCTTCTTCTTTGTATCCCTTGGTATTGTTTCTTAAAAATTGGGCATTTTCAAAAACAATACTCTCCCTAAGTCTTTGAATAATGGCTTTATGCAAGGGAAGACCTGCCCTAATCAGCTCAGCATAAAGGCTCAAAGTCCTTTTGTACCTTTTCTGGGGAGATGTCTTCCTTAGACATGTGTGTGTGCTTGTTTTCCAGTTCCTCCATATATTCAACTACTTGTAAACATCTTAACAGCCCTAAGAATCTCACCCCTGCTTCTTCAAGGAGCCATAGAATTCTATTCTATTCCTATGTTTGTTATCTCTTATACCCAGGTGTCCGTGGGTCTGGAGTTCATTTCTGAAACTCTGTCATGGTACTACTTTCAGCAGCCTTCAACCTGATATCCTAAGTATTACATTTCTCTCCTCAGTGCTCCAAGTCAGATGAGACAAAAACCATTCATTTAGGCAGTCCCCAAACAAGCCAAAATTTTGGCTTCTGGGGACTTTTCCACCCATTTATTTCTTTCTTCCTTCCTTTCTTTTCTTTTTTAAAGATGACCAGTAAGGGGATCCCAACCCTTGACTTGGTGTTGTCAGCACCACGCTCCCCCAAGTGAGCCAACTGGCCATCCCTATATAGGGATCCAAACCTGTGGCCTTGGTGTTATCAGCAGCACACTCTCCCAAGTGAGCCACAGGCTGGCCCTTCCACCCTTTTCTTTCTGTCCTGAGGGAGGAACAAGGAATTGAGCAGCTTACTCTCAAACATGCTGTGCTATGCTGAGAAGGAATTAGGTAAAGGGTGAGCAAAACTGCCGTGAAACTTTTGCCATTTTTACTCAATATAGTACTAGAAGTTCTAGCCAGAGCCATCATGCAAGAGAAACAAATAAAGAGCATCCAAATTGGAAAGGAGGAAGTTAAAATGTCCCTGTTTGCATATGACTTGATTTTATATATAGCAAAACACCAAATATTCCACCAAAAAACAATTAGAACTAATAAACAAATTCGGTAAAGTTGTAGGATGCAAAATCACAACATACAAAAATCAGTAGCATTTTTTACACCAATAGCAAATTAACTGAAAAAGAAATAAAGGAATCCCTTTTACAATGGCAAAACAAAAAAACAAAAAAACCTAGGAATAAATTTAACCAAACAATTGTTAAATGTTCACACTACCCAAAGCAATCTACAGATTCAATGCAAGTTCTATCTAAATACCAATGGCATTCTTCACAGATACAGAAAAAAGCAATTTCCCTTCAATTTTCTAAAATTTATTTCATTAATTGGCACATCATAATTGTACATATTTATGGGGTACAGTGTAATATTTTGGTCCATGCATACATGCAAAACGATCAAATCAGGATAGTCAGCATATCCATCACTTCAAATTTTTATCATTTCCTGGTAACATTCAAAATGGTCTTTTCTAACTATTTGAAAAAATACAATAAATTGTTGTTTTCTATAAATACCCTACCATAATATGAATCACTAGAACTTGTTCTACTGCCTAGCTGTAATTTTTTTTAAGTAATAGACTTTATTTTTATAGCAGTTTTAGATTTACAGAGAAATTGAGCAGGAAGTATAAATAGTTCTCATCCCCTCTACACACACGCAGAGTCTCTTCTATTATTAATATGTTACATTACTCTGGCACATATGTTACAGTTATGAGCCAATATTAATCTATTCTTATTAACTCAATTTAAAAAAAAAAAAGATGACCAGTAAGGGGCTCTTAAGCCTTGACTTGGTATTGTCAGCACCATGCTCTCCCAAGTGAGCTAACCGGCCATCCCTATATAGGGATCCGAGCCCAAGGCCTTGGTCTTATCAGCACCATGCTCTCCCAAGTGAGCCATGGGCCAGCCCCGTTATTAACTCAATTTTACATTGGGGTATCCTCTTTGGGTTATACAGTTCTATGGTTTTGCCAAATGCATAATGTCATCAGGGTGCAAATATGCTCATTTCAATATACTGGTTTCCTTTCCTTTAGATGTATACCCAGTAGTGGGATTGCTGGATCACATGATTGCTGTAGTTTTAGTTTTTTGAGGTACCCCAATTCTGTTTTCCATAAACTAACTTACATTCCTACCAACAGTATATAAAAGTGTCCCTTTCCCTGAATCTTCTTTAGCATTTGTTATTTTCTGTCTTTTTGATAATAGCCATTCTAACTGGAGAGAAATAATATCTCATCATGGTTTTGATTTGCATTTCGCCAGTGATTTTGAGCATTTTTCATATGCCTGTTGGCCACTTGTACGTCTTCTTTTGAGAAATGCCCATTTTTTGATGAAATTATTTTTTATTTTTTTGCTATTGAATTGAGTTCCTTATATATTCTAGATAGTAACTCTTTGTCAGATGCATAGCTTGCAAATATTTTCTCTCATTCTGTGTCTTCACTCTGTTGATTGTTTTCTTTGCTGTACAGAAGGTTTTTAGTTTGACATAATCCTATTATCATACTTTTGCTTTTGTTGCTGGTGCTTTTGAGGTCCTCTTCATAAAGTCTTTGTCCAGTCCAATATCCTAAAGTGTTTCTTCTGTTGTCTTCTACTAGTTTCATGGTTTTTGGTCTTACATTTAAGCTTTTAAAAAAAAATCTTAGATGATACGACAAGCAAACAGAAAGGACATTGTTGGGGGGAGGGGGGGAGGGAGAAGGGAGGGAGGTTTTGGTGATGGGGAGCAATAATCAGCCACAATGTATATCGACAAAATAAAATTTTTTTAAAAAATCTTAAAATTCATATGGAACCACAAAAGATCCCAAATAGCCAA
Source organism: Cynocephalus volans (assembly GCF_027409185.1). Classification (NCBI taxonomy): domain Eukaryota; kingdom Metazoa; phylum Chordata; class Mammalia; order Dermoptera; family Cynocephalidae; genus Cynocephalus; species Cynocephalus volans. Next base: position 151,898,422 of record NC_084462.1, read on the forward strand.
AGAAATCTTGAGCAAAAAAAACAAAGTGGGTGGCATCACACTAGCTGACTTCAAAACATGCTACAAAGTTATATGACCAAAACAGCATGTTACTAGCCTGAAAACAGACACATAGACAAAAGGAACAGAATATAAACCCAGAAATAAACCCAAGAGTCTATGGTCAGTTTATTTTTGAGAAAGGTGCCAAGTCTCACAATTAAGAAAGGACAGTCTCTTCAATAAATGGTACTGGGAAAACTGAATATCCACATGCAGAAGAATAAATCTAGATGCTTATCTCTCACCATATACACAAATTAACTCAAAATGGATTAAAGACTTAAATGTAAGACCCAGAACTACTGGAAGAAAATATAGGGAAAAGCTCAATGACATTGGTCTAGGCAAGGATTTTTTTTTAGGATAAAACCCCCAAAGCATAAGCAACAAAAGCAATATAGACAGATGGGATTATATCAAACTAAAAATCTTCTGCATAGCAAAGGAAACAATTGTTAAAGAGGCAACTGCAGAATGGAAAAAATTATTTGCAACTACATCTGATAAGGGATTAGTATCCAAAATATATAAAAAACTTAACACCAAAAACCAAATAGCCCAATTTAAAAACAGGAAAAAGACCTAAATAGACATTTCTGAAAAGAAGACGTATAAATGGCAAACAGATATATGTAAAAATGTTCAGCATCACTAAGCATCAGGGAAATGCAAGTCAAAACTAGTATGTTATAACCCCCCACACCAGTGAGAATGGCTACTATCAAAAAATCAAAAGACAAGAAGAGTTGACAATAACGTGGGAAAAAGCAACTCTTAACACTCTGGTGGTGGGATTAAAAATTACTATACAGCCATTATGGAAAACAATATGTAGGTTTCTCAAAAAATTAAAAATTAAAAAGAGAATAACCATATGATTCAGCAATCCCACTACTGGGTATATATCCAAAGGAAATCAAATCAATATGCTGAAGAGATATCTATACTCCTATGTTTATAGTAGTACTAATCAAAATAGTAAAGGCATGGGATCAACCTAATCGTCCATCAACAAATGAATGGATAAAGAAAATGTGGTGTTTATATACACAATGGAAAATATTCAACCACACAAAACAATTAAATTCTGTCATTTGTGGCAACATAGATGAGCTTGGAGGACACTGTGTTAAGTGAAATGTCAGGCACAGAAAGACATAAAAGTAGAGATTAGAATGGCAGTTACCAGAGGATGGGGAGAGGAGGAAGGAGTGGGCATTAGTGAGAGATTGATTAACAGGTACAAAGCCATAGTTACAAAGGAGAAATAAGTTTTGGTGTTCAATTGCATAATAGGAAAACTACAGTTAACGATATTGTATTGTATATTTCAAAAGAGCTAGAAGAGAGGTTCCTGAATGTTTTCATCACAAAGAAATGATAAATGCTTAAGATGATGAATATACTAATCATCCTCATTTGATTACACAATGTATATATGTATCAGAATATTGTGTTGTACCCCATAAATACATACAATCAAAAACAAATTTTTGAATTATATTGTTTTGATTCTTAACATGTGATAAATTTTGAGATCTAGACGTTTTAATTAATATATTGTAACAACTACAGATTCTGACTTTTTCCTGAGAGTTTGCTTTTGCTTATATTGTTTTGCTTTGACCTAGTTTTAGTCACTTGGCTGAACTTAATATTAGTGATCTGTCTCTTACATGCTGTGTGGCTGCTGATGTCTATGATCAGTTTCATATTTATTTCATCCTGGCTTTCTAGGGGTCATCCCTATGTCTGCACACCTTAATGGCCAGTAACTGACTGGTGAGAGATTTTGCTCAAGGACCTCAAGTCAGTCAAGCTTTTACCCTCAATCAATGGAATTTTGTGTGACTTTCAAAAGTCAGGTTGTTTTAAAGTCTTCACTTGCTTCTACTTTCTGTTGGACCTTCCCAGTTTTGCCTGGTGTGTGCACCCAGATGACTTCCACACAGCCATGGATGTGGGATCTCTTAGGCCCTATTGGGTCTTCAATGAGTAGGTTCACAGTCTCCTATCAGCCAGCATAGATATACTTGGGTCCTTCTTGCATTTTACCCAGACTCTCATCAGCCAAGGGTGTCTTGAAAGCATGTATTGCCCCTTTGCCTCTCTTATTTCCAGGATTTCCATTAAATTGATAGGTAATCCTTTGGTTGACTACTTACTCTAAGGAAGACCCCAATCTTACTCCACCAGAATTGAAAATTTTCCTTCTTCCAAGGTTGCTAGTTTTACTCACATCATAACTGTGCGATAGTCAAATCCTTAGGTCCAAATCAAAACAGCTCCCTCAAAGAATGAAGCTGTTTTTCATCACAGAGAACCATACCCTGGTAGTACTACTGCAACTAGTGTGCTAGAGGTGGGGATGTGAGCATCTCCAGGCAAGCACACCGCAGATTCCCAAAAATCCTATCTGAGAGGTAGCAGTTTTTCATGAATAAAATCTTCTCAATTTGTAATTTGAATTTACATAATATTAGAGCTGTGAAATGGTTGTTCTTGACATTTCTTCCAATAATATAGTTGGTTACGGATGAAAGCATTTGCTAATTTCTTCACTCCACCATTACAAGAATTTCTGCCATATGCATTCTTTTTCAAGTTGTGTATTTTACTCAACTTAATATTTTCAAATTTAGTTAGGTTCAGTTGTGGAGTACTAATTCATTCTTTTAACTGTCCTAAATTCATTTCTTTCAAGTGCTTTGATATATGAATAAATATCAATTTATCTATCACTTCATTTAATGAAAGTATTACAGGCATTGCTGTAGCAAATAAACTTTTCATATATACTTGTTCACGAGTTCAAGAGTTTTTCTAGGGCAGATACCTAAAAGTACAATCACTAAATTATAGGGTAAGCATATCAACTCTACTAGAAATTGACAAATTACTCTCCAGAGCTAGCAATATGTATTTTTGTTTCTGCATGTATACCAATGCTTACCAATATCAATTTTAAGCTTTAGCTACTCTGAACAATGACCAATAAGATCTCACAGTGGTCTTCACTTGTATTTCCCTGATTACAAGAGTCTCAATACTAAAACAAAACATAATTTAATTTAATGTACAAAGAATAAGAACACTAAACACTGAAACACTAAAAATAAAATGTCATGAAGCTTCTGGTTAAGATGGTGGAATAGACAGTCCCCAGTGTCACTTTCTCCCACAAATCAACCAATTTACAACCATTAAAAAGCAGTGACAGCCAAGCTGGGGCCGCTAGACCTCGGGGATGAGGAGGAGAGACCTATGGAGTTCACGAAGGCAGGAGAAGCCACAATGAGAGAAAGGATCGCTCCCACCGTTTTCAGGCCTGACTGCTTCAAGGCTGCAGTGGTGAGCACGTGGAGTAAGAACTGGCAAAAGCCACAGCTGTGCCCTTCATATGAAGTTGCTTGGAGATGGCAGTGGAGAAGAGGGTCTTGGTGGCCCCCAGGCCAGCAAGACCACTAACAGGGTTCCTGTGGACACACATAGGAGTGAAGAGCCACAGACAACTGAATAAAGGAGCCACTCAGAGGCTGGTGAGTCATTGAAAGGGACTGGCAATTGGCCTATCCCATGGGAAGTGTTTGGAGTCAGGCAGTGAGGGAGACGGAACACTGGGCCACAGCATGGACAGCTGATCTGCCCTCCAGTCAACACAGGCCCACTCAATGGAGACTGGTCAGGAATATAGAAATTCAGGGGGTGCAGTTTGCTGAAAAGACTCAGGCCCAGACCGGAGTTTCCACACAAGCCAGGTGTACTAGACCTCACGAGACATGGAAGTGCATACAAAGTCAACAATTAAAATCCAAGCTGCACAAAAAGCCTTCCCCAGAGAATCAGCAGCAAAGCAGCAATTTAGCTGAACCACAGGGCTCAAATGCTAGTTCCCTGTAAGCAAAGGACAACAAATTAGTTCCAGTGCAGAGTTTAAGTGGTGAGAACAGTGAATAATTCAACACAGAACTAAAAGAAAAAAAATACTCGCAGATCAGAAACAAAGTTTAATATTAACCAGTAAAGGTATAACACCACCAAAAAAACACCTATAGAAGAACCTAGAAGAACCAGAAGTGCCCCAGGCTCCTAAGCCAGGGTGGGGGCAGTGAGGGCCTCAGCTGTGTCCCCCAACATGTACACCAAGCCCAGCAATGACCACCTAGCAGCTGTCAGAAATGCCCCAGGCTCCTGAGCTGGGGCTAAAAGCCTCAGCCACGCCCCTCTGACATCGGCAACCAGACCAGCAACCACCACCAGCTGCCACAAGAAAACTCCAGGCTCCTGAGCTGTGGTGGTAGGGGGCGAGGGCTTCATTAATGCCCCTCTGACACCTGCAACCAGCCCAGCAGTGACTGAGCTGCCACTGGAAGCTTCCTGGTCTCCCCTGCTGGAATGAAGGGGGTGCCACGGGCTTGACCATGCCCTTCCTCCTTCCTCCTCTTCCCACCCCATTTCCCTCTCATTTCTCCTCTCCTCCTTCCTCCCAACTACTCTGCAACAACATCTTAGAATGTAAAAAATTAAAAATATTAATAAATAAATAAATTTTTTAAATAAATGAATAAAATGTCATGATACAAGAGACAGCTTTCATAGATCTTCATGTCCCAATTAACCACAAGGCAAAAAAAGGTACATAAAAACCACAGGATGCCAATAACCAAAAATATGATAAAACCTCAACTAATCACTTTCAGCCCATGAGAGAATAAGTGCATCAGAAATAATTAAACACACAGCAGACTTATATTACTTATTTAAGTAAAACAGACTTGTTGAATGCTATAACAGGCAGAGAGAAACGAATGCACTGGGGTTTCCCCCAAATTCCTATGAAAGAATTACAAAAGTGAATATAGAGAATGCCACAAAGAAAATGTCGATTTTAACATATAAAAACAGAAAAGAAAAATTATCTAATTATGAGGCAATAAAATTAAAGAATAAATAATGGGAAACTACAAATACACAAACGCCTGCAAATTTTAATACCTTCTCTTAAACAACTCTTTGGTCAAAGAAAAAATCGAAATGAAAATTAGAAAGACAAAAATAACTTGAAAACGTCAATAATGGAGAGATGTTGGTCAAGAAGTACAAAGTTTCACTTATGCAAGATGAATGAATTCTGGAGATCTAATGTACAATAATGTGACTATAGTTATTAATACTGTACTGTATACTTGAAATCTGCTACGAGGGTAGACTTTAAGTGTTCTTACCATGCAAAGGGTAATTATGAGTGATAATGGATATATTAATTAGTTCAATTGTGATTATTTCACAATGCATACATATATCAAATCACCGAGTTGTACACCTTAAATATATACACATTTAAATTATCAGTTGTATCCCAATACAGCTGGGAGAAAAGTCAATAATAAAAGCACTATGTGTCAGACCTACTGGATATGGATAAAATTGGAAAAAGAGAAAATTTGTAGCTGTAAATGTAATCATTTTAAACATGAAAAAATTGGCAGCAAAATAAAAGTAGGCAGCCCCAAGATTTAGGCCATACACAGAAACATCGAAAACAAGCAGACACTGTCTGAACCAGCAATGAACAGTTGATATGGGAAATTTTTTAAAAACACCATTTACATTAGAAGCAAAAAATACGGAAAACTTAGTATAAGTCTAACAAAATATGTAAAAGATTCAAATGAGGAAAACTATAAAACTCTGATAAAAAGAAATTTTTAAAAAATCTACATAAATGGAAAGATATTGCATGTTGATGAAAAGGAAGACTCAAAATTGTTAAAATGTCAGATCTTCTCAAGTTGATCTATAGGTTCAACGCAATCCCAATTAAAATCCCAGCAAATTATTTTTTGGATATTGACATACGAATTCTAACATTCATATGGAAAGGCAAAGGATCCATAATAGCCAATATTGAAGCAGAAAAACAAAGTTGGAGACCTGGCACTACATGACTTTAAGACTTACTATAAAGATACAGCAATCAATACAAAGTGGTATTGGTGAAGGAATAGACAAAAGATCAGTGGAACAGAAGAGAGAGCCCAGAAATAGATCCACACAAATATAGTCTACTGGTCTTTGACCAAGGAGCAAGGCAATTCAATGAAGAAAGGATAGTCTCTTCAACAAATGGTGCTGGAACAACCAGGCATCCACATGAAGGAAAGGAAAGTAGACACTGACTTTACACCTTTCCCCCAAATTAACTGTAAGATGACCATATACCTAAATGTAAAAGAATAAAACTTTAAAACTTCTAAAAAGTAACATAGGAGAAAATTTAGGTTTTCATAGGTTTGATGATGAGTTTTTATATTCAATACAAAAAGCATAATCCTTGAATGAAAAAATTAACAAGCTGGATTTCATTAAAAGTAAAACTTCTACTCTGCAAAAGACACTGTTAAGAGAATGAAAAGACAAGCTGTGGACCTGGAGAAAATACGTGCAAAACACATATTTGATAAAAACACTTGTATCCAAACTATACATAGAACTCTTAAAGCTCAACAATAGGAAAAAATACAACACATTAAAACATTGGGGAAAAATGTGAACAAACATTTCACCAAAGAAGATATATATATATATAAAATAAAAAAGCATTTTTATGGATACTCAACATCATATTGTCACTAAGGAATTGCAAATTAAAACTGCAATGAACTACCACTATACATCTATTAGAACGGCTAAAATCTAAAACACTAACACCACCAAATGATGGCAGAGATGTGGAGCAACAGGCACTGTTACTCATTGTTCTAGGAATGCAAAATGGTACAGCCATTTTGGAATATATTTTTGCAGTTTCTGACAAAACTTAGAAAGCATCATCTTACCATATAATCCAGTAATCACACTCCTAGCTATTTATCGAAGAGAGTTGGAAACTAAGGTACACGGATATCTGCCATGTGTATTTCTACAGATTTATTCAATATTGTCAAAAATCGAAAGCAACCACCATGTCCTTCAATAGGTGAATGGATAAACAAACTACGGTACATCTACATGATGGAAAATATTCAGAAAAAAATTCAAGCCAGAAAGAGACAAAGAAGAACTAAATGCATAAAGCTAAGTGAAAGAAAACAGTTTTAAAAGGCTACATACTCTTATGTTTCCAATAATATGGAAAAGACCAAACGACAGAGACAATAAAAATATTAGCGGTATTTAGGGTTGGAAGGAGTGTAAGGGAGATTAAATGAATAGCTGCTGTGTAAGGCGTTTGGGGGGCAATAAAACTAATCTGTATGATACCTACTGCGGATTGAATTCCCCACCACCACCACAAACTTAATTCCCACTGTGAAGGTGTTAAGAGGGTGGGAAGATCCTATTATAGTAACTGAAAGGTGGGGCCTTGAAAAGAGGTGATTAGATTCTGAGGACCATGGCCCAAGTAAATGTATTAATCCATTCATGGTTTAATGGTGGTCATAGACATGGTTTTGAGGGATTTAAAAGGAGTGAGTGGTTAGCTCTCTCTGTGCATCTGCCATTTTGCCATGTGATACCCTGTGTTGCTGTAGAGTTACCAGGAAGAACTAGGCCCTCACCAGATGTATACCTTGGACTTTGGACTTCCCAGCCTCCCAAACTGTAAGCAATAAATTTTGTTTTCATATAAATTACCCAGTTTCAGGTATTTTGTTACAAGCAACAGAGAAGAACTGATACAGAAAATTGGTATCAGGAGTGGGATGATGCTTATAAAAAATACTTGCAAATGTGGAAGCAGCTTTGGAACTGGGTGTTGGGCAAAGATTGGAGGCATTTGGAGGACTCAGAAGAAGACAAAAAGACAAGGGAAGTTTGGAACTTCTTAGAGAATGGTTGAATGTGGTGAGTAGAATGCTGACAGAAACATGAACAGTAAAGGCCATTCTGAGAAGATCTCAGATGAAAATAAAGAGGGAATCATTGTAAACTGGGGCAAAGATCACCTTTGTTATAAATTGGCAAGGAATTTTGTTGCATTCTGTTCATGCACAAAAGTTTTATGGAACGTGGCACTTAAAGATGCTGAACTACAGTATTTTGTGGAAGAAATTTCTAAGCAGCAAAGAATTTAGGAAGCCACATGGCTACTTGCAACAGCCTACACTGAATTAGGGCACAAAATGCATGATACAAAGTCAGGGTAAGAAGGAGTGTAAGGGAGATGAAATGAGTAGTTGGTGCACAATGGATTTTTAGGGCAATAAAACTATTTTGTATGATACTGCAAGGATGGATACATGACATACTTCTTAAAACCCATAGAATTGTGGAACAAAGAGAGTGAACTCTAATGCAAACTATGGATTTAGTTAATAACAATGTATCAATGTCGGCTCATCGATTCCATCAAATGAACCACAACAATACAAGATGTTAAAAATAGGGGAAACTGTAGGTGGGGAAGAGAGAAAGGGAATGGAAACTTTCTGTACTTTCTGCTCAATTTTTCTGTAAACCTAACACTCCTCTAAAAAAAAGTCTATTTTAAAATATTTTAAAAATAAACCAATGCTATAAGAACTGATTCTTAAAGCATAGTAAAAAAAAGAAAAAGACAGGGTTCCAAATTCATATTATAAGGCTAGCCTAACCCTGATAATACAGCTTCACAGTAATGTAAATATATGTATGCACTCTAACAAGATTTCACCAAATAAAATCTTATTGCAGCTGCTTCGTCAAATGTGTTAACATCTAGATCAGATTAACATGGCCTCAGATTAACACACAGCTATGGATTTGGTAGATATGTTATTTTTTATTCTGATCTGAAAAGAGCATCAGAAAGAATATGTATTTGTATGGCATGGATACATGTTTATTTATAGGTTTGGCTTCAGAGTTATGTTAACTCACCTACCTCCAGCATAATATAATCTGAAGAGATCTAGACTCTCTGTCTGGACATCCAGAAAACGTTATACTGATTCATTTCATCAACAGTATCTTGCTGATGGGGCAGGGGGAACATGACTTGGTTAGTTCACTGGAGGTCTTATTAACAGACATGCATGCCATGGGTTGGAATATTCAGAAACATGCCACTTCATTTGATCATTTAGGAATACAGTGGTACAGTGGTGGAATATGCTCTCAAAGTAAAGGCAAATTCCTTCATCTTGCAGTCCCTCCCACAAAGAAGGAGGCAGTGCCTGATATATGCCTCTATGGGTTCTTGAAGCAAACATCCCCCACCTATGAAACCTACTCTGGCCCATATACTGGGTGATAATGAAGGTGGCCAGCTCTGAGTAGGGCCCGAAGCAAGAAGTGGCTTTGCTGTGGGTTCAGGCTGTGGTGCAAGCATAAACCATCACCACAGCCCATATCTCTGACCCTGTGCAGGTACCAGCAGTGGGAAAAGATGCAGTGTGGAATCTGTGGCAAGACCTTGAGGGAGAATCACAGGGCAGAACCTTGGTGTTTTGGAGCAAGGCAGTACCATCTATCTATGAAGAAAGAGCTCTTGGTTTATTACTGGGCCCTAGGCAAAATGGGACTTTTGAGCATGTGCCCTGAATTGTCTAGAAGGAGCGGGGTTCTGTTGGTTCTGCCAAATCATATAGTCAGATGGGTCTGGCAACAATCCTTAGTAAAATAAAAATGGCACATTGCATATCGAGCTCATATAAGAGGAGAGGGCATGTGTAAGCTGTGTGAACAGGTAGTTGAGATATCTCTCACCATATTACTCACCATGGCTTTCCTGTGTACCTCGCCCAGCTTGCATATGGGATTTTGTTCAGCCAGCTAAAGGAAGAATAAAATGGCTGAGTTTGGTTTATGGATGGGTAGGCTTGGAATGTGGGTTCAAAACCTGAATGGAAGATGATGGCATAGCATTCTGCTTGACAGGTGACTTTACAAAAAGATTGGAAAGGAAGTCTTTGTATTGGGCAGAGTTGTGACCAGTGCACTTGGTCACCCATGTTACAAGGAAAGATTAGTGGCCCAAGGTGAAAGAGGCCCTGAAAATCCAAGTAGGCAAAATGACTTGGTCAGTCAACATTAGGCAAACTATGTCATTGACCACCCTGGAACTGGCACAAGGGGAACACAAACAGGTGGCTATGGTGGCATGGCAGAGGTAGAGGTACATTAGGCTCAATAGCATGGACTCCCACTTGCCAAGCAGTATCAGTGACAATACCACTGTCTCTAAAGTCCAACTTGTCAACAACAAAGATCAATGTTGAGCTCCTGTGAAGGCACTATATTCTTCAAGAAAATGAAGCAGAAAATTGGTGGAAGTAAGTTGACTCCAGAGTCCCTTCCATACTGGAAGGGACAGCATTTAGTCCAGACAAGAAAAGATACCTATTCTGATTATGATATTGTCTTCCTGCTGCAGAGCTTGATCCAGCACCACTCTAGGGGACGTAAGGATCGCATGATCTTTAAGCACATGGATGCCACACAAATTAGCATATGATCAGAGGACTCACTCTTCAGTAAGTGTGAGGAAAATGGAGTCAGTATAGTCAGGCCTCCTTGCCTCATACCTGGCTGGGCACGATTCAGCTCATCTGTTGTAAACAAGTTATATAAGAGTAGTATCACTGTGCATGTGCACCTATATACTCCTTGGCTCATTGCCACTATTATGTACTTTTAGTATAAAACACAACGGCTCTGAACAGCTGGTGGGAAGTGCTCACATCAGAAGAAAAGCACGTCTACCCTGCCATCGGCTGCCTGAATTCTTTTTCAACTACTTGACTGGCAACCTGCACAGGAGGGGGTGGAGGGGTCTGAGATCAAGCCCAACAGTGAGTGAGGTCCAGGAATGGTCCCAAAGCGATGGGATCTATTGTTTCTATCACATGTAAAATATCCAGCAGCAAATATTCTCATAGATTGCTTGGAACAGCCTCCTGAAAGCACAGCCTGAGTGCCAGCTCAGAAACAATACTCTGGAAGAATACAGCACCATCCTTTGGGATGCAGTGCAGGTTAACTCAGAGACACCTATATGGTGCTGTAAATCCAACAGGAAGAATATGAGGGTACTTGGAAAAGTTCATGAAAAATAGAATTGAAAGACAGTATGATTGTTTTTGAAACAGTCATATATGTGGGACTAGGAACCAAGGAAGAAAAGCTGGGTGGCCCCACTTACCATCACACTTAATGATCCGCAGGTGGTTCTTCCACTTCCCCTCCTGCAGCTGTGTGTTCTCCTGGTAGACCCACATCCACAAATTGAGTGCACATTTTTGCTACCAGACACAGCATGAATCCCATAGACCTGGAAGCTATGGCTGCCACCTGGGCACCTCCAATATCTTGTGTCCAAGGACCAGCAGGTGAGAAAACAAATCGCCATTTTGGTGGGAGTAATTGGCCCTACAAGGCAGGGGGCGGTAAGGCTTATGATCTTCAGCAGAGGCATAAAGGATTAGTACTCATGGAACCTAGGGGACTCACTTGGGAGCTACACGGAACTACCTTCGCACAGTGGTAACTATGAGTGGAGATGTGCAGCAATGTTGACCTGAAAAGAACTCAGATCCCTCAGGGATGAAGGTGCAAAAGATTTTCAACAAACATTACAGCGAGTGCTCTGGTTCCCCGCTTAACTTCCACTTTGCCCCTTTTTCTTTCTTTTTGGCTACATACCACCCACGAGATCTAAAAAAACGGTGCTCAGAAATACCATTGAAGCGGTTATTAGGACTCCAGACAAAATGCAGGGTAACTAAAACAACCCCCATCCACAAATTTTGGTTCAGGGGAAAACTGCTGCTAAAGCTGAAACAACAAGGACCATTACTCAAATCCTTCCTACCTTGTAGAGACCCTACCCCTGCTTCACTTGTGACATCAGTAGTCTTCAGGCACTCCCTAGTATACCTCAACTGAATAAGGCCTCTAACCTCTATGTAAATTTGAGTGCCTTTACTTAGTTTTTTAAATAGTTTTTAAATATACTTTTTAATAGTTTGGTGCCTTTATTTAGGATAGGTGTGGACAAACCCCCACCATTGCCTGATTTTGGGTCAAGGACAGCATGTATCAAAGAATGCTAATTATCCTGGATAGAAAGATAAGTCCTGCTCCTGTTCTCTAATTTTTTTTTACAGCATGGACGTTACAGGATTTGATTCATTATTTAGGTCAACCTTTTGTCAGACTGAAGTCAATATTTTCCCTTCACTTTCAGAGGTCTTTGGATGAGCAGAGAATTTAGGTGATTTTCCTAAGGTATGGCAAGGCTCTCCTATTTCAGACTTCTTTTACTATCGAAAACTCCTAGTCAACCCAATCCCCTGGCCACATCTGTGCTAGGTATATGATATGGCACACGGTTTGTGATTCTGTTAATCTGCTCTCTAAGTGACATGATTTCAGAAAGTACAGCCTTGAACTGAAGGGGCCATTTGGTTGCTCGGGGCATGTCAAACTTATGCATTTCTGTGACACCTTAGAAGACAAGGGTAATAGAATAGTTGACACACCATGGATAGCTTACTTCTGTTGGTACAAAGAAACCAAGAAATCTTTTGAACAGATCCTAGTCTTTCTGAGGCCTCCTTTCAACAACATCAACAATCTTTCCCCCCAAAGACCTTCTCCTTCCTGCCAACCTCTGTTTCCATCTCTTACAGCCCCACTCTTTCTCACCTCCCTTCTATCCGGATCCCTATCTTCTTCTTGGCCTTATCTCCAGCTGCCGCTTACCATTTGACCCAGAAAATCAACTCCTTCTGGATGTGCAAAAGCCCTAGAAATAGGAAAGAAATATTTTAAACGCTAACTCTGAAGTTTTCTGCCCTTGTATTGGCTGGGTTAAAGCAATCCTGTTGACAAGAGTGTGATGAATCTGTCTCAAATCTCTGACACTAATAACAAACCTCTTTTAAGGAATACTCATGGTAGGCCTTAACTCTGACAGTACCACCTCTTTAGTTTACGGCCCATAAGCTTAATTATCAGATACTACTTAGAAACATCAAATAGACTGGCAGACCACACTCCTCCTCAAGTTAAAATGCTTAGTTCGTATTTTCAAGATAGCACGATAAACAAAGAGAAAACCACACTCACTCAAACTTATGGTACTACAGATGAAATGGCTTCAGGGAAACAAAAAGTCCTTCACAAATACAAAACAGGTCAATAAGGACGTAAGCACATATTAGAAAAGGCGTTGGGACAGGAAGAGGAAAAATATGGTGCAAGACACACAGTTATCATTTTTTTAGTGTGCAGAGTGCTCAAGTAGAAACAAAATGACTCTCTGTCCTTTTGTGCCTGGGATGACACATTCCAGTTTCAATAACTGCCTTTGGATCAGGAAGAAAAAACCCTGTTTAGTAAATAGTCATTCAACCTCATTTTTAGAGGATAGTGCTGCCAGGTACAAATGCAGCAACCAAAGTTTAACAAGGGCACAGTAAACAGGGTCTCGGGTCAGTCATGGGTGAAGATCCAGGACACTCTATCAGGTAAGCTACCAGGACAAGACACGCTGGCCAACAGAGCTCTATACAAGATGGACAAACTGCCATGTCATAGGTGGGAACCCTATAGTTTCTGTAGTTCTGCATTTTCCCTCTTCCCTTTGGCAGCTACCCTCATCCAGATTTGATATTTTCAGAAAGAGATTTGATCCGAGACCTGAGTCATTTAAGTGGAAGGAATGTAATCTTTATCACTTACCAGACCCTGTTCTAGTGCACTATTTCTGAAGTGGTTCTTCCTGTTTCCTTTTACCTAAATAATTGTTGTCCATACATATATCAAACAGTCAGTCCCACACTATATATAATTCATAGACAGTCTGTGCTCAGGCGCTTGCTGAGATTTTCAATGTGAGATCCTATGACTTCAATAACCCGAGGCATTAAGAACTGATATATCAGTGCTCATGACTCCTTGTTTCATGGTTTTACGATAAAGGGAACATGCCAAAGACATTATACTTGGAATACTCCAGATTTAGCAGAACCTAAAATGAGAATAAAGAGAATGATAGCAGCTGGCACGTATTCAGTGCCTACAATATTCCTGGCCTTCCTTAGGTGCTTTCTGTGATCATCACAAAACTTTGGAGAAGCACATTTCATATCTTAATGTAAAATATGGACCTTGAAACTCTGAAAGATTAAGACTTTGCCTATGGTCACATAGTCGGCAGGTGGTAGAACCACTGCTGAAATTCAAGTTGCCATGACACAAGAGACTTTTTAATCTTCCTACTGTATCACTGCCAAAAGTTACTTTTTATGCTTATTCGTTTAATGCTAACAATAAGATGGACAAATAAGAAAAATCTACTACATAACCAATGGGAAAAGGACCTTAAGAGTGTTAAAACACATGCATACTAGTGCAAACAGGATTTGCTACGGGGCATCTTGGAAACGTTAAAACCCAAATCTGAAATAAACACAGGTCCTCTTATTAGTGAATCTGAGAGTTTCTGCTATCACCTATAGGAGTATTAACAACATGACCAGACATGAAATGTTCAGTGAATTTAAACACACCAGTCCTTCTTTTGATTATGAAGTGATTTTATTTTCTCAGGTAACAACCTCAGAATCGCTAAATGATTATGTAATTGTCAGCGATTATCAAACATTTCTCTCAGTAAGTGCCAATGTGATTTTCTCCATTGTGTGGGCTCCCGTCAGTATTTACTCAGATTTCATTATCTTCGGATATATCTTTTTCCAATACTTTCTTTTCCACAAATTCTTTTGCTTTTGTAAGGCCACCAATGAGAAGTGCAGCCAGAAAAAGGCTGAAACGAATAATCATAAGAAGTAGTGACTGGTTTATGTTAGCAACTATTTTGGCTCGAATACCAGGGTCTTTGTCAGGTGGAGGGCCACTATCTATACTACCACCTACCCCTTTCTGTCTACACGTTGGTGGACTCCAACCACGCAGACAGTGACAATTTTTCTGGTTGTTGCACACCCCTTTGAAATTGCATTTCTTCACGTCACAGTCAAAATGCATGTCTTGATGAAAAGTACAATTCTGATTAAGGCAATATCTTCCTGGGCCACACGATGCACCATCCACTACAAGCCCCATATCTGGCAACTCTAACCCATGGTGTGAATCATATCCAAAGCAATTTATTTCTGTAACATCTTGGACTAGTATATTATGAAATGCAGTGTGCTCACCTCCACCAGGAATTTCTTCGATGCCACTACAGTGCAGCAATCCACACAAAACATCGTCTTCTTCACACTGAAAAGGCTTAGCTCCTCCTCGTTGAATCCTAACCCCACAGTTTCCAAATCGGTCACCTATTACATTCAATGTTTTATAGCATGCTGGGGAAGCGTCTTTTACTTTGTAGCCAAAAAGGGCTTGACACTGCAAATCACGGTCACTGCAGTTTCCTCTCACACAAACGGCTAATGCTGAACATGGGGTTCCATCCTGGATGTAAAAGTCATCCGGGCATTCACTCTTCTTCCCATCACAGTACTCCGGTAGATCACAGATACCACGCTGGTCCCTGCAGATCACTCCAGGTCGACTATATTTACAGTTACTGCAGCAGCCTCCTAAATTACAAACACTGCCAAGGGTGAGGGCACAGTTGGTCCCGCAACACTTATCCATGGCACAATCTTTAAAGGAGCCGCAGTCACATTCCTCCTGCTGATTTTTGATCTTGTCTCCACAACGAGGAGCTACATAAGGAAAGTTACCGTATGGAGGGTTTCTTACACTCAAACAAGGATCCCACCTATTAAGCCAATTATGTATACCGTGGTAAGAACAATTGCTCATCACATCTAGAAGACCCGGCACAGGAGCCATGACACAGTTGCTTCTCCGAAAACAATGACAACCACGTCCATCATGGCCCACAAGAAAGTTATGACCTAATGCATGTGCTGTAATAGTTGCGGTCATAAATACATGATACTGTCCTGCATACACAAATAATGCTCCCCAGTTAGGGTTGCACATTCCACCACTGCTGGCATAATATGAGGATCCTCCAATTTTATGCCCTGTAAGAAGAACTGAAGTATCGTGTGAAATGTGAGGATAAACATTACGAGATTTCCACAAACCAAAACTACCTACTGCAGTTTGAGCACTTGGAAAGTTATTAATATTTGTTGGATCCCTTGTATCCCATATGCACAAAAGACGTATGAATACGTTGAAACTCACTGGCCTGTAAATGGTATGTAGTATGTTGTTTATAATCACTATATTCTCTATTATACGCGTATTATTCCGGTTCTGCACAAATAATGAATTAGATACAGTATAATGGAGTTTCAAGTTTTTCAAATGTTGCCTCCACAAATACATGGGGCCTGCTCTAGGAGTCTGAGAAAGTTTTGCCTCTTCAAAGGCTTGATTTTCATCCTCCCCTTCAATCTTACACCTTTCAACCTCTTCTGATCTTTCTTCTGACACAAGCAGAGAAATCACATGCTCAAATTTGGAAGAAGCCTCCAGTGGTTTGATTTCATAAGTGAGGTCATCCACCTGCAGCATGCCACGCAGACCTCCATAGCAGGTGTCCAGTGTGGCCATGGACCCAGGGACCCCTTCCAGGTAGCTGTAGTAGTAACAGTCTTGGGGGACAAAGGGGTAATCCTCTACCATGGCTCCTTGGTCATTATTGGTAATAACAGGAAAATGTCTGGGCAGCAAGTTCTTCTTGAGCTTCATGTGCATCACGTGTCTTCGGCCCCGGAAACGCATGCTGTAGGAGAGCTGGTCTAGCCTTGCAACTCCACCCATCCTGTGGGGCACCTTCCTGGGGATCACAACTTCAGAAGAAGTGAAGCGCCATCCTGGAGGGGCATGGGAGCAACTGGCAAGGGACAGGAGTGCCCAGAGCACAGGCAGCCAGAGAGCACATGCCAGTGGGGGCTGGGCCCAGGAAGGCCCCATGAGTAAGGGAACCTTTGACCAAAGAAAATGCGGTCAAGTGGGAGGCAGGCAGGAATATCCCTGAAACACCAAGTTTCTTATTAGGGCCGTCAGGAGAGCAGAATGAGGCTGCAGGCTTGGCATGCTCTGACAGGTTGAGGCAAAGGGGTTCGGCTATTACATAACAATGGTGTGCTCATCAGGGGAGGCTGTACTTAGGGAGCTAGAGACTCTAGGGTAGGGGACCTAGGGAAAAGAAAAAAATGGGAGGAATTAAGAAAAATAGTGTAGATCTGGCTTAAAATATCCCATGTTCTCTAAGAAAAGTCATAAGTGGGGGATGAATAAGTGGGTTTGGTGAAATTTTAGGATAGTTAATGCCTTTTTTTTTCTCAAACCTTAATGTGGTAAGGATTTATCATGTGATTAAAACAGGGACATGTAAAGAAGAGTAAGGAAAGTAGAAGCTCCTCCTACCAGGAATTTTGAGGGGAGAATTAGAGTTTATAGAATTTGAACAGAGTTGGGGTGTGATGGGATGTAAGAGTAGACAGATGTCATGAGTAGAAAAATTAGGGTGTGTAACAATAGTTTCTTATCAATATAAACTTATACCTACCCTATGATCCAGCGACTTCAGTCCTAGGAACTTACTCACCTAGTCTTGTCTGTGAATGCTCATAGCAGCATTGTTCATAAGTTTATTCTACAAACTGGAAGCAAAGAACCAGTCCTTAATAGGTAAATGGATAAACACATAGTTATATTCATCCAGTGGAATAATCTTCTGTAATAACATGAACCAAATTCTGATGAATACAAGAACATGGATGAATCTCCAACAATACGATGAGAGGAAGAAACCAGACCACAAGAAGTAAGCAATATATTATTTAATTTGTACAATGTTCTAGAATAGTCCAAACTAATTTATAAGAATTTAAAAGTAATCAGAAGTTTCCTGATGTGGGAGTAGGGGAATGGGGCAAGGAGGGACCATTCTGGAGTGATGGAAAGTATCAATAAAGTATCTTTTGGGAATATGATTTGGCATGGTGGTTTCAAATCAAAACTCATCAAGCTTCATACTTAAAATCAGTGTACTTATCATATGCTAAGTATACCTCAATAGAGTTAATTTTTTATAAAGGGTTTGACTTCAGCTTCTTTTTGTCCTAGTTCTAAATTGGCACATCAGTAACATAAGTCAGAAGCCATCTTCCTTACATTTCAAAAATCATTTTACAAAAGAATTGTATGTAAATAAAGTCAACGTGGTATAAAAAAGGTATTGAGAGCAACTTATGTCATTTGCTTTCTATGAATCATAGTTTCCATTAGGAAGAGTAACACACACAGTCGCATTTATAGTTAGAAAAAATATATAGGAGTATTTACTTGTGTTGTATGCAATGCTGGAAGATATTTTTTAAATCATGCTGTCTGAAATATTTGAAAAGTTACAAGTTTAACTTCCTCTAAGCCTGAAAAGAATTGGCCATAATGAAAAGGTAATTTCAAGGAAGAAACATTAATTTTAAAAAGGCAAAAAGAGAAGCTAACTAATTGTAATGGTAAGAACTAAAAAATTCACTAATTCATACGTTACATATGTATTAAGAATTATCAGAATATAAGAACTGATGAAAAGGATCAGGCCATTTGGGGAAAGATTAATAGCCAGTTTTCCAATCATTATTTTAGGTGACTGAAAAATGCTCACTGAAATCTGTGAGAATAAATATAGCATGAGAAAGGTAATGTTGGGAAGATAATGAGGCTGCTTTTAGCATTTAAGTCCTAGAAGAAGTACAGCCAGGAAAGTCCCCAGAAAAAAATGTTACATAAATTCAAACAGCATCAACAAACATTGTCTGAAGAGGACTGTTTGTGGGCACAGAGAGAACCCAGAAATGAGTTAAATCTGAGTAACCATATGTGTGTGTGCATCTTCACTCTTTCTAAAATCCTCTTGAATTTAATTTTTCCTTTGTATCTCATCTTGGTTTCATTGAGCACCTGTGCATAATTTTTTGACATCATTGAGATTTTAACAAGTTTGGAATAAGAGTGACATCAGAAAATGTCATTTTAGAAAGCTGTAAGCTCTGATTGCCCCACAGAAACAGTGTGTGTGTGGGGGGGGAATCCAAGAAACTATCTGAATCAACTCTGTAGAAGATCAGGGGAAAAAAATAGAAGGTTTACAACAACCACCAAACAAACATCCATGAGGAAAAAGCCATTTTTTAAATGCTCCAGGCATTTAAGGAAACCTCTGTCAAAACATTAGCTAAACATGATCTAAATGAACTGAGACTTCACTGAGCACACATGACTAGACACGGTCTTGGCTAAATATGTTATGAAATGGAATATAGCCTATAACAATCAAATTTTTACAAAGCATCACTGGGAGGAATAATAATATGTCCTTCTGTTACCATCTCATAATAGTCAAATATCTGATTTTCAACAACAACAAAAAAATCAAAAAGTACACAAAGAAACACCAAGACATGACTCATTCAAAGAAACAAAATAAATTGCACAGAAACTATCCCCAAATGAGCCAGATATCAGACTTACTAAACAAAGTCTATAAAACAACTGTCTTGCATATTCAAAGAGCTATTGGAAAACATGAACAAAGAGCTAAAAGAATCAAAAATACATGAATAAATAAAATGAAAATATCAACAAAGAGATAGAATTATAAAAAGGAAATAAACAGAAATTCTGAATCTGAAAGGTACAATAACTGAAATGAAAGATATACTAGAGTTGTTAACAGCAGATTTGGTCAGTCAGGAAAAACAACCAGGGGACTTGAACATTCAACAATTGAAATTATCCAGTAGGAGAAGGAGAAAGAAAAAAGAATAAAGAAAAGTAAATAAAACCTAAGGGACTTGTGGAACACCAACCAGCTGATCGACATATGCATTATGAAAGTACTAGAAGAAAAAGACAAGTACAGGCTGAGAATTTTACAAATCTTTACTTTCTGATTCTTCCTTAGTAATTAATTCTGTCTTTAAATTGTTTTTCTCTTCTCGCATTTCACTATAAACAGTTGAGAGAAGCTGTGCAGCTGCTTGTGCTAATATTTTGCTTAGCCATTTCTTCAGCCAGATAGCCTTGTTCATCACTTTTAAGTTTACTTTCCATAAAGCCTTCAGGCATACTCTCCCTAAAGTTCTCTATTTCTTCTGAGCTCTCACCAGAATCTTCCTTAAGCCTCCATTAATGGCAATCTAGGCATTTTCCTGTCCTTCTCCTACAAATTTTGCAGCCAGCCTCTGCCCACTACCCAATTCCAAAGCCACTTCCATGTTTTGAGGTATCAGTTAGGGCAACACCACACTCCTCTGGTTGGTACGTCTATCTTATTTGTTTGTGCTGCTATATCAGAGTGCCTGAGATTGGGAAAATTATAAAGAACAGAAATATAGGTCTCACATTTCTGGAGGCTGGGAAGTCAAAGATCAAGGCACTGTCAGGCATGGTGTCTGGTAAGGGCCCCGTCTCCACTTCCAAGATGGTGCCCTGATTGCTGGATGCTCTGGAGGAAAGAAACACTGCACTTAACACAGCAAAAGAGTGGAAGAGAGCAAACTCACTCCCACAAGCCCTTTTCATAGCAGCATTAATCCGTTCATGAGGGTGGAGCTTTCATGTCCTAAACACATCCCTTCAGGCCCCACCTTTCAACACTGTTGCATTGGGGATTAAGCTGCCAACACATGAATTTTTGGAGGGAACGCTTTCAAACCATAGCAGGGAGATACATTAAAAGTGTTAAAAAGAAAAATAATTTCAATTAAGATTCTATATTGGGTAAAATTGTCCTAGACCTGCCCTACAGGAAATGCTAAAGGGAGTTCTTTAATTTGAAATGAAAGGACACTTGACAGTAACTTGTAGCCATATAAAGCTATAAAGAGTTCTGTTAAAGGTAAACACATAGGCAAAGATAAAAGCCAGTATAATTGTAAGTTTGGTTTTTACCCACACCTTTTATTTTTTTCTAGCATTTAAAAGACAATTGCATAAAAATAATTATAAATCAATGGAATGGGTATACAGCTACAAAGATGTGGTTTTTGACATCAATAACATAAGGTGAGTGGTATACAGCAGGGAAGGAGTACAGTCCGCACATGTGATTGAAGTTAAGTTAGTATCATTCTAAGTAGAGTGTTATAACTTTATGATGTTATATGTAAACACCATAGTTACCACAAAGAAAATATCTATAGAATATACACAAAAGGAAATGAGAAAATCAAAATGTGTCACCACAAGAAAACCAACTAAACAAAAGAAGGCAGTAATGGAAGAAATAAGACAAAAAACTGTAAGACATGCAGAAAACAAATAGTAAAGTGGCAGAAGTAAGGACTTCCTTGTCAATACTACTCTGCCATAAAAAAGAATGAAATACTTCCATTTACAACACATGGATGAGCCTGGAGAAACTTAGATTGAGTGAAATAAGCAAAGCACAGAGGGATAAATAGCACATGTGCTCACTCATATGTGGGAGTTAAGAGAGAAAGAAGGAAGGAAAAAAAGACCACAGTAGTGTGTTGGACTTGCAGAGGGAGAGAACATTCCTTGGGCTACAAGGTGAAGTGGGGCGGGGGGGGGAGGAAGGGGGAGGTTAGAGAATAATTGGGTGGGGGACACAGGATACAAATGCAATTTGTGGTAATGGATATGTTGCCAGTATGAATCTGGCCCTCACATCATGGGCAGGAGGGGTGACAATCAGCTTTGTATCTCATGAATATTGATAACCAATAAAAAAAAGAAATAAAAATAATGACCTGAAATGTTAATGGATTAAACTGTGCAATCAAAAGACATAGATTAGTAAAATGGATTAAAAAACACAACCCATTTATGTATGCTCTCTATGAGAAACACAGGTAAGATAATGAAGACACAAATGGTAGGAAATGAAAAGGTAGAAAAAATATTTCATGCAGTTAGTAACCTGAAGGGAAATGGGGTGGCTAAATACCAGACAATAGACTTCAAGTCAGAAACTGTTTCAGGAGACAAAGAAGACTATATTACATAGTGATAAAAGGGTATAAACACAAAGAAACTATAACAATTATAAAGTAACATGAACCAAACACCTGACACCCAAAATATATAAATCAATCATTGACATAATAGAAGGAATAGACAGTTTTACAAGAATAGTTAGAGACTTCGATACACTATTATAAATATTTGATGAAACAATGAGACAGAAGATCAATGAAGAAATAGAAGACTTGAACAAACTTGAATCAACTGAACTTAACAATCATATACAGAACACTTCGCCCAACAAGGTCAAAGGGCACATTTTTCAAAAGTGCACATGAGGGCTGCCCAGTTAGCTCAGCTGGTTAGAGCATGGTGTTATGACATCAAAGCTGGGGGTTCAGATGTCCATGATGGCCAGCCCTCCCCCACCACACACACACAAAGGAAATGCACATGGTTCATTCCCCAAGACTGACTCTACGTTAGGTTGTAAAACAAGTTTTAAGAAATCATACCAAGTATCCTCTCTTATCACAATGGAATGAACTAGAAATCTATTGCAGAAAAAAAAACAAAAACAGGAAAACACACAAATATGTGCATATCAAATACCACACTCTGGAACAACCAATGAACCAAAATATCACAACAAAACTTACAAAAAGCTTTGAGATGATTCAAGAAAAATTCCAGTACACCAAAACATATAATGCAGTGAAAGTAGCACAAGAGGAAAATTTACAGCTGGAAATACTTACATTTAAAAAAAAAAGAAAAATCTCATATTAATAACCTAACTTTATCTTACAGAAGTAAAGTACAATAAACTAAACTCAGCACTGGTGAAAGGAAGGAAATAATATTAGAGTGGAGATTAATAAAACATAGGATAGAAAAAAGAGAAAGTCAAGAAATCAAAAGTTGGTTTTTTGAAAATATCCAAATTGACAAATCTTTACCTAGATTGAAAAATGAAAAAAAAATGACAGAAGACTCACATTAGTAAAATAAATAGAATTAAATACTATTAACTAATTAATTAATTGCCATTAATTTTATAGAAATAAAAACAGAGAATGCTGTTAATAATTTATGTCAACACACTGGAAAGCCTTCATGCAATGCACAAATTCCTAAAAACACAAAATCTACCAAGACTGAGTCATGTAGAAACACAAAAACTGAAAAAATAACTATGCAATAATAGGACATGTAACTAGTCATCAAAAACCTCCCACTAAAGAAAAGCCCTGTATCAGATGGCTTCATTAGTGGTTCTAGCAAGCAGTTAAAATTAAAACCAATCATTTTCAGATTCCTTCAAAATGATGAGGAAAGGACACTTTTTAAGTTATTCTATGAAGCCAGGCTTACCTGATACTAAACCAGAAAAAGACACTACAAGAAAAAAAGCTACGAACTAATGTCCCTTATGAATATTGATTCAAAAATCCTCAACAAAATACTAGCAAAGAGAAGTCAGCAGCATATTAAAAGGATTAAATACCATGACCAAATGGGATTTATTCATGGAATGCAAGCATGTTTCCAAATATGAAAATTAATCCATGTAATATACCATATTGACAGAACAAAGGAAAAAGCCACATGATCATTTCAATTGTTGCAGCAAAGGCATTTGACAAAATTCAACACGGTTCCTTGATAGGAAAAAAAGCAGCTTTCAAACAAAAGAGAAACAGAAACTTTCTCAACATGGTAAAGGCCAAATATGAAAAGCCCACATCTAACATCATACCCAAAGGTTAAGGAATTGAAGCTATTCTCCTAAGATCAGGAACAAAAGGAGCATGCTTGCTTTTACCACTTCATCTCAACACAGTATTGAAAGTTCCATTCAGAGCAATCAGGCAAGAAAAAGAAATAAAAGGCATCTAAATTGGAAAACAATAAGTAAAATATTTTTCTCTTTGCAGATGAATGATCCCCATGTGTTGTAAACTCTAAAGATTCCACAAAATATCCTGCTGAGTTCATAACTGAATTTAGCAACATTGCAGGATACAAATCCACACACAAAATCAACTGCATTTCTATACTAATAATGAACAATCTGAAAAGGACAATAAGAAAATAATTCCATTTACAATAGATTCAAAAAGAGAAAAACACTTGGGATTAGATTTATTTAAGAAGATGCAAGATTTGTACACTGAATACCACAAAACATTGTTGAAAGAAATTAAAGAAGACACAAATAACTGGAAAGATATTCCACATTCACAGATTGGAAGACATAATATTATTAAGATGACAGTACTAACCAAGCAATCTACAGATTCCATGCAATCCTTATAAAAATCCAAATGGCACTTTTTTGCAGAAATAGAAAAACCCAACCTAATATTCATATGGAATATTAAGGAACCCTCAATAACCAAAACAATCTTGAAAAGGGAGAATAAAGGTAGAAGATGTATGCTGATTTTACAACTTACTACAAAGCTACCATAATCCAAACAGTGTGTTACTGGCATAAGGATAGATATGTAAACCGGTGCAATAGATGAGAGAGCCCAGGAATCAAACATTCACATATATGAGTAATTGATTTTCAACAAAGGTTCCAAGACCATTCAGTCAGGGAAAGAACAAGAATCTTTCAAACAAATGGTGCTGGGAAATTACAAATCCACATGTAAAAAAATGAACTTGGGCCATTACCTTATACTACATGCAAAAATCTATTCAAAATGGATCAAAGACAAAAATGTAAGAGCTAAAACTATAAAACTCTTTGACAAAAAAATAAGGGGTAATCTTCATGACACTGGATTGGTGATGATTGATCTTTTGGATATGACACCAAAAGCACTGGAAACAAAAGATAAAAGTAAAGGTAAAATAGGTAAAGTGGACTGCATCAAAAGTAAAAGTTTTGTGCATCAAAGAACACTATAAATACAGTTTAAAGACCACCCACAGAATGGTAGAAAAGAATTGCAAATTATATATCTGATAACAGGTTACTCTCTAGAATATATGAAGAATTCCCACAACTCAAGAATAACAAGAAAACTAATGACACATTCAAAAAATGAGCAAAGGACATGAATAGAAATTTCCCCAAAGAAGATTTGCAAATGGCCAATAAGGACATGAAAGGATGCCCAACATCATCTATTATAGACAGAATATCTGCATGGTCTCCAAATCCTTGTGTTGAAGCCCTAACCCCAAGTGTGGCTGTATTTGGAGAGGGAACCTCTAAGGAAGTAATTATGGTTAAATGAGGTCATTGGGGTGGGGCCCTAATATAATAGGAGTTGTGTCCTTATAAGAAGGAATACTGGAAATTTCATCCCCCCCCCTTCTGTGCTCACCCTGAGGAAAGGCCCCTAAGCTGTAGGGAGGAGGAGGCCATCTGTCTATAAGGTCAGAAGTGAGCCCTCACCCCAGTCTGAATCAGATGGAAAGTTAATCTTGGACTTCTAGCCTTCAGAACTATGAGAAATTAAATCTGTTGTTAAGCAATGCAGTCTGTGGTATTTTGTTACAGCAGCCTGAGCAGACTAACCCAGATGTTGATTCTGAGAAGTGGGGTGTTGCTGTAACAAATACTGAAAAGTGTAGAAGTAACTTTGCAGCTGGATGATGGGTAGAGACTGGAATAATTTTGAAGTGTGTGCTAGAAAAAATACTAAATTATGTTGAAGGGACTGTTGGTAGAAACATGGACATTAAAGGTCATCCTGGTGTGGGTTCAGAAAGAAAAGAGGAGAGCTATAAAGAAAGTCTCTATTGTCTTAGAGAATATATATAGAACCATGAAGAGAATGTTGATAAAAATTTGGACATTAAAGGCCATTCTGGTGAGGTATCAGATGGAATTGAGGAACATGTTATGGAAAAGAGAAGAAAGGCAATCCTTGCTACAAGGTGTAAAGAACTTGACTGAACTGTGTTCTAGTGTTCTGTGGAAGGTAGAATTTGCAGGCAATGAAATTGGATATTTAGCTGAGATTTCTAAGCAATGAATTGATAGAGTGACTTGGTTTCTCCTTATGCCTTATAGTAAAATGGGAGAGGGGAAAAATAAAATGAAGAAATTGTTAAGCAAAAAGGACCAGAACATGAAAAACTGAAAAATTTTAGCCTATCAATAATTCAAAAACCGAGAAAGCACATTGTGAAGAGAACACTAAGGGTGTGGCTGCATTACCATTTGATAAGGAGATTTGTATGGGTTTGAACCATAAATTTAATCAGCCATCTCAGCACAAGGCAGGAATAGAGATGACATTATACCAGCAGAAGCACCGCCAGTTGGGGCTATAGGGGACAGACAAAGTGACACAGAATGAAGGAAGGCTGCTGGGTTTCCAGGATTTTATAGAAAGTGGCCATAGAGTTATCTGGCTGAAAACATATGTTATGCTTCAAAAATAGAAAAAATTGACAATTCAGAGATGATCAGAGCTGCCACTCCCACCACAGGCCCAGAGTGCACAAAATCTTGGGGTGGCAAGGCTGCCTTCACGTTGGTTGCAAAGGGTGGGGCCACTGCTGGAGTTTCAATAGGCCAGGTTGCTGCTGCCCAGAGCCCTGTGAGTGGGACCCCTGCCCCACAGAAGCTGTGGGGCTGAACTGCCATCTAGAGTAATTAGGGCAAGACTGCCATCGCAGTGAGTGGAAAAAGCAGGACCACGCCCCAGTGGATCAGGAAGGCAGGACAACCAGACAAAGAAGATTGTTCTTGAGCCTTAAGATCTAATAGAATTTCCCTTGCTAGGTTTTGGACTTGTACAGGACCTGTCACCCCTTCCTTCTTTCCTATTTCTCCCTTTTGGAATGGGAATGTCTATCCTATGCCTGTCTCACCACTGTGTTTTGGAAGCACGTAACTTGTCTGATTTAATGGGTTCTGAAGTGGAGAGAGATTTTGCCTCTGGATGAATCATACCGCAAGTCTCACCCATATCTGATTTAGATGATATTAAGATGAGACTTTGGACTTTAGAGTTGATGCTGGAATGAGTGAAGACTCTGGGGGCTGTTGGGATGTAATAAATGTATTTTGAATGACAAAGGACACAAGTTTTGGGGGACAGATGTGGAATGTGAAAAACTGAATGTCTCTTCCCCAAATTAATAGGTTGATACCTTAACCCCAAATGTGGCTGTGTTTGGTGATGGGGCACTAAGGAAGTAATTAAGGCTCAATGAGGACATAAGGGTGGGCCCTAATACAGTACGATTAGTATCCTTAGAAGAAGAGATGCCACAGTGTTCTCTCTCTATCTCTCTCTGACCATGTGAGGTCATATTGAGAAGGTGGCTGTCTGCAGACCAGGAATAGAGCCCTCACCCAAACTGAATTGGCCAGAAGTTGATCTTGGACTTCTACCCTTCAGAATTGTGAGACAATAAATTTGTATTATTTAAACCACCCAGTGTCTAATATTTCATTATAGCAGTCCTAGCCTACTGATGCCATTAGGGAAGTGCAAATCAAAACACAATGAAATACCACTTCACACCCATTAGGAGGGCTATTATTAAAAAATGGAAAATATCAAGGGTTGGAGATGCTGTGGAGAAATAGGAACTTTTGTGTGTTTCTGCTGAGAATACAAACTAGAGCAGAACTGTGGAAAACAATTTGGCAGTTTCACAAAGCTAAACATAGAATTATCATATGATCCAACAATCCTATTTCTAGTTACATAGCCAAATAATTAAAAGGAAGGACTCACATAGTTGGACACCAATGTTCATAAAAGCTCTATTAACAATAGCAGAAACAACCCAAATGTTCATCAAGAGAAGAATGCTTAAAAATGTGATATACCCATACAATAGAATATTATTCGGCCTTAAAAAGGAATAAAATTCTGATACATGACACAATATGGTTGAACTTTGAAGACATTATACTAAGAGAAATAAGCCAGACAGAAAAGGATGAATACTGTTAGGATACTACTTATATGAGGTATGAAGGAGTTAAGGATGTCCCACCCCAAAATATGCCAATTTGGTATCTGGATTATTTCCAGCTGAAAGCAGCTGAGAGTGTAGTTGCAGAAAATGTGTCTGACATGTTCTTTCCTAGTTTTCATTAGCCATAAGCATTCCTTTGAGGAGGATGCCTTTCCCACACCTGGGTGAAAAAATGGCCCTTATTGCCAAAGATTGGGAATTGTTGCACAGATGGACCTATATAAATGAAATTACTGAAGAAACCTTTATCTTCCATTAGCTTTACCACTCCATCACTCTCCACGTATCTTCTAGTGACTTCCCTATAATTTACTTCCCCTAGTCCAGATCCCTTTGTCCTGTCATTTCCTCACAAATGTATCATTCTTTGTCTAAAAAAGTATAAAAGCTTTGTGCTTTGGCCATTTCTTCAGGCTTTCACTGTCTTGCGAGAGTTCCCATGTATATGTAAAAATTCATAAAACTTATATGTTTTTCTCCTGTTAATCTGTCTTATCTCCACTTGGTTCCTAGGCCCAGCTGAAGATCTCACTTAAGAACTAAGATGGATAGATGTGATCATTAGCCTCCCCTACATATATGTAGAACAGGCAAATTCATAGAGAAAGAAAGCATACTAGGGGTTACCAGGGGCAAGGAAGATGAGAAGTTGTTAATAAGCACCAAGTTTCTGTTTGGGATGATGAAAAGTTGTGGAAATGGTACTGGTGATGGTTACACAACATTGTTAATGTACTATATATGCCTTTAAGTTGTACACTTAAAAATAGAATGTTTTTCTAAAAAATTGTGAATTGATCTATCTGTGATTTTTTTCCTTTTGTTATATTTCATGACAAAATAAGTAGCTGTAACTTCCCATGCAATTCCTAACATTCAGTCAGGATTCACCGAACAAGTTTTTAGGTCGGAAATATTTTCACAGCTATCTACCTATTTATGGTTTTAAAATAGAAACACAATAGACTTAGATTACAACTATATTTTGGTGACATTCTGTGCATATTTTGGTGACATTCTGTGCAAGTGTTAAAAACCAATTGGTTTGAGGCAGATAAGAGGCTCTGAGATAGGGCTTATTTTACTGCTGCCACTTCCAAATGTAGCTTTTTATCTGCTTACCACATATAGCAATTGCCCTCTGGATTCCTTTAGGCCAGTTCTGTTCATTTTGCCTATCTCCCACCTACTGGGGGTTCTGAAGCCAAAGGATCAGAGGTGTTACAGCACTAAGCACCAAGTATTCACAGGAATGTTGGGATTCTGTATGAACAGAGGCCAGATGGAAACACTTAACCTTAGGGCAAGCTTGACCACACTTAATATAATGGCAAGCAAGACAAGATTGTCATACACTGGCAAATATGAAAGATTCAGAACCTCAAAAAATCCTTTCCTCCAGAAAACAGTTGCATAGATTGTCAAAACCAACTTTTTCAGGACTCACAAAATTAAGGAAATGATTGTAGCAATTTAGGAAGCATTTATTTAAGAAAAACTCCTGAGTTTTTGTAAGAACCATGAATTGTGTGGCATTTTAACTTGTCCATTTAACCAGCCACTGGAAGAGAAAACACATGGTTGTGATCCTTCAAACTCCTGCACTGACTGAACTGTCCTTATTTGACCTTTCTGGTGGTTCCCTAGAAGATGCCACCCTCAAGGCTGTCTTTATTTGTCCCGACTTGGAGCTCACCCAGTGTGAACAGCCTTCTCTCTTGAGTCATTTGTTGAAAACCATCAGGACAAATTGTTTAACATCACAGATGCCATTAAATTATATGGGAGAACAATGTTCATCGCAGCACTCTTTACAATAGCCAAGAGTTGGAACCAGCCCAAATGCCCATCATCAGATGAGTGGATACGGAAAATGTGGTACATCTACACAATGGAATACTACTCAGCTATAAAAACGAATGAAATACTGCCATTTGCAACAACATGGATGGACCTTGAGAGAATTATATTAAGTGAAACAAGTCAGGCACAGAAAGAGAAATACCACATGTTCTCACTTATTGGAGGGAGCTAAAAATTAATATATAAATTCACACACACACATACACACACACACACACAAACCGGGGGGGGGGGGGGAGAAGATATAACAACCACAATTATTTGAAGTTGATACAACAAACAAACAGAAAGGACATTGTTGGGGGGGAGGGGGGGGAGGGAGAAGGGAGGGAGGTTTTGGTGATGGGGAGCATTAATCAGCTACAATGTATATCGACAAAATAAAATTAAATAAATAAATAAATAAATAAATAAATAAATAAATTTTAAAAAAATAAAAATAAAAAAAAATAAATTATATGGGAGAAGAGTATTAATGGATTTACTGAGTTTCTTGACAATGTGATAGCTGATAAGCTTTATCAAGCACTCTTAGAACTCCATGATGTTTTCTCCTCATCCTCCTCCTCCTCTTCGTTCTTCTTTGTAAATGCTCTGAGGAATATATCAATTGGAATAAAAGGCACAGAACCAAAGATACACTTTATTATGCTCAACCTCTCTATAAATTCAAGGGTGAAGGACAAGGTTTTGCCTCCTGGAACTTGAGTCTGGTAGAGGGAGATATAAACATAAATAGGTAAGTGCAATCAGTTGATAGATGTATGACCAGGAAAGAGTAGATACACAAAACAGATAGTGGTTAAGGGAAATGGAGGTTCTAGGAATTGCTTCAGAGAGTAGGTAACAATTGAGCTGAGTTATGAACAAGGAATAGCATCACCACTCTGATGGATGGAGCCTTTCTCTGATGGATCTGATGGATGGAGCCTTCCTGGAAGATCTATATGAAGTAGGAAACAATTACAGACATGTGCAGTGCCTTGATCATGATGAGTCCAGGTATTAATACTGTCAGTAATAGAGGGCAACACCAAAGGGCTTCAGAGAGTTGAGTAATGACAAGTTGAAAACGTTGTCCAAATTTGTCTAAGATTTTGCAGAGTTGATAAAACACATAAATTCAAGGATTTATGACAGTCAATGAGCCTCTAGAAAGAGAGGCAAGAAGAAATGTATACCCTGACCCATGTCATAGTGAAACTGAAAGCATAAAAAACAAGGAGAAAAATCCTAAATGCAGGTACAAATAAAAGACAGATGTTCTCACAGACACCGTTAGACCTATCGCTGTATTTTCATGAACAGAAGCCAGAAGACAAAGGAAGAATGTCCTCAAAGTAGTGACAGAAAATAACCATCATCTACATTTCTGTACCCATCAAGACAAGTAAAGACATTTTCATTCATATAAGGAAGGAGAGAATTTACTGAGTGCAGAACCCCTGCAGAAAAAGTACCAAAAGTGGTACTTCAGGAAGAAGAAAATGGAAACTAGAAGGAAGAACTGAGATGCATGAAAGAATAATGAGCATAAAAATGGGTCAAAATGTGGGGAAACAGTTAAGGTTAATATAACCACAATAATGATGACTAATTTGGAGATTATTTTTAAAAGGTGAAACTAAAACAGGAGACAGAAATGAAAGGTAACATAGGAAGATGTGATAAGAGTTCAAGCATTCTAAGTTCCTTGTATTCTTCAGGAGGAAATAGAGATATTAACT
The DNA here is from genome assembly GCF_027409185.1 of Cynocephalus volans. NCBI lineage: Eukaryota > Metazoa > Chordata > Mammalia > Dermoptera > Cynocephalidae > Cynocephalus > Cynocephalus volans. Next base: position 151,929,939 of record NC_084462.1, read on the forward strand.
TTAGATTTTGAAAAGTCATGTTTGAGTATTAAACACTTTAGAATCACCTCATCACTAAAAGAAAAGAACTATAACGTTGAACTTACAAATGCATAAAATTGATAAGAAAGGGAATTGATGCACTCAATCAAATGAGTCAGAAAAAGGAAAAGTGATAAGCATAAAATAATGTACTAGAAACAAATCTAACTATATCCAAATAACACCAGCTAAAATGATGGTAATTCTCAGATTGGACCCAAAAAATCCAACCAAGGAACATTTACAAAAGAAAGTCCTAAAACATACTGACATAGGAAAGTTGAAAGCAGAGATAGCAAAAAGTATACCAAATGAGAACCAAGTAAAAAATTGCTCTACCAATAAGTAGTAGACATCATAAATCATTCAGCCAAAAACTTTACTAGGAATAACAAATCATTACATAATGATAACAGGAAAACTTCACAAAGAAGATATAAAACTTGTGATCTTATATGAAGTAACAACAAAACTTTGAAATACACAAGGCAAAATTTGACATAATTAAAAGGTGAAATTGCTTCCAGGCAAAATGGTGGACTAGACGGTCCCCAGCATCACTCTCTCCCAAAAATCAACCAATTTACAACTAGTAAAAAGGAATGACAGCCAAGCTGGGGATGCTAGAGCTCAGGGGAAGAGGAGGAGATACCTATGGAGTTCATGAAGGCAGGAGAAGCTACAATGGGGGAAAGAGAGGATCACTCCTACCATTTTGAATCCCAGCCATTTCAAAGCTGCAGCTGGTGAGTGCACAGAGTAAGAGCTAGCAAAAGCCACAGCTGTGCCCTTCCTATGAAGTTGCTTGGAGGCGGCAGGGGAGAAGAGAGTCTTGGTGGCTCTCAAGCCAGCAAGACCACTGACAGGGTTCCCATGGGCCCATATAGGAACAAGGAGCCACAACAACTGAAAAAAGGAGCCACTCAGAGGCCGGTGAGTCATCACAAGGGACTAGTGCACAGCCCATCCCATGGGAAATGTTTGGAGTATGGGTGGTAGGGGAGACAGGCTACTGGGGGAACATTGGAGCACAGCAAGGACCGTTGATCTGCCCCCCAATCAGCATAGGACCACTCAGTGGAGACTTGTCAGGAATACAGAACTGTAGGGGGTGCAGTTTGCTTAAAAGACTCATGTCCAGACCAGAGTTTCTACACAACCCAGGTGCCCCAGATCTCACAAGACCCAGAAGTACCTACAAAGTCAACAATTAAAACCTGAGCTGTACAAAAAGCCTTTCCTGGGGAATTAGCAGCAAAGGAGCAATTTAGCTCAACCACAGGGCTCAAGTGCTGGTCCCCACAGGAAGTTCCCCCGTTTTAGAAGTAAGCAAAGGACAACAAATTAGTTCCAGTGCAGAATTTAAGTAGTGGAAACAGTGAATAATCCAACACAGAACTAAAAGAAAAAAACAAAACACACACAGACCAGAGACAAAGTTTGATATTAAGTAGGAAAGGTTTCACCTCACCAAAGAACATCTATACCTAGAAGGACTAGAAGCTCCCTGGGCCCCCAAGACAGGGAGAAGGGAGGGCCAGGGGCCTCATTCATGCCTTCTGACACCCACAACCAGCCCAGCAACAACCACCAAGCTGTCACAGGAAGCTCCCTGGGCCCCCAAACTGGGAAGATGGGGGGGCCAAAGGCCTTGGCCACATCCCCCCCACACCTGCACCTAGCCCAGCAACAACCACTGAGCTGCCACAGGTAGTGCACCAGGCTCCCAAGCTGGGGTAGTGGGAATCCAAGGGCCTTGGCCACACCCCCCAACACCCATAACCAGCCCAGCAATGACCACCAAGCCACCACAGGAAACATCCCAGGATCCCAAACTGGGGCAGTGAGGGGCCAGAGGCTTTAGCCACACCCCCCTGACATCTGCATTCAGCCCAGCAACAACCAAGCCACCACTGGAAGCCCCTGGTCTCCCCTGCAGGAATGAGGGGGGTGCCACAGGCCTCAACCACACCCTCCCTTTCCTCCTCCCACCCTATTTTCCCTTCCCCTCCCCCCTCCCACCCAACTGCTCCACAATAACATCTAAGAATGTAAAAACACATGGAGCCAGGGACTGACCCCTCCTCCCACAACCAGGCAAGGAGCATGCCAAAAACACCACTTCCATGTGGGTGGCCCACCACAGCTACCACAATAACCACGGCCACAAAAGCGGTTAGATGCCACAACCACTGTGCAGATGGCCCACCAGCCATTCAAGTGCATTGACACAAGGAGAGTCACCAGCAGAGAGCAAAGAAGATATGTCTCTCCACAGAGTCCATCCCACAGTGACAGAAGAAGCACCTATTCTTAATAGCAGGGGACCTGAACACACCTCTCTCAGCACTGGACAGATCATCTGGGCAACAAATCAACAGAGTTATCATTACTCTTTCAGAAGGAGAGAAGAAATCTAGGGTTATCAGAGGTGGGGGGGTGGGGAGAGATTGGACAAGGGGCATAAAGAATAAGTACAATTTGTAACAATATATATGCTAATAATATTGATTTTATTGATATACACCAACATTGAACCCCCAAAATATGTATAAGCAATTATGATTCAATAAAAAAATAAAAAATAAATAAATAAAAAGTAATTTTCTTCACCAAAAAAAATTTTTTTAAAAAGGTGAAATTGAAAAATAATTGTATTTTTAAATCACAACTCTTGATAATTAATAGATTAAACAGACAAAAATGAATAAAAACTACAGAAATTTTGAATAACACAATTTAACATCATCAACTAGTGATTTAGTAGAGAATTTTCCACCCAATATTTAGAAAGTATATATTTTGCTGGGTACACCCTGAACATTCTTTAAAAATTTTTACTAGGTCACAAAGCAAGACCTAGAAAATAACATAAAATAGATATCTTGCTGACAGTGCTCTCTGTCTACAGTGTAATAAAGCCATAAATCAGTTGTGAAGCTCCCTCAAAAAACTCAAGAAACACTGTTTTTAAAACTTTGTTACTGAGGTATAACACACATATGATGCAGTGCACTCGGTGTACTAATCCTAAATGGACAGATACACTATAATTTATATATGAACATACCAATATAAGCAGCACCCATATCAAGCTACAGGAACTTTCCAGCACCTAAATGTTCTCTCCTACCCCTTCTCCGTGAGTCCCATGCCCTCTCAGTTTCTCCTTTTCTTCAACTTAATACATAAAAGTATATGTACTGTTTTGTACATGTACAAATAAGAATAATAGTACACAATATGTACTATTTTGTGTCTGAATTTTTTTATTCAAAATAAAATCTGTGGAGTTTCTGTTGTATCAGTAGTTTATTCCTTTTATTGTGGTGTAGTATTGCATTGTATGGATATATCACAATTTATTCATCCAGTCTCCAGTTTGTGGTTATTTCCAGGAGATATTACTACGAATACAGCAGCTATAAACATTCTTGTATGTATCTTGTACCTGTGTCCATTTCTCTTGGGTATATGCCTAAGAGTGGAATTATTAGAGTAGGCATTTATTTTAGCCTAAGAAGATAGTGCCAAACAGTTTTCTAAAGTGGTAGTTCTGATTTACACTCCTCCTGTCTGCAAAAAATAAGCATTCCAGTTGCTTGGTATTCTCAGTCATATTTTAAATCTCTAGTCTCAATCCATATTGTACCTTTTAGCTCTCCTTATGGTGTCTCCTGGTTAACATTCATTCTTAATTTTAAGAAAGTCTAATTTATTGGTTTCTCATAATTACTACATTTTTAACAAACTTTTTATTTTGGAGTCATTTCATATTTACATAAAACTTGCAAAGATATTAAAGAGTCCTGAATATCCTTCACCTTGTTTTCCCTAATGTTAACGTTACATAACCATAGGACAGTTGTAAATTAAGAAATCAATGTGACCTTTAGGTAAGGGATTGGTCCTTTAAAGTTGAGAAGCCTGGTAGACATTATCTTATCCAAGTTGTCAAGTCATGTTGATGTCAGGTACCCCTGATACATGATGAGAACCACATTTGCCTCTACGGTATCCTTTATCAAAAATACATTCCATAGTCTAAACATGAGTAAACTTCAGACGAACCCAAACTGAGGGACATTCTATAAATACCAGAACAGTACTCTTGAAAACTGTACAATTCATGAAAAAGCAGAGAAAAACTGAGACTGTCACAGGCCAGAGGAAACTAAAAGGATATGTAATTTGGCATTCTGCATTCAATTCTAGAACAGACAAAGGACTGTAGTGGAAAAATTGGGGAAATATGAATGAAGTCTGGAGTTGATAGTTAATAGTAATGTAACACATTGATTTCTTAATTTATGACTGTCCTGTGGTTATATAACATGTGCATATTAGGGGGGGAAAGGTGAAGGGTATTCAGGGACTCTCTGTAGTATCACTGCAAGTTTTCTGTGAATATAAAATTATTCCAAAATGATTTTCAACAAAGGTGCCAAAAATATACCCTGGAGGAAGGACAGCCTCTTCAATAAATGATGCTGGGAAAACTGGATATCCACATGGAGAAAACTGAAACTAGACCCCTATCTCTCACCATACACAAAAAACAACTCAAAATGGATTAAAGACCTAAATTTAAGATCTGAAAGTATGAAAGTGTTAGAAGAAATCATAGGGAAAACGCTACACGAAATGCGACTGGGCAGTGCTTTTTTGAACAGGTCTACAAAAGCACAGGCAACTAAAGTGAAAATAGACAAATAGGACTACATCAAACTTAAAAGCTTCTGCACAGCAAAGGACACAATTGACAAAGTGAAGAGACAAGTTATAGAATGGGAGAAAGTGTTTGGAAACTGCACATCAGACAAGAGGCTAATATCCACATTATAAAGAATTCAAACAACTCGACAGCAAAAACCAAGTAACTCAACTGAAAACTGGGCTAAGGACCTGAACAGACATTTCTCAAAAGAAGACATACAAATGAGCAACAGGCACATGAAAAAATGCTCAAAATCCCTGTTCATCAGTGAAATGCAAATTAAACTCAAGATGAGATATCGTCCTACTCCAGTTACAATAGCTATTATAAAAAGACAGAAAATAACAAACGCTGGGAGGATGCAGAGAAAAGGGTGCTCTCCTGCATTGCTGGTAGGAATGTGAATTGGTACAGCCATTGTGGAAAACAACATGGAAGTTTCTCAGAGAACTAAAAATTGAACTAATAACCCAGTGATCCCACTACTGGAGATATACTCAAAGGAAATGAAATCAATATGTGGAAGAGTCACCTGCACTCCCATGTTGATTGCAACACTATTTACAATAGGCAAGAGATGGAATCCACCTCAATGCACCAATGGAAGAATGGAAGTCTTTTTTTCATTTTTTTATTGAATCATAATTGATTATACATATTTTTGGGGATTCAATGTTGACATCTGTTGATCAAATCAATATAACTAGTATGTATGTTGATACAAATTATACTTATTCTTTATGCCCCTTGTCCAATTTAAAAACTGTGGTATATATACAATGGAATACTACTCAGGTATAAAAAAAAGTGAAATACTTGTGATTTGCATCAACACGGGTGGAACTGGAGACCATTTTGTTAAGTAAGCTAGACAAACACCACATGATCTCACTCATATGTAAAACCTTTCTTTTTTTTTTTTTTTTTTTAAAGTGATTTTCATAGAAGTACAGAATAGAACAGTTGTTGCCAGAGGCTGGGAGAGGAGGAGGATGGAGGAAAGGGAAGTGGTGGGTGAACTGGTGCAAAGCTGTACTATCTACTTCAAGTCAATCAATGTATTGTATATGCATGTGATGAAATACTACAATGTACCCCACAAATATGTACAAATAAATGTTAAAATAAAGAAATTAACTACAATAAAATGCATAGGATTTTCTCTAGTGTATATATGGAGGGAGGAGGTTTCCAGTGAAACAGATGAAGAAGATTGGACATAGATGGATAACTGCTGAGCCAGGATGGTGGACACATAAAAATTTATTATATACTGTTCTTTAAAGAGGTAAAACTGCAAGAAATTTTCCATTTTAAAAAGACATTGGCATCTGACCCAAATTTCTCTTTTACCCAAAAACCTATGGCTATCCTGCACCTCCAGCAAACAAGTGGACAGCCTGTGCACAACACACCTTTTGTGCCTTTATTCAAACACTTTGCTTCATCTCCCCTTCCTACCTGCAGATACCTGATGAGACCCCATCCATTCTGTTCTAAACTAACAGTCAAAACAGATCCACTTGTGAGGCTTATTAGTATTGGGAGACCTCCCCCACTCAAGACGAATTTTTATTTCATAATGCATGCTTACCTGCAGAAAAGCCCTGGACATTGACAGAAAGGAAGGCATGCTGAATGGTGTAGCAGGGAGTGGGGCAGCGGTCTCGGGGCAGGACACACAGCCCAGTCGCCTCCAATCATAGCATGAAGGCAGCAGCCTTCTCCTGCACAGCCCACCTGCATCGTGTTCTCAATCACAAGAAGCTCATGTTGGTCATGTCAATACGGATTCAATTCTATGTTTCATATGGCTGGCAAGTTACCTGGATCTATCAATATCATTATCAGTTTTCCAAAGAAAGCTGCATAGAGGAGCTTAAGCCTAGAGTCAGTTTATAAAAATGTTCTGAAGACCACAATTGGAGTTGACTTTAAAACCTCGATACTGTTAAACACATAAATTTTGACTCAGGTAAATGCTAAATTTGGTCATTCACTGACTTTGACTTAAAAGTACTATGAATAAGTTTCTTAATATTTGAAACTGAAAGTTAAAACAAATTTGGAGACACTGTTAACACATTCTGGTGGCTTTAAATATTCTCAATAAGAACACAAATAGGATTGGCAGTATAGAGTATGAGCAATATCCTTATCATTATGATGTCAAGAAAACCTGTATCCATCTGGGTAGGATTCCAGAAGTAATGGATGGCTACTGGATGCCCACTGAGGAAACCAAGATTGCTAGATGAAACCTCTTAGGGAAAGTACCTCTTATAGAGGCGAAATCCTAATGACCAGATTTCCTCTCCATGTCTCTCTTCATAATATCCTGGTATTTGTCATAGGGTTTGAGATACTAATAGGGGATTGGATGAGTTGGGAGAGGATTATGAAAGAATAAGCCTCATAGAGATGTAATGTAATAACCTACATTAATCATTTTCAGAAATTCAACAAGGTCATCATAGTAAAGTTTAGTGCCAAGAATCCTGTGACAGGCCAGTCTTTGTCACCAATGTATCACTTCAAAGACAAGTCCAGAAGCAACATCTCATTCCCAATAATTTTGTGAACTGGTCTAACCCAAATTCCTTCCCTGTAATATTACTTGCACTTCAAGCAGTGTGAGAATCTTCCTCTGCATCAGCCATTAACTCTTCTATTTGTAGACACTTTAAAAACTCAAATCCCCTGTCTTACCATCTCTCTACTCACTCACAATCACAGCATATTTCAGTGTTTCTCAAATTCAGGTCACAAACCCTACTGGGTCATGAATTCAATTTAGTGAGCCACACAGGTAAGTAAAGCAATCAGAGGGCTTCACACAGATCCTCAGCAAGGCCTTCACACTCTCTAACTGAACATGTTATTTCATTTTGTGTGTGTGTGCACATGCGTGTACTTCATTGCACACTCCACCCCCACTGAGTTTCAATGTGACCTGGATTTCTTATTGTGGGTCACAGTCATAACACATTTGAAGAGTAGTGAGCAAACTGATAGTGAAAAGAGGATTTTAGGGCAAAGCTCTGTCCATCTTTCTCTGCTAAAAGTAAAAATCCTGTTTGAAGCCACAGGGAACCTCACCTCTCCCTGGACTCCCTGATTCAATTTCAGTGGAAGAGGAAGTCTCCTCCAGTTCCAGGTCACAGCTCCTGCATCTGTGCTCTGAATCCTGTTTCCCTACCTACTTGAAGATTACCTCCACTCTCAGCTCTGTCTTTTCTACTTGCTCTTTACCTCCAGCATGTGAACATGCTCAAGTATCTCTAAACCTTAAAAATATATATCCTCCTTTATTCTCATTTCATCCCATAGCTACCACTTTGTCTCAGGAGTTTTCTCTCCTTAATGGACAAGAATGACTTACCAGAAAAAGCAACAGCTATGCCCACAGTCCTTTTAATAGTCATATGACAAAAGGAAATTTCACAGTAGATTAAGTTCTTTCTCACTGCTTAGCAACAAGGTTCTCTCAGTTCCATGAATCACAGCAACTGGCTCCTAAATCCACTGATGCTGCCTTGACCATGTCTTTCTAACTTTCTTTTCTACTCCTCTTCCACATGCAAGTGTCAGGCTGGCCTCCTCACCCCCATCCAATGTGCTCCCCACACCACGTGTGCTCACTTCTGCTTCAGGAACTTTGTTCATGCTCTTCCCTTTGTACCTTTCCTAGACCATCTAAACCTTTCCTTACTGTTGAACCATATCATAGTATCCTCCAATGTCCAGATTAAATTCAGCCTCTGCTTTGCATCACTGATATTCTGTAAATTCCTTTACAGGCATCCTATCCTGTGTTTGAAATATTACGTATGCTATTTATGCATACTGTTTGCTCTTTTATGTGTGTTTGTATCATATTGCCAGTTAAACTATAATGTTGCAGGGACACATGGTAGAAATATCATCAATGATGAAAACAATCTTTACAATATATCAGTTAGCAACAAAGATATGGAACAGCTATAATATAATCTCTGTTATGTTAAACCTGCATAAAACAAAAGTGAATATGAAATTCAGTAAAGTATGGAAAGTTACCCTGAAGGTTGATTCTTTCTGGGGATTTTTGGAACAACGATTACGGGAAAATTTTATCTCCTTGCCATTTCCTATATTAATTTTTTTATATAAGGTAGTGAGGAAATGGGTCAGAAAGCCAAAATATCATGATCAATTAGAAGCATTTTCTAATAACATTTTTTTCTTTTTCATTTCATGATTCTAATTGAATACTTTCAAAATTAGTTTCCCCTCAAATGTGCTAGGGGTTGATCTGTTCCATATTTCCAGTCAGAACTGGAAAATCCTCTCTTAGTATGGGTTAGACGAAAAGGTTTCTCTACTGCAGAACTTTGTTGACACAAACTGAGTTATAACAGATTTGACTAACAATGATAAAAGAAATCGCCCAAGAAATGAGAGCTTTGGGGAAGCATACAAACAAAAACCTGGAAAGTTTGGGGCAAGGACACAGCAGATATTGCTATCATGAAGAGAAAAGTAACCATAAAGAAGGCTGGAGGAGGATAGAATATGTGCTTGAATAGAATAGAAGTGGCAGTCATCTGGGAAACCTGTGGTAGAGATATGACGGAAGCTTTCAAAAGCAGGTTTGACTATGTCTTGTTTGAGTTAAGAATAATTTAACCTGTATTAAACAAAACAAACTGTTAAAAGAAACAAAATAGTACACTACATAATGATACAGGGTTAAATTTACCAGGAAGATATAATAATTATAAATATATATACATACTCAACATCAGAGCACCTAAATACATGAAGCAAATATTGACAAAACTGAAGGGAGATAATAGATAGCAACACAATACAGATGCTCCTTGTCTTACAAAGGGGTTACATCCCAATAAACCCACTGTAAGTTGAAAATATCCTAAGTCGAAAGGGAAATTTTCGACTTAGGATATTTTCAATTTAACAATGGGTTTTTACAGACATACCTGTATTAGTCTATTTCTGTTGCTTATAACAAAATACCTGGAACTGGGTAATTTGTAAGAAAACAAAATTTATTGTTTACAGTTTCTGAAGCTGGGAAGTCCAAAATCCAAGGAACACATCTGGTGAAGGTCTTCTTTTGTTGTTGCTTTACAGCAATGAAGGGGTCTCACATGGTAGAAAATGGCAGAACAAAGAGTGAGAAGGCTGGCCGGTTAGCTTGGTTGGTTTGAGCGCCACCCTGTAACACCAAGGTCAAGGGTTTGGCTCCCTGTACTGGCCAGCCACCAACAAACAAAAAACAGAGAGAGAGAGAGAGAGAGAGAGAGAAACTCCTCATGATCTCTCCTTTTAGAGACCTCAGAAACATGCCCATGATCACCATTAATCACCTTTCAAGGCCCCACTTTTAAATTATCATAACAGGATTTCCCACCCTCAACAGTTACAGTGAGGATTAAGTTTTGGGGGACAGTCAACCCAAGGCATAACCCAATCATAGGTGGAGGAGTATACTGTTTCTGTATCACTTTCACAATATCATAGAGTCAAAAAATCATAAGTCAAACCATCATAATAAATCAGAACTGTCTTTAATAGTAAGATTTTCAATTCTCTATTTTCATAATGGATAGAACATTCAGACAGGAAATCAATAAAGAAACAGCTCACTTAAACAACAGTATAGACCAGATGGAGCTAACATACATACACAGAACATTTCACCCAACAGTATCAGAATACACATTCTTCACAAAAAAATTCTCCAGAATAGTTCATATATTAGGTCACAAAACAAATCTCAACAAATTTAAAATTGAAATCATCCCAACCATCTTTCTGACCACAATGGAATGAAACCAGCTGTCAATAATGTAACAAAATCTGGAAAATTCACAAATACATGGAAATTAAACAACACACTCTTGAACAACCATTGGGTCAAAGACAAAATCAAAGGGAAAATTAGAAAATATCTTGACACATATGAAAATGAAAGCATACCAAAATTTATGGGAGGCAGCAAAATCAGTACTAAGAGGAAAGTTTATTGAGATAAATCATTATATTTAAAAAAGGAAATTAGCTCACTTGGTTAGAGCATGGTGCTGATAACACCAAGGTTAAGGGTTCGGATGCCCTTACTGGCCAGCTGCCAAAAATAAGTAAATAAATGGAAAGAGTCAAATAAACAACCTAACTTTACACCTCAACACACTTGAAAATGAAGAACAAACCAAGCCCAAAGTCAACAGAGGAAGAACATAATAAAGATAAGAACAATAATAAACAAAATGGAGAAAAGACAAATCAATGAAACTAACAGCTGGTTTTTTGAAAACATCAACAAAATTGACAAACTTCTAACTAAACTGGCTAAAAAAGAGAGAAACTCAAAATCAAAACTGAAAAAGGAGACATTGTATCCAATGACACAGAAATAAAAAGGATTATAAGCCTAAAAACTGTATAACCTAGAAGAAATGGGTAAATTCCTGGAAACATAAAAGCTACCAAGATTCAATCATGAAGAAATAGAAATGTGAACAGACCTTATATTAGTCTGTTTTTGTGTTGCTACAACAGAATACCTGAAACTGGGTAATTTATAAAAAGAGATTTATTTGGCTCACAATTCTGGTACAGCTGCATCTGGTATGGGCCTCGGGATGCTCCTACTCATGGTGGAAAGCAGCAGGCAGCCAGAGGGTGTAAGATCATATAGCAAGAGGAAGCAAGGGGGGGTGGGGGTGGTGCCAGGGTCCTTTAAACAACCAGCTCTTGCAGGAAGAACAAGCAAGAACTCACTCACTTCCCCACCCCATAGAGAGGGCATTAATCTATTCATAAGGGGTCCACCCCCCATGACCCCAACAGCTCCCAACACTGCCACATTAGGGATCAGATTTCAGCATGATCTTTGGGGACACAACATACCCCACTGTATTAGACCTATAACTAGTAAGATTAAGTCAGTAATTGAAAAGCTCCCAACAAAGAAAAGCACAGGACCAAATAGCTTCACTGGAGAATTTCTACCAAACATTTAAAGAGGAATTAATGCCAATCCTTCTCAAACACTTCCAAAATACTGAAGAGTAGGGAAATCTTACAAATTTATTCCATGAGGCCAGCATTACTCTAATACCAAAGCCAAACAAAGGCACTACAAGAAAAGAAAGCTACAAGCCAATATCTATGATAAATATACATGCAAATTCCTTAACAAAATATGAGCAAGCTGAACTCAATGGCACATAAAAGGATCATATACCATTACAAAATGGGATTTATCCCAAGAATTTAAGGATATTTCAATATATAAAAATCAATCATCATGATAAACCACATTAACTGATGGAAGGATAAAAATTACATAATCTCAATAGATGCAGAAAAACCATTTTACAAAATCCAGTACCCTTTCATGATGAAAATATTCAACACTCTAAGAATAGAAAACAATTGTATCATCATTATAAAAGTCACATATGAAAATCCCACAGGTAACATTGTATTGAAAGATGGAAAAGTGAAAGCTTCTCCCTCTAAGATGTGGAACAAGGCAAGAATGTCCACTCTATCCACTTCTATTCAACATAGTACTGAAAGTTCTAGCCAGAGGAGTTTGGAAAGAAAAAGAATTTAAAAGATCCAAATTAGAAAGAAAAGAGTAAAATTATCTATGTTTACAGATAACTTGATCATAAATACAGAAAACTCAAGATTTCAGACACACACACACACAAAAAAAAATCCTGTTAGAATTAATATATTAAGGGCCGAGCCCGTGGCGCACTTGGTAGAGTGCTGCGCTGGGAGCGCGGCGACGCTCCCGCCGCGGGTTCGGATCCTATATAGGACTGACCGGTGCACTAGTGCCGGTCACGAAAAAAAAAAACGACAAAAAAAAAAAAAAAAAAGAGCATAAAAAAAAAAAAAAAAAAAAAAGAATTAATATATTAATTCAGCAATGTTGCAGAATACAAAATCAACATACAAAGGTGAGTTTCACTTAATACACAAACGTTGAACCATCTGAAAAGTAAACTTAAAAAAACCAATTCTATTTACAATAGCATCAAAAAGAATAAAATACTCATAAATCTTAACTAAGGAGATGAAAGACACGTATACTGGAAATTACAAAGCATTGCTGAAAAAAATTAAAGAAGACCCAAGTAAGTGTAAATACATCCCATGTTTAAAGATTAAAAGGCTTAATATTGTTAAAATGTCCATACTATCCAAAGCAATCTACAGATTCAATATAATACCCATTAAAATCCCAATGGCACTATTAGCAGAAATAGAAAAACAATTTGAAATTCATATGAAACCACAAAGGGCCCCAAAGAGCCAAAACAATCCTGAGAAAGAATACCAAAGCTGGAAGCCTCACACTTCCTCAAAACATATTACAAAGCTACACTAATCAAACTAGTACGTTACTGGCATAGAAACATACATATAAACAAAACAATAAAACAAATATAGAGCCAGAAATAAACCCACAAATGATCTTTGACAAGGGTGTTAAAACTACACAATGGGGAAAGGATAGTCTCTATCAAACAATATTGGGAAAACTGGATATCCACATGCAAACAATGAAATTGGACCCTTACCTTATACTATGCATAATATTTAACACAAAATAGAAAAAAGACTTGAACATAAGACCCAAAACTATAAAACTTTCAGAAGAAAACATAAGGGAAAATCTCCATAATATTCGTCTTCACAATGACTTCTTGGATATGATACAAAAACACAGGCAACAAAAGCCATAAAAATACATAAGTGGGATTACTTCAGACTAAAAATCTTCTATACCGCAAAGGAAACAACCAATCAATTAAAAACAGATGGAGCTGAATATCTGCAATTCTGATTGTAGGCATCTGGACTTGTACTGGGTCATACACCATTGGCTTTCCTGGTTCTCTGGCCTTCAGACAATTGCATCACTGGCTTCGTTCTGTTTCTCCAGCTTGCAGACAGCAGATCCAGGGACTTCTCAGTCTCCTTTATAATGGCCTCTCTGCTTCCACCATCTTGCAATATGAGATCCCTGGGTCACTATCACCACCACCAGATGAACTTTGGACTTCCCAGCCTCAGAAACTAATAAGAATTTATGGGCCGGCTCAGCCATTTTTGCAATGTGATTCCCTGCCATCACTGAAGTCACCACCAAAGAAAGCCTTCACCAGATGTGTTCCCTGGACTTTGGACTTCCTATTCTCTGAAAGTGTCCTGAGCCCAAGAGGGGATCACTTTGTTCCATGGGTATATAAGATCCTGCTCAAAGGCTTCGCAAACTTGATTTCTACTGTCAAGGAAGACATTACTCAGTGTACAATCCAGCACGGGAGGTGGAAGCTCAGCAGAGACCACATACCCTGTGGTACCGCCCCAAGACCCAGCAGCCCGGCCGAGTCTAAGCTGACCGGAGAGGTGGCCTCCTGGAGAGGCCCACAACCTGAGGCAACCACACATGCAAGGCACTAGTGGTCAACTGAGCAGTCACTGAGGTAGCCATACCAAATTGGCAACCCCTGCAACATCTTAGTCAGACAATAGTGTCAAACCTTGGACTGTGAAACCCCCTGCCACAATGAATAAACATCAAAGAAAAGATACCAGAAATACGAAAAATCAAGAAAGTACACAGGATAATAACTCTCAAGCTCTAGATCCTATAGAACAAGAAGCCCTTGAAATGACTGACAAGGAATTTCGAGTGATAATTCTAAGGAAACTGAATGAGATAAGAGAAAACTCAGCTAGACATCATGATGAAAGAAGAAAAGTATACAGGATCTGAAAGAAGAAATGTACAAGGAAATCAATGCCCTGAAAAAAAATGTAGCAGAACTTGCCGAACTGAAGAAGTTATTCAGCGAAATAAAAACACAATGGAGAGTTTAACCAGCAGGCTTGCAGAAGTTGAAGAGAGAACCTCTTAACTAGAAGATGGGATGTTTGAAATAACACAAGCAGACAAAAAAAAAAAAAAAAAAGAAAAAAAAAAGAACCAAAGGCATTGAAGAAAATCTGAGAGAGATATCAGACAACCTTCAGCGCTCAAATGTCCGAGTCATGGGTATTCCAGAAGGGGAGGAAAAAGGAGATTGTATTGAAAACATATTCAACAAAATAGTGGCAGAAAACTTCCCAGGTATAGGAAAAATCACAGACCTTCAGATCCAGGAAGCTCAAAGATCTCCAAAAGTATTCAACCCAAAAAGGTCTTCTCCAAGACATGTTATAGTCAGACTGGCAAAACTCAAAGACAAAGAGAGAATCTTAAAAGCTGCAAGAGAGAAACGTCAAATCACCTATAAAGGAGCTCCAATCAGACTAACATTAGACTTTTCATCACAAACCCTAAAAGCTAGAAAGGAATGGGATGATATATTCAAAATACTAAAAGACCGAGATTGCCAGCCAAGAATACTCTACCCTGCAAGGCTATCCTTCCGAAATGAAGGACAAATAGTATATTTCTCAGACAAACAAAAACTGTGGAAGTTCACCATCACACGACCACCCGTACAAGAAATCCTCAAGGGAGTACTGGGTTTGGTTCCTGAAAAATAACTACCACTGCCATAAAAACCCAAGAAAAATCAAAACCCAATAGTATAATAAAAATGGCATTCATGAAGAGAAAACAAACAAACAAAAAGGCTATCTACAACCCAAGGAACCAACAAATATAGAAAACAAACAGTAAATCAGAAAGCAAGGGACAAAAGACACCTAAGACAACCAAACAATAATCAACAAAATGCTAGGAATAAATCAACACCTTACAATAACAACTCTTAATGTAAAAGCCTTAAATTCCCCAATCAAAAGACACAGACTGGCTGACTGGATCAAAAAGGAGGACCCAACTATATGCTGCCTACAAGAGACCCACCTCACCCATAAAGACTCACATAGACTAAGACTGAAAGGATGGAAAAAGATTTACCATGCAAACAGAAAAGAAAAACAAGCTGGAGTAGCTATTCTTATATCTGACAAAATAGACTTTAAACTAAAATCCATAAAAAGAGACAATGAGGAACACTACTTAATGATAAAAGGACTGATCCATCAAGAAGACATAACAATCATAAATATGTACGCACCCAATGTTGGAGCAGCCAGATTTATAAAACAAACTCTATTAGATCTAAAGAAGGAAATAGACACTAATACCATAATAGCAGGGGACCTGAACACCCCACTGTCAATATTAGACAGACCATCTAGGCAAAGAATCAGTAGAGAAACACAAGATCTAAACAATACTCTAGACCAATTAGAATTGGCAGATATCTACAGAACATTCCATCCAACAACCTCAGAACATTCATTCTTCTCATCAGCACATGGATCATTCTCCAGGATAGATCACATATTAGGTCACAAATCAAGTCTCAAAAAATTCAAAAAAATTGGAATTATCCCATGTATATTCTCAGACCACAATGGATTAAAATTAGAAATCAATAACAAACGAAATTCTGGAAACTATACAAACACATGGAAATTAAACAGCATTCTACTTAATGACATATGGGTCCAAGAACAAATCAAGCAGGAAATCAAAAAATGTATTGAAAATAATGAAAATAATGATACATCATACCAAAACCTGTGGCATATGGCAAAAGCAGTATTAAGGGGGAAATTTATTGCATTAAATGCTCACCTCAGAAGAATGGAAACATGGCAAGTGAACAACGTAACACTTCACCTTAAAGAACTAGAAAAACAAGAACAATCCAAACCTAAAGTTGGCAGATGGAAAGAAATCATTAAGATCAGAGCAGAACTTAATGAAATTGAAACCCAAAAAACAATACAAAAGATCAATGAATCAAAAAGTTGGTTTTTTGAAAAGATAAATAAAATTGACAAACCATTAGCATGGTTAACAAAAAAAAAGAGAGAAGATTCAAATAACAAAAACTAGAAATGAAAAATGTGATATTACAACTGATTCATCTGATATACAAGGAATCATTCGAGACTACTATAAACAGCTATATGCCAACAAATTTGAAAATCTGGAGGAAATGGATAAATTTCTGGACACACACAAGCTCCCAAAACTGAGCCATGAAGACGTAGAAAATTTGAACAGACCAATAACAATAAAGGAGATTGAAGCTGTTATCAGAAGGCTCCCAACAAAGAAAAGCCCCAGACCAGATGGATTCACAGCAGAATTTTACCAAACATTCAAAGAGGAATTGACACTGATTCTTTACAAACTATTCCAAAAGATTGAAACGGACGCAAATCTCCCAAACTCATTCTATGAAGCCAACATCATCCTGATACCAAAACCAGGTAAAGATAAAACCAAAAAGGAAAACTACAGACCGATATCCTTGATGAATATAGATGCAAAAATCCTCACTAAAATACTAGCAAACAGAATACAGCAACATATACGTAAAATTATTCACCATGATCAAGTGGGATTCATCCCAGGGATGCAAGGTTGGTTCAACATATGCAAATCAATAAATGTGATCACCATATTAATAAAATCAAACACAAGAACCATATGATCATCTCTATAGATGCGGAAAAAGCATTTGATAAAATTCAACATTCATTCATGACAAAGACCCTCTAGAAGTTAGGTATAGATGGAAAGGATCTCAACATAATTAAAGCCATATATGATAAACCCACTGCCAATATCATCCTGAATGGGGAAAAGCTGAAAGCGTTTCCTTTAAGAACAGGAACTAGACAAGGATGCCCACTCTCACCACTCCTATTCAACATAGTGTTGGAAGTACTAGCCAGAGCAATCAGAGAAGAGAAGGAAATAAAGAGCATCCAGACTGGAAAAGATGAAGTCAAACTGTCCCTGTTTGCAGATGACATGATCCTATATATTGAACAGCCTAAAACCTCTACAAAAAATCTCTTGGAGTTGATAAATGATTTCAGCACAGTAGCAGGATACAAAATCAACACACAAAAATCAGTAGCATTTCTTTTCTCCAATAGTGAACACACAGAAAGGGAAATCAAGAAAGCTTGCCCATTTACAATAACCACCAAAAAAATAAAATACTTAGGAATTGAGTTAACCAAGGATGTGAAAAATCTCTATAATGAGAACTACAAACCACTGCTGAGAGAAATTAAAGAGGATACAAGAAGATGGAAAGATGTACAAATTCAATGCAATCCCCATCAAAATTCCAATGATGTTTTTCTCAGAAATGGAAAGAACTATCCAGACATTTATATGGAATAACAAAAGACCACGCATAGCCAAAGCAACGCTGAGCAAAAAAAATAAAGCTGGAGGCATAACACTACCTGACTTTAAACTACACTACAAAGCTATAATAACCAAAACAGTATGGTACAGGCATAAAAACAGACACACTGATCAATGGAATAGAATAGAGAATCCAGAAATCAACCCACACACCTATAGCCATCTGATCTTTGACAAAGGCACCACGCCTATACACTGGGGAAGAGATTGCCTCTTTAGCAAATGGTGCTGGGAGAACTGGATATCAATATGCAGGAGAATGAAACTAGACCCATACCTTTCACCATACACTAAAGTCAACTCAAAATGGATTAAAGAATTAAATATACACCCTGAAACAATAAAACTTCTTAAAGAAAACATTGGAGAAACACTTCAGGAAGTAGGACTGGACACAGACTTCATGAATATGACCCCAAAAGCACGGGCAACCAAAGGAAAAATAAACAAATGGGATTATATCAAACTAAAGAGCTTCTGCACAGCAAAAGAAACAATTAACAGAGTTAAAAAGACAACCAACAGAGTGGGAGAAAATATTTGCAAAATATACATCTGACAAAGGATTAATATCCAGAATATATAAGGAACTCAAACAACTTTACAAAAAAAAAAACAAGCAACCCAATTAAAAAATGTGCAAAAGAGCTAAATGGACATTTCTCAAAGGAAGATATACAAATGGCCAACAGACATATGAAAAAATGCTCAACATCACTCAGCATCCGGGAAATGCAAATCAAAACCACACTGAGATACCATCTAACCCCAGTTAGGATGGCTAAAATCCAAAAGACTCTGAACGATAAATGCTGGCAAGGTTGTGGAGAAAAAGGAACTCTCATACATTGTTGGTGGGACTGCAAAATGGTGCAGCCTCTATGGAAAACGGTATGGAGGTTCCTCAAACAATTGCATACGACCCAGCTATCCCACTGTTGGGAATATACCCAGAGGAATGGAAATCATCAAGTAGAAGGTACACCTGTTCCCCAATGTTCATTGCAGCACTCTTTACAATAGCCAAGAGTTGGAACCAGCCCAAAGGCCCATCATCGGATGAGTGGATACGGAAAATGTGGTACATCTACACAATGGAATACTACTCAGCTATAAAAACGAATGAAATACTGCCATTTGCAACAACATGGATGGACCTTGAGAGAATTATATTAAGTGAAACGAGTCAGGCACAGAAAGAGAAATACCACATGTTCTCACTTATTGGTGGGAGCTAAAAATAAATAAATAAATTCACACACACACACACACACACACACACACACACACACACACAAAAACCGGGGGCGGTGGGGGGGAAGAAGACACAACAATTACAATTCCTTGAAGTTGACATGACAAGCAAACAGAAAGGACATTGTTGGGTGGGAGGGAGGAGAGGGAGGAGGGAGGGAGGTTTCGGTGATGGGCCACAATAACCAACCACACTGTATATCGACAAAATAAAATTTAAAAAATAATAATAATAAAATAAAATAAAACTGATGGGCTATTTAGTTTGATGTAGTCCCATTCGCTGGACTTGCAGAGGGAGAGAACATACGCTGGGATATAAAGCAAAGTGGGGGGGAAGGGGGAGGAGGAGGGAGGTGGGGGATTACCAGGTGGGAGACATGGGGTACAGACACAATTTGTGGTAAGGTGCATGCTGCCAGTATGGATCTGGCCTTCACATCTTGGGCACAAGGGGTGACAATCAGCTATGTCTTTCATGAATATTCATAACCAATTAAAGAAAAAGTCCTGCAATAAAAAAGAAAGAAAAATATTTTTTTTAAAAAAAGATGGGCTAATTAAACTCTTAACAGTAGAAGAAAAAAATAAAGTTGAGTAGAAAAGAATGACATAGAAAACAAATTTTAAAAAGAAAATAATCAAAGCTAAAATCTGGTTCTCGAAAGAAATAATAAAACTGGTGAACACCTAACAATATTGATCAAAAACGAAATAGAGAAAACACAAATTGTAGAAGTACCACAATTAATCAAATTACCATCCAATGTTGATTGCAATGAAGTGTCCTATTGATTTAGGTGTATAGGGTAATCAAGCAACTGCTGTGATGATGAATATAAGAACCTCAAACACTGAGATATGTGGTAATATACTTAACTGCATTGGAAAATTTACACAATGAGGCTCAAGAACCTATATTCTCACCTCAAACACAGAGCTTATACTGGTGTACCTAAAAGAATCTCTCCTTTGTTTTAGCCACAAGACCAAGCTCACTGAAAATTAAAATAATTGTGGGGATTGCAGAATCACAATGTGAGTTAAATACATATATTTCTCAACACTCTGTCGGAAAAGGTAGAAAATCAATTGACAAGGATAAAAATCTTGGGACTCGAAATGGGGAATTCCAAGCGGACGTGCATGATACTGAATGTCTAGCTCCTCCAAAGTATCCCTGAGTCTCCTTTACCAGTGAAAGAACCCAGAGTTCTCCTGTCTGGAAATTCTAGCCACCTCTAGCTTGAGACCCTGTAATGACCTCAGCTAGGGAACTGACCCTGTAAGGGGATGCCTAGTCTCTTCAAGACACCCTCCTACCACCCCCTATTGAGTCTGGATGCATGTCAGAATCAGATCTCAACATGTTCCAGAGGGACAAGTTCGTTCCAAGTCTGAAATGGTAGGAGATAACTTTGCAATATTTTACTATATTGGCAAAAGTAAACTGAAGAAACTATTTTAACTAATAGCAGAAAAGATGAAGTGGCAACAAAGATAAAAAGGATATATTTAATATGATAAAATTCAACAGGAATTCGTATCTACTTAATACCTCAAAATATAGAAAGCAAACAATGAGAGATATAAAAGTAGAAACAGAGAAATCCAAAATCTACATTGTAGTCAACACAATAGAACAGACAAAAAAAAATCAATAAGAAAACGAAAATTTTAAGCAATTTTCATCAAATTAACTTGACACATGTAAAAACACCCCACAAATGCAGCACAGTTATTAAATTCAAATGCAGATGTGACATTTACCAAAATAGATGATATCTGTGGTCATAAAGGAAGTCTCAACCAGTCCTACAAGTGAAAATTGCACAGTGTACGCTTCTTAATCACTAAAGAATTTAAAAAGAAAACAATAAGAAAATAGGCAAAAAATAACTTGTGCTTCAAAATTAAAGAACGTCCTTCTAAATAATCCATGGTCCAAATATTTTGATAAATAGAATCAAAATATCAAACTGAAAACATTTTACACTGACTGCTAATGAAAATATTACTTATTAAACTTGTATAATGCATCTAAATGTTACATCAAAATTTCTCATTTCCAGGGTATATATTAGAAAAGAGGAAATATTTAAAATATCTTATACAAAATATAATTTCAAGAAGCTACAGAGAAAACAGTTTATTAAACCTTTAACAGTAAAAGAAAAAATAAAGATGAGTAGAAAGGTATGATATAAAAAAGAAATTTTAAAATGAAAATAATCAAAGCTAAAATCTGGTTCTTGAAAGAAATAATAAAACTGGTCAACGCCTATCAATATTGATCAAAAACTAAATAGAGAAAATGCAAATTCTAATTATTAGTTCCTATAAACATAAAAAATAGTAATGAAAAGATATTACAAACAATTTTATGCCAATAAATTTAAAAATGTAAGAAACATAGGAAAATGAACAGAATTGACACAAGAAATATTTTTTAAAAATTAAATAGTTTCACATCGATTAGAGAATGAATCTGTAATAAAAAATTTGTTTTAAATAGATCTTTCCAAAGAAAATTTCTGGTACACAGGGTTCTGTACCATACATTCTTCCAAATATTTTTAAGTTAATACAAATAACTGGATTGTGATAAACCAGAGGTATATAATTATCTACCTTTAATAATAAAGCTTTACTATATTTTTAACTATTATTCATTATTTTAAACTATTTATACTATTTACTATTATTTATTATTTTATGCTATCATTTATTATAATATTTTTTACTATCAGTACTTAATAATAATGAAGATTCAACAATAGTAAAGTAAGAACAATAATTGAATATTTGGAAATTACAGAAATTTGTGCACAAAGACTTTGAAGATACAGGGGTAATACCTATCACATCCACATTTAACTCACTCATTTCACATATGCAAGGTGGGTTGATCTTGAAAAATTACTGTGGATTACTCTAAATGTGGCATGGGGTGATTCTAATTGCACTTGCTGTTTCAACTGTGGTTTCTTTACTAAACAACCCAGCAGAACCAGAAGCTGTTATGTAAGTAGTTATGAAAAAATGCTTTTTTCTGTACCAGTATTTAAGGGCTACCAGAAGAAACAGGCTATATTTGAACCATCAGTATATTTATATGGTCTCTTTTTCAGACCCACATTAACTGCCTTCTCTCTGCCACAGCCTATTTTGTAGAGATATTTGTTATCCCTTAACACCCTACAGAATGTCACACTTGTCCACGACCTTAATGACATAATATTGATTGCATCTGACAAACAGGCTCTGAATCTGATGAGAACAGTACAAAACATGACTGTATTAGATGCCTCTGTAAGATACGTACGAAGGTACTTCAAAAATTTCATGGGAAGACATACATATTTTAAATTTTATACAGTTTACTGAGAGTTGAATGTGAGGATCAACCTGGAAAACACCATCTGACAGAGTCAGAGGAGTGCTCCTCATACTATCTTTTAATTCTATTATTCCACAAACTTTTGAAGTATCCTTGTATGTGTTAAGGCTAGAACAAAAGCTGTTTATGAGAGACACATTTTAAATAATAACACATAAGGGCTGGCCTGTGGCTCACTCGGGAGAGTGTGGTGCTGATAACACCAAGGCCATGGGTTTGGATCCCTATGTAGGGATGGCCGGTTAGCTCACTGGGGAAAGCGTGGTGCTGACAACACCAAGCCAAGGGTTAAGATTCCCCTTACCGGTCATCTTTTAAAAATAAATAAAGAAATAAGTAAATAATAACACATAGAAAGGTTGAAAGCAAAAGATCAATCACATTAACAGAAGAGGTAAAAAGGTAAACAATGTAGAACAGATATGATGCTGATGGATGTGCAGGAAGGAGGAATTGGTAAAGAGACATAAAAATCAACTACATTGTATATTGATAAATTAAAATTTAAAAAAGCAAAAAAAGAAAAGGTAAACAATGTAAACATTAACCAAAAGAAATGTGATGAAACCATATTAAAAGGAAACAAGGTGAACTGCTGACAGTGATAAAAAGGTATAAATCAAGGTAAAGAGGAATATATTTAATACAGTAAAAAGGACCCTTCCACAGTATTTTGTACACACCTAATAACATAGCTTCATAATACATTAGTCTCCCCTTATCCTCTGGGGATACTTTTCAAGACCCCCGGTGGATGCCTGAAAACAACAGGTAGTATTGAACCCTACATATACTATTTTTTCCCTATACATACATATCTATGATAAAGTTTAATTTATAAATTAGGCACAGTAAGAGGTTAATAATAAACTAGAACTATAACAATATACTGTAATAAAAGTTATGTGAATGTGGTCTCTCTCTCTCTTTCTCTCAAAATATCGTCTTCTTGTGATCTCTTGATCTGATAACCAAGACTACTTCTAAGTGACAAATGGGCAGATAGCATATACAATGTGGATACAGCGGACAAAGAGATGATTCATGTCCCAAGTGGGATACAGTGGGATGACATGAGATTTCATCATCCTTCTCAGAATGGCATGCAATTTAAAACATAAATTGTTTATTTTTGAAATATTTTATTTAATATTTTCAGACCTTGGTTGACCCCAGGTAACCGAAACCCAGAAAACCAAACCATGGATAAGGGGAAACTACTGTGTATGAAGCAGGAGATCAAAAATGAGTAATAAAATAAGTAATAAAAAATCCAATATCATAGTTGGAGATGCTTACACACCTCTCTCAGCAACAGACAAAATGAGAAGACAAAAAAATAAGTAAAAACAGAAGAAGTAAACAACATTAATCAAACTGACCTTACTGATACATATAGAACACTATACTCAACAACTGCAGAATACACATTATTTTCAAATGCATGTGTGGCATTTACCAAAATAGACAGTACCATGGACATAAACCAAGTTTTAATAAATTTTAAAGAATAGAAATTGCACAATGGATGCCCTTCTGGTTTCTTTTCTGGCATGCTAAGAGCTTTGCAACTCCTTACTCCCACACACACAAAAGGAAGCAGCTAAACAAACTAAAATCAATGACTTTTCTTAGATCCATCAGAAGAATTAGGTTGCAGTACAAACTGCCTACAGTGAATTCTTGTAATTTTATGTTGCCTTTGCATCCATTGTAAATGTAAGTTTAACGTTCTCACACCAGAAGCAGGGCTCTGTCACCCTTGACACAGTTTCCAGTTCTACACCTTGCCCCAGTTTCATCCAGATATGTGCCTTATACAACTTCCTGCTTGTGACCACCTCCCTGTGGAAGAGCTACATACAACCTACTTAACTGGCCCTGCTGACCCCCACACCTTGCATGGACTGTGCAGATATGCCACAGTGACCACTTCTTAGTTACAGTGTGACCTCTTATAACTTGTACCTGCTTGCTCTAAACCCACCGATTTAAACTCCCCATGGAAAACTTACATGATAATGCCCTGGAACCCAATAAAGGTGTTGGCTCACAGTTTCCACTGTCTCCTGCCTCTCTCCTGGTGCTCTCTGACCTTCATGTAGCCTTCAGGCATCTATGTAGAAATCCAATAGAATCTACAAAAAAAAAAAGCTACTAAAACTAATGAGTGTAGCAAGCTTGATATATATAAGATGAATATACAGCAATCAATTGTATTTTCATATACTGGCAATGAGCAATTGCAAATTGATTTTTTAAAAAAATACTATTACATAGCAATAACAAATATTAATTCTGAATAATAATTTTGACAAAAGTTGTGATAGACCTCTACACTGAAAACTGCAAAACACCACTGAGAGAAATTAAAAATAACCTAAATTAGTGAAGAGGTATTGTTCATTTGTCTAAATAATTAGCTCTATTAAGATATTATTTCTCCCCAAAATGATCAATGCAATCCTAATCCCATCAGGTTATTCTTGTAGAATTTAACAAACCAATTCAAAAACTCATATAGAGATGCAAAGGATCTAAAATAGCCAAACCAACTTTAAAAAAGAAGAAGTTTCAGGACTACATCTATTTGATTTTAAGACTTACTATAAAGCTACAGTACTCAAAATAGTGGGGCATTTGCATAAAGACAGACAAACAGATTAATAGAACAGAATAGTGAGACTAGAAATAGACCCACACTAATAGGGACAACTGATTTTTTTACAAATGTGTAAAGGCAAGCCAGTTTAGAAAGGACAGTGTTTTAACAAAGGGTGCTGGAACAATGAATTGAAAAATAAAATAAAGAACAACTTCATTTCATGCCTTGCACCATTTAAAAAAAAATAATCTAAAATGGATCGCAGCACAATATGTTAAAAAAAAAAACTACAAAACTTCTAGAGGAAAACATAGGAGAATATCATTTTAACCTAGGATTAAGCAAAGATTTTCTAGACAGGCAAAGAAAGTAAAATCCAGAAAAGGATAATTAGTAAACTGGACTTCATAAAAAATTACAAACGTCTCTTCAAAAGACTTTATTAGGAGAATGAAAAAACAAGCCACAGATTAGGATCAAGTATTTGTAAAACATATATCTGATAAATGACTTAATAAAAAACTCAAAACTCAATAATAAGAAACAACCCTTCAAGAAGTGGGCAAAGGATTTGAACACACACTTTACCAAGGAAGATAAACAGAAGGCAAATAAGCACATGAAAAGATTCTCAATATGACCAGTAATAAGGAAAATGCACACTAAAGCCACAATATAATATTACTACATACCTGTTAGAATGGCTAAAATTAAAATGATGACCATACTAACTGAGGGTAAAGACACAAAGGAATTGAAACTTTCATACTTTGCTGATGGAAATGTAAAATGGTACAACCACTTTGGAAAACATTTCTACAGTTTCTAAAAGAAGTTAAACATACACCTACTATATGGTTCAGCCATTCCAGTCCTAAGTATCTACCTAAAGAAAAGAAATCTTAGGTCCCTACAAAGATATGTGCATGAATGTTTATAGCAGCTTCATCTGTGATAACCCAAAACTAGAAACAAACCAAATGTTCACCAACAGGAGAATGAGTAAACAAATTGGGGCACATACATATAATAGAATACTACTCAGCTATAAAAAGTAGTGAACTAAGGATATATGCAAATACATGAACGAATCTCACAATAATTATACTGAGCCATAGAAGCCAGGCCAAAATAAAGAGTACATACTTCACAACTCGATGGATATAAAACTGTACAAATGAAAACTAATCTACACTGACAAAAGTAAATCAGTAGTATCCTGAAACTAGGTGGAGAGAGGTGGAAGAATTACCAAAAGACATCAAAAAACTTTCAGGGGCAAGCATATGTTCATTGTCTTGATTGTGGCAATGGTTTCACAGGTGTATACATATATATATATATACAAAACTTAGCTAATTGTACCTTTAAATATGTGCAATTTACTGTAGGTAAAATAAACTACAATAAAGTTGTTTTTTAAAAGAAAATTAAAAAGTAAATGGATGAGGGCAAGGTGGTGAACTAGAAGGTCCGAACACTTGTACCCCCACAAAACAATGATTAAACAACTACCCACTAACAAAAATAACTCTGGGAGAGCTCCAGACTTCAGTGATGAATCTGCAGCAATATAGTGGAGCCCAAAAAGCAAGGAAGCCTGCATAGAAAAGCACAGCAAGCTCTTTACCTGCATCATCCCATCACCCAGTCTAGCACAGTCAAGAGGGTCTCCTCATAGCAACCTCCACCCCGAGTACAGAAGTACCTTAGCAGCCCTTGACACCACCACAGATACCCACAGCACAGCTGTCACGACCAAGGACACTCACAGCCTTCACCCGTGCTGACCCAAGCTGACACACCTTCCCATAGCTCATGCCACTGCACTCCTCCTCCAACCCAGGAGAAGAACCACTGCTTTGTCCGACCCCCCACTCCTGGGTTGGGGCCACCATGCCTCTCCCCGCAACCTCAATGCCACCACGCACATGTGCCAACCCCCAGTGGGGACACCACCATATGCACACTCATGCCCCAGACAGTAGTGCTGCCATTCATGCACCCAGGCCCCAGGCCACAATTTCACTGTTCTATGCATGCATCACCTGAGACACTGGCACCATCACCACAGAAGCACCTGCACCCCAGATTCCAGTGCCAAGAGGAATACCTT
The DNA here is from genome assembly GCF_027409185.1 of Cynocephalus volans. Lineage (NCBI taxonomy): Eukaryota > Metazoa > Chordata > Mammalia > Dermoptera > Cynocephalidae > Cynocephalus > Cynocephalus volans. Next base: position 151,957,343 of record NC_084462.1, read on the forward strand.
TGGTTGCAACTTCTCCCAATAGAGGAAAATGAGAATAGGAGGATCCCAGCAGCATTTACCACTGAGGACCCTAGCAGCCCTCACTGCCACCACTAACCCCCCCAGTCTTCACTGATGCTGACCTCAGCTGATGAAGGGATACAAACTCTATGCTGTTGTGCCCTCCCTGGAGCCTGAACCTCTGCTGTCTCCTGCCAGAACCAGAGCCACCATACTTGATTGAGCTGGTTCCTTCACTTATTCATAGGTGAAGGTCTTTCCTCACCAAAGCCGGTATAGAAAGTCTCAAAGAGGTGATTGCTCCAAGTGTAGATATCAACACAGTGTTACAAGGAACATGAAAAAAAATCAAGGAAACATGACATCACCAAAGGAACTTAATAATTTTTCACTAACCAACCCCAAAGAAATGGAGATCTATAAATTGGGTGGAAAAAAATTCAAAATAATTGTTTTAAAGAGGTTTAGTAAGCTGCAAGAAAACAGAGACAACTCAAAAAAAAAAAATCAGGAAAATTAACATGAACAAAATTAGAAGTTCAAAAATGAGATAGAAATCATAAAAAAAAGACAAAAACAGAAATTTTGGAGATTCAGAATAAAATTAATTAAATGAAAAATGTGATAAAGAGTGTCAATAGCAGACTAGATCAACTAGAAGAATCTGCCAACTCAAAGGCAGGTCATTTTGAAACTATTCAGTAGCAGACAAAAAAGAATAAAAGCCTATGGATTTATGGGACATTGCTATGATCTGAATGTTGCTGTCCCCCCTCCCCCAAATTCATATGTTGGAATTTAACCCCAAGGTATTAAGAGGTATGGTCTTTGGGAGGTAAATGGGATTAGTGCCCTTATAAAAAGGCATAAAGGATCCTGCTTGTCCTTTCCACCATGTAAGAATGCAGCGAGAAGGCACTGTCAATGAGGAATGGCAATCACCAGAAACCATACCCGCTGGCACCTTGGTCTTGCACTTCCCAGCCTGCAGAACTATAGGCAATAAATTTCTATTGTTTATAAATTACTCAATCCAAGGTATTTTGTTATAGCATCCCCAACTAAGAAAAATAACATTAAGAAAACCAACATACACATTATAAGAAGAGAGAGAAAGAAAGGCATAAAGCTGATTTAAAGAAATAATGGCCGAAACTTCCCAAATCTTGTGAGGGAAATTAACATGTAGATTAATGAACCTCAAATCCCCAAATATGATCAAATGAGAGTATTTTGAGACACATTATGTTAAATTGTTGAAAGACAAGGACAAAGAGAGAATTTTGAAAGCAGCAAGAGAAAAGCAGCTTGTCACATTTAAGGGAACCACCATAAGACTATCAGCAAATTTATTAGCAAAAATCCCTGCTAGGCCAAAAGTGAGTGGGATAATCTATTCAAAGTACTGAAAGAGAAAAACTGCCAACCAAGAATACTATATCTGGCAAAATTATCCTTTAAAAATAACAGGCAGACAAAAGTCTTTTCATACAAAGAAAAACTGAAAGAGTTGGTCACTACTAGACCTGTCTTACAAGGAATTTTTAAAAGAGTTTTTCAAATTGAAACAAAAACACACTAAATAGTAATGCAAAGTATATGAATAATAAATCTCACTGTTAAAGGTAAATACATAGATTAAATACAGATTAATGTAACACTGCCATGGTGGTGCATAAATTACTTTTAACCCTAACATAAAAGTTAAAGATACTGTTGATTAATAAAAAGTTAATGGATACACAATAGAAAAGGAGCAAAGTCTGACTACAGGGACATAAAGTGGGGTGGGGGGGCGGAGTAAAAGTGTAGAGTTTTTGTACACAAATGAAGTTGTTATCAACTTAAAATAGATGGCTATAACTATATGGTGTTTTATGCAAACCTTGAGGTAACCACAAAGAAAAAACTTCTAATTGATACACAAAAGATAGAGAAGATAATCAAAGCAAATCACAACAGAAAATCATAAATAACAAAGCCATCAAGAGAGAGAGGACAAAACAACTGTAAAACAGACAGAAACTATGACAATAAAAACGGCAATAGTAAGTCATCACCTATCAATAATTACTTTAAATGCAAATGAATTAAACTTACCAATCTGAATGGATAAAAAAACAAACAAGATCCAGTGATATGCTGTACCTTGGGTTGAATGTTCCCCCAAAACTTAATCCCCATTGTAACTGTTGAGGGCGGGAAATCCTATTATGGTAAGTGAAAGGTGGGGCCTTGAAGAGGTGATTAGATCGTAGGATCACACTGTACTGAATGGATTAATAATGGTGGTCAGGGGCATGGTTCTGAGGACTTTCAAATAAGAGTACATGAGAAGTTCTCTCTCTCTGTGCTTTGCCATTTTCTACCATGTGAGAGCCCTGGGTCACTGTTGCCACCCACGATGAAGACCCTCACCAGATGTGTTCCCTGGACTTTGGACTTCCCAGCCTCTGAAACTGTACGCAATATATTTTGTTCTCTTATAAATCACCCAATTCCAGATATTTTGTTATAAGCAACAGAAATGAACTAATACAGAAAATTGGTACCAGAGAAATGGGGTGTTGCTTATAACAAATACTTCAAAATGTAAAAGCAGTTTTGGAACTGGGTGTTAGGCAAAGGTTGGAGGAGTATGGAGGACTCAGAAGAAGACAAAAAGATGAGTGAAAGTATGGAATGTCTTAAAGATTGGTTACGTGGTACTGAGCAGAATGCTTATAGAAATATGGACAGTAAATGCCATTCTGAGAAGATCTCAGATGTAAATGAGAAGGGACATATTGGAAATTGGAGAAAAGATCACCCTTGCTATGAAATGGCAAGGAACTTGGCTTCATTCTATTCATGTCTAAAAGTTTTGTGGAACATGGAACTTAAGGGTGCTGACCCAGGGTATTAGGCAGAAGAAATTTCTAAGCAGCAAGGCATTAAGGAAGCTGCATGGCTACTTGCAATAGCCTATGATGAGTTACAGTGGCAAAAGCATGAGGTAAAGCCAGAATTTATAATTCAAAAGAAAGCAGAGGGCAAAGATTGGAACGCTTTCAGCCTGGCCACAAAAGCAATGTATAGCTCAGTGATCCTTTGCTAAGGAGATGAGTCAGAAGAAAGGGATTATGAAGAGAAGGAAAAAAGACCTTGAAGGCATGTCAGAGATCTTGGAAGCTATGTCTTCTTCCATTACAGGTCCAGAAACCTAGGGAGACAGAAATAGTCTTGGGCAACAGGCCCAAGGTACCCTCCACGGGCTCACTGCCTAGGGCTACCTTAGGATGCTACTCCCCACACTAGCACCCCAGCTACTTTGGCTGCTCCAGCTGTGGCTAAATTGGCCCCAGGTGTGGCTGGACCCTCAGCTTTGGAAAATACAAGCCAGAAGCCTTGTATTTTCCACAAGGCTTCTTTCCATCCACATGGTGTTAGGTCTGCAGGCTCACAGAATGCCAGAGCTATGGAGGATTGGGAACCTCCACCCAATTTCAAAGGACATATGGAAAACCCTCGGGGCCCAGGAAGAGATCTGTCACAGGGCAGTCACCACAGACAGCCTTCACTAGAGCAATGTGGAGGGGAAACATGGGGTCAGAGTTGCAGCAGAAAAAAACCCCACCAAGGCCATGTGGGACCACCATAGAGACTACAGAACTGTGGTGCTACCAACGTGTAACACCAGCCTGGGAGAGTTAAAGCACTGCCAGACCAAGAAAGCCATAGAAGCAGAGCTGCCCAAGGACTTGAGAACCTAACCCCCACACCAGTTTGCAGAGAACTTCAAACATGGAGCCAAGATACATGATTTACAAGCTGTAAGATTTAATGCCTGCCCTGCTGGGCTTTGGACTTGTTTAGGACCTGTTATCCCTTTCTTCTGACCTATTTCTCCCTTTTCAAATGGGAATATGTACCCTTTGCTTGTCCCACCATTGTATCTTGGCAGTAGATTACTTGTTTTGATTTCACAGATGGGACTTTAAACTTTGGACTTTTTGAGTTGAAATAAGACTTTGGGGATGAAATGAATGTATCTGTATGTGAAAAGGACATGAGTTTTGGGAGGCCAGGGGTGGAATGCAGTGGACTGAATTGTGTTCCCTCAAAGTAGTAATGTATTAAAGGCTTGCTCCCCACTGTGACACTGTTAAGAGGGTAGGAAATCCTATTATGGTAATTGAAAGATGGGGCCTTGAAGAGGTGATTAAGTTGATGGATTAATGGTGGTGGTAGGTGTGGTTCTGAGGGTTTGAAAGGAGAGAACATGAGGAGCTCTCTCTCTCTCTCTTTCTCTTTCTCTCTGCTCCACCATTCTCACCATGTGATACTCTGCATTGCTGTGGACTTCTCAGCCTCCAAAACTGTAAGCAATAAATTTTGTTTTCTTTATAAATCACCCAGTTTTGAGTATTTTGTCATAAGCAACAGAAATGGACTAACACAATAGGGAACCATGTACTTGGACCCTGAAGGGCAGGAACAGCAACCTGTCCTTTGCATTCTTCCTGTCCCTGCCCAGAAGAAAACCCAAGTTACTTCTGGGGTACTGGGAAAGTTTTAGTGAGGTGCTTCATGTAGTTAATAAAATTCAAAAGCCAGTAGAAAAGAAATGCCTCAGCCTTTAATCTGTTGTTTTTCCATTTTCCTTCATGAATAGACACACAGGCATTTTACCCTATTGTTAGGAAATTGTGAAGAGCAAGAAGATGATACTTATTTTTGGATTGCTGTATTTTAAATACCAGATTAATACATATTTTCTTAAAACTAGGTCACTTGCCCCTTTCTTAATTGTTCAGATTCTTCAGGTAATTTTATTGTTAGTCACCTTATTCTGGAATTAGAATGTTTCCATGTTGTTCATGTTTCTTCCTGGTTGTGACAGAGTCTCATCAAATCTTGACATGTCTCCTGGGGGAAAAATATCAGAGGTCAATGGTATGGGCAGGGGTTGAGATGATAGCTGTTATTAAATCAGGACTCTCTTATGTATGTTCTTGTAATACTGGGGTTAAGAGGTTAGATTATCAGCAACAAAATCTCTTTCAGGATTACGTTTGCTGCAGCATTGATTATATCAGAGCATTTTAATCTGAAGGACAATACTGTAGCTTGATGTACCTAATTAGCTTTTAATTCTCTATAGCTATTTTATCTTATTTTATTCTCTTCTACAGTACTGGGGACCACTGTAAGCTTATTAGATGACTTTTATTTTTGTAGTGCTATCGAATTTATTTACATACCTATAAAGAAAACTGTATTTAAAAAAAGATAAGAAAGAAAATAATCCTATTAACAATAACAACAAAATGAAAAAAATACTTAGGGATAAACTTAACCAAAGAGGTGAAAGGCTTATACATTAAAATAATAAAACATTGATGAAAAGAAATTTTAAAAGACATAGATAAATGGAAAGATGTCCTGTGTTCATGGAATGGAGAAATTAATATTGTTAAAATGTCCATACTAGCCACAGTGAAGATTCAATGCAATTTCTACCAAAATCCCAATGTCATTCCTTACAAAAAAGAAAAAAAAAATCTTAATATTCATATGGAAAAGACCCCAAATAGCCAAAGCAATCTTGAAAAAGGACAAAGCTTGAGATCACACTTGCTGATTTCAAAATATAAAACAAAGCAATAGTAATCAAGACAGTATGGTACTGGCATAAGGACAGACACATAGACTGATGGAACAGAACAGAGAGCCCAGAAATAAATTCATGTATCCACAGTCAACCAATCCTCAAGAAGGGTACCAAGAATACATAATGGGGAAAAGACAAATAGATGGAATTTATTGAATAAATTTCAATAAATGGTGTTGGGAAAACTGGATATCTACCTGCAGAAGAATGAAACTGGACCCCTATCTCACTTATTAAAAAAATCAACTCAAAAATGGGTTACAGGGCCGAGCCCGTGGCGCACTTGGTAGAGTGCTGTGCTGGGAGCGCGGCGACGCTCCCGCCGCGGGTTCGGATCCTATATAGGACTGACCGGTGCACTCACTGGCTGAGTGCCGGTCATGAAAAAAAAAAAAAAAAAAAATGGGTTACAGACTTAAACCTAAGACCCGAAACCATAAAACCACTAGAAGAAAACATAACAGAAAAGCTTCTTGACATTGATATGGGCAATATTTTTTTGTATAAAACACCAAGAGCTAAAATCATTTTTAAAAATTAATGAATGAGGCCTCAAAGATGTTGACAGTGCTCACTAGTTGTCAACATTTTAATGGCAATCTTAATAAATGTATTACTACAACAAAAAAAGGAGATATGATTAGAAATAAAAATAGAAAACTGTCACTAGTTACATATTTCTAGCAGTCTACATAGAATATACAAAAAACTCAATCACAAAAAGGTAATGTAATAATAGACCAGGTATGTAACCAAATAAAGATTCTAACAGACATTCCCAAAACAGTAGCTTGCCTATACAGCAAAAAACAATTTTAAAACTGTAAAAAGGGGAAAAAAGATCCTATTCACAGTATCAATTAAAATTATAAAATACTTAAAAATAAACCTAACAAAAAATGTGCTAGATCCATGGAAAGGAAACTATGAAGTTTTTCCAAAAGCCAGAAAACACTTGAATAAATGGAGAAATATACAATGTTTCTGAGTAGAATTCTCAATATTACTAGCATGTCATTTCTCCAAATAACCACCTATAATTTCACTGTAAGCCCTGTCATAATATTTACAAAATATTCTTTAATGAAACTTGTTACTTTTAGTCAGCTTTGTATTCATACTCCTTAGCAACCTGAGAAGAACCAAATCCACACAATCACCATTTAGAAACCCAGAAAAGGCTGCATTTTCATTGCATGAGTCACATGACCATCACTGGACCAAATGAGATGGCCTCTTTGGCCAGGTCTAAATAACACACCTTCCCCTGAAGCCAGAAGGGGAGTGATGTGCCCCTGTCACAACCACAGGGTTGGAGTATAGAGGGAGGAGCAATTCCCCATCAGCAGAGGCAAAAATTTTGCTATAGGCAAAAATGAGAGACATTCCGGTAAGAAAAATGTACAGTTGACCCTTGAACAACACAGGTTTGAACTGCACAAGTCCACTTATAAGTAGATTTTTTTCAATAAATAATTGGAAATTTGGGGGTTAGGTATGTCATGCATATATGACATAACTAACCAAACAGTAAGTAGCCTATCATTAGTAAGCTTTTATCTAGTTGACTACTTACCTACTATTTTAGCAATATCTGCCCCTTCCCCTTCCAGAGGGCTTGGGGTACATGAAGTACTTAACTAGTAGTTAAGTTTTGGGGGAGTCAACATTTATACAGAAATTTTCAACTGCACAGGGGTTCAGCACCCCTAACACCCTTGTTGTTCAAGGGTCAGGTATAGATGTATGGGGATGACATCAGCAAGATGGCTGAGCCAGAAGTCCTAGCCCTGGTTTCCCCACAGAAACACAAAAATGATATGTGCACCAAAATACATGTATGGAAAATTTAGAATCCAGTTAAAAAACTGTAGCACTCCACACAAAAACAAAGCTGAGAAAATCTGCAACTGATAAGAACAAATTCCATTTCTCCACATTAGCCCCTCCCCCAAATGGCTCAGTCACAGCCAAGAGTAACATCTCTGCCTGTGACTTCTCTCTTAAGGAGGAAGGACAGAGTGTAGAATGAAATGTGCCAAGTTGCCAAGCCTTCTGGCCTCCTGGCCTTTCAATGCATTCCCCAGAAACTTATTTCTACCTTACCTCAAGCCAGCACTGAAAGACTGGAAGACTCTGTGTGCCTGGGACAACTAGAAACAAAAGAGAAGGGGTGGGCATCCTCCTACACCTAGCACTGCTCAGATTAAGAAAAGGCACAGAACCAAGGTTTTTCCTCCATAAGAAAGTAAGAGAAGCAAACTGAGCCATATCCTCAGCCCTCCAGTGTACTCCCAAAGGACTGATTTCTATCTTGTCTCACACCGGGCATTAAAAAACTGGTACAGTCTGGATGCCTGGGACAAAGAGAAACAAGGGAAAAGTAGACAGAGTATGCCTACAGTTGACACTAGCCTGCAAACTGTGGAAAAGTTTCTATTTTGTCAAATGTGCAGACACAAACCAACCATACCAGGGAACAAGAAGAATCAGGAAAACAACACACAATCAAAAAAAAAGAAAAAGAAAAAGAAAAAGAAATCTCTACTAACCTACCTGAAATAAATGGAGGTTTATTAATTACCTGAAAATAATTCAAGTTAATAATCTTAAAGAAGCTCTTGAGTTAAAAGAGAACACTGACAAACAAAATCAGAACAACAATACAGGGACAAAGTGGGAACATCAACAGAGATAGAAACAATTAAAAAGAACCAAACAAAAATACTAGAACTGAAAAATACAATAATTGAAAAGAAATTTTTCAAATTGCAAGAGGGGTTGAACAACAAACTTTATTAAGCAGAAGAAATAATCAAAGACTTAAAGACAGGCAATTTGAAATTATCTAGTCAGAGGAACAAACAGAAAAAAGAATGAAAAGAAGTAAAGAAAGCCTAAAGGAATTATGGTGCTCCATCAAGCAAACCAATGCACACATTATGGAAAATCCAGGAGAAGAAGAGAAAGAGAAAGGGCAGAAAACCTATTTAAAGAGATAATGGCTGAGGAATGCCCAAACTGGGAAAGGGAAATGGAATGCAGATTCATGAAGCCCAAGAACACCAAAGAGGATGAACCCAAACAGGTCTACAACCAAACATTATAGTCAAAGTGTCAAAAATCAAAGAAAACTAAAGAATATCGAAAGTAGCAAGAGAAAAGTGACTCATTACATACAAAGGAGCCCCATAAGATTACATGCACATTTCTCATCAGAAATCATACAAGCCAAGAGAGATTGGAATAAGATATATACTTAAAGTGCTGAAACAAAAAAACTGCCTACCAAGAATGCTATAACTGGCAATCCTGTCCTTCAGAAATGAAAAAGATAAAAGATTTCAAAGACAAATAAAAGCTGAAAAAGTTATCACCACTAGACCTAGCTTACAAGAATATCACCACTAGACCTAGCTTACAAGAAATGCTAAAGGAAGGTATCAACTTGAAACAAAAAGATACAAAATAGCAATATGAAAAAAATATTATAATAACTTAGTGGTTAGGGTAAATACTCATATAAAGACAAATACAGAATATTCTAGTATTGTAGCAGCAATACATAAATCACTTTCAACACTAACATAAATGTCAAAAGACAAAAGTTTTAAGAACTGTACAATAATTAATAGATATACAATATAAAAGGATATAACCTGTGACATCAATAACAAAGTGTTAGGGGGAGTAAATAGGTAGTTTTTGTGTGTGAGCAATACTAACTTGTTATCAGCTTAAAATAGACTATTATACCTATAAGAAGTTTATGTAAGTTCCATAATAACTACAAAGAAAAACTTATAGGAGATATACAAAAGATAAAGAGAAAGGAATCAAAGCATAACACAATAAAAATCATCAAAAGACATAAAAATCACAAAAGACATAACAGAAGGGAACAAAAACAGCCAAAAAATAATTAACAAAATGGCTTACCTACCAATAATTACTTTAAACATAAGTGGATTAAATTCCCCTAAACAAAAGACAGACTGACCAAATGGATACAAAAACAACATCCAATCATATGTCCTCTACAAAAGATTCACTTTAGCTATAAGGATACCCATAGGCTAAAGTTTAAGAAATGGGAAAAAATGTTCCATGAAAATAATAACTAAAAGGGAGCAAAGGGTGCTACATTCTTATATTAGACAAGAGACATTAAGTCAAAAACTGTCACAAGACACAAAACAGGTCATGATGATTTTTTAAAAAAGTCAATTCATCAGAAAGTCATTAACAATTATATAGACCGAACATCAGAGCACCTAAATACATAAAGCAAATATTAATAAAACTAAAGGAAGAAATGGACAATATGACACAATAATAATAGTAGGCTTCAAACCTCACTCTCAACAATGGATAGATCTGCAGACAAAAATCAGTAAGGAAACAGCAGACTCAAACAACACTTTAGATCAAATGGACCTAACAGATATAACAGAATATTACACCCAACAGCAGTAAAATACATATTTTTCTTAAGTGCATATAGAATATTCTACAGAATAGATCATGTTAGGCCACAAAACAAATCTTAACTAATCCAAGAATACTGAAAGAAAAAGAAATAAATAAGAATAAAAAAAGTTTTTTTTAATTTTAGGAAAAGAAAAAAATTTAAAAAAAAAAAAAAGAAATGATATCAAGTATCTTTTCAATGCAATGGTGGAAAGTAGCAATTGACAACATGAGGAAAATTGGAAAACTCACAAATATGCAAAAATCATCATACTCCTGAAGAACCAATGCGTCAAAGAAGAACTCAAAATTGAAATAAAAAAATATCTTGAGACAAATAAATATGAAAATACACACACCTAAACTTAAGAGATGCAGCAAAAGCAGTACTAAGAAGAAAATTTAGCAATAAATGCTACATTAAGAAATAAGATCTCAAATAATGTAAAATTAAACCTCAAGGAACTAGACCTTTTTTGTTTGTCTGTTTGGTAGTTAGCTGGCAGAGATCCAAACCCTTAACTTTGGTGTTACAACACCATACTCTAACCAACTGAGCTAACTGGGCAGCCCTCAAGGAACTAGAAAAAGAACAAACGAAGTACAAAGTTAGCAGGAGAAAATAATAAAAATTAAAGCATAAACAAATGAAGTAGACTAAACAACAGGATGAAAACCAAACAAATAAAATAAAAACAAAAGAGCTGAATGGATAAAGAAAATGATGCAGGGCTGGTTGGTTAGTTCAGTTGGGTACAGCGTGGTGTTATAACACCAAGGTCAAGGATTCAGATCCCTTTACGGCCACTTGCTAAAAAAAAAAAGAGAAAGAGAGACAGAAAATGATGCATATACATACAATGGAGTAAATGAGGAAATCCTGCCATTTACAACAACATGGATGAACACAGAGGACATTATGCTAAGTGAAATAAGCCAGTCCAGAAAGACAAATACTGTATGATTCCACTTTAATGAGGTATCTAAAATAGTCAAACTAATAGAAAGTAGGATACTGGTTACCAGCGGCAAGAGAAAGGGAAAATAGGAAATTATTCTTTTAGGGAATAAAGTTTCTTCTATGTAAGACAAATAAGTTATAGAGATCTGCTGTACAGCATAGTACCTATAGTTAACAATATAGTATTGTGTACTTTTGTACACAATACCATACTTAGAAATCAATAACAGGACAAACTTCTGAAACTTTACAATACATGACAATTAAACCACGTGCTCCTAAATGACCAATGGGTCAATGAAGAAATTGAAAAGAAAATTTCAAAATTCCTTGAAACAATGAAAACAGAAATATAACATTCCAAAACCTATGGAATACAACAAAAGCGTACTAAGAGGGAAGTTTATAGCAATAAATGCCTACACAAAAAGTAGAAAGAGTTCAAATAAGCAACTTATCATGACACTTCAAGAAATTAGAAAAGCAAGAACAAAACGAAACCAAGAATAGTAGACAAAAAGAAATGTATTAGTCCATTTTCTGTTGCTGATAAAAGAATATTTGAAACTGGGTAACTTATGAAAAGGCAAAATTTATTTCTTACAATTTTAGAGGCTAGGAAGTTCACAGTCCAGGGGACACCTCTGGTGAGGGCCTTGCCTTCCTCGGGGTGGGAATTCTCTACAGGGTCCTGTGGTGATGGGATGATGAAAAAGATCTGGAGATGGACCGTGGTGGTAGTTGCACAACAATGTGAATGTACTTAATGCCACTGAACTGCATGTACACTTAAAAATGGTTAAAATGGCAAATTCTGTTACATACATTTTACCATAATTTAAAAGAAAAAAGGTACACAGACTGAAAAGGAAGAAGTAAACTCTTCTTATTCAGAGATGACATGATCATCAATGCAGAAAATCCTAAGGAATGCACAAAAAAGCTACTAGAATAACTAAATTTAGTAAGGTAACAAGATACAAGGTCAATTATACAAAAAGCAACTACATGTCTATATACTAGAGACAATCAAATGGAAATTAAAATTTTTTAAGCATCTTTCACAGCAGCATCAAAAACATGTTATGCTGGAATAAATTTAACAACACATGTACAAGCACTGTACTCTGTAAACTCAAAGCTTTGCTGAGAGAAATTAAAGAAAACCTAAATAAATGGAGAAATATACCATGTATGTGATTCTAAAGACTCAATATTGTTTAAATGTCAGTTCTCCCTAATTGATCTATAGGTTAATCCCAACCAAATGGACTACAGTCCTGAATGTGAAATGTAAAATAAGAAAGCTTCTATAACATAGGAAAATATCTTCACAACCTCAGTGTAGACAAAGAACTCAAACAAGACATACACAAAAAAAATGTTAACAATAAAGCAAAAGATTGACAAACTAAGCTACATTAAAATTAAGAACTTCTGTTCATTTTGAGGCCACTATTAATAGAGTAAAAAAGACAAGCCAGTGTGGGAAAAGATACACTTAAACACAACACGTGTAACTGAAAAAGGACTTCTATCCAAAACATACATAGAACTCTCAGGACTCTATAAGACAAAGACAGATGAACCAATACAAAAATGTGCAAAAGACCTGAACACACTTCATGAAAATATATATTCGAATAGCCAGTATTCATATGAAAAGATGATCAACATCAACAATTACCAGAAAATGTAAATTGCAGCCTCAATAAGATACCACTAAACATCCATAAGAACGACTAAAGTTTTCTTTAATTGACACTATTAAGGGTAAACAAAAGTGTGGAACAACTGGAACTCATACCCTGCTGGTTGGAAGATAAAGTGTTATATCCACTTTGAAAAATATTTTGACATCATTAACTAAAGTTGAATAAAGTAATGCTTATGACCTAGCAATCTGAATAAAAACAGTAAAATGAGCACATGTACACTGTATTAGTTTCCCAGGGCTGCCATAACAAAGTAAAACAATCTGGGTCACTTGAAACAACAAATTTATTGCATCAAAGTTCTGGAGGCCGGAAGCCCAAAATTAATGTGTTGGAAGGGCCATGCTTTCTCTGAAACCTATGGGGGAATCTTTTCTTGCCTCTTCCTAGCTTCTGGTGATTTGATGGTAATCTTTGGAGATCCTTGACTTAAAGATGCATCACTCCAATCCTCCATCTTCACATGGCATTCTCCTTTTGTCTCTTTACATGGCCTTCTTGTTATAAAAACACCAATCATAGCGGATAAGGGACCACCCTACTCCAGCATAAGCTCAACTTAACTAATAACATCTGAAATGACTCTATTCCAAATAAGGTCACATTCTAAGATATTGGGGGCTGGGATTTCTACATATCTCATTTGGGGTACAGGGGCAGAGGGTGAGATGCAATTCAGCCCATAACATACACCAGAAAACAGGTACAATATTCATAAAGTTAGAATATTCATAGAATTTCATATTAGATGTTCATAAAAATAAAATATTCATTAAAACAATTTTTAATAATAGCCAAAAACTACAAACAACCCAAATTGTCCATCACCATTAGAATGGGTTTAAAAGTTGTAATGTATTTATGCAATGGAACACTGCACAGAAATTAAAATACAGTAACTAAAGCATAAAACAACTTGGATGAACCTCATAAATATTGAAAAAAAGAAGACACACGAAATGCACACACTGATTCCATTTATATTAAATTAAAAATAGGCAATTAAAACTAAACATTGACCTAGGGATGGATGCTTATGGGGTAAAACTGTAAAGACAAGTGATTGCCATAAAACTGAGGATAAGGGTAACCTCTGATTGGAAGGACAAGCGTCGTGATTAGTAGGGGACAACTCTTTTGGACACTTCTGACATATAGAACCATGTTAACATTTCACACATTCCCTCCAAAAAACAATAACACAGAAAGAAATCAATAACAATTAGGAAAAAAAAATAAAATGGAATTCAGAACAAAAACAAATGAACTGAATCACTTAATAAATCAGTAGCACAACCACACTAAAGAGGGAAAAAGAGTTAATCCAAGTAATTTTTTTACATGGTACTGTACTATATGTCCTCAGGCTAAAGACCAGAAGAACTCTAAATACTGAACTCTAATTAGAGGCTTCTTTTTTGCAGAGGTATAGGTTAACAATTCTAAAACTATTTTATTATTCTATGATTAGGCAAATAAGTAAATATATTGTGAATAATGGGAATCAGAATTCTTATCAATATGGAAGTTACCAATAGTGAACCCTGTGGTGATGGACTAGAATTGGAGATAGTGTGAATTGATGACAGCTTTATTATTTTTTTTTTTGTAAAGATGACCGGTAAGGGGATCTTAACTGTTGGTGTTGTCAGCACCACGCTCACCCACTGAGAAAACCGGCCATCCCTATATGGGATCCGAACCTGTGGCCTTGGTGTTATCAGCACCACACTCTCCCGAGTGAGGCACGGGCCAGCCCTGATGACAGCTTTTAATACAGATGGACAGATACAGATATGTATGGATGTATATGTATTCACTCACACACACGTATATATCTATTTCCTAACTCTGTCAGCTGAGAGGACCTAGAAGCAATGACACCCCAGTAACAATGAGCACATCTAACCGAGATCTTGATTTCCAAACGACATTCTCACCTAAAAGGAATAAGGGTCCTTAAAGAAGTAGCTAACTCCAGGGTTGGGATGAGCCTGGAATATCTTGTTGTGCTAAACAGCAAAGAAAACACTCAATAGCGGGCCGGCCCATGGGTCACTCCCGAGAGTGCGGTGCTGATAACACCAAGGCCCCGGGTTCGGATCCCATATATGGATGGCCGGTTCGCTCACTGGCTGAGCGTGGTGCTGACAACACCAAGTCAAGGGTTAAGATCCCCTTACCGGTCATCTTTAAAAAAAAAAAAAAAAAGAAAAAAAAGAAAACACTCAATAAACGATGAGGTCATATAAAAAAAATACAGAAATAAGTTTTAAGGGACTTCCACTGGCCCAATATGGGACAATTAGAGCATCAACATAAATAATGATAGTAAAGAAATATAACCCATTGAATAAAAAAAGAATCCAGAAGTCCACAGTGATATAAATAAATAAGAAGGGGAGAAATAAAAGCTTTTCTTTATAGCAGAAAGCCAACTAATAAACATAGAAAGAATGATGGAATTAGAAAATCTCCATTTGGCAACCATGAGAATAATTAGCAATAATTATCAATGGAGGCTAATATGTGGGTAAAAGTTTGAGGAATAACAGGATATTTATAGAGCTTCAAAATAGTTCCCAAAAGACACCAATAACTTACAAAAGAAAAAATAACTTTATGGTCAAGTAACTTACCAAACACCACCTTAACCAAGTGAACACGTAATGCCACCAGAAATGGAGCAAACCGACAGCATGTGCCTCCACAAGCATCTTTCTGTGGTATTCCTGACAAAAGCACATAAGGTGAATTTAATCATGAGAATATATCAAACAAACCCAAACTAAGAGACATTCAACAAAATAACTGGCCTAAACTTTGATCAAATAGCAAGGTCATGAAAAATAAGGAAGATCAAAGAACTATTCCAGATTAAAGAGAATAAAGCAATAGGACAACTAAATCCAATGTGTAATTAAGGATTTTCTTTTGCTGTAAATGACATCATTGGCCCCACTGGTGAAATCTAAATAAGATCTACAGATTAGATAATAGTGTTCAAGGCCAAGCGTTCAAATACCCAACCAGCCACCAAAAGAAAACAAAAAAATAACAGTATCACACCAGTTTAACGTTGATAATTGTACCGTGACTATGTAAGAGAATGTCCTTAATTGTAGGAAAGGCACACTAAAGTACTTAGAGAAATGGGCATCATGACTGCAAATGACTTCTCAACCCCCAAATAAAAGGGGGATGTGTATTAGTCTGTTTCTGTTGCTTATAACAGAATACCTGAAACTGGGTAATTTATAAAGAGCAGAGGTTTATTTGGCTTACATTTCTAGGTCAGCTGCATCTGGCACAGGCCTCAGGCTGCTTCTACTCACGGGGGAAAACGGCAGGCCAGCCCAAGGGTACAAGCAGATCACAGGGCGAGAGGAAGCAAGAGAGAGAGGGGGACGTGCCAGGGTCTAAACAACAAGCTCTTGCAGGAACTAATAAAGCAAGAATTCACTCACTACCTCCACCCCTCAAGGAGAGCATTAATCCATTCATGAGGGATCTGCCCCATGACCCACACAGCTCCCAACACTGCCACATTGGGGATCAGATTTCCACATGAGAACTTTGTCAGAGTGTGTGTATATTATATACATACAAACAGACACATGCACACACATACACACACACAGAAACAGCAAGTAACAGCAAGAGTTGCAAACAGGGAGAGAGATAGAAAGTAAAGAATAAAGTACAGAAAAATGTTAACATATGGGGAATTCCTATACAGTAGTCCCTATTTATCCAGTTTCACTTTCCATGATTTCAGTTACCTGTGGTCAACCACGGTCTGAAAATAGGTGAACACAGTACAATAAGATATTTTGAGAGACCACATAACTTTTATTACAGTACATTGTTATAATTGTTCTATTTTATTATTAGTTATTGTTGTTAATCCCTTACTGTGCCTAATTTATAAATTAAACTTTATCATAGGTATGTATATACAGAAAAAAACATAGTACATATGGAGTTCAGTACCATCCCCAGTTTCAGGCATCCATTGAACATATCACTTGCAGATGAGGGGGAACTACTGCATAGAAATTCTTTGCATTGTTCTTATAACTTCTCCTGTGCCTGAAGTTATGTCAAAATAAAAAATTAAAACAATAATCTCATATCATACAGAAAATTAGACATTCATAAAAGCATTAAAAAAAGATAAGAAATTATTCAACCAATTTAAATAATAAAACGCAATTTTTGCTACTTAATTAGCACTAAAAACCTAAATGACAATACACAGTGGTAGCAAGATTCTGGAAAACCTGGTACCTTCATATCTTGCTGTTTGAGTGGTAACTAATACAAACCTTTTGAGAAAACAACTTGGCAACTTAGACTAAAAGCAATAAAAATGTACAGACTTTCAAGATTCTACTTGAACTCTATCCCAAAGAAATAAATACTAAACATTAAAAAGGCACTATAGATAGAGAGATGCCATCAAGACGACCATGTAGAGGCA
Source organism: Cynocephalus volans (assembly GCF_027409185.1). Classification (NCBI taxonomy): domain Eukaryota; kingdom Metazoa; phylum Chordata; class Mammalia; order Dermoptera; family Cynocephalidae; genus Cynocephalus; species Cynocephalus volans. The sequence goes on from NC_084462.1 coordinate 151,974,625, forward strand.
CCCAGCAATCGCTTCCACCACAAAGAAAGACCAAAACAACAACCAGGTAACTACATGTGGAATAGAGAGTCAAAGAAAGAACACTGGAACGCAGCAAAGAAGTCAAGACCTCCTGAGGCATGGAGCCTCAGGATGTCAGCATAGAAGGTAAGACTTGCCCAGAAAGGCTCAGAGCCAAAAAGGACTCCCTATTCTGGAAAAAGGTAAGCAAGAAATCCCAGTACTGCACAATCCCACCAAGGATACCTGCAATCCTAGCTACAAGAGAGGCCCAATACCCTTGCAGGTCCTAAGCCCAGTTTAGGGATCTAGACAGATGTCATGCAACTATATTATTCTAGAGAGAAAATTCACACTGAGTCCCCCATCCACCACCTGGGGACCCAGGCTACTGCACTTTGACACCACTGTGGGATGGAAGCCACCATGAGAGTGCATACTGCCCTGGGGCCTAGCAACCCCAGCATCTATAAACTCCTGGGGCCCAGCCAACATCCCACCACACCCCTCCAAAGTGTTGCAGCTTAGCAACACCACCTGAACCCAGTGGTGCAGCCCTGACCGAAGTACCCCAAGGAACAGATGGTCCAACAAAGTAGAGAAGGCACAATCAAGACAGAAAAAGCCAACGTACACGCTCTCCAGAGCCTAAGAGCTGACCACTTGGGACCCTCTGCCATGACCAGTGGCCCTGCCCACTCCACAAGAGCACCCACATACCTCTCTGCAGCCTGAGACCTGCCCACCACCACCCCCTGACCCTGCCCACTCCAGCAGAAAAGCTCCCCCAAGCACCCCAGAGCCTTCCGAGGAGGCCGGGTACCTGCCTACTCCCTACCCTGTGACTCTGACAACTGCAGCAGGAGTCACCTAGCACCCTAGTACCATTCCCAATGGTCCAAAGTTCCACCCCACCCCACCAGCTCCAGTGGAAAATCCAAGCTCTCAAGTGTTGCTTGTGGGGGCCTGAGGTCCCTGAGGTCCAGCCACCCAGGGCCTGGCCTCCCAAAAGACCAAGCACCTCCAAAAAACGCTATAAAAAACTAATGAAAAAAACTGAAGAGGACATGAGAAAATGAAAAGACAACCCACATTCATGGATTAGAAGAATTAATTTTGTTAAGATGGCTGAATTAGTCAGGGTTCTCCAGAGAGACAGAATCAATAGGATATGTTATAATTATATGAGAGGGATTTATTAGGGGAATTAGCTCATGCAATTGTAAAGAAAATCCCGATAGGCTGTCTATAAACTGGATGCTGGTAGTGTGGCTTAGTCCAAGTCTGAAGGCCTCAAAACCAGAGAAGCTGATGGTGTCTTTGGTGTAAGTCCTAGAACCCAAAAGCTGAAGAGTCTCGAGCTCTGATGTCCACAAACAGGAGAGAAGAGTGTATCCCAGCTCCAGCGGACAGAGAGAGAGCTTCACCTTTTTCCTCTGTCTTTTGTCTTTTGTTCTCTCCAGACCCCCAGTGGATTGGATGGCTCCCACCCACATTGAGGGTGGGTCTTTCCCACCCAGTCCACTCAGACTCTCATACTAATCTCTGCTGGAAACACCCTCATGAACACACTTTAAAAGAACTTTACCAGGTTTCTCAACATTCCTTCATCTAACCAAGTTGACACCTAGAATTAACCTTCACAATTGACCATCCTATCAAAAACAATCTACAGATTCAATGCATTCCCTATCAAGACATCAATGACATTCTTCACAGAAACAGAAAAAACAATCCTAAAATTCATATGGAACCACAAGACTCCAAATAGCCAAAGCAATCCTAAGCAAAACGGACAAATTTGGAGGCATCACACTACCTGACTTCAAAATATACCAAAAAGCTATAATACCCAAAACAGTATAGTACTGGTATAAAAACAGATACATAGATCAATGGAACAGAATAGAGAACCCTGAAATAAAGCCATGCACTTACAGCCAACTGACTTTTGACAAAGGCACCAAGAATATTCATTGTGGAAAGGAAAGTTTCATCAGTAAATGGTGCTGGGAAAACTACATCCATGTGCAGAAGAATGAAACCAGACCCCTCTCTTTCACTGTATACAAAAATCAAGTTAAAGTGGATTAAACAGTTAAATGTAAGACCCAAAACTAAAAACCACTAGGAGAAAACATAGGGGAACGGCTTCAAGTCATTGGTCAGATGAGAGATTTTATGGAGAAGACCTGAAAAGCACAGGCCACAAAAGCAATAGAACAATGGGACTACAGCAAACTAGAAAGCTTCTGCACAACTTCTGTTGATTGCAACAGAATAAAGAGGCAACCTGCAGAATGGGATAAAATATCTGTAAACTGTTCATTTAACAAGGAATTAATAGCCAGAATATACAAGGAACTCAAAAAACTCAACAGAAAAAAACAAAAAATCTGATTTAAAAATGGGCAAAGGACCTGAATAGACATTTCTCAAAAGGAGAGATACAAAAAGGAGTCATACTGGCCAGCTGCCATAAAAAAAAAAAAGCCAAAAATAACAAATGTTGTCAAGGATGGGAAGAAAAGTGAACTCTTACACACTGATGGTAGAAATGTAAATTAGTATAACCATTATGGAAAACAGTAGAGAGATACCTTGAAAAACTAAAAGTAGAGCTACCCTTTTGATCCAACAATCCCACTACTGGATATATATCCAAAGGAAAGGGAATTGGTATACCAAATAGATATCTGCACCCCCCATGTTTACTTCAGCACTATTCACAACAGCCAAGATATGAAATCAACCTAAGTGCCCACCAAAAGATGAATGAGTAAAGAAAATGTGGCATAAAAGTACACAATGGAATACTACTCAGCCATAAAAAAAGAAGGAAATCCTGTCATTTGTGGCTACATGGATGAGCCTGGAAGGCATTGTTAAATAGAATAAGTCAAGAACACCTGTTCTCACTCATATGTGAAAACTGAAAAAGTTAAGTTCAGAAGTAGAGAGTAGAATTGGGCCTACTAGAGGCTGGTAAGGGTGGGGGATAGGAACAGGGAGAGGTTAGTTTGGATACAAACTTACAGACAGATGGGGGTACAGATATCTATTATAAGTTCTAGTGTTCTATAGCAGTGCTTTGTGACTATAACAATAATTTATTGTGTACTTTCAAATGGGTAAAAGAGAGGAGTTCAAAAGTTCTCAACACAAAGAAATGATAAACGTTTGCAGTGTTGGATATGCCAATTACCTGATTTTATTTTTTGGAGAGGAATGTGGGTGGATGGATGAGATAAATTTAGACAATGGTTAGTATAAATGGTTCATTCTTTCAAATTCACTTTTTACTTGTTCATATCAAGTTCTAAATTATACATTGTATCAAAATATCACTCTGTAGCCCATAAATATGTACAATTATTACATGTTTTTTAAAAGTGCAAAACATATATTTTTAAATAAATAAATAAAAGTCATTAAACACAAATATAACCACTGGAGTCTTATTTAAAATAATGCAAATTGGGATACATCCAAATATAACAGAGTTTAAGAAACTGACATATAATCACTCAGAAATTATTCAGTCACTAAAATGGTCTATAAAAACTAAGTAACGGGGCCGGCCTGTGGCTCACTCGGGAGAGTGTGGTGCTGATAACACCAAGGCCACGGGTTCAGATCCCATATAGGGATGGCCGTTTTGCTCACTGGGTGAGCGTGGTGCTGACAACACCAAGTCAAGGGTTAAGATCCCCTTACCGGTCATCTTTTAAAAAAATTAAAAAATAAAAAAATAAAATAAAATAAAATAAAAACTAAGTAACTATAGGAAAATGCTTACAACAGACATATCAATACGATAACGTAAAATTGTATGAACAGATAAAAGTATGTACACACAGAAAAAGACTAAGAAAATTCACACCACTGTTAACAGTATTTGGTGGGTTTTTTGGAGGTACTTATGAAAGTTATGAACTTTTTTTTGTGCAATACATCTGAAATTTATCAAAGCTCATCTCTTGGTGACTGAATAAAATATCTGAACCAGTTTACTCTCCAAAAAGACAGCACATTACACAAAAGTTCTCAGCAGTTTTCTGTTACAGTATTTGTAGGGTGATGGTACTGGTGAGTGAGGTTTTTCCTTTCCCTTATCTTCCAAATTGTAACTATTTTTGTACGCATGTTTCTTTTTTTTTACATTAAAACATAACTTATTGTACGTATATGTGGAGTGTTTCATTCAATAGTGTTTTGTATGTTTGCTATAAGGAAAGGGAGTTTGCTACAGCTGAGGTAGCTGAGAAGGTGATACTCATGTCAGTAAAGACATGGTCCTTGCTCATGAGAAGGTGATATTTAGTGAGAGATAGGACCATTTAAATGAACTATAACAATGCATCATAGTAAGAGGCCACAATATATAAGGGGATTTTTATTTTACTTCATTTTATTTTGGTGGCTGGCCAGTACAGGGATCCAGACTGTAGGCCCGGGTGTTTTCAGCACCACACTCTACCAACTGAGCCAATCAGCCAGCCCTCTTTATTATTTTAATACTTGAGGAATATGCCACTAGTAAAAGAAAATGTTCTTAGTTACTACTATAACATAATCCTTTGTGTCGTCAAAGTGCATTTGAAAAATTTCAGAGAAAGCAAAAAGTGGAAAAAAGTTATGATGAAGCAATGTATATGAATACCTTTATTTTGCTCTTAAACGTACATGCCGGTACACATATGAGCAGGCTGCTCACGTCCAGTAGAGGAAAGTTATAAAAGATACATAAAAAATACTCACAAAGAAAGCATGATGGAAATAACATCCTTTTTTAAAGGAAAAGTATATTCCATGTAAATGAGAGGGTTGTGACAAAGTATTTCAGCACCGCACTCTACCGAGTGAGCCACGGGCCGGCCCTGTGACAAAGTATTTCAAAACTCAAAAGCTTGTTGCAGTAGTGAGATATAATTTACAAGAGGAGTCTTGCAAGATTCTCTTTTGTCCAATATTCACTGAAGTCTCATCCGTTTCTCAGGGGGGCCTTTAGTGGTCACTGTCTGTTGGACAGTCTTTGTGGTCTCCTTCTCTTCAGATTTTACAGTTTCTGGTACAGGTTCTGCCTCTTTCTTTGTCTGATCCACTAGACATCAAAGCATATTTGGGTGGATAAATGAGATAAATTTAGACAATGGTTAGTATAAATGGTTCATTCTTTCAAACTCCCTTTTTACTTGCTCATATCAAGTTCTAAATTTATCTGTTTCCCCAGGTAGATGTATATAAGAACCCAGTTATAAACCTAATAAAACCTGATCACTCAAGGAAATTTTCTTTTTTTCTTTTTTTTTTTTTTGTCCTTTTTGGTGACCGGTAAGGGGATTGCAATCTTTGGCGTGGTGTCACCCGCACCGCGCTCAACCAGTGAGCGCACCAGCCATTCCTATATAGGATCCAAACCCGCTGCGCTCCCGAGTGCGCCACGGGGCTGGCCCACTCAAGGAAATTTGTAACACTAGACAAAAACACATGGCATTTATATAAGACATAATGTATAAACAAGATATGTAATTATTCTATCCCAGTTCCATGGATAGTACAACACCTATTTTCAATGATAAAATAGAAGACCTTTCTTCACACTGATATCCAGACTAAAAACAACCTCAAATCACCTTGACTTCTTCACACCTCTTCACACCTCTTTCCACTTCAATTCATCTTTTAAGTACCAATATCACTATCACAAAAGCACCACCTGTTGGCAATTCAGCAGATCTCAATGGTAAGGAGTGACATACTACAATGAGAGTCTAGAAAGACAAAAATGACCACAGCTCATCTCACATGCTGTAGCCGTTACTGAGTTAGACAGACTGTTTAGTCTTATTTTGAGTTTAATAAGAATATGTAATGAACCATACCTGGGACAGGCTTTTCTCCAGTCTTTTGCTATAATTAAAAAAAAAAGGGGGGGGGGGTGAAGAAAAAGAGAACAGGTCAGGTTAGCAACGTTTTCTTCCTGATTTCATAATTCTTATTAAAATGACACCTTCATCTATATTACATTATAAATGACTTCATGAAGAAAAACTACTATTCATGTACCATAAAAACTAAATTCTAAATTTATCATTTTCGACTTCTTATTCCCCATTCCAGAAAAGACACAAATCTAAAACTAGAACACCCACCAAGCCACAGGAGGAAGCGCCCTGAGCTCTCCAAAGCCAGGGCGGTGGAAGGCCTCAGGCCTTGGCAACGCCCCCCTGACACCTGCAACCAGTCCAGCAATGACCAAGACACCGCTGGAAGCACCCTGGTCTCCCCTGCAGGAATGAGGGGGGTGCCACAGGCCTCAACCCTACCCCTCCTCCTTCCTCCTTCTCTCTCCCTCTTTCTTCCCCCTTACACTCTCCCCTGCCCCCCCCAACTGCTCCACATCATCATAGAATGTAAAAAAATTAATAAATAATCCTAAAAACATAAATAATAAAAATAAAACTAGAAGAAAATAGTCAACCATAAAAACCCTTAAACATCTAACAAAGCCGTTTGCTTTCACCCAAGCTTCAATACTTTACAAAAAGCTGTTAAGGAGAACCCAATGGGAAGAAATAATGGAGCCTTTCAAGATTCCAGAGGTTTATTTTCTTAGGCAATATGAACTACAAGAAAGGAAAATGAAGTTTTGATAGACCTTGTAACTTTCCAAGTTGGCAGGTATAAGAAGTAGGAGGGAAAAAAGCTTCCTATGAGCATAAGGTTTCTGATGAGTGTATTATTAAAAGTCAAATTGCAGGAAAGTGATGGGGGCATTAGAGATCAGGAACAAGGACAGGTCCTCCATTCTGTACAGCAAATATTCTTTAATTGAGCCCTGCCATCTCCCTGTCCCATTATGCAAGTTAAATGCCCAAAACACCGTCCTCCTCCTTCCCTCCCAAGGCCCACAACCTACCCCTCACTCTCAGACAATGACACTCTGCCTCCTATGTTTAAAAACAAAACAAAAGAAAAAAAGGTTGCCAACACCACCAACCACTTCCTATCTACCTTCAAACTTATTACACCTACACCTACACACACACACCGGTATACACACACACGCACGCACGCACACACACACACCCCCTACACACACACACACACACACACACACACACACACACACACCCCTCCGTGTATACACACACACGCACGCACGCACACACACACACCCCCTACACACACACACACACACACACACACACACCCCTCCGTGTCCATGGGTTCCGCATCCATGGATTCAACCAACTATGGATCAAAAACATTCAGTAAAAAAAAACAACTGCAAATGTACTGAACACACGGACTTTTTTTTCTTGTCATTATTTCCTAAACAATACAACAACTACTTACATAGCATTTACATAGTATTAGGTATTATAAGTAATCTAGAGATGATTTAAAGTGTACAGGTGGATGCATGTAGGTTATATGCAAATACTACATCTTTTTATATCAGGGACTCGAGCATCTGCAAGACTTTGGTATCTGTGGGAGGTCCTGGAACCAATCCCTCATGATACCAAGGGACAACTGTGTGTATGTGCATATTTAAAATACCTTTATATACTTCCATATTATCTCAGAAGAAAAAAGTAATCTCTTCATTTCTAAGGTTAATGCCTCCATCTGTTTTCTAAATTTCTTTCTGAATTTACATGCCCTCCCTAAGCTTTCTCACCTATTCCCATGAATAAAAACTGTAAAATTTTTTGATATCACATGTTCCAGATTCATGCTGCCACCTACCTACTAGCCTACTCCAACTGCAAGTCCTGGGAACTTTCACATTTAACAAGACCAAAACTGTGCATAAAAGGGTTAAAACAGAAGGCCTGAGGCTGCTCTCCTTAGAAAGGCCTGCTTACAGGTTAGCCCTTGGCTGGTGTCTAGGAACTTGGATTTCAGGAGGCTTCCCACCATTCCATAACTTAACACTGGCTCACTGTGCCTGAACTGTGTGTACAATGTGGTCTATGCTGAATACCTGCTTTTCTTCAAGGATGTGGGGTTTTGATATGTGCTAGATAGAGAGCACCTACATGACAACCCTCCCAAAAAACCTCGGGCACTGAGTCTCTAGAGGATTTCCCTGGTCACAAATATCATACATATACTGCTGCATTTTCATTGCTGAGGGAAGAATATACTCTGTGTAACCCTTCATGGGAAGGAGAAAGTAGAAGGAAGCCTGCACATGGATTTCTCTAGACTCTACTGTGTCTTTTTTCTTCTAATCTGGCTGCATAACCTTACTATATCACAGCAATAAATCTTAGCCATGAGTACAACTATGTGTTGAGTCCTTCCAGCAAATTTCCAAACATGGGAGTGGTCATGGGAACCTCTAACACAGCCACATATCTTATGAACATATCAGGACTTAGATGTCTAAAGTAATCTGAGGGAACAAACAATTTTTCTTACTTTAAAATAGAAGAGGAAATGTATGCAGGAACATTAAAAGGAGTGAAAAATTTGAGGGGGGGATTTTTAATACTGCTAGCACTTAATCCTTTGAACTATACTGGACATCAGACTATATTTATACATTGGAATAATGTCATTATCTGCCCAAAGAACCTGAATACTGTCAAATTAGTAGGATATGATTTGAGAAGGGAAAATAGAATGAGGGTGGCTTTCCAAACAAATTTCCAGCAGCTTCTGAAAACAGCACTGAAAAGACATTCATCATAAAAGGCTTTGAAGGTCTGAACTCCCATCACATTGGTATTAGTGTAACTTCCGGTAGTAACAAGAATTAAAATACGGAGCTTCAAAAAAACAGACAGGACTTCTCCAATATTCTCCTGAGCACTGCCCTATAGGGGCAATATCCCTAGGCACCGCAAGCCCAACTGTTAAACACAATGGATAGATAGTAATAACTCCTGGTTCTGGAGGACACAACGGTTAAATGGGAGCTCATATGAGCTATGAATGGTTCTGGGTGACTTCAAGTAGACTATTTTCTTCTCTGTGTCTGAGAAGGAAGATTTTTGGTAGGAAAAGCAAAGGGATTACTAATAATTCTAGAAAAAGCCATCTATCTCTTAGCTCTGTTACACAGCAGTAGACATACTCTCTCTTTAGGAGTTGGCTTTTGGCCCTTGGATGGGAAAAGAAATGTGGGATTCAGAAAAATGACTACATAAAACTTTATAAGAAAAATGTAAAAAAACCTCACTGCAATAACATGAAGTCTGCAGTCTGCTTGAAAATACCAGAAGGAAGTGGGTAAAGGAGAGATAAAACAGGATTGGCCATGTTTGATAATTGCTGAAGCAGGCAAAGGGTACATGGGGGCTTCACTTTTAATTATGCTCTGTACTTTTGTACATGTTTTTAAATTACCACAATTTTCTATTAGGTAAAAGTTTTTTGTTGTTTTAAGAATCAAGAGTCTTTGAGCTTTCCACAATGTCCAGCCTAGCTCACCAGGATTGGACAACACACAGGATTCGAGGCAGGACCCCTAGACAGAAAAAAAGGAGTGGTCACTGGCTAGAGTACCTCAGAACCCAAACACAGCAGTAAGGTGCTGAATGTTCTGAAGGTTGGCCAGCAAAAACAGAACCCCTAACAACAACATATTTCACCCCAAATCTGCTTCTTTTCTCATATTCTGAATTTTGGTTAACAATCAACAATATAGTCTAATTCTAGGACTGAAACCCCAAAGTCACCTTTAATGTCAATCTATCCAAATCCAACCACCAAATTTAGGCAATCTTAACTCTGAAATATCTCTTAAATCTGTCTCTTCTCTATCATATGGCTACAGAATGAATTCTGGTTTTCCACAATCTAAGTTCCCTGACTCCAAAAGTCACAGTTTCCTAATCATCACCTACACTGTTATTAGTTACCTTCCTAAAAAACAAAACTGACTGCATTACTCCCCTGCAGTTATTTTTAAATATCCAGTGGGTCCCTACTGCAATCAGCAATAATGCTTAGCTAGTCACTGACAACAATCTTGAAGATGAGGTAGAGGATATTTCAGTACACTCCAAGAAGGTATGTACTTGAAAAAGAATGTACAAAATTTACCACTGGTCTAGTTTGTCTTTAGTGATGATAGCTATTGTGTAATAACTTCAAATAAATTTGAATGCAGCTGGATGCCTGTTATATTTATGGGGATAGTAATGGGTTAAAGGTTTAAAAGACTGAAGAAACACTGGCCTATAGGATTAAACACAAACTCCTTTGTATAGTATACAAAATCCTTCTCAATCTGACCTTTATCTGCCTATTAAGTCTCATCTTCCTTTACACTTCCCCTCCACAAACACATCAAGAAAACCCTCAGAAAGTTTTCTGTTTCAGAGTACATGTCCACTAATATTCTTTCATGTTCTGGTTTTGCGTGTTCTATTACCATTTTCTAGCACTAATCAAAAGAAATGTGAGCCACAAGTGCAAGCTATATATGTTATTTTAAGTTTTCTAGTCACATTTTTTAAAAGAAGAAACTTATGTTTTATTTAACCAAATATATCTAAAATATTATTTGAACATACAATCAATATTTTAAAATTATTAATGAAATATTTTACATTTTTTTGTATGTATTTTACACTCATATCACAACTTAATCTGAACTAGCTATGTTTCAAATGCTCAATAGTCACATGTGCCTAGTGGCTACTGTACAGGTATACAGGACAGTGCAGGTCTAGGTGTTCTTCCCCAGCCTACCAAATATATCCTATGTACTCACTGAATGAATGGTCAAGCACACCAAACCTCTTACATTCTATAGTTTCTATAGTGGTTACTCATCACTCTATACACAGCTATTACTTGTTTGTTTGTTGTTGTTTATCCAACAGACACTGTTCTTCTATCTTCAAGTGTTAATTCATGAGATTTCTCTAAGCTGGCTTTCCTGTCCTGAGTTCCAACTTGTGCACTCTGCTCCCTTCACCACCAAATCACAATTTTAATAGCAAATATCTCTCACTACAGCAGAGTCAGGGAAGGGGGAAATTCTAAAGTCATCCCACAGTGTAAAACATCCTATTTAATTTAAAACTACCCTAGAAAATCCCTTAAACAGCTCCTAAGAAAAACAGCATATATAATCTTGCATGTACAGAGTCCTGTAAAGGTCCTTAAGAACTGAGACTAACCATGAAAACGGCATGTTCATATATTCTATCTCATACCTACCCCACTTCAAAAGCTCATTTAAGTAGAATGGCAGATGGATTTGCTATTGCTGTTGGAAACTCCCCCCAAAATCACATACTGGAATTCATATAACTTAAATACCAATATAGTAAAACTCTATTATTACTCCCACCTCCTTCATTTATTATGCCAAACCTTCTACTTCAAATGTTCTATTCTTTCTGTTACAAAAATTTTAACTATTCTATCATTTAAGGAGTTTAGATATCCACTACATCAAGCTAGAAGGCAGCTTGTAGAGAAAAAGGAGCATGAGTTTCATATTTTAGTTTTGTTACTACCTGTAACACTTTTAGCAACTTTCTAAATGAGAATATTATCTATATGCAGTCCTCATTGTTTAAGAAGATTCAGTAAGGAACACAAAACAGTGTTAATTCCATTCCCCTTACACATTTCCTTCATTCAAAACATTTCCTTTGATTCAGAGATCATTTTTTAACTAATGAGGAAAACCAATACTTTTAGGTCACATCTGAAGCAATTTTCAATTAAAAATAAATATAATCCCCAAACTGGCCAACCACCAAAAAAAAAAAAAAAAAAAAAAAAAAGCATATATACATATGTGTGCCAGAAAAGGTATCAAATCAAAATTAACCACACACATTATCATTACCTGTACAAATTTGGGTGGAAATTTTTGTCTAAGGTCTACAAGTAAAGCATCCACACGTTGTCGCTGAAAAATAGAGCTTGGTTCTTCTTTCCTTTTGGCTTTAGGCTTGACTTTATCTATTAAAATACAAAGTCCAAATTGAAATACCACCTAATTAGTTTGGTGTCTTATACTTTACAAATCTTTATCCACCACAAACGTACCCAAACTTCATTACTTTTAATGGCTGCAATACCAAAGATAACTCCACAAATAAGCTAAACACAGCACATATGAGTATGCAGAAGTGTTCTAACTCTCCCTCTTAAATGAAGTTAAACTCTAACATATAAGAAGCTGATATATGCCTTTTAAATATACTTCAGTTTTAGAACATAAACATGGACAGACATGAATTTCAAAGCTAAAGTTTTTTGTAATTACCTAAATCACAATCCAGATTATTGGTTTGAAATTACCTTTTGTATCTTTTAAGAAGCCATGGAAACTAGGGGACCTGGTGCCATGACAGGTGATACATGGATGGATCAGAAAACAGACTGGTCAGGGCCGGCCTGTGGCTCACTCAGGAGAGTGCGGTGCTGATAACACCAAGGCCACGGGTTCAGATCCCATATAGGGATGGCCGGTTTGCTCACTGGGTGAGCATGGTGCTGACAACACCAAGTCAAGGGTTAAGACCCCCTTATCGGTCATCTTTAAAAAAAAAAAAAAAGAAAGAAAGAAAACAGACTGGTCATCTAGAAATAGGACTCTAAGAGAAATCCCTCATCTCTCCTACTTTAAAGACTGGAGAAATAAAAGTTTCCAGATTCCAAGATGACTCAATACTTAGGTAAGTAGAAAATATCATCTTTGCTGTTTCTCTTCTTTACTTTATTTATTTTAAAATCTTGAATCATCTTAACAAAGATTACCAGTGCTGTGGATTGAATGCCCTCCCAAACTCACCGAAGCTTAATCCCCTCTGTAACTATTAACAGGGTGGGAAATCCGATTATGGTAATTGAAAGGTGGGGCCTTAAAGAGGGGATTAGACTGAGAGGACTGTGTCCTTGTGAATGTACTGATCTATTCACAGAGTAAAGGGCATGGTTCTGATGGCTTTAACAAAAGAACAACTGAGTTTAGCTCTCTCTTGCTTAGCCATCCACCATATGACACCCCACATTGCTGTTAAGAGTCACTACCTACCAAAAAGGCCCTCACTAGATGTGTTCCCTGGACTTTGGACTTCCCAGGCTCTGAAACTGTGAGATATAAATTTTATTTCTTTATAAATTGCCCAGTTTCAGGTATTCTGTTATAAGCAACAGAAAAAGACTAATACAACCAGTTTCCTAACAGATTAAACATATCTGTTCCTATGTAAGGGCTATTATTATCACATCTAGTTACATGAATTGTAGCTACAACAATATCATTATTTTTTGATAAAGTACAACACACCAAGAAAATACCAATAGCCATTTTCCTAAAGAAAACAGTTTCATTCTCAGAGAATCAAAAAGTATTTTGGGAGGGTCTATTGTTCTACCTACCTTGCTCTTCATGATCTTTGAAGTGCCACCAATACCCTTTGGAAGGATGATATCGACAGTATGACATAGCTTCATCAAAAGCCGACTGAATGCCATGCACTGCAGTAAGCTTGTAAAAAGAAAACAAATTCTAAATTCCTCATTAGGTCAACCAAAATTCCCAAAGTAAATACTCACAAAATATTACACATGCAAAGACAGTAATTTCCTATTTTTCAGAACCTAAATTACTAAACAATGGGGGCTGTGGCATATACTTTAAGCACTGACTTGGCCCACAGTAACCAATGCTCAAGACATTCTAATAGTCAACACTTTACACCAAGTTACACAGGGAAAAAGAGCTCCTGTTTGATTCTTGGAAGCATGGAAGCACAATTAAAATTTTTCTTTAGTGCTTAAAGACTGTGAAGACACTTACCACTCTGGAGTTTATAACTGATCCCAAGTCTGGTGCCTGATAGATCACTCCAGCAATGATATAGTAATCAGCCAATGGGATAACTAAAGCAGTGGGAAAAAATATTTATGAATACAACTATGGAAACAAACTCCTAAATAGATTTTCATAGAAGAACTAAAATTTAACATTTTCCCATATTAAATCTCAAGGCAGGGTTTGGCAATTCCTCTTTTTGTAAATATAGTTGCACTGGAAAACAGCCATACCCATCCATTTACGTATTATCTATGGCTGCTTTAGCTACAGTTGAGTAGCTGTCACAGAGCCTAAGAGGCACACATGTGGAAAGCATTTACTCTCCGGCCCTTCATAAAAAAAGTATGCCAACTCTTGGCCTAGAGGAGTGCTTCTGAAACTTTAATGTGCATTTGAATCACCTAAGGACATGGTTAAAATTATATTCTTATTTATTAGGGATAGTGCATTTCTAACAAGTTCCTAAGTGATGCCAATGCTCTTGTCAGTCAACCACACTTGCTGGCGTAAGACCTTAGAGCAAGAGAGACTTGGGGCCCTGAGTGAAAATATCAGATGCACCGAACTTGCCTTGGTGCTCCAAATGTTGAGTCCTAAGGAATAAGATAGCTGCTAGTGAGGCTAGTGCCATCTTGCATAGCTTCTATACCTTGAACACAAATCTTGCCCCTGGACGTGCCAATTTCTAAGGTTCTCTTTTTTCTCTGGGCAGGGACTCTAGATCTTTGATTTTGAAACTAAATTTGGATTCTGGAACCACAACTTCTTTAGCATGTAATTCTCTGAAATCAAAACCAGGATAAGGGTTGTTCCTAATGTCTAGATGATGGTATCTAATTGAGAAACGTAGGTGGGACAACACTATCTGTCTTTTCTACCTTGAATCTTCTCTTTGGTGTGATATTGTCCATGGTCCTAGCTTGATTCCAAGCTGTCTTCAAGTTCTAGTCATCTCTAGAATAGGTGTCTAGCTCTTTGATGCCAAATGAAATCTGGATTCTATACTCTTTGGTGTTATTTCTAAAGCAAATTTCATTGGTTGGTATAATGCGTTATTCTGGTTAAATGAGTATATGAGTATTTTCAGTTGATCCTCTATGAATTTGATACGACTGCATCTACCATGTATTTTGTAACAGACTTAACTCGTAGACTGAGATGAGAAGAAAAGTTACTTGGGATGCTTGAGGTTCAGTCGGAATCCCAATAACTGTGCTCACAGGAAGAGATGGCTTTGATGTGGTGTGTTGCTCTGAGTATTAGTGCTTGGAGAGTTGTCCTTGGGCAGGTTGGAAGAGTCTTGGTCCAAGCATACAACTAATGGAACTTAGATCTTGAAACATTTCCTAAGTGATAGCTATGCATGCTGTACCAGCTTGGCCAGACAATTTGTACAAGTAATGTAATTATAGTGGATGCCTAATTTACTTCTGGGAATCTGGAATTTGGGTGGGCAGAGGATGCCTACACAACCAGTCCTCAATAAAAGTCTTGAGTTCAGAGTCTCAAATGAACTTCCTTCAGCAGACACATTGTACATGTGTAGCTGCATTTCACTGCCGGATGGAAGGCACAATAAACTTGCACAGAGATTCCTACAGACCCTACTTGATGTCTTTTCCCATAACTAATCTAGCTGTGTATCCTTACTGTGTTGCCATAACAAATCTTAGCCATGAGTTTAATCATATACTGGGTCTGGTGAGTCCTCCTAGAAAGGTATATGTATATGGTGGTGGGGACCCCCAAAACAGAACCTAATGCAAAAGTTCTACTCTGCACTTCATGGTCCTCAGCTTGAAAGAACTGTTCATTGCAAAATCTTTAGTCGGCAATCCGAAAAAGTAACAGCACATAAGTCAGGAAATAAATAAATCTTGATATTTTAAGAAAAAAATAATGCTTGAAGTAAACAGTTTACCTTGGGCAGGGGAATGCCGCTGTTGCTTCCGAATGATAAAAAGAATGGGCTCTTGAGCATGTAAAAGGATATATTCGACTCCGACCATCTGACTGAAAACAGAACACAAACATCTAGAGATCCATGAAAGCCCTACGAACAATTTTGCAGAACATTCAAATGACTATATAAAGGTGTAGCAACATTGTAAATAGGATGAAAACTGCCTGTGTTTGGTGTTAAAGTCTAGCTGTTGAGTAAAACTGCCTATTTTCCCAGGTAGGTAGTGTACAGATAAAGTAAGATTTGGTTTTTAAAAAACAACAAAATTTCTCTGCAAAAATTCGTGGTGAACTTAAATCTCAGAATTTTCAGTCAGGAAAGTACACTGAAGAGCATCCATTTCAAAAACACAATCAACATACCATGATGCTTTCTGACCAAGATCCATAAATACATATAAAATACAAAAATAAACATGAATACCCATCCAGAAAACATCAAAACCTTATCTTCACCCCAACAAATTTTTTAACCTGACAGATTATGTTTAAAAGTAACAATATGTTGTCTTAATAGTTTTAAGAATTTGTCTCATAACAAAAGCCACTTAAAACCATAGAAATTTAATTTCATAAATTCCCCTGATATTTAGCTGACAAATGAAAAATTCCATTACACAGTTGTTTCAGAAACTTTTCTGTTAATAATAAATTTGAACAATGTAGCACCCTAAATCTGGAGAATCTTGCTTTGTGTTTGTTTAGCTAAAATTTTACTTCCTTTGTCATACAAAGAAAAACCTACTATAAACCAGACTACGGTATAAAACACTAAATTAGAGATAATAATTATAGTTGCCTGGTTGTAGTGCTAAGATCACTCATCAGATTGACACCTAAACCTCAATTATATTTTAAATAGACATTATGAAGTTATACAGAAAAGGCTTCTAAGTTACAAGTGACTACTAATACAGTTGACTCTTGAACAACACTGGTTTGAACCGTGCAAGTCCACTTATATGTGGACATATTTTTCAATAAATATATGTACAGTACTGTAAATGTATTTTCCTTATGATTTTCTTAATAATTTTTTCTCTAGCTTTATTGTAAGAATACAATATATAACACATATAGCATACAAAATATGCTTATCAACTGTTTACCTGTAAAGCTTCTGGTCAACAGTAGGCTATTAGCAGTTACGTTTTTGAGGAGTCAAGTCATATACAGATTTCTACTGTGCAGGGGGTTGACACCACTAACTTCTGTGTTGTTCCAGAATCAACTGTAATTCCTTTGCATGTCAAATTTGTACAAACCCAAGCAAAACTACAATTTTTCTTCCAAAACATATACTCTGCACTTCACCATCCACAGCTTGAAATGTTCATCGCAAAATCTTTAGTTGGCAAAGATGCTACCTTCTTAAATTAACTTACTTCAAGTGTTCCAATGTTAACCTCTGCATTTTGACCACTTCATTATTACATGTCCTGTCATAAAAAGGATTACTTCTTTCTGAAAAGTAATCCAGGACGCTACCACTGTTCAAAATGGGGATCCAAGAGCTGTCAACCCAAGAGATTCCCAAGAGATTATCTAAAGAAAAGAAACAAAATGGTAAAGGATTAGAAGACAGAAAGAATCCAATCTGACATTTATTATGTATCTAATGTAATAGGCACTATGAATACAAGGATGACATGAATCTTAACCCACATATTCTCATAATCTAGCAGAAGAGATAAGTATGAATAAATGTGTTATGATAGTTCAGAGGAGGGAGTAGAATACTTTACCTGGGGGAATGGAAATGATTTTTCATGGGGTGAAGAGGTGGGCTTTAGCACTACATGTTAAAGAATA
Organism: Cynocephalus volans; assembly: GCF_027409185.1. Taxonomy (NCBI): domain Eukaryota; kingdom Metazoa; phylum Chordata; class Mammalia; order Dermoptera; family Cynocephalidae; genus Cynocephalus; species Cynocephalus volans. Next base: position 151,992,209 of record NC_084462.1, read on the forward strand.
AACAGAGGCTCACTACAGGAAAAAGTAGGGCAAAGTAATTCCAAAGCAGAGAGAATGCATATACAGAGGCATGAAGATGTAAAGTCTATTATATACTAAGAGAATAATTTGATTAAGTGAAGAAGTGATAAAATTTAAAATCTTGAAAGGTCTTTTTAAAAACTGAAAATTCTGAGTGTTTATATGTAAGCAACAAAGTCAAAATTTTTCAGACAACATGCATGCCAAAGAAAAAACATCCATAGCCACCAGTTTGAGATCTCTCAACAAGGAACAGAGAAATAAGTTAGAAAGCTATTATTGCAGACAAGATAATGATGTAAAAATTAAGGAGCACATGGGAAAAATTCCCTAATTACAGCCACACTGTTTCATATTTTACTGAAGAACTGAATCTTAAATTTAAAAAAGATATGGTACATAGAGCTAGATACCTTTAATTAATGAGCTTTCATTAGCTGTCATGTTTCATACCACTGTCTATACTAAACACCACTAAGGTGTAAGTCATGAACATCAAAATATCTATATAATACTGGTTGAAAAACTTCAACCTCTCCTCTACTGTAATTACTTCTGGCATTTTTGAAGAAGTCAGTCCTAATTCAAGGTGACAAGCAGTTCTGAGCGAAACAAATCAAATGAGAAAAAGGCAAAAATGTGTATAAAACAAAAAAAGGAGAAAAATATACAGTACGTTAATGACCAAATAATTAGTACAGACCATTTAGATGGTTCATCATAAATGAATCATGCCACAATCAAATACACAAATGTCGGGCCGGTGGCTCACTCGGGAGAGTGCGGCGCTGGCAGCGCAGTGGCGCTCCCACCGCGGGTTCAGATCCTGTATAGGGATGGCCGGTGCGCTCACTGGCTGAGCGCGGTGCGGACGACACCACACCAAGGGTTGCAATCCCCTTACCGGTCACGAAAAAGGACAAAAAAAAAAAAAAAAATACACAAATGTTGAAAACAACATTTTCAGAAAAATACAGTTTTTCTAATGAAAAGCAACTAAGGATGATCATTATTCTCAGCTTTAAATACTACAGTCCAATTATTAACATAGTTTTATTTATAGCAAAACTACTTATACTTTTTTTTTTTTTTTTGGTGGCTGGCTGGTGTGGGGATCTCAATCCTTTTTTTTAAATTTCTTTAGGAATAATTATATAAAAGCATTTCTAGGACAATTTTGGTTTGTTTCTCATGTGGAAACTTTGTATGGTGTCATAATCAGTTGACAATAGTGTTAACAATATTAAAAATCATTTCAGCATCGATAGAAGAATAATCTACAGAAACAAATAAATGAATAACTACAGATCTTCCCTACCAACAATTATGTAGAGGTTAATAGACATGGGCATGATGTGATGACAACCTGGTAGAAGACCATGGAAATGCACAGGAAGATAAGGACGCACAAGACATTTTTAGAGGAAAAAAGAGACAATTTCCGGAATGACCAGTTATAAATTCAGAGAACTTAGGAACCAATAATTCATTTAGGGAAGTAATGATAACAAATTTGGCTTGGATATACTGAGTTTCAATACCGAATCAGACTCTCAAAATTAGAAAAAATCATGAATGTCATCTGCTCCAAGTGCCTGTTCAGTAAATTCTCCCTAGAATTTTCTTGACCAAGCTGTTTCCACATTTACAAATTACTTCATCAAACAACAGGAGAAGTAGATTGATCAGGGTATTTAGCTGATAACTAAATTTCCATGGGGTTGGATCCCAGTCATAGCCATCATATTTTCTTTATCTAGTAAACTAGTCAAAGATGAAAAGTGAGGAAAGTGTGACATGTGAAACCAATGCAAAGGGAGATAAGGGACTTCCAGTCAAGATGGCAGAATAGACAGTCCCCAGCATCACTCTCTCCCACAAATCAACCAATTTAAAACTATAAAAAAGCAACGACAGCCAAGCTGGCGCTGCTAGAGCTCAGGGGAAGAGGAGGAGAGACCTACAGAGTCCATGAAGGCAGGAGAAGCCACGATGAGAAAAAGAAAAAAACGCTCAGACCATTTCGAGCCCTGCCACATCCAGGCTGGAGCTGCTGAGTGCACAGAGCAGGAGCTGGCAAAAACTGCAGCTATGCCCTCCAGATGAAGTTGCTTGGAGGCAGCAAGGGAGAAGAGTGCCTTGGCAACCCTGAGGACAGCAAGACCACTAATAGAGTTCCCATGGGCTCACATACAAGCAAAGAGCCACAACAACTGAAGATAAGGAGTCACTCAGGAGCCAGTGAGTCATTGCAAGGGACTGGTGCACAGCCCATCCCATGGGAAGTGTTTGCAGCACGGGCGATGGAGGAGATGGGCCCACCGGGGGAACACTGGGGCACAGAAAGGACAGCTGATCTGCACCCCTATCAGCAAAGGACCACTCAGAGGAGACCAGTCAAGAATACACAATTGCACGGGGTGCAGTTTGATGAAAAGACTCCAGCCCAGACCAGAGTTTCAGATCTCTTGAGAGCTGGAAGTACCTGTAAAGTCAACCATTAAAACCTGAGCTGCACAAAAAGTCTTCCCCAGGGAATTAGCAGCAAAGCAGCAATCTAGCTCAACCACACAGCTCAAGTACTGGTCCCCACAAGAAGTTCCCCCATCTTAGAAGTAAGCAAAAGACAACAAATTAGTTCCAGCACAGAGTTTAAATGGTGGGAACAGCAAATAATCCAACTCAGAACTGAAAGAAAAAAGTACCCGCAACCACAGATAAAGCTTCATATTAACTAGTAAAGGTCACATTTCACCAAAGAACACCTATAACACACAGAAGGACTGGAAGTCCCCTTGGATACCAAGCCAGCAAGGGAAGAGGGCAAGGGGCCTCGGCAATACACCACCAACACCCCCAACCAATCCCGAGGGTGGGGGATGAGGGCCTCAGCCACGCCCCCCCAACAGGCACAGCCAGCCCAGCAGCAACCACCGAGCTGCTGCAGGAAGTGCCCCGGAAGCACCCCAGAAGCGCCCCGTGCTCTCCTAGCCGGGGTGGTGGGGGCCTCAGGCCTTGGTCATGCCCCCACAACACCTGCAGCCAGCCCAGCAGTGACGACCGAGCCACTGCAAGAAGAGCCAGGTCTCTCCCAAGCAGGGGTGGTGCCGGGTCTTGGGCCTCAGCCACGCCCCACTGACAAGTGCAACCAGCCCAGTGACGACCACCAAGCAAGAAGGGCCCCAGGTTCCCATGCTTGGACAGTGGGGGGTGAGGGCTTTTCCATACTCCCCTGACTTCTGCACCCAGCCCAGCAATGACCAAGCCACCACTGGAAGCCCCCCAATCTCCCCTATGGGAATGAGGGGGGTGCCACAGGCCTCAATCCCACCCCTCCTCCTCCCTCCTTCATCCATCCCATTTCTTTCCCCTTTCCCCTTTCCCCCTCCCTCCCAACTGCTCTGCAACAACATCCTAAAATGTAAAAAATAATATTAATAAAATTTAATTTTCTTTAAAAAAAAGAAAAGGGAGATAATACTATCCACCACTTTCAAACACTGACTTTGTATCTGGTACTGTTCTAACCACTCTACCACACAATAGTTCAAGGAGGTTGGCACTATTATTACTATTTTACAGATGAAGAACCTGAAGCATGGGAAGGTTAAGTAACTTGTCCAAGGTAGCAGAGCTACTAAATACTGGAGCTGAGATTTGAATCTAGGCAGCCCAGATCTACAGTCCACTCAACACTATGCTGTCTCAAAATGAAAGATCCAATAAAGAGCAATATTAAGGACTTGCGAGAGAAGCAAGGGCTGATACTATAAATTTGGAGACTATCCTTAGAACAATGCTGTCCTACATAGGATGCAGAAGTCTCATCAAATACATCTCTTTTTCTCCATCCCTACTGTCATTATCTTACTTAATCTATTTCCAAGAGTCACCTAGAACAGTTCTCTTATAGGACTCTCTGTCTCTGGGTCTTCTCCTACTAGTCAGCCTTAATAATGCTACAAGGGTACTTCAAAAAGCTCCTGGAAAAACAGAATTAAAAGATAATACAAATTTTCCCGTGAATTTTTTGAAGTACCGTCATTCACTCGCAAAACATAAATGTAATTATGTCACTTCTTACTTAAAGATTGGCAATGCACACCTATTATCTAAAAGATTAAGGTCCAAATTTCTTAACATGGCATTTCACAATCTAGCTCCACTATTCCCATTTCACTGTCAACCACGTAGCAGGATGGCACAAGGAAAAGTACACTAGCAATCAGGGAACTTCAGGCAAGTCAATCTCCCCATGCCTTATTTCCTCATCTATAAAATAGGGGTCATAATAGTATCTGCATAATAGATTATGTATGTAAAACGCTCAGCACATTGTAAGAGCCCAATAAATGTCAATTATGATGATGATGGTGGTGGTGGTATAGTGGTGGCTTCTTTCTCTATGTTCTCATAGCAATTTCTATACGCAAGCATACCTCAGAGAAATTGCGGGTTTGATTCCAGACCACCACAATAAAGTGAATATCACAACAGTGCAAGTCACACGAATTTTTTGGTATCCCAGTGCATATAAATCTATGTTTACATTATACTGTAGCTTATCACACGTGCAATGACATTATGTCAAAAAAAATGTCTAATTTAAAAAATATTTTATTGTTAAAAAATGCCAATGATCATCTGAGCCTTCAATGAAAAATGGCACTGATAGACTTGCTCAACGCAGGTTGCCACAAATCTTCAATATGTAGAAAATGCAATATCTGCAAAGTGCATACAGCACAGCGCAATAAAATGAGGTATGCCTGTACTTTTATTATCAATACTCATCATATCATAACCCAGAAATACAAAGTATTCCCATTAAATTGAGTTTTTAAAGAAGTGGAACTGTATCTTACTCATCAAGAACTAACACAAGACTTGACTCATAATAACCAGCAAATGTTTATTAATTCATAATTGACAGCGAAGGAAAAGTACAGTATGACTTACTCTACTGGTCATAGATTTTTATCAATCCATTCACACAGACTCCAGTATCCAAGGATGTTCATCTCCAAAATGGTTAACTGGATTTAAGAATATGATCTATGGATGTGAAATTCAACATAATTCCTGTCCCGCTTGGAGACTACCTGTGACCACAGCCCTATAAAGAGAATACACTACCAAGTCAAGCGGACTCCAACCACTTCTTATCATCTCCACTGTTACCACCCTAGTCCAAGCTGCCTCCAAATGTCCATGCATTACAGAACTGGCCTCCTAACTGGTTTCCCTAATCTACCTTTGCCCTCCTACACTGTCCTTAGCTGTTTTCAGCAGCCAAGGTGATCCAAAAAAAAAAAAAAAAGTCAGTCAGTCTACAGCCATACCATCCTGAATGTACCCAATCTCCTGTGATCTCGGAAGAAAACAAGTCTGTCAGATCATGTCATCCCTCTGATCAAAACCCTCCAGTGGCTCTCCATTTTACTAGAGGAAAAGTAAAAGACCTTATCATGGCCCACAATACCTCTCTTTCTTCATCTCCTTCCCATATCCTCTCCACCTCCACTTATACCCACCTCCTTGCTGTTCCTCTAACACACCAGACACATTCCCATTTTTACAGCCTTTTCCATAATCTTAACAAATCTAAATAAAAAGCAGTACATTAAGAAAAACAAATATTTGAAAAGAGTACTATGGACGAAATGCTTCTCTTTTTTTTTTTTTTCAGTACCAAGGCAGCACATTGACAAAGACCGTACAGCAGTCTAACAATCTACAAGTGATGAAATTAAGCACTTGAAACTCTCAATTACATGTAAACATGTAAAAAACATGATCCAGAAATGCTGAAGATCACTGGATAACTGTAAATTAGAATATATTTCCAATAACTGTGCTAGACCCCAATTCGGTTAATACAGAAAAGGTGTCTCAAACACTTCCCTTTAAAAATCAAGAATATACAAACAAAACCCATGCTACCCAAGATCAAGCAGTAATTAAGGGGTTGCATCTCCATATTTCTGTTCACTGAATAATTCAACAAATATTTGAATACCTCTACAATTCAGCTCTGAAAAAGAAACGACCCCTGCCCTCAGTAACTGCTAGTGTTCAACGGAAGGTATTATAGACTAAAAAATAAAATTTATAATAGGAAGTCTTAGGGATTCATGCCCAAGGACCCGTGGGGACGATCTCAAGAATACAGCAGTCCCCATGTCAAGTCCGAATAGATGAACCAAATCAAGTAGGCTCATTACCCAACTCCTCTCTCTACCCAAAGGCCATTTCTTCACCCCCACAGAACAGCGCCAATATTGCTGCAGAGATATGTGTGCAGAGCAATACTCCAGGTGTGAGGGCTCAAAGCCCAGAGCATCTTCCATCCCCTTCGCTTCGACGTTTCTAAGACACCCCTCAGGAACTAAGAAAACCTCAGCAACCTTTCGCCAGATTAGAGCTTGGGATCGTCCATGGAAGGCATTCAGAAAAACTTAGCGACCTCACAAAGGAACCTGAACCTTGCCCCCGAGAGCTATAAACCCCACACCAGTCTACAGACAATTAGGAAACAAAGCATAACAGTACAGGTTACCTCGAATGTCCCCCGCCGCCATAATTCCGACAGCCCTCGCAGGTTCTTCTTCCGGCGCAGAGTAAACGCAATGCCTATGACGACGGAAGCGGCGCGTGGAAGAGCATACGGATGGTGAGGAGGGACGTAAAAGGGAGGGGGAGGAGCCGGGGAGGAGAGGGGCGGGGCTTGTAGGAGAGGGGAGGGGGGGGAGGGGAGGGGCCGGAGAGGAGAAGGGCGGGGGCGGGGAGGAGAGGGGAGGAGCCGGGGAGGAGAGGGGCGGGGCCGGGGAGGAGAGGGGCAGAGGGGCGCAGACAAAAAGAGCGGGACGAGGAGGAGTGGGGCGGGGGCTTGGGGCGGGAACACTAGAGCCGGGGAGCAGGGAGAGGTTGAGAGGAGAGGGCACGACCAAAGAAAGGAGGAGAAGGGGCAGGGCGGGCTACTGGGAAAGAAAATTAGATTAGAGGAAAAGCACACAGGACGGAGTCCCGCCCCGCGCCCGCAACTGAGGGATTTGAAAATTCTACCTTGATCATCTGTGATCGTCAAACAAACAAACAGACAAACACCGACGCTGTAGAGTTGGAGGTGGGAGCGTCTCTAATTTCATAAGCTCCTCGGGTGATCCACTGAGCTGTTAGGTTTAGGAGCTCGTGTAGCCATGCTGTTTTTCACCCTGCCCCGAGTGTTGAGATGGTACAGGACTCGGCAGAGAGAATTTGAGAGTCATTGGCTTTTATGTGATTAAACCTGTTAAAAATCTAAACGAATTACATAAAGTATTAGCTGCCTGTGAGGAACAATTTCACAGCACAGGAAATGCCTTTGAAGTAAAACATTAACAAGAGTAAGAGAACGGACTCTCCAGGATCCCAGAGTAGCAGCCTAGGGTCTGCACACCAGGTAGCAAGATTCCAGAGAGGGCGTGATTCTGCGGTATGGGGAAGCCATAGAAAGCCCCAGAAAGAGTCTGAAGCTCCAGTGTGGCTCTGTAAGAGGAAAATGATGGAGATACCTGCCAACAAGACACAGATACTGAGAAGAGGGCCCCAAAATCTGAAAGAGGGGTGTGGGGTGCCTACATCTTCTACAAAACTTAGGTATTATGAAGGCTCCCCCAGAATTTAACCACAGCCCAGGGGCAAGAGGGAAGGACCATGCATTTAACTGGGATTTCCCACCTCATAAACGGGAAATTCAAAATTTTTTAAATCTCGAGGGCGGGACGGAGAGGGAAGGAGGAAGGGGCGCCAGCGGCGGGCGGGATCCTGCCGGGCGCATCAAGCCTGGCGGGCCCCTCGTCGGGGACCCAGACGCTGGCGGGCGCTGAGTTTCTCAGGATCCGCCAAGCTCGCCTTTGCTGACTGCATTTCAGAAAGCATCCGCTCTTCTCGCCGGACCCAGTCCTCAAATGATATATGCCTGTATTATTCTTTAAAGCTTTGTATTTTATTATAGAAAAGTTCATCCCCCGAAATGAAAAGTAGAACACTGGAGACGGTGGTTTAAGGTGTGGACCTTTGAGAAGGTGTCCCAACAAATCAGTGAACTGAAGGATAAGTGCTGAATAGATTAATCCAAAACACTATTTTTTAAACCAGGAGGATTTTATCTTGATGGATAAACAACTTCGATTCGATATGTGTTTTCTGAAATTAATAGAGCAATATACTTAAAATAGATGAAGATGTTTAATAAATAAGCAATGTCAACTCTGTTCTGATGAGGATAACTCAGTGATGTCAAATTTTTTACAAATCCCTGGTTGTGTTCCTAAGGACAAGACTCTTTTGATAGGACTGATATCAAGAGAAGTAGGACCGTTTTGTGTGCATTCAACTCACAGTGATAGAACTTATAGTGATCAGCATGAGTGGCTTAAAAGAAGAAGCTTTCAACTAAATCCAAAAGTGCAGTCATTTTTTTACTGCTATTATTTTTTAAAGCTCTTCATAACCATTTCAAAAACATTGATAACTATTTTAAAAGATTTTAAAAAGGCTGATGTCTGCAAATTATTCCCCTCCGTCAGCGCAGAAGCCTGTATTACCTGCCACTGTTCCTGCTGTGCTTGCAACTCCTTCTCCATGTTCAAGTCCTAAGACGGGACTCTGCCTGTCTAGCTAATGGAAGCTTCAGTGCACCATCACTTCCCAACTCTGGAGGTCAGTACACACCGTTTCATTTCTACTGCAGATTGGCCCTGGGAGACTGTTACCATTGAAGCCTGGGAACTGTCTTTATCTGCTGTCAAAGGTCTTGGGTACTCCATTGTTTATTGTACTGTGCATGCTATTTATGTCAATAGTTTTTCTAATTAATATTGTTTTTAATTGCTTCTCTCTAAATTACACATGCAATTATGAGTTAACACATATGGTCCTGATTCTGAGCATTTTTGGAAGAGTCCCAATAGACTCTGAGCCTAAAGTCTGAAATTTCAGAGACTAACAAATTGGAACTTATATCCCAGATTTAAAATACCATTCATCCCAACTTTAAAATACCACTATTGTACTTCTGATCAATATGGCAGAATAGATGGTCCCCAGTGTCACCTTCTCCCACAATCAACCAATTTACAACTATTAAAAAGCAACAAACTGCCAAGCTGGGGCCGCTAGAGCTCAGGGGAAGAGGAAAAGAGACCTACGGAGTTCACAAAGGCAGGACAGAAAGGACCACTCTGACTATTTCAAGCTCTGGCCATTTCAAGGCTGGCCCTGGTGAGCACACGGAGCAAGAGCTGGCAAAAGCCGCAGCTGTGCCCTTCGTATGAAGTTGCTTGGAGGCTGCAGGGGGAGAAGAGGGCCTTGGCCCCCAGGCCAGCAAGACTACTAATAGGGTTGCCATTAACCACATAGAAGTGAGGGGCCACAGACAACTAAAAAAAGGAGCCACTCAGAGGCTGGTGAGTCACTGCAAGGGACTAGCTCATGACCCATCCCATGGGAAATGTTTGGAGTGTGGTGGTCGGAGAGACAAGCCCACAAGGGGAACACTGGGGCACAGCAAGGACAGCTGATCTGCCCTCCAGTCAGCACAGGCCTACTCCGTGGAGACTGGTCAGAAATATAGAACTGTAGGGGGTGCAGTTTGCTAAAAAGACATAGACTCAGACCACAGTTTCTACACAACACAGGTGTACTGGACCTCACAAGACCCAGAAGTGCTTACAAGGTCAACAATTAAAACCTGAGCTGCACAAAAAAGCCTTCCCCAGAGAATCAGCAGCAAAAGCAGCAATTTAACTCAACCACAGGGCTCAAATGCTGGGTCCTGCAGGAAGTTCCCCCATTTTAGAAGTGAGCAAAGTACAACAAATTAGTTCCAGTGCAGAGTTTAAGTGGTAGGAATAGTGAATAATCCAACACAGAACTGAAAGAAAAAACAAAAACCCCACAGTTCAAAGTTCTGATATTAACCAGTAAAGTCTAACACCACCAAAGAATTCCTATAAAACCTAGAAAGACCAAAAGCCCCTTGGGCTCCCAAATCAGGGTGGTGGGGGGCCAAGGCCTCATCTACATCCCCCCACCATCCACACCCAGCCCAGTGATGACCACCAGGCTGCTGCCAGAAGTGCCCCAGGCTCCTCAGCCAGGGTGGTGGGGGGCTGAGGGCCTCAGCCATACCCCCCTGAAGTCCACATCCAGCCAAGTCAGGACCAAACCCGCCAGAAGCCCCGTGGGCTCCCCACCTAGAATAAGGGGGATGCCATGCACCTTGACCTTGACCCCTCTTCCCCTTTCTCCCATCCTATCCTCCTCCCTTTTCCCCCTCCCCTCTCCCAACTGCTCCACAACAATGTCTTAGAATGTAAAAAAATAACAATAATAATGAATAAATTTTTTTAAAAAAGAATTAGAATTAATCATCTTGTCGCATAGTGAGAAGACAACTCCATCTACCATTATGTAAAGGAATCATCAGCCTTTATGTTCAGCTATGGACAGAACAGTGGCACTTTTAGGGCATTGAGATGAAGAGAAGGGTTTGGGATTAGGTGATTTAATGTAATATTTTGTACCTTGAATATTCTCCCTAAATGCTGTCTTCGTTGCCAAGTACCAGAAATATTTCACCTTCTATACATATTAATATTTTTTTAATACCTGACCTCATACTAAAAACTAATTTTCCAGATACGTCTTGATCATCTTTAAAGGTAATTGGCTCAGGATAATTGATTCTAATTTAGTAAATTCTTGAAATTTGCTCCCCCAAATAAAATAAAATACCACTATTCTATATTTGTTTCCTAAGAGCAGGAAAAACTGTATAAAGTCAGGGGAACTTAAGAAATCCCATTGGTTTTCAGAGAAAACAGTCAGAAGGTAGAGAGCACAAGGCATGGAGGTAGCTCACCAAAAGGATAGGACGCAGCAGCAGCCCAGTCTCAGGTCCACATCTTACTCTTTCTAGGTGCCCTGTGTTCTGCCCTTTTTTATACCCTCTTTGTCCCTTAAAGCATGATTATTTTTCAGAGAGAATGTTCAGAATCTACCTGAACTGCCATATAAGATAAGACCACACTCTATCTCTTAAAAAATAGGTAAATCAATTTCAATTATATGACAAAATATATGAAAATTTCAAAATTCCAGGGTGGTTTTGTTTCCCATCCACCCACCTCCAGCCCTGTACCATGCCATTTTTAAAGGAAACTTAGCTAAATGTCTTTAATAATATTGATTACATGGATGAGCTAGTATGTTTTCTATTTTATCACAAAACTATTTATATTGGTTGTATGAATTGGTTATATTTTATTTTAAATAGACCAAGCATATGTTTCAAATTTGTTTCAAACAAATAAATTTGTAAACTTTTGTTTGTAAAATTATGTCTCTCAGTGACATTAATGTATTTGAATTCAGGCTCATCTTACTGTTTTTGTTTTAATTCCTCATGCTTTATATGGTTTGTCATTATCTTCTGATGTAGAAGTAATTAGCATTCCAAAAATGCTGTGAAAATGACCTATGCCTCCAGTGTTTTAACAGTGGCTTATTTATATAAATATGATCTAAAGTAAGAATAACTTTGTTAAAAAAATACAAAAAAAAAGAATTACTTTTGTAGAGCCGTAGAACCATGTACATGGTTACCTTTCTTTACACATTACAGAGGTTTTTCACAAATACTTTTGCAAATAGCTTGTAATTTTTTATTTAAAGGTACCATTTAAACTTAAATACAATTTGTAACTTAAATGGAATGTTTTCTTTTTATTGGAGACCATAGAAACTCATAACTAATGTTTTGGTGAGTCTCTATTATTCAGTTTTCAATCTTTGGAAATTTCATTTACTTGATTTTTAAATTTTTTAGTTGACAAAAATTGTATTATACTTATTGTGTATAAGTGTTTTGAAATATGTATACATTGTGTAATGGCTAAATCAAGCTAATTAACTCACTATACTTCTTGTTATTATTTACTTCAATTAACTTATTTGCTTCTTATATTTATACAGAGGCATACTGATTTTAAAAATCTCAATGGAATAAAAGTATACTGCTTGTATACTTGAATTTTAGAACTGGGATTTTATACGTGAGATGGTGAGTATAAACTAAGTTTCCCAACAGAAGTATGTATATGCACAGAGCAGAGTTTTGAAAGACTATATTCTGGGAGGAAAACTTTCAGGATGGCCTGGCTGGGGGCCTGTTGGGGTGGACCTTCTAAAAAAGGGGGAACATCATGTCCGATAAACAGAAATGTGAAAAATCAAGCTTTATGTTTTGTTTTGCTGGTTTTGTTTCGTAGTGTTTTTATTAAGAAGAATAGTGACAGAACACAGATGTGTAGATAATAAAACACACGGTAAGCAAGGCAAAACCAGAGGTGGGCGCTCAACATTTATCTTGTTGGCAATGGGAGGAATGTGATTGGACTTCCATTTAGAAAGATTATTTGAGGATGTTGAGTTAGAGGTGTTTATAGGGCCGGCCTGTGGCTCACTTGGGAGAGTGTGGTGCTGACAACACCAAGCCAAGGGTTAAGATCCCCTTTCCAGTCATCTTTAAAAAAAAAAAAAAGAGGTGTTTATAAGGCTCAAAACAGTGAGTCCATTTAGGAGGTTGTTGCAAACTAAATGTCTACACTAATACAAAGGCAGTGGTGATGAGGGGAGATAAGGGATTAAAGATGCTTACCTAATAGAAGGAAAAGGGAATTAGTGACGAATAGGTGAGCCTGATAAGGGAGACGAAGGAATTTAAAATGATTCCCAAGATACTGATTTATAAGACTAGCTGCCATTAATCAGATTAGAAATAACACGTGACAAGTGAGTAGGTGAAAAGGGGGTAATGATTTATTTTTTAACATGACCATATTGTGCATGAAGTATCTTCAAGACATCCTGTAGACCAGGAATTCTTAGGCTTTGCATTATTGACATTTTGGGCCAGATAAATTCTTTGCTGGAGGTGTAGGGGAGCTGTCATGTGCATTGTTGGATGTTTAGCAGCATCCCTCGCTTCTATCCACTAGATGCCAGTAGCACCCCTTCCCAGCACTGTCCTTAGGTGAGAACCACTGCTATACACTGGTATCTATAGGGGTATGAAGTTAAAGAAGAGTTTCAGGAAGAGAGGAGTACTCAACAGTGTCACGCAGAAAAGTGAGGTAAGGTAGGGGATAAGAAGCAGACATTGGATTTGGTAAATAGGATGCCCCTAATGAGAATAGTTTCTGTGGAATGATAGAGAGGGGCAGAAGCAGGAAAAGACTATGTACAGGAGCAAAGGAAGGTGGCACTGGGTATAGATTATGCTTTCAAGAATCTTGGCTGAGAGGGAAGGCTAACACTAAAATATGACCTGGAATAGGACATGGAAATAATAATAGGGAAATGTGAATATGTTGACAAAGTGAAAGACTCACTGAGAGGATCTTCAGTTTATCTTCAATTCACTCATCCATTCTTTCAATCAACAATTATTTAACACCTCCTATGTACTTTGCTCAACTCTAATTGCAGAGGTTAAAGCAATAAACAGACAAAGTCCCTGGCCTCAAGGAGCCAACAGGTCTGACGGAAAAGACAGACGATAAACAAGAAAACAAAGAAGAGTATTTCAGATTGCAATAACAAACACAAGACAAGATAAGATAGAGAGAAAGCCACTTTGGATGGGACGGTCAGAATAGGCCTCTCTGAGGAAGTGGTATCTGAGCTGAGACCCAGAAGAAGAGAATGAACTTACCATGTGAAGAGCTGGGCGTGAGCATTCCAGGTGCAGGGAACAGCAGGCCCTGCGGTGGGAAAGAACTCGGTCTGAGACCCATGAAAGGGCCAGTGGAAGCTGGATTGTATGAATAAAGGAGGAATATTGGGGAAAGAGACTGGGAATGAAAGCAGAGGACAAATGATAGAGGGCCTTATAAATAAGTTATTTTTTATTCAAAGAAAATAGGAAGCTATTAAAAGATGTCAAGGAGTAGAATGCTATAAAGGTATAAGTTCTGAATGGAAATTTGGTTTTGGATGTCAAAAGTACTTACTGTGTGTACTGAGCTACTTACTACATACAGATCAAGCACTGTGCTAAGCACTTTGATGAATTATCCAATTGTTCTCTCAGAACAACTTTATAAGGCAGAAGCTATTACACCCATTTTTAAAATGAGACTGAATGAAGCTTCTCTGCATCTTTACTTCTACTGTTTTAATCCCAGCACCCATTCTGTCTTGCTTGAACACTGTTGCTAGGATAATTTTTCTTTAAATAGTGTTTTCTTGCTCTAAAATCTTTACTAACTTCTATTTTCTGCTCACAGTATGAAATGTAAGTGGGCCCCAAGCTACTTTTCAGCTTTATCTCTCAACCCCAACCACTATCCCACACGCTGAACTCCTAAAATGCTAAGCTTCTCACAGATTCCGGGACTGAGTGGGATATTTATGTCTTTGGACCTTTGGAAATAATTCTACCTGGCAACTTTGAATGCTATTCTCTCTCTTTCCTCACTCACACCCTCGTCCCAATACACAGAAGAGTAAATGTGTATGAGCGCGCACGCACACACACACACACACACACACACACAAAAAAAAACCTGGAAAATTTTACTCATGTGTAAGCAAGATTAGAATGAAGAAAAAACTTGCAAAAGGAGATTTATAACTCTGTAGATGCTGACAATTAGTGATTAATGTGATGTTAGTTGGAAGAGAATAGGTGGGTAGGAAGACAGGAAATAATAATATCTGTCCACAAATAGTCTCCTCTTTGTCCTCATTCTGTTGACTTGTCAGGAAATTTTATTAAGCCGCCACAAAATGATACCAGGTTTATTTTCACTTCTTCTCAGACACCTAATTGCCGAGGCATTTGGATGATTGACAACTTTATCTCCCAATCCACTTCCGTGTTACTTTCTCCTGGGACTGGTTGCCTGGTAATCCTGACCCCAGGCTTGCCTTCCTTGTAATTATGCTCTTTTTTTTTTTTTTTTTTTTAAAGATGACCGGTAAGGGGATCTTAACCCTTGACTTGGTGTTGTCAGCACCACGCTCACCCAGTGAGCAAACCGGCCATCCCTATATGGGATCCGAACCCGCGGCCTCGGCACTCCCAGCGCCACACTCTCCCGAGTGAGCCACGGGCTCAGCCCGTAATTATGCTCTTTGTATTGTCCAATAATTACCTCCTGTTGAGTTTTCCACGAGTTTACGTTTTATTTATTTCTAAATCTATAATATATGGACATGAAGAGATATTTTATTTTCTTAGGGCCATGTATATTTATATAAGAATATTTACCAAATATTTACTGGGAGAAAGAAAATTTCTGGATTCAGGTTACATTTCCTGCCAGATGATTATTTTTTTCCCCACAGGTCTCTGTCCTTGTGGGTATGGCTTCATAGGAACCCGACATATAATGTAGCTAATTCTTTACTTTCCTGTGGGTGGTTTCAAGAGTAAGATTCAGTGTCATTTCACAGATCATGGTTAAAGGAAAATTTAAAAATCACTAACAGTGAAATAAACCTTAATAACAGAAAAAAAAATGTGGGGGGGGGAATCAAGAAAAAAAGATTTTAAATGATAGACTTCATAATACAGTGTCTTTCTTATGTTACCAGTCCATGCCACAAGTTATTCCCAAGTTATATGCAAATGAACAGATCGATACATATAATGTTTGGATATATAATATAACCATGTAAAATGTAAAACCATATAATTCATGTGCTCGAATTCAGGGCATTTTTTTAATACGCTATATACAAACCTGAGAATATCTGTCTGATTCATGGACAAATCACTCAAAGAAACAACTGTCTTCCTGGTCTTCATGTGTTTATTCATTCAGCTGTCAGATGTGGGTGGGTACTGAAGGTCATGTAAACCAATATCATAATACAAAGTGGAAAATTATGTAATAGATATTATAGATTTACAGAAGAGCACTCAACTGTAAAGCTTCTGTGGAGGTGTGGAATAATGGGGGAAGTCTTCTAGTCTTAATATGTTTAAATTTGTATTTTAGATGAATAAGACATACTTGTGCACGTGTATACACACAAAGATGAAACAAGTAATTCATAATTTTTGTTGCAAATATATTACCCCTCTTACCAAAAAACTGTATTTATATGTAAAAGTTTGTCAGATCTCAAAAGCAAAATTAGAAATCACAATTATATCTGTGGCATTTTAATATAGAATGGAAATAAATTTGACTTTGATGTATAGGTAAAATTGAAATAAGTTAAATTTGAAATTAGAATAAGTCCATAGTGGTATTTAAAATCAGCCTCGTGTGTATAAATTCAATAATAGTTTGGTTTTGGGGGGTTTTCTTCATACAGGCATAGCAAACATAGGCAGAAAAATTTTACAAAGTCTTTCAATTATTTGGTGATATTAATGTTGCCTATTATTAAATCAAAGCACTAAAAATACCTGGCTGGACTCTAAGAATTCCCAGAATACAAAAGCTTAATCCTGGCTTAATAGTTCCTGATAAAATTGTACTTATAAGGATCACTGCCACATGGCAGTCAGTACTCATATAACTTGTTCAACCATATTCCATGAGATACAGATCTGATAAATATTAAGGAATAAACAAACTAGAGTTGGTAATGCCATTATCTTGGTAATTCAATTCATCCAACCTAATATAATTCTAGGCATAAAAGCCAGTTAAACTAAAATATAACAAAGTTGGGCCGAGCCCGTGGTGCACTTGGTAGGGTGCTGCGCTGGGAGCGCGGTGACGCTCCCGCCGCGGGTTCGGATCCTATATAGGACTGACCGGGGCACTCACTGGCTGAGTGCCGGTCACGAAAACGACAAAAAAAAAAAAAAAAAGAGAGAATAAAATATAACAAAGTTAAAATAAAACTGGGTTAGAGAAAATGTCAGCAAAAATAGAAATAATAGTTAACATTTATATATTAAGTATTTATGCTATTCCAGACACAGTCCTAAGCACTTTAGAAAGATTGTCACATTTAAGCCTACAACAACTTGATGCAGTAGTTACTATTATATCTCCAACTTACATGTGAGGAAACAGAAGCATAGGGCAGTTAAACAAATCATTCAAGGCTACAAATGTGATGGGCGGTGGAACCCAAGTCTCCAAAACCCTTACTCTTCACCATTTTGCTGCTCTGCTTTTAACATATTAAACACAACAGCTGAAATTTGAACTCTCTATAAAAAGCTGAATATGATTTTCCTGGTAGAGAAGGGAATGGGCACTTTGCTCTGGCTAGGGGAGTAGCTGGTGCAAAGTCAAAAAGGTACAAGTATATTGTGCCTTGAATATACAATGTGACAGTGCTGGAAGATGAGACCAAAGGGCCAACTAGGCCCAGTTTGTTATGGACCTTATTTGCTGAGGAATTTTGACTTGATCCTGAAGGCACTGGCTAGTCAATGGAGGCTTGTATTGAAGAACGGGCACGCAGATGTCAGCATGGAGGGTGAAATGGATGTCTATTAAACAATAGTTCCTAACGATCCACACAAAAGGTAATGGTGGACTAAACTAAGGCAGGAGCCATCACAGTAATAAAGATAGACCTTGGAAAGGTAAAAGAAATGTGCTCCCCTCCTCCCCCAGATCCACAGGTGCAAGTACTTCAATTGGCTGTTGGGTGTGTGTAAAAGTGGTAAGTGGTCAGCAAAAGAAAGCTGTCCTGAGTTTTTCACATTAATAACATTTCCTGCTGTGGATTCTTTGCCAATCCAGATGGGAAATTGTCACTTATGACTTGAGAGGAAAGAGTAATTGTAAAATTCATTAGGTTTCCTAAATGAAGAAGTGTAATGTCTTCCAGGAAATTAATAAAACACCATGAGGTAAACAGCTTCATCTGTATAATTTAAAGGTATAAAGTGCGTCATTGCTTAGTGTCTCAAATCTAGCCTACAGGTGGCTAATCATTTATCCTCCATCTGGCCAAAATGAGACACATTATTCTATATGTTTTGTTTTAGAGGTTTCAATATACTATGAAATGTACTTAAATTTGCATCTGAATTATTCATTCTCCTTTTCTTGAAATGTTTGAATATTGCTAGAATGAAAAGAAAAAGTAGAATATATAGCATGTGTAATAAAAGCCCTCATTTCAAGAGCCCAGAGTCCTTAACAGAAGGGGGTGAAGATGGAATATTCTCTTTTTCCTTTTTTTTTTTTTTTTATGGCAGTATGGGTATGTGAACCCATGATCTTGGTGTGAGATGGAATATTTTTACTCCTATTTAAAAGGGAAACTAAATGGATGTGTGTCAAGCTGCCAGGTGTTGAGGTGGTCAATAAGGACAATAAGCCAAACTGAAAGAATTAAACTTCTTTATTCATTTGCTATGACAGTGCAGGCAAGAGACAAAAGAGAAAGGCACTGGCTTCCTAGTGTTCCATTTTTCCTCATGGAACATCACCAGGCAAGGGTCAAATGGAAGCACAGATGAGAGAAATCATCTCACTGCCATGGAGCCCTGAAGTTTCCTGCTTTTATAGGGACCTGTGGGGCCATGGGACGGAAGAGGGAGACAGGCTAGGAGTGAAAAGGTATTAGTCCATTTCTGTTGCTTATAACAAAATACCTGAAACTGGGTAATTTATAAAGAACCAATTCTGGGACAGCTGCATCTGGTACAGGCCTCAGGCTGCTTCTACTCACAGCAGAAAATGGCAGGCAGCTAACAGGTACAAGATTACGTGGCAAGAGGAAGCAAAAGAAGGAGAGAGGGGAGGTTCCAGGGTCCTTTAAACAACTAGCTCTCGCAGGAACTAGTAGAGGGAGAACTCACTCACTACCACTACCCCACACCACCACCCTGGAAGGCGTGAATCTCTTCATGAGAGATCTGGCCCCCATGACCTAAACGGCTCCCAATACTGCCACATTGGTGATCAGATTTCAACATGAGCTTTGGGGGAACAACATATCCAAACTCTATCAGGTATTGAGTCAAAGTGGAAAAAACAGCTTCAGTCAAGGGCTCCAATAGCAAGGTCTTGGTGGAGGTGCCTGGGAAATACCTCAGGCCCCAACAAAGAAGTGCCTGGGCTGAGAATGTAGATATGTGTACTAGCATTGCTAGCCCAAAGGGTCTGAGTCCTTGACTACAGTTCTCTCCAGAAAATTGCAATGCACTGGCTGTGAGCAGTCTGATACAGGAAGAGCAGGCCTCCTAGGTAAAGCCTTGTAATTGCCTATGGTAGTGCCTAAAAGATCACATGTAGGATTCTGTCCTGGAGCCACACTCCAGGAGAATCTATATCTGGTAATAAATTGAGGTGGACTCAGGTGCCCAGCATGCCAATCTGCCAAAATCCATAAATTGTTAATAAAGAGCATAAGGGAAATTTTTTGGTTTAATATCATGCAATTACTCGGGGCATTTGACAGTCTTGATTTTATATATTATATCTGGGAAGCCCAAGATCAAAGATTAGGCACAGGGCTTGGGTAGGGAAAGGACAAATGGAAAATTTCCCTCCCATGTCTCAACTCTGCTGACTTCCCTCTCATCTGTACATCAGACTTTGAGAGGAGAAGGAAAGAAAAAAGGAGTGGGGCTTTCAAAATATTTCACCTTCCTCAGTCCTATGAGCATTTACTGCATCAACTTTCACCATAAGAGAAGTAGGCATCAGCATATATGGTATAATTTCGGAGCACTGGCAAGAGTCTCCCTCTTCTGGCTTGGATGCAACTCATATCTCAGAAAGCTCTTAAATGTGTCCCCTAATTTCCATTCTCACTACCTCTCACTTCTGTTATTGTAATAGACTTCTGATTACCATCCCGGCCACTGGTTTATTTTTCCCACTGGACTATCTGATGAGCAATAAGAGATACAGAACTGGAGCTTCTTTGTTGTGTATAGTTAGTAATTAAAACCCATGGGAATGGACAAGCTCTCCTAGACAGTAATGTAGCCTTTAAAAAAAACAAACTCTTCTGCTAATGAACTAGGCAAAGAGCACACACCCATTTGTTCATTTGTTCAATAAATAATTATTATGGGTATTTATTATCATACACTTACTACACTCTAGGGACTTCAACATTCTACCTAGAAAGTAATAGAGGCAATGGGATGGAGTTTCCACAAAGGCTTCATATAGGAGATGACGTTTGAGTGGATATGAAAGGTGAAAAAGTGGTTCCCAGATGTGGGAAGGAGAGAAGAAGAGAGAGAAAAAGGAGGCAGAAAGAAAGAGCAGAGGAAATGTGTCGGTATGAAGCATCCTGTCATATTCAAAGTTTTGCAAGCATTTCCCGATGTCTTGATATTGGGGGTAAGGAGGGACAATAGTGAGCGAGATGAGTATAGGATACAGCAGGAAGCAAATTGAAGCCCAGTAACTGGAGGCCTTGTATCCTTCCATGATAAGTAATTTGGACTTTATCTTGTAGGAAATTGGGTAATCATTGGAAAGTTTTACTTAAAGTAATAATAAGGTCAGATTTTTGTTTTAGAAAGCCCCATCTGGCAGTTATGTGAAGGATGGATTTAAGGGTATAAGTGACTAGAGGCACTGCTGTCTATAGTGTAGGTGAAAGAATATGGGCCTGAATAGGGAAAATAGCAATGGAATGAAGAGCAAGGAGTGGATGTGATGGGATCAAGGAATTAGAATTTAAAGGACTTAGTGGCTGAATGGATGTGAGAGTAAGTGAGAAAGTCCAGGATGACTCCCAATTATTTGGCTTGGGTGAAGGGTGGATAGCATTCACTGAGACAGGGAATGAGGAGGAGAGGGAGAGTTTAGAACATATTAAGCTTGGACCGGCCCCGTGGCTCACTCGGGAGAGTGCTGTGCTGGTAGCACTGAGGCTGCAGGTTCGGATCCTATATAGGGATGGCCGGTGCGCTCACTGGCTGAGCGTGGTGCAGACCACACCATACCAAGGGTTGCGATCCCCTTACCAGTCAGAAAAAAAAAAAAAAAAAAAACACATTAAGCTTGAGATGACTATGGAATATATAAACAGTGAGATCTGGAAGGAGTTGGAATAAGAGCTAGAGTTCAGGGGAAAGCTGTGGACTAGAGTCATAGGGGCATGGCCAATGTCTGAAACAAAGAGAAATCATCTTTCCTCTCTGGAGCCCTGCCACTGACTTTGCTCATGACTCATCATCTCTCCTTTGGACCATTAAAACACCTCCTTATTGGTCTTCAGGCTCTATCCTTTCCAGTTCATTCTCTACATACCCACCAGAGTGATATTTCTAAAATACAATATACATTCTGTCACTTAAAACTTCTAGTGACTATCTACAAGTCTGCAAAATAAAATCTATACTTCTTGCTTTGGGTCTTTTGGCAGATAGAGAATAGGGCAGCCACACTAAAGACACCTATTTTTCTATCACATCTTACAAAAATATCATACTTAATGAGTATTCCAAGGAAATCTTGGAAAAGTGGTTCTCATCCCATGTGTCTGATGATCTCTCTCCAGAAAAAGATGGACAGATGGCCAAGATCCTGAGCTCCCAAATGCTTGACAAGTTGTCTTCTGCCGCCTCCATGAAGTCCCAGACATACCAGCTATGCTTTGGCCTCAACCCCCAATGTATTGTCCTAGGGGTTTGAGGCCACCTAGATGTGAGCCACCTAGGACAGGCAGTTTTAAAAACTAAATGAAATGCAGGTGGAGAGACTTCCTTGGCTCCACATTCCTAGACCTATTCCCTAATCATTACCCTCAAATCTTTATCACTCTAGTGACTATAAACAGTAGCTAAAAGAAAATGACCCAAGGAAACAGCAGTTTATCCCTCCCCACTAGATCTTTAAGGTGTGAGCTAGAGATTTCAAACCAGCAGCTGCTAGGACAAATTCTACTTGCAAACATCTTTTGTTAGCCAACACAGTGATGCCCTGCACCATGTTTTTTGGGGTTTTTTTTAATCTTTATTCCTTCCCTATAAAATTGTAAAAAGTGAACCTGCAGCAAGAGTGGGGAGTGCTTTTTACATTTTGTATTGTTTGTTTGTTTTTTGGGAGCTGGTCAATACAGGGATCCAAACCCCTGATCTTGGTGTTACAACATGGTGCTCTAACCAACTGAGCTAACCAGCCAGTCCTGCTTTTTATGTTTTGGCATTCACCAATCTACTGGAGCTACAGCAGCATTTCTCTTTAGGTGGGGTATTTGGTTTCCAGTTCATCACCCCTGGCCTGGTTCACTCACGTGGGTTAGGCCAGTGCTTCTAATCTTTAATGTGCTTGCAAATCACCGGGAGCATCTGGTTAAAATTCAGACTCTGATGCAGGAAGTCTGGGGTAAGGCTCTAACAGACTCCCAGATAATGCTGATACCATGGGTCCAAGGAACCACACTTTTAGTGGCAAGGAATTAGGTATGTAACATAGCAGTTAAGTGCTTTCCTACGACACCAAGAGTCTGGTATTGGATCCTAATTTGGTCACTTACTAGTTGTGAGTGGGAAAGTTCCCTCGGAAAAGTTCCTACATTAGCTGTGTCTCTGCTTCCTCATTTGCAAAATGGTGCCAATAATAGTCCTTAACCCAAAAGATTCTAGAAATAACTAAGAGAGGGATTGCATGTAAAAATCCTCAAAAGAGAGCCCCTGACAGCCAAAAAAAAAAGTCAACAAATGTTAACTATTATTCATTATTGAAATTATAGTGGGTCACCTCCTTGCTTAAAATTGTGGAATGGTTTTCCTCCACCCTCAGGATGAAATCCAAACTCCTCTGCCTGGCTTACAACGCTTCATGATCTGACCTCTATTTTCCTCTCCTGTCTAGGCACTTCTGTGTTTTGTCCCTAGCAATACACTTTAATCTCTCTTGTCTTGATTCCTCTGACTGTGGAGTTCTCTCTACTTAGAATACCCTTCCCTTTCTTTACCCGGCCAACTCCTAGAAGTTCTTCAAAACTTAGTTGAGGCAACTCAAGTTAGTAGAGTTGGAATTCTCCCCAGACCCTCTCCATCACCACTGTGAGTTGGGCAGCTCTCTGATTTGCTCCCATGCATCCAGAGCACATTTCTGTTGCAGCACTAATTGATGGAGTGAGCAGGACAGAAGCCATGCTGACCTAAAACTGCATGGGCTGTAGGTAAGTTTTAAAAGGACACAGTTTTTTCTTGGTGTACATTTCTCTGAGTTCCTTCTTTTCACATGGTTATTTGATATTTTGAACCTTGGTTATGGGGCAAGAGGACACTATTTACATGAATGTAAAGTTGTTTTCCAGCCAGCCTGAAGCTGCAGACTTGCCAGGAGGCATGTACCATCCATACCCTGAGATAACAATAAGGACGGAGTGGAAAGCAGACAGAGCCTTGGAGAGAATTTGTACCTGGCCCCTTGCATATCCTCTTCCTTCCTGCTTTTCATTTCCTATGTTCCATTCCCTCGGCCCCCTCTTTAAAAGCCCCTCAGTAAATCTGAGTCTTTGAGATGGTTTCAGTCTGACCATTCTCCTACAGGTTTACCAGAGAGATCAGTTAGCCTAACATCTCTCCTCAGGTCACTGGTATTCCTGAATAAAAGCTGACTTGCATTTTCACCAGCCTTTGACTTTTGAGTGGTTTGTTTTTGAAAGGAGGCAGGCAGCCAGACCTGTGCCCCATATCATTATCATATTGTATGGTGATAGTTGAACTGTCTCTTCCTCTTCTTTGGAGAAATTCCCATGGTAGTAAGATTTCAATAAAAGTCCATTCTGGAGTAAATGAATATGTGACCAAAGATGGTTATTGCTGCTAATTCAGGCCTCTCTCGGTCCAAATCCTTTGCTGAATTTCTTCTTTTCTGGGTCCTGGACAGACAATAGCCCCATTGCCTACCCCAGGGATGCACACATACCCACCACTGCCATGACCCTACCAGGTAAATGATATCAGAGCAGCCTTGTGAGTACACAAAACAGCAGACATTGCAGAAATTCTTGTGTTTCCAGATTCAAGAATACAGCTAATCGAGGTATGAACGTGAGGCTCAATCATTACTAAGTTGCTAGCCCAGCACAGCCGTTTTAAGCATAGAGCGAGCAGACTCAATTCAAATTCATGCTAGGTGCTTTTTATGGAACATATTGATTTAACTCTTCAGAACTTATTTTCATGGCCTGTGAGAACTCTTATGACCTAGCTCCTGTCCACGTCCCCAGCCAAGTCTCACTACCCTCACTATGCTCTGGCCACATGGGTCTGCTTTCAGTTCCTGAAAGACATGGCTGCCCTCTGCAGGATCTTCCCACCAGCCAGTTCCTTGGCCTGAGATGCACCCTCATCCCATCCACCACTCCCATAAACACACAGCCTCCACGATATCTCTGCCTCTTGTCACTTCCAGAATGTAAGCCCTTTGAGATCAGGACTTTGTTTTCTTTACTGATCTATTTCTAACACCAAGAGTAGAACCTGGCACACAGGAAGAGCTCAATGGATATTTGTTGAATCCTGATGAATTAACTCCTCCTATGAGGTCTCTGCTTAACTGAAACCTCCACAGATCTTCCGAAGTTTGCCCCATCTAAAGGCAGCCTCCCTGTGCCTTCAATTCTCCACAAGCTCCCTGCTGCATGCATGCGGTTTTTTGTGTTTGTTTGTTTGTTTATGGCATCTATCATTGATTGTAAATATTTTCCTTTGCTTGTTTACTTTTTTTTTACACCTATGTTCTCTCCAATAGACTTTAAGTTCCATGAGAGAAGAAATGATATTAATTTTGTTCAATGTCCAGCACCTAGTACCTCGTTGATAAATATTTGTTCTCTAGAGTTGTCCAGTGAAAACTAACTGGCCACGAAGAATGAATGGTGGCACAAATATTCCATTTTATTTGATCTGATATACAAACCCTACAAAGGTTTTAAGAGCCCTTTGTAACTTTAAAATAGAAAGAAATAATTAGTATTAATCATAGCAAGTTGTAACAGAAAAATGTCTGAGATGTCACCAGGCCCATTTTCCTCATTTTTCAGATAAGTAAATTAGGGCCCAGGAAGGGGAAGTCATGTGCTAGTCAGTAGCAGTATAAGTAAAATCCAGGCTTTCTAACTCTCAGTCCAGTGTTTTTTACTACATGACTTATCTATCCATGAGTAAAAGTTACAGACTTTGACTTATGTGCTCAAAGAGAAGCTAGGCGTCAGGCACTGGTTCTCTGCTTTGGCTACACACTGGAAGACCTAGGGAGCTGTAAAAGTACTAATGCTTGGAACTCAACCCCAGAGATTTTCATGTAATTAGGTTTAAAATGCTGATGCCTAGATTACAACTCTGACGAATTAAATCAGAATCTCCGAGAATGGGGCCTAGGCATCATCATTTCTAAAGCTCCCAGGTGATTCCAATGTATAGCCAGGGTTGAGAACCACAGCCTGAGAGGAAGAAAGGAATGTACCTATGCTGATTCACTAGGAAATGGAACTGAGGACTTCTGGCTAATATCAGCCTAATCCCTAGACCAGGTTTTCTTCCCTAATTATCAGTTCTTGAAAGAGTCAGTTGTAAAGAGCCACCTCTAACTTGTCAGGAAAGAGCTGGCACTTCTGGTATGTCTGGATCAATTAAGAATCTTGTAAATAAGAACTTCTGAGTTGATTTTCATTGTCAATTTTATTATAATCCAAGATAAGCAGGGGACAGGACTGATTTATGATACTATCTGCCCAGTGGGAGTTAACAATGGTTAAGAACAAAACATATAAGCTTATAGGAAACAAAAAGCAACTGAATTTTGTAGAAAGTCATCTACAAAAGGAAGATTCCTGGTATCTTGACACATTCAAGTAATAGGAATGTTTTTAAAATTCTGATTACATTTATTTCAAAAGAATTTAAAGTACTTTATAGACTATACCATCTTTTTCTTTCATATCCTTATGCTATCCTGATGGAGTTTGGATGTGTCGTCCCCTCCAAAACTCATGTGGAAATTTGATCCCCAATGTGGCAGTGTTGGAAACTGATTGAGTCATGAGGGCAGATCCCTGATGAATAGATTAATGCTCTCCCTAGTTCAGGGGGGTAATGAGTAAGTTCTCACTCTATTAGTTCCCGCGAGAGCTGTTTGTTTATAGGACCCTGGCACCTCCTCTCTCTCTTGCTTCCTCTCACCATGTGATCTGCTTGTACCCACTGGCTGCCTGCCACTTTCCACCATGAGTAGAAACAACCTGAGGCCTATGCCACATGCAGCTGTCCCAGAATCATAAGCCAAATAAACCTCTGTTATTTATAAGTTACCCAGTTTCAGGTATTTCTGTTATAGAAACACAAACAGATTAAAACAGAAAATTGGTACCAAGGAGTAGGGGGTTGCTATACAGATACCTGAAAATGTGGATGCAGCTTTGGAACTGGGTGTTAGGCAAAGGTTGGAGGAGTTTGGAGGACTTAGAAGAAGAGAAATAGATGAGGGAAAGTTTGGAACATTTTACAGATTGGTTAAATGGTTTTGACCAGAATGTCGATAGAAATGTGGACAGTAAAGGCCATGTGGATGATGAGGTCTCATACAGAAATGAGGAACTTATCAGGAACTGGACAAAAGATAACCCTTGCTACACCATAGCAAGGAACTTGGCTGCATTGTGTACATGCCGTTGGACTTTGTGGAAGGTGGGACTTAAGAGTTGTGAACCGGAGTGTTTGGCATAAGAAATTTCCAAGCAGCAAAGCATTAAGGAAGCTGCATGGTTACTTTTAACAGCCTACTCTGAGTTATGGCAGCAAAGGCATAATGTAAAGCCAGAATTTATTTTTTTTTTATTTTTTTTTTTATTTTTTAAAGATGACCGGTAAGGGGATCTTAACCCTTGACTTGGTGTTGTCAGCACCACGCTCAGCCAGTGAGCGAACCGGCCATCCGTATATGGGATCCGAACCCGGGGCCTTGGTGTTATCAGCAC
Source organism: Cynocephalus volans (assembly GCF_027409185.1). Lineage (NCBI taxonomy): Eukaryota > Metazoa > Chordata > Mammalia > Dermoptera > Cynocephalidae > Cynocephalus > Cynocephalus volans. The sequence goes on from NC_084462.1 coordinate 152,019,164, forward strand.
CACACTCTCCCGAGTGAGCCACGGGCCGGCCCCTAAAGCCAGAATTTAAAAGGGAAGCAGAGTGCAAAGATTTGGAAAATTTGCAGCCTGGCCAGGTGGTAGAGAAGCAGAGAGCAGGAGAAAAATGCAAGGGTGAAAAATGCAAGGGTGAAGCAGATAAACTGGTTGCTAAAGACATTAGTTTGGTGATGAGGCAGCCAGATGCTAAGAACCAGGACAATGGGGAAAAAGCCCTAAAAGCATTTGAGAAGTCTGGAAGGGTGAACCACCAATCACAGACCCTGAGGCCTAGAAGGACTGAGTTGTCCCAAGGGATAGACCTGGGGGGCAGCTGCCTTCAGGAACCTGCTCCCTGAATCCCAGCTGCTCTGGCTGGAACAGCCCCAAATGTGGTTTGTGCAGCAGTTCTGGAGAATAGAAGCCTGAGACCCTGGTGGCGTCCACATTGTGTTAAGTCTGCAGGCTGGCGAGACATGTGAGCAGTGGAGGCATGGCTGCCTCCACCCAGATTCCAGAGGATGTATGGAAAAGCCTGGAAGCCCAGGCAGAGACCTGGCAGAGCTACCACAGAGGCCATCTGCTAGAGCAATGCCAAGCAGGAAAGTGGGATTGGAGTCCCCACAGAGAGCCCCCACCAGGGAAATGTCTAGTAGAACCAAGGCAGTGGGGCTGCTGCCAGGAGCCCAGAACTGCAGGGCCACTGGTAACGTGCAACACCAGCCTGGAAAAGCCATAGGCACTAGCACAGCACACTGGGCTGCACCTGGCAGAGCTGTGGGAGCAAGGCTGCCTTAGGCTTTGGGGGCCCAGATGCCCCAGTGTGCCCAGGATGCAGGAGTTGGAGTCAAAGAAGATTATTTTGGAGCTTTAAGACATAATGTCTGTCCTGCTGGGTTTTGAACTTGTTTGGAGCCTGTTTCTCCTTTCTTTTGGTCTACTTCTCCCTCTTGGCATGGGAATGTGTACCCAATGTCTGTTCCACCACTGTATCTTGGCAATAGATAAATTTGTCTTTAATTTTTACAGGTTCACAGCTGGAAGAAGTTTAGCCTTTGGTCTCAGATGAGACTTTGGACTTTGGACTTTTAAGTTGGTGCTGGAGCAAGCTAAGACTTTTGGGACCGTTGGGATGGAATTATTGTATTTTATATGAGAGTGACATGAGTTTTGGGAGGTCAGGAGAAGAATGATGGAGTTTGGATGTGTTGTCCCCTCCAAAACTCATGTGGAAGTTTGATCCCCAATGTGGCAGTACTGGAAACTGATTGAGTCATGGGGGCGGATCCCTCATGAATGGATTAATGCTCTCCCTGGGGGAGGAGGAGGGATTAATGAGTGAGTTCTTGCTCTAACTAGTTCCAGTGAGAACTGGTTGTCTATAGGATCCTGGCACTTCCTCTCTCGCTCTCTTGCTTCCTCTCACCATGTGATCTGCTTGTACCCGACAGCTGCCTGCCAATTTCCACCATGAGTAGAAGCAGCCTAAGGCCCGTGCCAGATGCAGCTGTCCCAAAATCGTAAACCAAATAAACTTCCGTTTTTTATGTTACCCAGTCTCAGCAACACAAATGGACTAATACATATCCCGAACTTTTTCCAGAGTCCAGGTGAATTTTGACTGCCTGATCTGATCCCCCTGCTGGCATCTAGTGGTGCTCTGCTGGGAAAGCAAGCAGGAAATCTAAAGCTATTCAGTAGGTCCTTTCAAAGGCAGATGCAGGTAAGACAGGGTCCAGATTGCTACTTCTTAGGATCAGGTTTTTCCATTTATAAAGACATATTTGGGCTTAGTCAGGAAAATTGCATTTACTTCTTTTTAAGCTCATGAAGAGTTCACTTGAAAGCCAGTTTCTGGGGGTGGTAGCAATTAAAACCAATTACACAAAGACGTTATTTTGATAATCTTGTATTGTCAACAAATGACTCACAGTTTTGGCATCTGCAGATGGTTAGGAAAATTCTGTGGAGAAACTGTCACCTTGGATCATGCATTCTCAAAGGAGGTGGTGAAAGCTGGTTCTGGTTGGGGGTTGGGAGGTGTGTGAAAAAATCTTACTCTATATATAATGCAGATACACATGAAGTACATAACAAAATACATAGTATATCTATGGTATTAAATATTCATGGGGACCACATATTACATAATTCCTTTTATATGAAATGTCCAGAACAGGCAAATCTATAGAAGTAAAGAGTAGATTAGTGATTGTCTGAGGCTAGGGGGAATAGAGGAAGAGGGTATTGGGGGTTGATTACTTATTGATACAGGGTTTATTTTGTGGGTATTTAAAAATGTCCTAAAATTGATTGTGGTAATAATTGTACATCTCTATGAAGATATTAAAAGCCATTGATTTGTATACTTCAAATGGGTGAATTGTATGATACGTCAATTATCTCTCAATAAAGTCTTTTTTTTTTTTTTTTTAAAGATGACCGGTAAGGGGATCCTAACCCTTGACTTGGTGTTGTCAGCACCATGCTCTCCCAAGTGAGCTAACCAGCCATCCCTATATAGAGATCTGAACCCATGGCCTTGATGTTATCAGCACCACACTCTCCCAAGTGAGCCACGGGCTGGCCCTCAATAAAGTTTTTTTTAAAAAATTCCCTCCTTAAAAAAGTCATGAGGTGGAGGGGAGAGGAAAATTAGGAAAAAAATGACTAGAAAGACTCCTTAAGAGACTAACAATGCAAAAAGACTGAGAAACACTACCTTGGACCAAAGAACCAAATTTCATTTTCAATCTCTGCATTCCCAGCTCAAACATCCATGATGACAGGTCATCCCCACTCAGCCTGAATAGTTCCTGGGTTGATCCCACCCCAGCCAGGCAGTATCCTACAGGCTTCGTTTCTATCAATAGATGGAGTCTGGAATTTATCTTGCTGCCCAGAGTATGGTCTCTAAGAGTGGTTGGGCTGAGAAAAGGGGTGTGGGAAGCATGCCTTTGGGGGATGAGGCACCACGGCTGCCCTGCAGTAGCTATATTAGAAACTGTCTCCTAACAACTGGGTTGCTTGAGATCACTAGAGGCTCCCCGAGCACAAAACTCTCTAACTCAGTGAGGCAGGTTAAATTCTCAGGGAGACAGACTCTGAGGTGGTTGGCAAGCATGCCATTCATTAGAGAGTACTCTTGGAATCAACACTTGTGGAAAATAGGGGACAGAAACAGAATTCAGCAGAGGGAGAAATTGAGCTGTGATGCGGGATTGACAACAGGCTCAGCCAGCCCCAAGAGGAGCTGTGGAGCTGACCAGCCCTTCCAAGTTGTCCCAACAGCTGGGCATAAGCCCTTCATTCCTGAAGGGGTGTCTGGGTGGCACTTCAGAGCCTCCATCCCACTCAATATTTCACAAGGATCAGAATTGGCCTATTGAAGAACACCAGCAGAAGCTAATGAGATATCTTGGTTGCTGTAACTAAAGTAAACTACAGAAAGTGTTCTCCCAAATGAATTCACTCTTTCAGCCTCAGAATCATAGAGAATGAGTTTCTGTATCATTATATTGATTAGACAACTAAAACTAATATCACAAACTTATATTGATATTATAAGACCAAATATATGAACCAACCATCATCAAAGAAGCCACATCCATCAGTGTTAGGATATTTAGTAAATGCTGCCAATAATGTACATTTCAGTGCCAGATATTTTACATGTCATGATATCTGACAGGCAACTTATCAGGTATGATATACTATTTCTTTAGGACAGATTACCACATGATAATAATTAAACATTATACAAATATATTTAATATTTTCATAAATATTTAAGAATGTATTCACTAAGATTTCCCATGTTCTGTCAGAGTTCTGGGAAGCCCTGCTTTTATCAAAAGTCAGAGCTTCTATGCTGTGTTATTACTGTGTCTTCCTGGCTCTTTTTTGCTCTCCTTCTAAAGAATCCTGTATTTAGAAAGTATGAAAAATCCAGAGAGTTTATGGATGGGCTTAAAATAAACTGTGAACTCCCTGAAACTGAATGAAAAGTTTGTATATTTTACCTACGAACATTTTTCTAGGACAGAAGTTCATAACTTTCATCAGATTCTCAAGGGAGTCCATTCCTTTGAGTTTATTAATCATTCCATCTTTCATGATGCTCTTTCTACTGTTTTCTAATATTCACTTTGAATTTTTGTAATCTACCAAGTGTGCTCTTATTGAACCAGATTAATTCACATATCTCTTCAGTTTCCAAGACCCCTTTTAACACACTCTGAAGTTCCTCTTTGAAAAAAACAAAATCCTTAACTTGTTATGAGTCCTTCTTGAACAGACACCTTTTGACTGAAGACATACATTAATACATTAACATTCATTCCCCAACAGTGGACATATCTGAAGAGAGTTCATCTGTAATACACCCAAGAAGCTCCCTGGAGCGGTTAGCATGACTGTCCTAGATGACAGCATGTTCAGAGAGTTCTGTTCCTTGATTCCATTTCCAGATATACTACCTGTTTTGCTCTGGAGAGAAATCTACATGATCTGATGCTATGGTCTGAATGTGTCTCCAAAAATTCATTAGTTGAAACTTAATCACCGATGTGATAGTATTAACAGGAGAAGCCTTTAGGAGGTGACTAGGTCTTAAGGGCAGAGCCCTCGTGAATGGGATTAATGTCCTTATACAAGAGGCTTCAGAGAGTTACCTCGCTCCTTTTGCCCTTCTGCCTTCTGCCACGCAAGGATGCAGCAACAAAGTTCCATCTTGGAAGGAGCGAGCAAGCCTTTATCAGACATCTCACCTGCTAGCACATTGATCTTGGAATTCCAGCCTCCAGAACTGTGAGAGATAAATTTCTGTTGTTTATAAATTACCTAGTCTGTGGTATTTTTTTATGGAGGCAGGAACAGACTAAGACAGACATTGGTACCAAGAAGTGGGATACTGCCATAACAAATACCTAAAAATGTGGAAGTGGCTTTGGGACTGAGTATGGGCAGAGGAGGAACAGGCAAGAAAAAGCCTATTTTGCTGTAAATGGAGCACTAAGGATGATTCTGGTGAGCGCTCAGAAGAAGAGAACTGTAGAGAAAGTCTGAATCTTCTAAGAGAATACTTAAGTGGTTATGAGGAGAATGTTGGTAGAAAAATAAACAGCAAGTGCTACTCAGATGATTTGCCAAACAGAAATGAGGAACAATGTATCAAAAACCAGAGAAAAGGCCATTCTTGTTACAAAGTAGCAAAGAACTTGGCTGAACTGTATCTGTGTTCTAGTACTTTGTAGAAGGCAGAATTTATGAGCGATGAACCAGAATATTTCACGGAAATCTCTAAGCAAAGTCTTTTTTTTGGGGGGGGGGGGGTGGCTGGCCTGTACGGGGATCCAAACCTGTGATGTTGGTGTTATAAGGCTGCACTCTAATAACCAAATGAGCTAACCCAGCCAGCCCCTGCATGGCTTCTCTTGACTGCTTACAGTATGGAAGAAGAGAAAAACAAATTAAAGATGGAATTTATAATCAAAAGGGAAGCTGAACTTAGAGATTTGAAAATTTCTCAGCCTGGCCAAATTGTAAAGAATAAAAAAGAATGTTCAGGAGAAGACACGAATGGTATGGCTGACAATTTAATAAAGAGATTAGTATGAAAAGAAGAAATCCAGGTGCTGTTCATCAGGACAATGGAAGAATAACCCTAAAGGCATTTTGAAGATCTTTGTATCTGCTCCACCCATCACAGGCTAGAACACCAGGAGCAGAATGGTTTCAAATGAGGGGCCCTGGGCACCTGTGGGAACTTGGGCCTTACTGCCTAGGGCAACTCAAGTTTCTGCTCCATGAATTCAGGTACAGAGCTTCTTGGCCACCCCAATTGTTATTCAGGCATGCCCAGGTGCAGCTTGAGCCACCCATCTGGAAAGTACAAGTGGTAAACTTTGGCAGCATCTGTGCAGTGCCAACTCTGCAAGCACACAGAATACAAGAGCAGTGGAAACATGGATACCTACACCTGGATGTCAAAGAATGGCCTAGAAAGCCTCAGACCCCAGGAAAGAACTGCCACAGGGGAAGGACTATCACAGAAATCCCCCTCCAGGGCAATGCCTAGTGGAGCTGTACGTTTGGGGTCACTGCAGGGAGTCCCCCTGAGGGCAGTGGACAACAAAGCCGTGGAGTTGGGGCTACTGCAGAGAGCACCACCTTGGGCAATGCTTAGTGGAGTCAGGGGGGCACAGCCACTCCTGAGACTCCAGGCCTGTAGAACCACCAGCATGCAACCAGCCTGGCAGAGTGCAGGCTCTGAACTCCACCTCCTGAGAGTTGCTCCGTGAGCTGGCCCAGCAAAGCAATGGGGGTGAGGCTGCGAGGGTCTCAACCCCCACCCCAGTGTATCTGGAAGGTAGGACACAAACTCAAAGATTTTTCTGGAGCTGTAAGATTTAATGTTGTTTGCCTTGTTGGGTTTTGGACTTACTTGGGACATATCCCTTTCTTCTTTCCTATATCTCCCTTTTGGAATGGGAATGGCTATCCTATGCCTGTCCCAACATTGTATTTTGGAAGTATATAACTTTTTAAAATTTCACAGGTTCACATCTGGAGAGCAATTTGTCACAGAATGAATTGTACCTAGAGGCTCACCCATACCTGATTTAGATGAGACTCTGGACTTTAGACTTTTGAGTTGGTGCTGGAATGATTTAGGACTTTTGGAGCTACTGGGTTGGAATTAATGCATTTTGCATGTGAGAAGGACATGAATTTGGGGGCCAGAGGAAGATTGCTATGGTCTCAATATGTGCTCCAAAATTCATAAGTTGAAACTTAATCACCAATGTGATAGTATTAAGAGGTGGAGCCTTCAGGGGGTGATTGGGTCATAAGGGCAGAGCACCCGTGAATGGGATTAATGTCCTTAAAAAAGAAGTTTCAGAGAGCTATCTGGCCCTTCCACTTTCCACCATGTAAGGATACAGCAATAAGGTGCCATCTTGGAAGCAGAAAGCAAGTCTTCATCAGACACCAAACCTACCCATGCCTTGATCTTGAAATTCCAGCCTCCAGAACTGTGAGAAATAAATTTCCGTTTAGACATTACCCAGTCTATGGTATTTTGTTATAGAAGCTGGAACAGACTAAGACACTTGGCAAATTATATAAGCAAAGCAGAAATTTCTTTCGCATTGGATTTTTATCTTTTAGGCATAGCTACCATTTATTCAGCCCTTAACCAAATATCATGCACTGGGATAAGTACTATATAAATAATTTCATTTTAACTCTCATAACAAGCCTATGAGATAGATGTAATTATTACTCCTATTTTACAGAGAAGAAAACTGAAGTTTAGCAATGTTAAAGTGCCCAAAGTCACACAGCTGATGAGCAATGAAGACACACTTGAATCCAAAGCCGTCTAACTGCAGGCTCAAACTCCTAGACACTAAGTTTGACTGCCTCTGAGCTATGCAAGGCTGTTTACTGTTTAAGAAAAAAGTATATACACACACATAGAGAAGTGACAAAATTTACATGGATAACTTAATGATTACAAAATTAACACCATTTAATTACCAACTAGGTCCAGAAATAGAACATGGCTGCCCCAATGTCTCTCCTTATCCCAACTTCCTCCCTTCTCACTAAAAGTAACCTTGATCCTGACTTTTAGGATAACTGCATCCCTGTTTTTCTTTATTTTTTACCATGTAACAGTGCATTTATAAACACAATAGATTTTGACTCTTTTTTGTAGAAATTTATATAAATCAGATCATACATTATGTCTTTGCTATGGTTTGAGTGTCCCCTCTAAATCTCCTGTTGAAGTCTGGCCCATTAGCTCAGCTGGTTAGAGCATAGCCTTGTAACACCAGGGTCAAGGGTTCAGATCCCCATACCGGCCACCAAATAAACAAATAAACAAACAAACAAACAAATAAACAAATAAATGTCATGTTCAAACATTGGAACATTATTAAGAGTTAATAGGGTGGGAAACCTGACTATGGTATTTGAAAGGTGGAGCTTTTAAGAGCTTTGTTGGGTCATGAGGACTACGCCCTCAGGAATAAATTAATCCATTCATGGATTATTGGGTTACCATGGGAGGGGACTGGTGGCTTCATAAGAAGAGGAAGAAAGCACATGAGCACACTCTTGCCCTCTTGCCATGTGATGCCCTGTGCCATGGTGTTGGGACTGCAGAGTCTCACCAGGGAGAAGGCCCTCACCAGATGTACCCCTCAACCATGGACTTCCCAACCTCCAAAACTGTAAGAAATGAATTTTTTCTTCATAAATTAGCCAGTTTCAGGTATTCTGTTATGAGCGACCAAAAACAGGCTAAGACAGTCTTCTTTCATATCTGCATTTTTCATTTGCTCAGATTTGTTTTTGATTGATAGAAATGCTTATTGCTGTAGTTTGTTCATTCTCATTGCTGAATAGTGTTTGATTGTATTAATATGCCACAATTTAGTTATTCTTTCTGCTGTTAATAAACACTTGGACTGTCTTCAATTTGAAGTTATTCTGAATAATGCTGCCATGAACACTGTGGAATCTGCATTTTGGCACACATGTATATAAATCCCTGTAGGGTATAAATGTAGCAAGCAGTGAGTTTTCTGGGTCATGAGGTATGCATATACTCAAATTTAGAAGACAATACCAAATTATTATCAGTGACCGTGCTGTTTTACACTCCCACCTGCAGTGTATGAGATTTCTCATTGCTCCCCATGATAAGGTTTGTTTAAAAGACAGACTGTAGCTTTGTTCCTTGCCTTCTTTGAGGAAGAATCTCAGGTCACATTTAGCTGCCTTCTGTCTCACTCGGTTACGCCCAGGCTGCTTTGGTTACTGAACTTTCCATTTTCCAGCCACATTTCCTGTTTCCACTTGCATTCTGTCTCTTGGAATAAAAAACACTTCTGAACTCTCTATCAGAAATTAGTTCAGCAGAGCTCATAGAGGAGTGGGGGAAAAGACAAAAAACCAGATGTCCTAGAAAGATATATTTTATCAGTTTAGCTGTGGTCTTTTCAGACCCTATTCAAATGTCACAGATACAAGAAGAATTTTCCATTTTCCAGCAACCTACATGCTGACCAAAACCTACGAGTCTAATGAAGTCTTTCCCACAGACATTACACTGTGATCAGAAAGGAGTGGTTCAGCAGGTTTGGTTTGTCAGAGGAAGTAAGCCTCAAGAATGAAATCTTTTCCAAGGCCACGATTTTTGTCTGATGTTCATAACAGGGTGCAACACATGGTAGGTACTCAATAAATATTTGTTGGTTATTCAGTGCAAAAATTGTGTGTCAAATGTTATTTTTAAATGTTTCCATGAAAAGCCCAGTGACTTTATAGGTTCTTGAATCTGTAAGAGATGGAAACTTTTGACACCTCAATCTGTTATAGCCAGAATTTCAAGACTCCTGCATAAAGCACTTGGCTCGCTCCCTGTTTTCTATGGGCTACATGCACTGGACTGAGCATGTGATGGGAAGATAATTCCCATGAAAGACTTGCAGGAGATTCCAATCAACAGAACTTCAGGATCTTTCAATTTCTGATTACATATGGACACCACCAAGTATGTCTGATTAAACCTGAAAAGAGTTGTAGTATAAAAGGATATTTTTGTGTTATTATTGATTCATTCATTCAAAAAATATTTACAGTATAACCTACTGTGCCAACCACTCTGCTGGGCGATGAAGAAATAACAGTGAATAAGATAGACATGGTCTCAATATTTCAGCTAGTCAGGACTATAGACAAAAGGACTGATTATTACTCTACATTATAATTGAAGCTATGATGGAGGAAGAAGAGTAGTCTGAGAGCATGAGGAGAGGGTACTAAATACATGAGGGAGAGAGAGGAAGGCTTCCTGGAGGAAGGGAAGTTTAAGCAGAGATAATCAAAGGTGCCTAGGAGTTAGCCAACTGAAAAGGAGAGATAAGAAACGGCAAGCAGAAAGAAAAGCATGAAGCAAAGCCAAGATGCAAGAGAAAACAAGAAAGCAAGAAATGTTGAGACTAGCTGGAGCATAGAATATATAAAGTTGGGAGAGAGAAGCCTGGAGCAGAAATCAGGGGCAAGAACATTATAAACTACACCAAAAATTGAGAGCAGTAGGACACTAAAGAGAGCAGCAAGGTAAGTGACAAGGTCAGATTTGAATGTAGAAATTTGTTAACATAGTTTAAGCCTGAAAAGATGATGACCTATACTAAGGTAGTGACAGTAAGAGTAAAAAGAAATGAACTAAAAGGATAGTTATTTAGCAGGTGGAATTGATAGGAATTGGTAAAAAGCATGGAGTAAAGGGAGGGAGAATTCAAGATATCTAGCTTAGCAGTTGGGTGAATTATTTGCTGAGATATGAAACACAAAAAGAAGAGCAGTTTGGAGAAGGGGGTTGGGAAGAAGAAAAAGAAGTTGGGTTTAGATTTAGGTGTTGTGTTTGAAGTGCCAGCGGATCATCCAAGTGAAGGTGTCAATTGGACGGACAAAACTTAGAAAAATCTATGAATCCCACATGTAAACTTATAAACTGCAGCAGCCACTGAGCATACAGTGGAACACTGGGGCTGTATCAATAATATGAAAGAAAACAGGTTTGATAAATATTTTCTATCGCCCCACCATGGGCTTGAGTTGATTTGATATACTGTTCTGGCTTCCTAGCCTTACCTGCTGAATGAGGACCTCACAAAACCTGGTGTTTGTTATACAGCAAATTCTATCCAGATCTTCTTCATTCCAGGCAGCTCATGCATCACTAAGAGTCCTCACTGTAATCACTACACTGGGCTACATTTGAGAGAGGTGACTTAAAGAGGGTGGTGATGAAGGTCACGTTGTTGGAAACAAACAACAACTGGCTTTTTCAGTGTTTGGATTAGGGTAACGCCCAAACTCTTCCTTTCTTTCTCAGCTGCCACAGACAGGGAAATAGTCCCACAAACTCCTTCCTCTAATCCTAATTCATCACTTCAAAAATTTAGCCATTCTCCCAGGGAAGAGCCCAGCCTAGACTAGAACGGTGATAAACCCTTGCCTAAACATAAGTTAGGTTGACCCCAATAGTTTAAAAATGTTTATACTAAATGTTTATACTAAACATCTGAATTCAAACTTTAGTGAGCTTTCTTCAATACCAAACTCCTCTACATCACCCCCCTTTTTTACAGAACACTGAAGAATTTTTCTAGTTTGGCAGTAAACCTCTCTATTAATCTCATAATAGCGAGCTCAAAACAATGCAATACCTTTACTTCTCAGCACAGAAAGGTACTTGATGAAGATAGAACAAATCTGTTAACTACAATGCAACTTAGCTGCTGGAAAATAGAAAGCAAAGAAAGATCGAAAGGAGAGAAAAAGGAAAAAGGTAAAGAAAGAAGGGAAGTTGTTACTAAATTCCCTCTACGTGTTATGATATGTCCTTTCACATGTTTCTCTCTTAATATTAGCCTTAGGAAGCCTCTTTAATTCACACCAGTGAGCCTGAGCTTTCATTTACTGGGAAATTCCAGAGAGCTCTGGACATCTGGTCTTGACAGGTCAGGTATTTTATATTCTTATTGTAAGATTATCTGGCACATGTAAGGCATTTAAGTGGAAATGAAGCTGAATGTTCATCCTAATTCTTTTTCTGTGTCTTACTCAGCCTTATGCTCAAATACCTCCTTCCCAGGCCCACACCCCAGTCCTGAGTTTACTGACAAAGTCTCAGCAGCTTAAATGTGGAAGGCTAGCAGAATGTAAGGAAAAGAAATAAATAATGAATGATTAGCTTGGCTGGTGACAGACTGTTGCTGCAGCAGCAGAATCTGTAGGAGTTCAGATGTAATTCTGCGTATCTGAAGATATCTAGGGTACAAGAGAGGAAAAGAAAATGTGACCATCTTCAGGACCTCTATGATCATGAGCACACATTTCCTAGTTAACACAAGGCAACCAGAGTGATCCCACACAATCCAAACATTTGTGGTAGTCAAGAGGGTCACTGGAGACACATGGAAATAGCCACCTGCTCAGAAAGAGGTCTCTCTCACTGGGCCAGAAATGCCACATTCAATCATCAAAACTTGATGGTTTCCCATTCTAATATCTGTCAGTGAGGTCCTCAAATCCAAAGGGATTGAATAAAAGGCTTTGTGGGGAGAAAGTAATGTCAGCAAAATGGGGGAATAGGAAGCTAAAGGTCCTCCTTCCCCCGCAGATACACCGAGTTAACAATATACAAACCGGAATATCTCTGTAAGAACTTTAGAGACAAGCTGAGAAGCTACAGCACCCAGGTCACTGTAAAGCTAAGAAGGAATTCCAGCAAAAGGGGTGGGAAAATTTGCAGCATAGCACTGAACAACTGGGAGGAGACTCCTTACACCAGGACTCCACCCTCAGTGATGGAAACAAAAGAATGGACCATATGTTCAACATTCTGGCTTATGTGGGGGCTGCCAAGGCCCTAGTTTCTGGCTTGCCTAACTCAGAATGCTGACAGGACCAGGCCAGAGTTTGGAAGCTATTGAAAACAGAGGTGAGCAGCAAGTTACAGCTGTAGTTCCACAGGCAGACACCAGGGAGGGGAAGAGATCAGAAAAGGGTTAAGAGGTCTTAAAACCTCCAGCAGGGCTGATTGGTGAAAGTCTTCCCCTGCATGCAGCCAAAGACTGGGAAAGGTGGTTGTTTTATCAAATGCCCAAACCCCAGCAAAATATTAGAAGACATACAAATAAACAGAGAACTATGGCCCAATGAAAGGATCAAAATAAAAATCCAGAAATTAATCATAAAGAAATGTGATCTATGAGCTGCCTGACAAAGAATTTTAAATAATTGTCTAATGATGCTCAGTAAATGGTGCTAATAACAGCAAGGTCCAGGGTTAGATCCCTGTACTGGCCAGCAGCCAAAACAAAAACAACAACAACAAAAAAACACAACTCAATAGGCTAAAAGAGAACACAGATAGACAACTAAATGAAATCAGGAAAATTTTGCAGGAACACAATGAGTGTATCAACAAACAGATAAAAACTATTAAAAAGGGCCAGCCCTGTGGCTCCCTGAGAGAGTGTAGTGGTGGTATCGCCGAGGCTGCAGGTTCGGATCCTATATAGGGATGGCCGGTGCACTCACTGGCTGCCATGGTGCAGACCACACCGTGCCGAGGGTTGTGATCCCCTTACCGGTAAAAAAAAAAAAAAAGCTATAAAAAAAGGAACCAAACAGAAATTCTGGACCTTAAAAATACAGTAACTGTACTAAAAATTTATTAGAAGGAGCCAATAGCTGACTTGATCAGACAGAAAAAAAAATAATCAGCAAACTTGAAAACAGGTCATTTGAAGTCATTGAATCAGAGGAGCCAAAAAAAAAAGAATGAAGAAAAGTGAGGAAAGCCTAAGGAGCTTATGAGACACTATCAAGGGGAGTAATATATGCATTATGGAAATCCCAGAAGAGAGACAGGGACAGACAGCTTATTTGAAGAATGGCCAAAATCTTCCCAAGTCCAAAGAAAAAAATGGACAGACAGATTCAAAAAACTCAAAGAACTCCAACTATGATAAATCCAAAGAGAATTACACCAAAACACATTATAATCAAATGTCTCAAGTCAAAGACAAAGAGAATATATTGAAAGCATCAAGAAAAAAGCAATTTGTCACATAAAAGGAAGCTTCCATAAGATTATTAACAGATTTCTCAGCAGAAACTATAGGTTAGAACAGAGTGGCATAATATATTCAAAGTGCTGAAAGAAAAAAACCGTCAGCCAAGAATACTGTATCCAGCCAAACTGTCTTTCAAAAATTAAAGAGAAATTAAGACTTTTTCAGATAAACAAAAGCTGAGGGAGTTCATTGCCACTACACCTGGTCTATAAGAAATACTAAAAGGAGTTCTTCAAGTTGAAATGAAAGGACAGTGGACTGCAACACAAGACCATATGGAAATACAAGGTTCTCTGGTAAAGGCAAATACATGGACAAATACAGAAACCTGTACTACTGTAATTTTTGTGCACAGAATATTAAAGACAAAAAATATATATAAATCTATGTTAACTGGTATACAATGTATGAAGATGTAATTTGTGACATCAATAACATCCAGGGAGGGTGGAGCTGTAAAGAAGTAGAATTTTTGTATACAGAGGAATTTAAGCTGTTATCAATTTAAAGTAGAATGCCATCAGTTTAAGACATTTATGGAATTGCAATGGAAACCAAAAGAAAATATCTATAGAATATACACAAAAAGAAATGAGGAGGGAATGAAAGCATATCACTACAAAGTAATCAATGAAACACAAAGGGAGACAGTAAGAAAAGAAAGAGGGGACCAGAAAAAAGCTACAAGACATATAGGAAACAAAATGGCAATAGTAAGTCCTTCCCTCCCTATCACTAATTACTTTAAATTTAAATGGATTAAACTATCCAGTCCAACGACACAGATTAGCTGAACAGATTTAAGAGAATAAAAACCAGAATCTAACTATGTGCTATGTATAAGAGACTCACTTTAGATCTAAGGACATGCATAGGCTGAAGGTGAAAAGATGGAAAAAGATATTCAAAGCAAATGGTAATGAGAATAGACGTGGCTGACTAATATCAGACAAAATCTTTTAAGATAGGATATTATATAATAATAAAAGGGTTAATTCACCAAGAAGACATAATAATTATAAATATTTGCAGCAAACATGAGAACTCCTAAATATATGATGCAAAATTTGACAGAATTAAAAACTGAAATAGACAGCAACATAACACTAGTAAGAGATTTCAGCACACCACTTTTATAATGAATAGAACAATCAAACAGAAGATCAATTAAGAAATAGAGAACTTGAATAACACTACAGACCAACTGAATTCAACAGACATATACAGAACATTCCATCCAACAACAGTAGAATATAGATTCTTAAGTGCACATGGAACATTCTCCAGGACAGACCACATGTTAGGCCACAAAACAAGTTTTGATAATTCAATAACATTGAAATCATACAAAGTACCTTTTTCGACAACAATGGAATAAAAGTGCAATCAATAGCACAAGCAGAACTGTACAAACCACAAATAGGTGGAAATTGAACAACACGCTCCAAACAACCAATGTGTCCAAGAAGAAGTCATAAGAGATATTAGAAAATACCTTGAGAAAAATAAAAATGAAAACACAACATACCAAAACTTATGGGATGCAACGAAAATAGTGCTAAGAGGGAAGTATATAGCTATTAATGTGCACATTAAAAAGGAATGAAGATCTCAAATTAACAATCTAACTTTACACCTCAAGCAAATAGAAGAATAAACTAATCCAAAAGCTATCAGAAGGAAAGAAATAATAATGATCAGAGCAGAGATAAACAAAATAAAGAATAAAAAGCAATAGAAAAATGAACAAAACTAAAAGTTGGTTTTTCAAAAAGATCAACAAAATTTACAAACCGTTAGCTAGATTAGCTTTTTAAAAAAAGAGACAACGCAAATAATTAAAATTAGAAATAAAAGGGGAATATTAAAGCCAATACCACAGAAATGAAAAAGGGTTATAAGAAAATACTATGAACAATTGTATGCCAACAAATTGGATAACGTAGGGAAATAAATTCCTAGAAACACACAACCTACCAAGACTGAATAATGAAGAAATAAAGACTATGAAAGACCGATAACAAGTAAGAGATTGAATCAGCAATCAAAAACCTCCCAACAAAGAAAAGCTCAGGACCAGGTGGCTTCATTGGAGAATTCTACCAAACATTTAAAGAATTAACACCAATCCTCCTGAAATTCTTCCAGGAAATTGAAGATGAGGGAACACTTCAAAGCTCATTCTATGAAGCTAACATTACCATGAAACCAAAGCCAAACAAAGACCACCAAAAAAGAAAACTATAGACCAATATCCCAGATGAAGATTGACGCAAAAATCCTCAAAAAAATAGTAGCAAATCGAATTCAACAGCACATTAAAAGGATTATACACCGTGACCAAGAGGGATTTATTCCTGAAATGTAAGGATAGTTCAACATATACAAATCAGTCAATGTAATACACCACATTATCAGAAGGATGGGGGGGAAAACACATGATCATCTCAATGCAGAAAAAGCATCTGACAGTATTCAACATCCTTTCATGATAAAAACACTCATCAAACTAGGAATCAAAGGAATCTACCTCAACATAACAAAGACCACTTAGGAAAAGCCCACAGCTAAATCATACTCAATGAAAGCTTTTCCTCTAAGATCAGGAACAAGATCGGTGCCCCAAATTATAAATCATGCCATTAAATAAATCCACAGTGCAGGCATCATGCTACCTCCACCAGGAGGCACTGAATGCTACAACCTATGCCACTACTGTTACCAGACTCAAGGGATCACTCTCAGTGAGTATAACTATATAAATGCAACCGTGACCAGAAGTCTGCATAGGAGGGTACATTACTTGTGACAAGTAATGGAGTACATTATGGATAATTCCCAAAGCAGTGTCTCTCTGAGCAAAGAAAGGAGGTTATCTTATAAAGGCAAAGTTCCTGCCCAACTTCCTGCCCAAGTCCTCATTTAGTTCTTATTACACAAATGGAGGATGCAAACTTGTTCAGTTTGGATTTGCTGACTATGGGAGACGGTTCATTGGTCAGTTCTGAAGCTTAGTTTGTATTTGGGCCCCAGAAAGGAGCCCTAGAAACTCATTTGCGGTCAGGAGTTTCACTGTTGCTTTTTGGAGTGTGCTGTTTCCTGGATCCAGCCATTTTGAAAAACAAGTTTAAGCATAAACATCTGTGAGTTGTAGATAATGCTGGTTGCTTGGGTCTCAGCACAAGGCTTTATGTTCCCCCAGCTCAGATTCCCTTTTCCTATGCTGGTCACTCTACCACGCACTTCTGTCACTGGCAACACTGTCAAAGCAGTCCACAATTCCTTCTCCCAAAAGATTAAAAACCAAGGAACCATAAGGTAGTGACTGACAGAACAATCTTACGAAACCATCCTATTATCAGAGTAGCCTCGAAGAAATGTCCCAGGACCCAGTGATATTGTCACACCTTTAAAATGCATAAATACTTTTCAACTTTGAAAGTAGCAAGTTAGGGCCGGCCCGTGGCTCACTCGGGAGAGTGCGGTGCTGATAGCACCGGGGCCATAGGTTCGGATCCCATATAGGGATGGCCGGTTAGCTCACTGGCTGAGCGTGGTGCTGACAACACCAAGTCAAGGGTTAATTTCCCCTTACCAGTCATCTTTAAAAAAAAAAAAAAAAAAAAAAAAATGAAAGTAGCAAGTTAAATTTACAGGAAAATATTCTAAATTCCTTTTGGCGCACTGAATTTCACCTGACATTTGTAACAAGAAAGCATACTTTTATACATTATTGTTGATGTCAGAGGTAGGGTTCTGGGGGCCCAATAATCAGCCTCAACCCACCCTGTCCTCTTAGCAGGTTCTTGACTCTGCCACAGGAAAGAATTCAAGAGCAGAGTCACAGTAGAAAGTGAGAACAGGTTTAATACAATGAATAAGAGATACAGATTTCACAGAGAGAGTGTGGCATAGCTCCAGAGACTGAGCAAGGCTCTCACCAAGTTTAACACAAAAGTAAGAAATACACACTTGAAGTTCAGTACAGAGTGCAGGCTGGCTCAAGACAATGAGCAGCTTGCTTGCTGAAAGTAGGTTTGCTACAAAAAGAAAGAAATACACAGTCCACAGGAGAGTGAGCAACAGCCCTGCCTTCTGCTGGGATTCAGCTTTCCTAGTTTCTTTATCTAATGAATATTCAATTAAGGGGGTGGTTCCCAGTTTTGTAACGTTAGTCTTGCACATGCTCAGTTCTTCTGGTCTCTTCTTGGAGCATGTTCATTGGTCAAACCCTATCACATGCACCAGGCATATTCAAAAATATTCTGTGCTCTTTAGCATTTCTAGTGGGAGGTCATTCAGAGGATAAACTCCACTGTACTGAGCATGCCCGGTCATCAGGGTTACATAACTCCTCTCTACTGAGCATGCCCAGCCACTAGATTTACATAAGCCAGCCCCTTGTGGTCTCATTTTCCCCTTGTTGGTGCTGAGAATAGGTCCAACTGGCAACAGTAACTCTCCTCTAGGGGAGGACCCAAAGGAGGTGTCTGAGACCTTGGGGAGTGGCTTAAAACCCAGAGGTGTGTCCTAAAACCTGAGCTCAGGGAAACTGACCACCTCCTATATCATTGTGAGTGGTCAGCTTACTTTGTTTTACTTTTCTTTTGATATTACACAAATGCCTCTTAAGCTCTAGCATGTGGCTAGATACAATAAAGAAATACAATACTACCTACTTCTTTCTTGAGAGAGCTAGACTCTAAAATGTCCCCCAATATTCCCCACCTCCTGGTACTCACACCTTGTGTAGTCCCCTACCAACCTGTACCAAGATTAGTCTGAGTGACCAAAAGGATACATCAGAAATTATGAGATGTCACTTCTGAGATTAGGTTTTAAAAGACTATGGATTTCTTAGACCTCTCGCTCTGGGGGAAGCTGGGTATCATATCATGAAGACACTCAGGAGCCTATGGTGAGGGACTAAGACATTGATCCAGTAACCAGCAAAGAGCAGAGCCTGCCAACAGTAATGTGAGTGAGGTTATAACTGGAACCTTCTCCAGCAGAGCCTTCAGGTAACTTCAATCCCAGCCAACAGCATGGCTGCAACTTCTTAAAAGAACTTTAGCCAGAACGACCCAACTAAGAAGCTCCCGCAGAAACTATAAGATTGTTTTAAAACAATAAGTCATATTTTAAGCTGCTAAGTTTTGGAGTAATGTGTTACACAGCTACAGATAACTAATATATCTCTCTAGCATTTCTGTAGGGAGGAAAAAAGTTGTAGGAAGAGGTTTAGAAAAGACTGCTAAAATGTTAAATGCCTACTGATGGAAGTCAAAGGTCACAGTTTCAGAGTTTCACACAAAATTATGAGAAACAGAACAATGACACACACACAAAAATCCACATTCTTACAACCTCACATACCAACAGCAGAGCAAGTCTCAGCACTTAGCCAAACAGGCTGCTGCCAAGTTAGAATTTGAGAGTAGAAAGGTCCAAATTAGCCTGAAAACTTACTGTTAATTTCATAGAGTCTTGTAGTATCAGGTCTTTAAAAGTCTCCTGGGAGGAATTACATCTTAAAATAGTATTTCTAATAAGGTTGTGATGGTAAACAAAATCTAACTTTAACAGTTCACCTGAAGAAACTTTTAGTACAGAGATTGTTTACAGAAGTGTAACAAGTGTAACAAGTGTAACAACATTAAAGAATGTTGAAGCATCCAGAGACTAGTAACAGAGGGAAGATATTCAGTCAAAAGGAAGAAATTGTGTTACCAGAGCCCATCGAGGAGTGGATCCAAGGAGGAGAGACCACTCAGTGATAACTACAGTAGTGATGGGATATGGCCACTGCCAAAACCATGGTGCCAAAGCACGGAGAGACTGTGAAAAAAATATGCTAATCTCTCTCTTCTCTCATCTTCCAGTCTTACATTAGTGACTCCCTTTTGCCAAAGCTGACCAGCAGCAAGAGGGCACAGGAGCCCAGCTGGTGCAGGGGTAAGTGTCCCAGGGCACACGGGGTAGGGAATGGTTGGTGGAAGGTGGCACAGTGTTACAGCATCCTCAGACTGGAAAAAATCTGAATGATCCTCTGTGACAGTCCCCTAGGCAGTCTGCATAAAGCCTCTATTGCACGCCAGCAGGATTATCAAAAACTCCAGTGGTGGCGAAAAGCATGGCCTTTGGAGTCCGGTAGGCCCAATTTCAAGCTGTGTGACCTTGGGTGAATTACCTAACCTCTGAGAACCTCAGGTTTCTTCTTTGTAAAGTAAGCATCATAAACAACCTCCAGGGTTTGTGGTGAAATTAAATAATATATGCAGAGGTGGGGAGACTGGCCTCCTCCCTGACAGGGAAACTATTGACTCAGATAAGCATGAAAGATTTGATGCACCAGATTCATACCAAATCTGACTTTTTTTTTTTTTTTTTATCATAGAAACATAGTTGATTGTACATATCTGTGGGGTACAGAGTTGAATATCAACACCTGTGTGCAATATGTGATGCTCAAATCAGGATAATTAGTATATTCAGCATTACACAATGTAATCATTTTTCGTGGCCCTTTACCAATTCCTTCCTTACCCCCCTCCGCCTCCCCAAACCTGATTTTTCAACTAGTTAAGTGGTTCATCAAAATATCTTCGTTATCACTTAAATATCCATCAACTGAAGCCTGGTGAAATACGTTCTGATGCACCAGTACGAACCAATACTATATAGCTATACTGTATTTTAAAATGTAGCAGTTCTACATGTACTGAAATACAATGACTTCTAAGACAATACTTGTTATTGAAGATAAATTAGACAGATAGATAGATACTGTGTCTCTCTGGAGTAATACATTAAAAAACAAGTAACAGTGGATGCCATTGGGAAGGATTTTGGAGGATTGGGGCCAGGGGTAGAAGGAAAACTTACTTTTTGAGACATGCTCTATCACATAAAGCACTATTTGGATTTTTTTCCCCATGTACATGTACTACCTTTTTAAAAAAACTTCCTCGACACCAAGAAGCTTTGGAGCTTGTGTCTTATATTCTTCTGTTTATTTGATTTATTCTATAACTATTAAAGAACGCTTACTACTATACTAGGTGCTAGGGCTACAAAAAGAATAAAATACAACCCTCCTTCCAAACAGCTAGTCTAGTTATTGAGACAAAAGAGCAAGCAGGTAACCACTATACAGTGTGATAAGTGTAGCTTCCCTTATTTTCTTTATTTAAGATTTGAAGATACACAATCACCCAATCCCACTTAAATTCCCTTTCCCACTGCACTTATCACATTCTAACACCCTACATAACTTACTTATGTATGATGTTTACTGTCAGTCACCCCCATTCCATGAAGGTATGGATTTCTGCCTGTTTTGCACATTGATCCCCAGTGCCTAAAAGGGTGAAAATTTCCAGTAAAAGTTAGTTGAATTAGTAAGTGCTACATAATATAGAAGGATGAAAAGGCGGCTATCAGCACATAACAGAAGGAACACTAACCTTGTATATGGAGGTCAGTGAGGCTTCACAGTGGAGCTGACACTTATGCTACGTCTTGCAGCAAATCTGGGTGATTTTGACTGAAAGACCTAATGTTCTAAGAGCAAGCAAGGGAGAAATACAGAAACATGAAACACCCAGGGAACGGCAAGTGCAAAGGCATAGAGATATAAGAACGGTACATATGGAAAACTGAACATATGGCAATAAACATTGGTTGTTGAAAACTGTTTGAGCTGGGTGAAGGGTTCTTTAAGAGGCATTATATAGAGCTATTCTTTCTTTTGTGTGTGTTTAAATTTTTCCATAATAAAGGATAAGAATAAATGAATAAATTATTTTTTAATGAATGTAAAGGAACGAAAGAATGAATGTTTTCTAGGAAGGGAGGCATGGCTGTTATTACCAGCCATTTGTAACAGCAGCCAAACTGGGGTGACAGGAGGTGGTGGGTGAAGAGTGTTAATACCTCAGAAGAAATATATAAGTCAATATTTGTTCAATTGTAAGTGACAACTCAAACTAACTTAAGTATAAAGGGGAATTTATTGGTTCACATACCTGGGAAGCCCAAGGGTATTCCAGCATTAAAAACAGTTGGATCTAAGAACTTCATTGATTATCTCCAGAGCTCTGTCTCCTTTATCTCCTTTTTGCCTCTATTCCACTTCATTTTTCAGAAAGACCTTCTCCAAGTGATAAGAAGGATGGCCACTGATAGCCCCACCCCAAGTCCTGCCAACTTAATAGCCAAAATGGAAGAAAAAAAAAAAAAAACTTCTCTCTACCAACATCTGTATATAAATCTCAGGAAAAACTGTCTCTATTTGGTTCATGTACTGCTCCTGAATCAATTGTTGTTATGGTGTTGGAAGACAGTGTAACATGATTAGCTCAAGCCTGGAATAGGTGCCAGCAAGAGTGGGATGGGGTGGGAGGACAAGAGGGCAGCATGATTGACAGTTCCACCAGACCACATGGAACAGAGGGAAGGGACACTGGCGGATCCAAATAACTGATATCATGGCCCCCCAAAAGGGCTACAATTGGCATTGGACACAGGGAGGTCGGAGAGTGAATTAAGTGGTAGAAGAGGGTAGGGATGGGCAGAGGCCCTATTGTTTCTAAATAAGGCCAGACTGAACTGGGCTCTGGAATTATAGAAGAATTTGTTGTTGAGGTGGGGTAGAATAAAAAAATGAAGCTCACATTAGCTACACCTAGGCATGAAATAGTTTAAAATCTCCCACTTTTCCATAGAAGGGTATTTGAAGATATTGAAGATAACAACTGATGAGGGATGTGCTGTAATTTTCTCAGGTTAATTGTGAAGTTCAATGCAATTAGAAAAACATCCCCAAAATAGCTTTGGTTTAGTTGGCGTGTGACCAAACACTGAAAAGCTTAGATTCGTATAAAAGAGATTCAAATATGTGTCTCATACATGCTCAAGAAACTGAGCTGAAGGAAGAGACAAAGCAGTACCAGCCATCTGTTTAGGAGGTATGCAAGCTCCAGAGGAAATCTGGAAAGAAAGGGGGCTTCATTCTTCTAGAACCCTAGGCAGCCAAAGAGTCAGAGGCTCTAAGAAGCACAAACAAGATCAAGACCCAGGGCAGAGCCAGTGCCTGAAACCCATAAAGCCAGCAGGAGCACTGGGCCTTCTGCTGTTGCCCACACACAGCTCTTTCCTTCAAAATAGTTCCACATACATCTTCTCTAAGAAATCTTTCAGCAGACCTCAGTAGTAATGAGCTATCCCATTGTTGGTAAGACCATCCTCAGGATTTACTGGCATGTGCTCAGGACTCTCACCTGTTAGGAAGGAAGAGCGAGGTTTTGATGACACTGGGTCAAAGGACCATGAGTACTAGAAGCCTTCTGTGGCTCAATCATCTTGCTCCTCTGTGAAGTTCATGAGGAAGCAACACATTCAAGGACCACTGACAGAGGAGAAATCAAAATATCACATTATATTCACCTGAATAAATGCCCAATTTCTTAGTGCAGGGCTCTCTTTTTAAAACAAAGTTAGAATAGCCTACACTAAAGGCTTACAAGCGCCTTTCCCTCACCATGGTGCACCAAAATCTTCTCACCCTCTTTCCTGCCACATGCGACAAGAAATACAAGCAGTAAAAAGTAGGAGGAAGGGAAAACAAGATGGGGGTTCATAACTCTGCTCTTGTTAAATGTGGACCATTGAATTTCCTGGAATCTGACTAATCTACTGAACAACTTTTCTCTGGGAAAAGTCAAAGACTAGGAGAGAAGGGGAGCTATGGAGCTTCCCTTTCCTCTAAACACTTGTGCCTCAAAATGTGGGCCATGGACCAGCATTATCAGCATCACCTGCTAGCTTGTTAGAAATGCAGAATCTCGGGCCCCATCCTGGATTAACAGACTCAGAGAGCTGCATTTTAATAAGACCTCCAGGTGATTCATACACACGTTAAAGTTTAAGAAACACTGAGTTACTGACTTCTAAATCCATGCCCAACTCTTCTGTCACTTGGGTCTTTGCTCACATCCTAAACTAGCACTCTGCATATGGTCAATAGTTAATGAAAGAATGTTAGAGAAATTCTTGTTGGCACCTATTTAATTCCATTTGAAGGGAAGAAACCATTTCAAAGAAGCCAGAACACATTTACCAATGAGCGGCTTAGACAGAGACAGAAGCATACTAAAGACAAGCAAACGTAACAATGCTACAAACATGTGCGCCACTCTGTGGAGCGGGCCAGACGGGCACAGTAAGTCTCCTCTCACTCTGTATGCCCCGCCCGTAACAATATTCCCTCCCCTGCTCATTCTTGTTCCTTCATCCAAGCTAGTACTAAGTTCTCAAGTTGAGTTTTGCTTCAGACCTACGGTGTCCCGCGCTACCGTCTCGCCAGCAAGAACGACGCGGCACACAAAGGATCCTTCTGCAGATCAGCTTTAATGCATCTTGAGAGGGAGAGCATAAGCTTGCCAAAAATGGAGACCCCGAGCGAGGGAACCCGCGCCCTTTATATAGAGACTGCTCCTCGCCTAGGACGTGCTCCTACCTTATTGGTGGCTGCCTAATCGGCCCAGGCGTGTTACCGAGCAGCCCTGCCCTCCACCGGAAATCAGCGCCGTCTTGTAATGGCGATTTCGGGCAGCTCCTCACATCTCCCCCTTTTTTATCATTTAAAGCGGCTGGTACAAGCTCGGCGGTCGTGGACAAATTAGCCAGCGTTCCTGTCCTAGGTCGTACCTCCACAGACTTTGACCTTACCCGTCATAGGTTGACCCTATCGCCACTGGGCACCATGTCTTAGGTTGGTTCAAGTCTGGGGGAAGTTGCCCGTCTCTGGACACACTGGAGCCTGTTGTTACACATAGACCTGTTTGAGCAAGGGCGAACTCCTCTGAACAAGCTTCAGGGAGGCCAGCCAACAGGAAGGGGGAAGGGGAGTCAGAGCAGGCTAATCCTTAAGCATGGACAGCGATGACTACCCTGTCTCTCTGGGTCTGGGCTTTTAATCTGCAGACCAACCATAGTAGGAGCACAGTTCCCCCACATAAGAACATGCCAACCCCAATCACTCCTGCCCACTCCTTGAAGTGGGACACGGCCGTTTTAATCCATGAGGACAGTCCGGCTGCGAAGGAGACATCCACTCTTGTTGAATTCACGGACACAATGGCCATGCGCAGCTGGTTTATCAGGTTGTCAAATTCTCTCGTCCAACCTGTTGAAAGATGCTGGGATAATTGTTTAGACAAATTTGCAGCTTTGGTATACTTTTTATATTGGATACTGGTGACACATAACCCTGAATATTTCCATTGACACCCCAATTGAGCAATTTGCCATAAAACGTCTATTTGTTCCTGCACAAGATCCACCCGCTGGTTAACCACCATTAATCCTCCCTTCAGCTGAGCGTTTAGCGCAGTCTGATCAGGGTCCCCAAAGATGCGCCCCGCTGCTTCTGTCATTCGAGCCACAAAATCTGAGAATGGTTCCTGAGGTCCCTGAATGATCTTAGTAAGTTGTCCAGAAGCTTCCCCTTTTTTGGGGAGTGCCTTCCAAGCCTTAATGGCAGTGCTAGAAACTTGAACATAAGCACCCCATGGGAAAGCCGTCTGATCAGCGGCAAATGGGCCCTGGCCTGTTAACATATCAAAGGTCCAATCTCGCTGCTCGGGGGTCAGTGCAGCAGCGTTTGCCCTGGCTTGAGCTTGTGCAGCCTCATGCCATAGCGCCTTCCATTCCATGTATTGACCCATGGTAGGGAGCGTTGCCTTAGCCAACATTTGCCAGTCAGCGGGTGTCATAGCCACACCAGCAAACCTTTCTAGCATTACTAGAGTAAAATTGGCATTTACACCATATTTTCTAACCGCCTCTGCTAGATCCTTAATTTGGGTGTACTCGACGGGGGCATGAACTCTCCCTCCGCCCTCAACCTCAAAAACTGGGAAGGCAGCTTGAACCTTTTTCCTCACTTTATCAGAGAGGAATGAGAAGGGATTAGAAGACTGCACGTAAGGAGGAGGCGCCGAAGGCGCAGGCTGTGCGGGGGCCACTGGGGGCGGCCAGCATTTCCACTCCCCGAGTGGTCTCCGCCGCCTGTCGGGATGATATCTCTCCTCCTCGTACCTGGCAGCTTCCTCCTCCAAATCGGATTCCTCACTAGGGCTGAGGGGATCGGAGTCGGACTCATCCAGATTTAAATCTTCTAATTCTTGTTTTAAGGCCCCCAGCTCTTGCATAGGGTAGAGGCCTCCTTCTTTCCCTTCCAACTTTTGTCTGGGTTTTGAAATCCCTCCTTTACCGGCAGATGTGCCGGGAGTGTCACTTTGTTGTTTTAGAATCTCTCCCTCGTCCGTAGACTTACCGGGAGGGCCCTTTTTCTTATGGGAGACGTCTCTCCTCCTGCGGGTACCCATCCTCTCACTCCGTTCAGTTTCTGACATGCTGTCTTGGACCTCCTCTAATGTATTTTGCCCTACTATCACTACCGGTTTACAGCCCTCATCTTCTAAGCAATTTTTAATAAACTTCCAAATGGTCTTGGTGCCCTGACGGAGGTCTCCCTCCGCGTACTTGCGGTCAAGGTCTCTGCCTAGTTTGTTCCAAGAGCTCAAAGTCAAGGAGCCGGAACAAGCAAACCACGGCGCTACACGATCTACCTCTTTTACAAAATTTTTGAGCACACGGCCCCCTACCTTTATATCACGTTGTCTCAGCACGGCCTCTAACGCGGTAACCATGGACTGAGTGGAACCCATAACGCGCCCCACTCCGTGGGAGTCGCTGTGAGACGCGCCGTTCCCTTACGTACTAGAGGCTCACACAGGTCTCTGGTGCAGCTGCTTATCTACGTCAGTCTGACCACACCAACGGGCGATTTCAAAACCTTTTAAACCAACCGGATTAACCCCAGACCAAGAACAGGCATACCTCTCCGAACTTACCCTCCTGCAGTTCTGAATCCTCCCTGTCTCCAGGGGGTCTCCGAAGGTGCTGACGATGACACAAGTTCCCGGGTTTCGGCACCAAATGTCCCGCGCTACCGTCTCGCCAGCAAGAACGACGCGGCACACAAAGGATCCTTCTGCAGATCAGCTTTAATGCATCTTGAGAGGGAGAGCATAAGCTTGCCAAAAATGGAGACCCCGAGCGAGGGAACCCGCGCCCTTTATACAGAGACTGCTCCTCGCCTAGGACGTGCTCCTACCTTATTGGTGGCTGCCTAATCGGCCCAGGCGTGTTACCGAGCAGCCCTGCCCTCCACCGGAAATCAGCGCCATCTTGTAATGGCGATTTCGGGCAGCTCCTCACACTACGGTAGTACCACATGGGTTACATGTCTCTTGCAGCCCTGCCCTCAAACCCAAAATCTAAGAATGAGATACTGTATCATTAAACCAGGACAAATGGGAAAACAAAAAGTAACTTGGCACATCGATACCTCTCACCATTAAATGGTTATGACCATCGTGACCCAATTCATGTCTTACTTCTTAAAGTAGCCAACTCCCAGGCCGACATCTTCATCCAATATTCACTTTCTGTAGCACTTCCTACTTGAGTGACTTTAAGTACTGGTAACAATGAAAATTCAGTGCATCCTAACCCCCAATTTCTTCTCTTTGCTCTACCTGATGCAATACTTTAAAGTAAAAAGGGCAAGGGGTTGGCAAATATTTATGAAACAACTTGAGTTCTGCTACAACATTATTACGAGAATCCAATAATGACAGGATTTCATTAGTAATAATTACAGTTACCATCTGTTGAGCACTGACAATATGCTTCACAACAACCCTATGAAGTAAGCAGTATCCCCATTTAATGAGTGAGGAAATTTGAGGTTTTCAGAAGTTGAATAACTTGCCCAGGAAGAAGCAAAGATAGAATTCCAGCCTACACCTGCCTGAGTCCAGAGCCTCTTAACCACTGAATATGATGTCTCACTTGTTAGAAAGAACTGCAGACTCACTGTGTAAGTAGAGAATCATTTACTCTCTCTGGGGCTGATGCGAGGATCAAATGAGATTAAAGATGTTAAAGCACTTAGAAAAGTAATGTGTGTCCAACTAAAAGCCCTCAGTTCTCTAGTAACTGCAACTATACATGTGAAAATTGTTCACCATTATAATTAGAGATATACCAGTTAATTCAGTAAACATTTTTCATTTATCAAATTAGAACTTTTTTTTTACAGTTCACCCTTGATGTTGCCAACAATGCTGTGAAACTAGCACATTGCCAGTGGGAGCATAAGTTAGTATAACCTTTCTAAAATTCAAATTGACAGTGTATTTCAAGAATTTCTTAAAAGTTGGCATAATAATTTATTTTAAGGAAAAATAAATTAGGACAAATTTTAAGTGTAAGGGTCGTTGAGCATAGATTCTGGAGCCAGATGCTTAGCTTTAAATCCCGGCATTACTATTAATGAGCAGTGTTATCTTGTGCTGCCTTGGGACTCTGCAGAGAGTTCCCACCAAGAAGAAGGTTCTCATCAGATGCACCCCCTGGACCTTGGACTTCTCAGCCTCCAAAACTGTAAGAAATAAACCTCTTTTACTTATACATTACCCAGTTTTGGGTATTCTTTTGTCAGTGACAGAATCTGTGACTTGGTGTCTAAAATGGAGATATTAATAGCACTTATTTCACTGGGTTCTTATGAAGATTAAATGAATTATTATATGTAAAGTTCTTAATGCAGTGCCTGGCACAAAGTAAGCAATATATATATATATATATATATATATATATATATATATATATATATATATATATATATATATATATATATATATATGGTATCTATCATTTTTATGATCTCACTGTTATTTATAATAGCAAGATCTGTGTTGAACCATATAGAAAAATGGCTAAGTATAATATGGTAACATACAACAGAATATTATAGAGCCACTAAAAATGAACCTTTAAAAGAATATTTAATTACATATAATGTAAAGAGGAAAAAAGCAGGAAACAAATTGTGTATACTGTCCTTGTATTAGTCAGTTTTCTGTCACTTATAAAAGAATACTTGAAACTAGGTAAAGTACAAATAAAAGAGATTTATTTCTTACAGTTTTGGAGGCTGGGAAGTCCAAGGTCTGGAGGGTGCATACGGTGAGGGTCTTCTTCTTGGTGGAAACTCTGCAGAATCCCAAGACAGCAAAGGGCTTCACATGGCAAGGGCTGAGCAAGAGCTCCTTTCCACATGCTTTCTTCCTCTCCTTATACAGCCCCCAGTCTGCTCCCTGACAACCCATTATACAATTAATCCATGAATGTCTTAATCCATTCTTGAGGGTACAGTATTCACAATCCAATCACTTCTTAAAGGCCCCACCTTTTTAACACCATATTGGGAATTAAGTTCCAACATGAGCTTTGGAGGGGACAAACATTCAGCCCATAGCAGTCCCATACCACTTATGCTTGTTGAAAGAACACTATGTGAAATATAGATGAGTAGAAAACAACTGGTAGGAATTACATCAAAATATTAAGAAAGAATATACCTGGGCATAAGCTGGGGTTTCCTCCTTATACTTTGGTGTATTTTCCAAAACCTCTAGAGCAGTGCACTTACACTTTAGCAGGTGTACAAATCACCCGGTAATCTTGTTAAAATGCAGCTTCTGGGTCAGTAGGTCTGAGATTTTGCACATTCTGCATTTCTAACAGGTTGCTGAGTGATTTGCCCAAAGCCTAAACTATGAGTAACAAGGTTCTGAAGTAGGGCATGTGAACCAATCAAAGAGTTTGTGAAAGTACAGGTTGAAAACATACAGGTTGGACCCAACCCCCAGAGTTTCTGATTTAGTAGGTCTGGAGTGGGACCCCAGAATTTGCATTTCTAACGGTTTCCCAGGTGATGCTGATGTTGCAGGTCTGGGAACCACACTTTGACAACCAATGCTTTAGAATATATTTATATATATTTACTAGCATCATAGAGGGGAGAGAACTAAAAAATGTCAGCTTTCTCCATTGTCTATAAAATCAAATCCAAACTCTTCATCCAAAAGCCTCCATAAGACAATCCAGTCATTTCCCACGACTTCTATTTAGGCCACAAAATCAAACATCATGCCCTAAACACACCTGAGATTTCAAACATTAGGACTTCTGCTCAATTTCTTCACCCTGGCTGATATGTCACTTCCTTCTATTTTTTCATGCCCAAATCTTACCCATCCTTCAAGTCCCTCAAATGCTATTCCCTCCATAAATCCACCACTACTCAAAAAGCCACCCCTCCCTCCTCTCCTCAGGGCACCACAGCATTTTCTGTCCCTACCCCACGCCCCACGCCCACCCAGTGACACTTACCAATGTCTACCTGATCCAGTGACTCTACCAGTGGGCGATGTACCTCCCCCAGTAGACTGGGAGTTTCTTGAGGGCAGGGGAATGACGCCTATTTTTATCTGCTTCTTGGCATTAGCAAATCCCCAGCAGACAGCTGATACTCAGGGTTGACTGAAAGAATGAATGAAGGAACGGAGCCTCCTGAGGAAGGGAAGAGAACTGTCCTGTAAGTGGAAACTAGAACGTTTGCACGTCAAGCCTGATGACCAGCAGTAACAGGTGTTTTCCATCTTTGATGTCCGTGATTCATGCTGCACAGCTGCGCACACAGACAGCGTAAGCACACACACAGGCTCTTGGAATACAACGCCGCACACGCTGAAATGCACTCCATGTTCTGGGTGTCCCGGCGGCCACACACAACTAAACACACCTCAGCGACAACCTGGATCCACAAAAAGAGACCCTGCCCCCTTAAAAAAAAAATAATGCCTTCCTGCAAACAAGAAGCTATGGCTTGTGCCTATGTCCCTTGCTCCCCGCCGCACCTTTCTTTTTAATTTTTAAGTAGTCTATTGAGGGTGAGTCTGCATGCATTTCATTGCTGCCACCCTACCCCCTACACACACACACACACACCCCTCCCCCCATTCGTCTCAGACGAGGCGCGTCTCAGAGGGCTGGATTGAATGGTAAAGAGTGGCCGTCTTTGTCGTTAATCCTCCCCTCCTTCGGGCGAGCCAAGCTTCTTCCGGGTCGGCGACAATCACCGCCACCCCAGGCAGGCCCGCGGTCCCCCCAAACCGATGCCCCGCTGCGCGCGAGGGCCAGGTCGCCGCCGCCCGCAGGTTGCAGGAGGGGAGGAGGGCGGGCGGCGCGGGAGTGGGGGAGGGAGGGAGGAGGAGCAGGCAGTCCGAGGAGGAGGGGACAGCAGCCTCCGGCAGCTGGCGAGGAGCATGGGAGTGCGGGCCGGCGGACCGCCGCGGGGTGACACGGCCGCGGCGAAACCTGCGTGGCGCGCGACCGGCGCCCGCCGCTTTTAAACCCGGGAGGGCGCGGCGGCGGCCGCGGCGGCGGGTGGATCGCAGGGCGCCCGGGCGGCGGCCGAATGGAGAGGAAGGGCTCGGCGGCCGGGGCGAGGGGGAACCCCAGCCCGCCCGCGGCCGGCGAGGGGCAGCGGCCGCCGCCACCGCTGTGCGTCCCGGGCGGCGGCGGAGGGGCCCCGGCGCGGGGCCAGGCTGGGGCGGCGGCCGAGCCCGCCGAGCTCATCCGGCGCGCGCACGAGTTCAAGAGCCAAGGGGCGCAGTGCTACAAGGACAAGAAATTCCGCGAAGCCATCGGCAAATACCACCGGGCTTTGCTGGAGCTGAAGGGGCTGCTGCCACCCCCCGGGGAACGGGAGCGGGATTCGCGCGCCGCCTCCCCGGCCGGGGCCCCCAAGCCCAGTCGCCTCTCGGAGGAGCAGAGCAAGACGGTGGAAGCCATCGAGATCGACTGCTACAACAGCCTAGCAGGTGAGCCGCGCCGCGCCCGGCGCCTCCTCCCCGCCTCCCTCCCGGCAGGGGGCCCCTTTCCCCGGCCCTCCGCGTCCCGCGGACCCCTGCGGCGCAGACTCCCCTGCTGTGACCTGCTGCTCTGGGGAGGAGAACCCGGGAGGGAGGCGCTTCGGGAAAAGTGTGACTTTCAGGATTTTGCCTTCCAAAGGCCGTAGTCATCTCGCGTCCCTCCCCTTGCCTACATCGTAAATCTCACCTATAAATGACAGGACAGAGAAGGGGACCCAGCTGGCCTGGCGTCGACTGCTGCTGCTACTGCTCACCAGCGGACCTAGGTCCAAAATGCCGAAGCAGCGCCTGGAGTGGGCCCCCGCACCCACAGCTAGCTGGGCATTTTCCTGCGGGTGGGTCCTAAGGGCGGCCCACGCACCTGTCTGCTCCCCTTAGGTATCACTGGCACCGGAGGTGGCCATCCCCCCAACTAACCGCATCCCTTTGGGTAAGGTCCTTCCCCAAGTTCTTTGGCCCCAGTAGCAACGGGGAGTGTGCCACGATGCCTTCAGCATCTTGAGCAAAATGGATTCCAAAATGCCACTTTCTTCTCTCTGAGCTCTGCTGGGGTTCCCGGTTGCCAGGTGAAGGCGGCAATCTCAAAGGGAACCCGGCTCGCGGTCGAGCTTGAGCCGTGCTGCGTTCTCGCTGTCCTCCGTGCCCCATTCTCACTCCTATAGCGCGGCTGCCAGGGGTGAGGGGAAAGGGGCCCTTCTGTTGGGCTAACAAGGTGTACATTCCGGAGTTCACTCTGGGCATGAGGGTCAAAGTCAGGCATTTTTAAAAAATTGAACTTAGGCACAGGAAAAATTAAAGTCTCTAAAAAAAGGAAGAGTGTGGGTCTTTCCAAGGGCCTTCTTGTGAGAAGGTGGGAGATACTGGCAGAGGCAATGGCCTTATATTTGAAAAGCATTGTCTCCACCTCTCACACCCCATTCGGTGGGATTTGGGTCTGGTCGATCTCTGACCAAATTAAAGGCCGTTTCTCCTAGTTCCTAACCCTGGAAGTTGCCTACACCTAGCTATGGACTGTTAGAGCAGGATAGGATTGGGAGTGTGAATGGGTGTGGCTGGGAATGGTGGACTTGTCTGGGGCCCAGGCAGGTGGGGGATGAAAATAAATACTGATAATTCTCCTCTGTTCCTAAGTGCAGATATGTTCTGTTCCCTTTGAGGTTTCTAGTGCCAGCCTACCTCTGCCTTCCTATAATGGCATGTTCAGTATCATCTTTAATCAGGTGGAACCCAAGCCAGGGAGGCACTTTGTAAATTGTAAAGTAGTTTACAAACTTAAAGGATTAATAGTAATAGTAGTAGTAGTGGCAGCAGTTGTAGAAATGGTGGTGCTGATAGCAGTCCAAGGAATAATGGCAGCAGATAAAGTAGTAGTACAGCAAAGATGGAATATTTCAATCCATTACAAGACATGGCTTGATTCCCTTTGTTTCCCTCTGGCATTACTGGCTGCTGCCCGATGGATGGTTGAAAGGCACAGCAAGCCATGGGTGGAGGAAGAGGCGCTCTGGATGGCTAATGCAGTGATTTCAGAGTAGTAATGGAGTCTTATATTCAGTATTATCCATGAACATTCTAGGGCTGCCCCTCACCCCACACTTTTGGCTGCCTGCCAGTAGCTAGTGCTGCCTGCCTTCCACCCTAGAAGTGGTTACATTTCCACAGTGAAACTGAGATGTGTCCTTGGTCAGGCCAGCCCAGTCAAGGCAGCCTGAGATCTGGACAGCCCCTCCGCTTCCATTCCCACCACCCACACACTTTGGAAAACTTCAGTGGTGAGAGAATGGAGAGTAGCAATAGCAGATTTTCCCCTCCGCTGCCTTCTCCGATGCCCATCACCTATTAATATTGATAATTGATTGTGTGCTCTTTTAGGTACCCTCTATACATTCTTATTTAATCGTTATAATTTATATAAAAGAAATATGATCATCAGTTTTGCAGAGAAAAATCCAAGGCTCCAGAGCCATTCAACTCCAAAGGCAATGTTCTTATCATTACACCTCGATGCACAAAGTCGACATCCTCTGGGCTTCTGTCTCCCTTGAGCCCAATCTCAGGTGAGCTCCCAAACCCTTGAAAATTCCTTTGGGAGCTCTCAGCCCTGGTAACAAGGAGAAAGAAATGTAGTACCTTGATTCAGGACTCTTACGGAGCTGTTTCCAAATGTCATCAGTTTCACTTAAGAAAAAAAAGAAAAGTGTGGTTATAAACTGAGCTGTCTTGTCAAAGCCAAAATCTGTATCTTGTATAGAAAATTCAGCTGTGAAGAGCATTCCACACAGAAATCACTTTGGGGAGAAGTAGAAACCTGATGTTGGTATCCTTCAAGGTGATGCATAAAATTGGTTTCCACTATCTCAGAAGTCCCAGCTAATAAGAAAGTACCCTTTCTTGTTGGATTACTAAAGTAATAGTTACCTATATTATGTATTTTCTTTTAGAGAATACCAAAAAGTTTAAAGAAGAAAATACAGAGTAACCTCTAATCTCTCCACCTTAAGAAATATGTGGTGGTGTGTTTCCTTCCTGTGTTTTTTTCTGTGTATAAATATAAACTATTTACAAAACTGAGGTCCTCCTGTATATCCAATCACGTACCCTGCTTTTAATCCCACTTACCAGAAGCACTTCTACATTTCATTAAAATATTTTCATGAGGATTGTTTTAAATGGCAACATAACAATTTTAAATGTGTTTTTAGAAAGGTAGGAAAGATGATCATTGTTATTGTTGGAACCAGAACAGTGCAGCATGGCCCATTAGATATCCTTTCCCTGTGTGCCTGCTAAAAGGAAGGAGACCAGCAACTGCAGGTTCATGGTGGCAGAAAGGCAGCTGACCCTTCCTTCAGGGCTGCAGCACCAGGGAGCAGTCTGAAGATATTTTCTCAAGAATCTGTCCTCCTCCTAAACGGAGCTCTGCATGGAGGAAGATGTTTGGGGTTTAGAAGGAACGTGGACTAGCCAAGAAGTATCTGGAGAATTGGGCTGTGTTGCTAAGGGCATCTCTGCTCCAAACAAGAGGCTGTTGTGAGGCTTCCGGAGAAAACCTCAGCTCAGTGGACTCTTAAACTCTGCATGGAAGCCTCCAGAAGTATAGCAAGGGGACAGTAATAATATGTAAAGAGATATTAATCTAAAAACCCATTTGGATGACTTGAGGGGACCACATGAAGGGTGCACTGGCAATTTGCAAAGTGTCCCAGGTTGTGGTCTGTTCGGGCTTGGATTTCCTTTTGGTTTGCAGGCCAGTTGTGCAGGGTCCCTGGATGTGATCTTGCGTGTCTTATTTTCTAAAAAATTCAAGGAAAAATATAGGGAACATTCTGTTCCTTCAGAATTTCAAACGATTCTAATACAACGATTAGAAAAGATATTCTGACCTGCCTGGGGAGACGTAGGAATCTGATCCTCACTGAGACTGTAAAGAAAGCATGTATGCCCGTTGATTGACTCATGTTGATCAACAACAAGACACAGGGCTCCCCTGGGGCCTTGGAATGTTCTGTGCAGAACTCCTTGAAGGACAGGACCTTTTGCTGTACATCTGTACTTGTGGGGCTGTGGTGGCCCCAGCTGGGTTGTGATCAAAGGAGTACAACACATAATGACTTGGTATTTTCAAATTATGTTCGAGACTCAAATGCCAGCAGTGGAGAGGGTGCCAACAGACCATGGCATTGGGCCTGAAGGCTAGGAGCATGTGCCTCTACCCCTGACATGCCTTGTAACTTTGGATAAGCCCCTACCACTTCATTTTACCTCCATTTTCTCATTTATTTAGAGCTGTATTTGGGAGATTTTTGTTTGTTTATTTTACTAAAGGGGCAGCTAATACCCACTGATGCCATTTGAAGACCCAGGACAGGGGCATGACAAGTTCGACCAAGACATCACACTGGGAAAAGGCCTAGAACGGTGCTGGTCTGAAACCAGCTTTATCAGTGCTCACGGACATGTCTTGAAGCCATGGGATGAGGGCCAGCTCCATACTTTGTGGGGCCCAGTACAAAATGAAAACATGAGACTCCTTGTTCAAAAAGCAGGGGCGAAGTGTCATTAAAGGTCCTAAAAGATAAAGCTATTTCCTTTATTTCATGTTCTCTCTCTTGACTTGACATCGTATTTTTTATTTGCTATTTAATGTCATTACAAGTAAAGAAAATTAAAATTATAAATTATTGGCATAAATTTTACTAATCTTTATATTGTGCATACCAGTTTTAAATTAAGAGCACTTAATTTGTGTGTGGACTCATACAAATTACACAATTCATACTTTGTAGCTCTTACATGCATATGCAGC
This sequence comes from Cynocephalus volans, assembly GCF_027409185.1. Taxonomy (NCBI): domain Eukaryota; kingdom Metazoa; phylum Chordata; class Mammalia; order Dermoptera; family Cynocephalidae; genus Cynocephalus; species Cynocephalus volans. The sequence continues at coordinate 152,054,995 of NC_084462.1, forward strand.
TTATTCTTTCTAGAACAGTGAAAATGCCACATGAACTCAATTATTTTATTTTACTTATTTATATGCCTACTTCATATGCATATTTTATATGCTCACTTTCTACCAGCCTTTCTGATAAGCAAGGAAAGAAAAAGGAACTCTAGGTTACCCTACCCTTTCCTTCTGTGTCATCAACTTCAGCGTAAGTGGTTGGCTGACACATGGAAGTAACATAAGTAAGAAAGGATATGACAGGGTTCCTACATCATCTGTGTTTCATAGAACACTCTTGTTTTCTTTCAGCTTTTGAAGCAATTTCTGGCTCACATGGAGAACATGGCCTCTTGGGACTGTCAGAAGTCTGCTTACTTAGTTACAGACATATACCCTTACCTTGTACTCTCAGTGAACTTTCTTGCATTTGGGTGTACTAGAATTCTGTGCTCATGGGGTGTTGTGAATGCACTATGTGAATGGGGCTGCGAAGAATGGTATTATGCCTATCTCTTTGCTCATACTCCATTGTCCCATCAGACTTCACTTACAAAAGGCAAGTTTAAAGACAAAATTATTAAGAGTTTCAAAAAGGCAACAGCAGAGCATTAAACCAAGTCCAGGGCCCTTCTGATCATGGGGCCCTATGAGACAGCACAAGTCACCCATCCTTGAAGCCAGCCCTCACTGGGACACTGGAAGATGGTTAGATGGATGCGTTTAAGATGGGAAAAAAATGGATATAGACTCTGAGGTGGGGTCCAAGAACAAAGGGTACTCAACAGAAATTGGTGTGGAACCAGAGAACCACGCATAAAAATGGATGAATTACTAATGCAAAATCTCAGGGTGGAAAGGAGGTCAGGCTAGAGACATGCAGTAACCTGGTAGCCAGAAGATGAGTTTCTGGGTGAAGATTGGTCAAAGAAGGGGGATAAAAGAGGGACCTCATACTAAGATGTTCAGCCAAGATCCTGCCATGTGGATGGGAGGACTGGCCAAACCATTGTTGATCTAGGATTGTTCCTTGTGTAGCACATTGGCCGATAAATCTCAAGGACACTGTAAATGTGGCTTCTGAGACCATTTTCCAAAGAAGGATGTGACAATTGAAACTTGTAGAATGCTTTCAAGGAAGGTACTAGGAAGAACTCTCTGAATCTAGACTTTGGGCTGAGTTTCTAAAGTGGATTCTGAAGCTCTTTAGTCCACCTCCAAGGGAAATGAGTTGGGTGGCTTTTAGCCAGAAACTCTCTAGGACATCTCAAATCAAAGTCCTCACAGCCCAAATACATAGGAGTGCTCCATTCAAGGCAAGGACACTTGCCTGCAGTGCAACAAGGAAGGCCAAGATTCGGAGCAGCCTAAAGCTGCTCCCAGAGCTTCACAGGTTGTGAGTGACCTCCAGATGGGAAGTTCCATCCTTTCAGCTCTTCTCTTTAACCACCAGACTGTGCCAACTTCGAACAGCTAAGATGAAAACCAAATGTTTCCACCAACCAACCACAGTTTTCCTAATTCCCATTGGGAAATCAGATGTCCGTGTTTGGAACACCGTTTTTCATATTTACCCAGATGATTCGTGTTGCCCAGTCCCAACCATAGAGCAGCAACCCCAAGCTCAGACAATGGTACCAGACATAAGAAGGCCAAAGATAATGCTACAGAAGATTAAAGGATTCAGCCTCCCTGGTGGTATTCCTGTGGCCTTGAAATTATTCATTAGCTAGTATAAAACTCATTATCTGCCTCTTGTACATACATACACCATTTCATATCAGCACTGAAATAATGCCATGTCCTGTAGGACCCAAAACCAAAAGGTTTCAAATTTTTTTGAAAAAGGAAGCAGGATGTGTAATGCCAAGGAGGATGGACTTGAAGTAGAAGAATCCCAGGTTGGAATGGATCCAAGTGGTCCTTCCCTTCACATTTCTGCCAAAGGGACTTTAAAAGAGCACCCAAATTACCAATAGGGTTTACACAGAAGCTTGTGGGCAAATGTTTCCTTCCACAGTGTTTCTATGTGGAAAGGACAAAAGTATGAATTGGTGTTAACTAGTTAGTCTTGAGAGTTATGTAAAGTTAGAATTATGGTTTCAGATTTGAATATGTCCCCAGACCTTACATAGGTGTATGAATTTTCTTATCAACATCGCCAACTTGTCATCCAGCATGAGTTAGGCATTTCCAACCACAGGGATACTCACCAACACCTAAAGTGAACATTTTGACAACCACCACCACCAAAACTATAATAATAGTAACCATAATGACAGAAAGTGCTACCGTGATGAGCCTAGTTCCTGGCTCATAGTAGATGTTCCACAAATGTGTTTGAAATGAATGAAAATGCTTATCTCAGCATCTGTCTCATGTTAAGGATCCAATAAATTCAGTCATTCCATTAATATTTGGTGAGCCTAGTACTTACTATGTACTAGACCCTGGGTTTGGGGGCTGGGTATACAGCAATAAACATAAAGGACAAGGTGTCTGCCTTCAGTTAACTTACATATATATAATTTTATTTCATCTATACAACTTTGTGAGACAAGGAACAACCTTGGAACAGTTAAGTCACTTGCCCATGGTCACATAGCAGTATTCAGCAAACTGGGGGATTTTTCATTCACCAGGTCTGTAAGTCAAAGCCTGAAGACTTAGCCATTTACCCCACAGTCTCCATCTTTAGGAGTTTCTTCCTTAGGTACCAAAATTTGCTTCCTTGAAATTTCTGTCGCTCCATCCATATTCTACCCTTTGAAGCAACACAGAATAAATCTCATCACCAAGGACAAGCCTTGGCATTGATAGGGTGATTCTCTCGCCCATCCCCCAATCTTTTCTTCTGGAAGTTCAACACCCTTTTACTGTGATTGTGCCATGTGTGGTTAGGATTCCCATTCCATGGCCATCCTGGGTGGTTAAAGGGAAAGAGTCCTGTGTTCTGTAATTGGGTCACAGTTTTCCTAGGTCCTCCCATGTCACTAGGAAGGTGACCTGAATTTGTGTGGACAGAGGAATGAGAAGCCAGTGAGTCATAATTTCTAATGAGCATAGGGACTGCAGAACCCCACCCACATCTTTTCCTCTTTTCTTCCCCCCTTGCTCCAGCGTGTGTGTGAATTCCAGTTAAGAGAGCTTGAAAAATTTAAGTGGAAGTGTGGAGAGTAGGAGTTCGTTTCAGCCATTAAAGAATGCACCTGATTAGGAAAATGCAAGGGGTGTTCTTTGAAGGCTAAAATTTCCCCAGTTCTCTTCAGACATCCCCTTCTTTAAGAGCATAGCAGAAGCGTGGCTTAGTGAAAACAGACCTGGTTCTGTCTCTACCTTGCTATATGCCTTGGGTCAAGGAATTTTACCTCTTGGGCCATGGTTTTCTGATTTATAAAAACCAAGGGTTGGACTCTGAGATCTCTAAGGTCTTTAAAAGAAAAAAAAAAAAATTCTTTCTGAACTATGTGGCCATTACACAAAATGGAGTCGTTCTATGTATGCTGATAGAGACCAGTCTTCAAAATCTATTATTACATGAAAAGGCAGCATACAGAACAGTGTTTAATATGATTTCTTTTGTGTAAAATTTTAAAAAGAGAATAAATATATATACTGGTATAATATTTGTATCTCAGATGATTATCTGAAATCATACCAGTGGAGCAGTTAATGGTTACCTTTGCAAAAAGAGGCTAGGCAAGGAATTGGGGGGAGAGACTAACTTTTTATTTTAACCTTCCTATAACGTTTGACTTTTCTAACAGTGTTTCAGTCAACAATGAACTGCATACACCGTGGTGGTCAGAGCAATAGGCTATACCACATAGCCTAAATATGCAGTAGGCTATTCCATCTAGGTTTGTGTAAGGACACTCCACGATGGTCACACGACAAAATCACCTAATGATACATTTCTTTGAATGTATCCCCATCATTCAGCAACACATGACTGTATATGCATTATTACTTTTATTTTTTAAGAAAAATGGTGACGTGGGTTATCTGTGTGGAGAAATTATGAGTAATTTTGCATTTTTATTATATTCCTGAAGAAAACCTACCTTGTAGACATAATTTCTTATGCCATTCTGGGTTTTACCTATTTCTTGTCTATCCGTGTCAGACAGTAACACCAAAGATGTCAAACAAAATTATCTCAAGCTCTAAACTTTCTCTTAATACTCCGTAATAGGACTCATCTCCCTGTCTGCAGTGCCCATCACCCCAGTCTACACACAGGGGCAGATCCTGGCAGCATGGTCCTCCACAGAGTAGGGGGGTGCCCCCTCTGGACTCTGTCCACATTAGTGACAATTTGAATCTGCCGGTGAGGCAGGGAAGAAAGTTGGGTTAGAGATTGTGATATAAACTGGTCCCGAATATTAGTGATGTGTCTCTGGTGTTGAGGAAGGAATGGTTGGGTGCTCAGTGGCCACAATCCTTGTCTGCCCCTGAGTCTAGGAAATCCTGCCTGTTGGTAGCTCTGACACAGCTGCTGGAGCACCCAGAAGGAGCTCATTTATGCGATTTTTACTGGATGCCTGTGATGGTTCTTCACAGTCCAAACCAGAGCCCTCTCTCTCTTAAAAGCATGGAGTGGGGGCAGTTGGGACCAGGGTTTTAGTCCAGGCTCTGCTGTTAACTTGCTGTGTGACTTTGGGCAAGTCACATCACACTTAGCCTCAGTTTCTCCATCTGTAAACACTGGGGTTGGGTCAGATGCCCTCCAAGCCTCCTTTAAGAAGCATTGAACCATATAGGATTTGGAAGAGCTTCTAGCCCTCCCCCACCTTGGCCTCTCTCTCTGAGAGCAGCCAGATTTGGGAAAGGAAACAGGAGACAAAATCTCTTTTATTCTAATATACTGGTATGTGCTGACAAATAATCATTAAAAGATCTCAACTGAGATTTCCAAGACAACCTTTGCAAATTTGGGGATTAACCAAAATAAAGGACCTTGGAGCGTCCCAAGATAATAGAGTCAGACATCAGGTTTCTGAGAGAAATGTGGGTAGGGGTTGCAGCCCATATAAAATATTATCTGGGCCCTGAAATCTAAATTAATGGCACCAAATATTACCTATTGCTGCTATATCTTCCCAGATTATTCCAAAATTCAGAGTTTGATTCTGACCAAGCTGTCATTCAGCATCAGAGATCGGCCACTGGTGGCTACAGTAGGCCAGGAAATACTGATGACAAGGAGAAAAAAAACAGATGGCGGAAAGGGAGCATTTCAGGGAGCAGTTGCTGGCTAAGTTATAGCATCTCAGAGAGTTACTACCCTTGGCCCAAGGCTGGGGAGCTCTGGGGAGTCTGAGCTAGATCTGGTCATTTTGGGATGTGTTATGGGCCTATTGCTCATGCCAAGTCAGAACTGAGCTCCTTTCTGTAATGGACCTGCACCTCCAGGATGTGGCAACCACAGGACCACTGGAAACTTGAGTGGGCTCTTCCTTGATACCTATACAGGGAGGGCTGTATCCCTGTGTGTGCCAATGAGGATGGGAAAGAAGAGACAGAACACAGAGAAAAAGATGGGCAGTAGACTCAGCCCCCCAAAAACCTGAGGGGCAGAGTGGCATAATGGAAAAAGACCTTTACTTAGTATAGGAGAATCTGGATTTGAATCCTGGCTTCGCCTTTTAGTCCTCCTTTAACCCTGGATAGGCCCCAACCTCTATAAACTTTGGTTTCCATTACAGCATGGGGGTAATGCTGTATACCACACAGGATTGTGATGGTGATTAAATTAAATGACACATGCACACATGCTTAGCACAGTGCCTGGCACATCACTTGATATATGCCAGATGCTTGATACGTGGTGGTTATATGTAACTCCAACTCCTCCTCCAGTGTGTACAAAGACAGAGGAGAGTATACAGAAAGGGAGGGGGAAAGGGTCCTGCCAGGGAGGCTATGGGGGAACATGGGAAGCAAGTGAGCAAACAGATGAGGAAAAGAGAGGGGTGGGAGAGGAGTTTCCTGTCTCTCAGCGGCTACAGGGCTGCAGGGAGGAGAGCAGGGTGTGGGCCTTTCCTACCTAATGCATTTCTGGGCCAGGGAGGCTGAGTGAACAAGTAACGCGCCAGGCTGGCTCTGAAGGGCAGCTGAGCTCCAGCAGGACCCTTGGGTCAGGGGTCTGTGCCCTTTTCCAGCTTCTCAGGATGCGGGTCAGTCCAGAACACACTTAGAAAGTGCCAGGTCTGGGCAGACATCGTTCCAGCCTGAGCTGGTGCTCGTGAATAAGGCTCAGGTAGACAGACAGTGCCTGTGCGCTGCCAGTTTCCATAGTCCACCCCAGCATTCCCTCTGATCCTTGCTTTGAGCTGAACCAGCAAGGAGAGGACTCTGGGCTCTTTCACAAGTCAGACAAGTTCAGAGTCTGACATCAGAGAATAAGGATTTGCCAGGAAGAGAAGAGACATGCTGTGTTCAATTGGGTCCCCAGGGGAGCTTAACAAGCCAGAAAGCTTACTGGTGGGAAATGGAGGAAGGCAGAGGCCCGTGTGAGAAGGAGACCCCTGTGGGAGATGCCAGCAGGCTGGCCACCTCGTGCCTGCTGCCCACGCTCCCATGCATCATGCGGGTGCCAACTTAGTGAGCCTCCTTCTTGGTGTAGGATGAAGAAGGTCCCTGGCTGGGTCGGGCATCCTGGGAGTGACAGCACTAGCAGGTGTGTCCCTGGGACGTCCTCACATGTGCTCCTCCACCAAACCACCCAGGTCTTCTCACCACCCTAGGTCTCCCCAAGGCAGTGCCCCACCAAGAGGCAGTGCTGTCCACTCAGGACACCCTTCGGACCCCTTTTTCATGCCTCTCCTCCCGAGTGCCACCCCTGTTCTCTTTGAAGGGATGGTAATGGGCAGTGGCGGCTTTTTTATAGTTTCTAATTACAAAAGTAAAGCATTGCAATGCAAGAAATTACAAAGAAGAAGAAAATTAAAATCTCTTGTCATCCACCATCCCATGATGACAACTTTTACCTATTTTGGTCCTGACTGATGATAGTTTCACTTACGGTTTTTTGACTTCACCATGGTGCGGAAGTGATACGCGTTCAGACACCATACTTCAAGTACCTGTAAACCATTCTGTTTTTCACTTTTACTACAGTGTTCATCAATTACACGAATTATGCAGCACTTCATTATAAAATAGGCTTTGCATTAGATGATTTTGCCCGCTGTAGGCTAATGTGGGTGTTCTGAGCATGTTTAAGGTAGGCTACTAAGCTATGATGTTCTGTTGGTTTAGTGTATTAAATGCATTTTCATCTTAAGATATTTTCAGCTCATGATGGGTTTATCTGGGCGTAACCCCATTGTAAGTCAGGGAACATCTGTATTTCCTTCTAGTCTTTCTTCTGGGTGTGTATGTAAACATTTATATGTAAAACAAATGTCAGCCAGCCAGTTCAAGGACTACCTTCCCCCAGTTTATTTAGGAAAGAAAGGGTTGGTCTTACATATGCTGGGGCCACTGCAGGGACCTCCTGGTCTCTTTTCTTCCCCTTGCCCCACAGCATGCTGCTCACGGTACCTGGGTGTCAGCCAATGGGCAGCTCTACTTCCCCTTGCTGCTACATCCCACGGTACCACTACACCAGGCCATAGAGTTATACTTGATTTTACTGAAGGTTATGAGATACAGAAAGAGTTTACATCTCCAAATTAAATATTCAGAGTTCTTATTCCTAAGACTCATTTGGTCATCAGAATACCAGGAACTTCTCACTGATCATTTACCGTTTTGGGCAGGTTCCAGTTCCCTGTCATGCTTCCCTGACTCCATTTTTTTACCCCTCCAGCCCCTCCCCACTTCTTAGGTTCTCCCACTGTCATATGCCTGTCATTTCATATGCAGAGCCGTCTAGCCATCTTTTCACTTACTTAATGCCTATGACTGACCTCTAAGCTTCATCTTCTCCACCTGAAACAGCAGAAAAGAATATTCTCCTTAAAAAAAAAAAAAGACAATTTCTTCCCTAAGAGGAACACTGATACCAGCTGTTACAAATTCTTCAAACTGATACATGCACACACATTTATTTTTTACCAAATGCAGGTTGTACTGCACAAACTTTTGCAATCTTTATCTTTTCCCACCCATATTTCCATTAAAAACATTTTACAGTGTCATTAAGTCTTTTTCAACAGCGTGATTGTGATGGCTGAGTAGTGTTCCATTGTACCAATGTCCCATTGTTTATTTAACCAATCTCCTACTGATGGATATTTAGGTTATTTCCATCACTCTGCTATTACTGTACACATAGGCTGCCACAGAGAGGCCACAGAAGTGCTCTTTCTGCTACATGTGTGTCTGTTAACTAACCTCACCCCAGACATATCTGATGACATGATGGAAGAATGGGGGGAGAGGCAATAGGGACAGCGGAGATGTTGCTGGGATCACACAGGGGTGGGGTGGCAAGAGAGGTGATCAAAATGGGCGAGGTTAATGTCCAAAAAGGGAACAAGATGGAACTTTGGCTTCTGAGATTTTTCCCTATCTGGCTCAAGGTTCCTACCGGTGGACATGACACTCGTATTTGGCCAGAGCCAAGAAGGAAAAGATAATATCAGGCGATGGACTTCTTCAGAATATTTCTGAATAAATATGCATCATCACATTCCAAGTGGTCAAACTGGCCCCTGCAAAGTTGCACTTCCAAACCAAGAGAGGTGTATTAATGAAGATTCAAGCAAACAGCAGTCCTGTCCTGCCTTCGTCCCACTGCTGGCTTCTCCCTCTCTGCCTACCACATCAGGTTCAAGAGTGAGAGGGGCCACGGATGGGTTAACTTGTAAGTGTGCTGCCACAGCACCCAGACTGGTGCCTTCCCTCGTGAACAGTGGCACATGACAGGCACCAGTGGGTGGAGCTGACCTCAGCTTTGGCATTACAACTGCCTTGAGCAGATTCCAATATCCTTTAAAGGACTATCAACATAAGCCTTCCACTTATAGGATTGTAGACTGGCTTTCCAACTTAGCTATTTTACCTGCCACTTTGGCAGCTATCCTTGCCAACAGAGGATAAGAAGAATATAAACTCCTTGAAGATATCGATACTTTTTGAATGCTTTCCATTTGGGGTACAAAGTGCTGGGCATAGGCCATGAAGAATGAATGCTTATTGTACAAATTTACTAAGATCGTCTGCGCAGAATTGTGTAGTGATGATGAATGGAAAGTAGCAGCCCGGGTAGGGACCGCAGTGCTGGGCATCCAGGTGAAGAAATCAGAGTGACAAAACAAGGAGCAGCTTGGAAATGGTGAAAAAGGAGAGAGCTCCAAAGACAGTGTTGGTTAGAGTGTAGCCTTGTTACACTGAAGGTCAAGGGTTTGGTTCCCCATGCTGGCCAGCTGCCAAAAAAAAGAAAGAAAAACCCTGACAGATTCCAAAGACAGCGTTGCTAAAACAAAGAAAACAAAAGAAATTCTTGACAATGTTTGTTTGTTTGAATCTAGTGCGAGCACGTGCTAGACTGGAAAAGTAGCAGGTTAGAAGTTAATGTGAATGGAATCAGAGGAGTTTAGCCCACTAGAAAAAGCCAAAGGACTCCTGGCCAGGGAGCAGCAGCAGCAGCGGTGGGAGAACATCTATCTGGACAGCAGGCAGGGAAAGCAGGTTTTGGTGTGAACAAAGATACAGCCACTTGTCAAGGGCTAACACCCTGAGCCAGCTGTCCTTTGTCCATCACAGCTTCTCAGTCCTTAGAAAAGGCCTTTAGAGATCAGTGAGTCCAGGTTTCCACCCTTTGCCACCAGCTCTGCTGGAGTGGAACCAGCATGGGACCTGGGGTTAAATAACCCTGGCTCTTACCATGTAAACTGAGCGGGTTTACCAAGTCACTTAACTTCCCCAAGCCTCAGCTTTGGAACCAGGGCTAATGACACCTATTTCCTAGAGTCTTTATGAAGGTCCAGTGAGTTGTAATGTCCATGCACGTTAGGTATTACTACTGATTGAGCATAACCACTATGATAGGTGCTGTGTAAGGATTTAAAGATGCCCTAAGATGCTTATCTGGAATGGCAAAGAAGACATGTTTTGTAAATAACTGCAATGATGGGCTATGAAAATAATTTTATTCTTTGTAAAACTAAAGGGCCTGTTTGATGATCATGCCCATAGGTCTGACTTCACTGGGGACTCCCCAGCCTCTTCTGTGAAGGCATGACCATTAGGCAAAGATGTGCTATAATCCACAGGTATTAAAAAATAATAATTTCGGTTCAGAGGGGAAAAAAAATAATTTCTTCTCAAGTTAGAAATAGAGGAAAATTATCTGATCTCAATAAAGAGCATCTACAAAAACACTAAAGCTAACATCATACTTAATGGCAAAAGACTAAATCCTTTCCCTTATCAGAAATTGAATTCTTGGGCAGTTATCCTAGAGAAATAAAAGCTGTATGTGATTGTTCCTATCAGCTTTACTCATAAGAATCAAAAACTGGAAACAGCCCAGATGTTGTTCAACAAAAAAATGGTTAAACAAACTTTGGTACATCCATACCGTGGATTACTACTCAGCAATAAAAAGGAATGAACTGCTGATACATGCAACAACTTGGATGCTTCTCAAGGGAATTATGCTGAGTGAAAAAAGCCAATTTCAAAAGATTTTATACTGTATGACTCAATTTATATAATATTTTGAGATGACAAAATTTTAGAAATGGAGAGCAGGTTAATGGTTGTCAGGGGTTAAAGAGGAGGTGATGGGACAGGAGGGTGATGGTTATAGTTACAAAAGACAACACGAGGGATTCTTGTGGTGATGGAACTGTTCTGTAACTTAACTTTGGAGGTGGATAGTGAAACCTCCACATGATAAAATTGGATATAACTAAATGCACACACACACAAATGAGTACAAGTAAAGCTAGAGAAATCTGAATAAAATCCGTGGATTGTATCAGTGTCAGTATCATAGCCAATATGTTGTACTATAATTTTACAAGACGTTACCATTGAGAGAAACTGGGTAAAGAGTACTGGAGCTCTCTTTATTATTTTTAACAGCTGTATGTGAATCTATAATTATCTCAATAAAAAATTCAAGTAAAAAATAATAATTTGGGGATTAAGCTTTGCAAGCACTAGCTAAGGTAAAGGTTGTTTCAGGAAGAAACCAGAAATGTGTCATGTCAGCCCTATTAGGATAACAGTAGACTCTCAGTGAAACTGGAGATGCTGGTGGTTTTAGAACTTTAAGAAAAAAGCAGCAGCAGCAGTGGAAACTCTGCGCTTGGTTTTGTTTGCTTCTTTCTTGCTTTTCTCTCTGAATGCAAAAGAACAAGTGGGTAGAAGGTCAGGGAGGGGAAGCTTCCAGATGAGAAGTATTTACGTATAAAGTGAGCACAGTTTGCCACCATTCGGGTCTCACACTCAAGCCTCACAAGCAGCAGAACCCATGCCTCAAGTATGTCCAGTGAAGCAATTGAATGAAAAATCATTACAGGCAGTTGAGCATCCCAGGAGAGCAGTATGTGTAATGGGTAAAGCACAGTCTCAGGTGGCCAGATGGCCTAGATATAAATCCTGTCTCTGAAACTTATTAGCTTTGTGACCTTGAACAAGTGACTCAACTTTCTTGGGCTTCCCTTTCCCCATCTGAGTAATGGGCAAAATGCTCGAACCTCCCTCACAGGTTATTGTCAAGATTAAATGAGGTAATGCTTGGAACAGTGCCTGGCCCGTTGGTGCTTAATGAAGATTACCTGCTCTTACTCTTAGTACCCTTGGGGAGGATGAACGGATACTGCCCACTGGTGTAGGGTTAGGTTCTCCTGAGCTCATCATGGAGCACCTCATCCTTCTGTTCCTTCTCCCCATCTTTCTGGCCCAGACTCCTGTTCTCCAGTAAGAAATCTCAGTTCACTAAGAAGAGAAATATCTAAAATGTCACAAGTTGACTGAGAACAATGGTTTGCCCCCATGTGCAGATTTCCCAGCTCTGAGACATGGCCTGACACTTGTCTGCCCTTGTGGGTAGTCTATGGCAGTCCTGGGCTCTCATGGTTTAACCACCTGGATGGTTCTTAAGAAATACTTATCTCAAATGTTAGAAGGTAAAGTACCGACTTAGGAGGTGAGGAGGCCCACCTACCTGCAGGGGCCCACTGGGGACTTACTAAAAATGTGGATTACTGGGCTCCACCTGAGCTCTTTGGGATCTGTGTCACTGGGCATTGGGTTTGGGAATCTCCATGTTCAATAAGCTTCCAGGGGTGGCTTTATGAGAAAAACTGGTCCCTGGGGTTCTCCAGATGTCATGATCTGGCACTTGGGAAACACTGATTTTTTTCATCCTGCCAACAAGCCTTCAAGGAAAAGGCAGGTAACAACCATAATTACCTTCATTTTTACCCACTTCAACACTGAGACCCTGAGAGGTGAGGCGTTTTAACCCAGGGGCACACAAGTGAATGCCAGGGCTGGGGACATTGTCTTTAGACAGCTCGCTCAGAAGCACCTAAACTAGCCGGCAACTTCTCTGCAAAAAATACTTTCCTCTCCCCCTCATAGGCTCTCTCATGCCCTATAGAGTCAGGAACTGAACTTATTCATTTTCCTGCCACAGCTGGCTTTTAGAGCTCCTAGCTCTCCTGTATTATCGGGACTCCAAGGGAGCCCAATGACTTCTGGTCTTCCCCCCACCCCATCCATAAGGCTCTCAGCCAGATATGACTGTGGAACCCAGTCATGGTGAGGGAAGGGGCTGAGAGCAGGCAGCACTAGCATCTGAAGTTTGGGGATTCGTGGGGAGGACTAGAGCCAACTAATTTTTTTTTTTTTTTTTTTTGTCTTTTTCATGACCGGCACTCAGCCAGTGAGTGCACTGGCCAGTCCTATATGGGATCCGAACCCGCGGCGGGAGCGTCGCTGCGCTCCCAAGCGCTGCACTCTCCTGAGTGCGCCACGGGGCGGGCCCTAGAGCCAACTATTGACTCAGAGGATGTCTAATCTATAAAAGAGAAAATTAGGTCCAGAACCCCATCCCATTCTTCCTCTCCAAACCCCTCTTTCTGACTACAAAGCTGCTTTTGTAATGTTCTCTGCACTTACCCACCCCACCCCAACCCAATATGGAAAATACACCTTTGGAAGGAAAACTGGTAAGTAAAGCTAAGCATTGAACCTAGATTTGGGAAATATTTGGAGCAAACATGAGTTTATGTGCATCCTAGACCATGAAACAAAAATGAGAAAAGAGAGTTGTTTTCAGAACTGTGGATGCAAGCATTTGTATGTTCAGAAGAGAAAATGGGCACTTTCACGGAAAGGTGACATTGGGTGGGTCATTTGCAGTCCTGGATGTGAAGTCTCCTAGAGTGAAAATTTCACTGCACACACTGCATGTCCTCCAAAGCAGGACCCTTTAAATCACCCTCCAAACTGGTGTATCTGGCATATACGTGAACATGTCTTTAAATTGAGCTGTAGCTTCGTGTATGTCTCATTCATTGCACATGAGACTCAAGATGGAAGTTTTCTCCTGTTGAAGTACACACTGCTGGGCTAACCCTATTTGATAAGTGGCTCCCTAAAGAACTAGTATTTACAAGAATCAGTTTTTGTCCCGGCACTTTGTGCAGCCTACACCGTACTTTATCTCATTGCATCATCACAAGAGCTCACACAAAATAGGTATTATTATCTTCATTTAACACAGGAAGAACAAGACCCAGGATGATTAAGTAACTTGCCCAAGGGCCTGTTAGTAAGTGGCAGGCTTGGATTCCAACTCAGGACTGATTTATCCCTAGGCCCAGCATGGTCTTCAGCCAGAGCACCCCAAAGCTAGCGCAATACCAAGTGCCTCTGGGGTTTTGTTAGGATCCACACCAGTTGTAAATACTCTGTCCAGATCCCAGCCTTCCACTTTACTACTATGCCATTGCTCCTTGAAATAAATTGGAAAGCAAATCAAATAATTCGGCAAACTTTTGGGAGATTTTCCCCCAGTAATGTAATGACCGCTTCCTAGACCCACCTTGGAAAGGAGTGATAAGCATGGCGTGTTAGTTTCCTAGGGATGCTGTAGTAAATCACTACTAACTGGGTGGCTTAAAATAACAGAAATTTATTGTTTCACAGTTCCGGAGGCTAGAAGTCCAAAATCAAGGGGTCGGCAGAGTTGATTCCTTCTGAAAACTGTGAGGAGGAATATGTTCCATGCCTCCGTCCTGGCTTCTGACAGCCTCAGAAATTCCTTGGCTTGTGTATGGCCATCTTATCCTTGTGTCTTTTCACATCGTCTTTCCTTTTGTGTGTCTTTCTCTGTATCCAAATTTCTCCTTTTTCTAAGGACACCAGTCATATTGGATTAGGCCTTGTTTTAACTTGATTATCTCTTTAAGGACCCTATCTGCAAATAAGGTCACTTTCTCAGGGACTGAGGGTTAGGACTCCAACATATCTCGTTCTTGGAGTAGACACAATACAACCCATAACAGTGAGGCAACCCTGTACCGTGGCTTCCATCTCCTCACTCTTGGCTCCAAGTGGGTCTTTCCTTCTTTCCCAGCCAGCCGTGTTTCCCTTCTGTTCAGCAGGTAAGGGCAAACTATAGTGAGTCAGCTGTAGCAAGAAAACCAATGACTGCATAAACTTGTTCCTTCTCTCATCTGGTTTCCCTCTATCTCATGCCAGTGGGTGGCATTTTGCCCAGGCAGTCGCTATGCCCTGCATGCACCAGGAAAAACAAAAACAAAAAACAGGTGCCAGAGCTAGGAACCTGCATGCTTTAGCCTGAGGTATCAGTGTGGTTGCTTTGGGGCCCATCAGACTTAGGATTTTCCCTGTCTATGTGCATGAGCGTGCAGCGGAGCTCTTTAAGCCACTGCTTCTCTAACTTTTTCTGACCACACACCCCTTTGTGGAGCTAAGAAATCCTGACAGTTCTTTTCATAAAATCATACCCCAGCAACTCCAGGTTGGCAGTGGAGGAAGAATTTCTTCATGGGAGGGGTGGTTGGAGATTTACAATCTCAATTCTTGTCCCCCCCGGTTTACCATTCCCTTGTGAGTTGCACTGGCTGCCACTGTCGTCACTGGATTGAGCTCAGGGAAAGCTGTTTCTCTTCTAGCACTTCTTCCCAAGCATGGGTAGAGACTTAATTCTCAACAACTTGACTGATTCCAGGCTGCAACATGTACTCAGACATTTCAGAAGACCCATAGATCAGAAGGTTAATAATATTTCCTTCAAAAGAGCATCTAGATATTCTCTGGGAGCCCAGGCCCATCATCACGTCTTCACTGTGGACATGTCTCCCACCCCACACCTCTTCTGCCACCAAGTGACTGCATCTTTGAATCCAGATTTATCCTCAGAATCCAGGCCAAGCTCCCTCTCCAGTTAGTCTAGGACCTATCGTCCTGATTCAACAGCCTCCTCTGCTGAAGATGACTGACATGGGAAAGCTTTCTTCCCTCATAGAAGATCCTGTCCCAGAGCCTTGCCTTGGGAAGACCACATCAGAACATAACCCAATCTCTAAGCCAAAAAAAAAAAAAAGAAAGAAAGAAAGGAAAGGAAATGTCTTACAGAAGCCCTCTTGATCACTGCCTGACCAGTTCTGATTGTCATCCCCAACAGACGCTACCTCACCTTAAGTGACAGAGAAATTGGATTTCCTTTTCCAAAGGAACCAATGAAACAATTTTGTCCTTCTGTTAAGTGGCAAACATTTACGTTCATAGGCTGTTAAATCTACATGAGTGGTGGGGATTATTCAGTGAGGTGTGGGCCCCTCATTCTGCAAAAAAGAAACGAAATCTCAGAAAAGGAAAGCAGTTTTTATCATGTCAGCTAGTAGCAAAGATGGGACTAGAATCCAGCTCTTCTGATTCCCAGTCCAGAGCTCTTTAAGATATTGACACATGCCATATCGCAGAGGACAGAGACTGTGGCGTTATAAACCTTAGATAGAGATCAGGTTACAACAACGGGGAAGAACACTTCTCAGTAAATCCAAAATGACAGTGGCCTCCTGGATGAAGGGCTCCAGCCTCGCGAACGTGCACAGCAGAGGGAAAATGTTTCACGGGTGCCCTAATGCTGGTTATTTCTACCTTCCAGATGCCACTTAATTGATCTATTTCTCCTGCTGTCTGCCTCCACTCTGGCCAGCCTAGTCACCATCATTCCATCATCAAATCTACTCTTGCCTTAGAATACAGTCCCAGATTCTCAACATGGACTGGAAGGGCTGGTGTGTCCTGGTTTCTTGATTTTCCAGCCTCCCCATCTTTCACTCTTCCCTCCAGCTCTCTGCTCCAGCCTGGCATGGCTTCTTAAAGTGCTCCAAATATCTCTCCCTCAATCTCTCTCTCTCTCTTTCTCAGTCTCTCTCTCTCTCCTTCTGTCTCTCTCTCCTTCTCTCTCTCTCTCTCTCTCTGGGTTCTGCCTGGAAGATTTTTTCTCCATTTCACCTAGATCAGTTGTTCTCAAACAGGGGTGATTTTACCCCCCAGAGGACACCAGACAACATCTGGAAACATTTTTGTGTTGTCATAACTGGCATGTTGTAAAGAAAAGCCAGGGATGCTGCTATACGTCCTACACACATTCTGCTATCGCAATCAATTTCTGGGACTTGTTTGGTGAAAATGTTTCTGATTCCTCTGTAGATTTGGCGGGAACTGGGACACCTGGCTGTAGACCAAGGTTCAGACCTGGCGAAAGGCAAGGCCAGGCTGATTACGGGGTGTGAAGCCCTTGCTGACACCAAAGGATACGCAAGACGTCCTCCATAGAAAATTCTTACCAGTGCTGAGGTGGAGAAACATTCAATCTGGTAGACCCCAGCTTAAATACCACTTCTTCCCAAAAGGCCTCCCGTGGTACTCTAGATTAGGGTGAGGACCCCTCCCTGCTTGGTTCAGTTCCCCTCTGCCCTTCTGTTTCATAGCGCTGGGCCCACATGTGAATACTTGAGATAATGTAACACCTGTCTTCCCCACCCACCTGCCAGCCCCCGGGGGACGGGAGCAGTGTTGGCTTGTCACCTGATCCCACTGCCCTGCACAGTGCCCCGTGCAGTCAGGCATCACTTTTTGCCTGGTTAACCCTGGAACACAGGGGAAGGCAGTTTCCACACACGACCTGTCTTCCTCCCTGTGTGGTTTTCTGAGGACTTCAGATGCAGACCCATAGACACCCCAGTGGTCAAGTGCACAGTCTTGGGAGCCTGGCACAAGTGGGCTGATATCCTAATTCTGCCACTTTCAAGTTGAATGACCATCAGCAAATCACTTAATTTCTCCAGAACTCAGTTTCATCTCTTCATATATAAGAGAATTGTAAAAATAAAATCTTTTTCATAGAGTTGTGAAGATTAAAAGACACAGTGCATGTGAGGTACTTAGCACCAGCTCTGACACTGGGTAAGGGATTAATAAGTAAGGAGGACACACTGTGGGATGATGCCACTTATTCTTTTTTTTTTTTTTTGTCTTTTTCGTGACCGGCACTCAGCCAGTGAGTGCACCAGCCATTCCTATATAGGATCCGAACCCGCGGCGGGAGCATAGCCGCGCTCCCAGTGCCGCACTCTCCCAAGTGCGCCACGGGCTCGGCCCGATGCCTCTTATTCTAAGGGTCTACTGCAACCCTCCGTCCCTTATTAATGGCCACAGTGACAGGGAAGGGACAACCAGGAAACAGCCAGTTGATTTCTTCTTAACTTCCTCAGCTCTCAAATGTGCCTATGAACATCTATCTTCCATATCCCATGGGCTTGTCATATGTACCAATGCTCCCACTCAAAGCAGAGAAGTGCCTAAAAGTCACCTGCAGGTAGGGCTGGGGGAGCATTCCTCCACCCCCGGACCCTCTTCAGAGCCCTGGCCTGGCACACCAGCTTCTTATCCAGATCCCACCTGGCTGGACAGCAGCCCATTCCTGGCCTTCCTGGGCCCCACCTCTGGTGTCAGCAGGGCCTGCATACCCTGTAGCCAGCCTGGCTCTGCCTTCCAGCAGGTCTGAACCCTGGTTCACAGCCAGGTATCCCAGTTCCCACCAGATCTGCAGAGGAATTAGAAACATTTTCACCAAACAAGTCCCAGAAATTGATTGCTATAGTTCCTTTTACCTTTTGGAGGCTGGGGGATGGGGAAGGCTTTCCCATTTCCTCTTTGCTTCCCTCCCACCCCCACCCCCCATTTATTTTAGACAGTCAAAAAGTGTTTTTAAATGAAACCAAAGTCTGTTTCCTGAAGTGCCCGGGTCAGCAAACAGAAAAGTCTGAAGATGGAGGGATGGACGGGAAGAGGGCTGCCACGCCTGGTTAGAGAGGACGTCAGACAGGGTTTGTGGAAGCTCAGACAGGAAATCCTTTAGCTCTGGGAGCAGATGGTGGAGCCAAGTCCCACGCAGGTAGCAGTCAGTGAGGTTCACATGCAGGAACCTTTTTACAGAAACCCCTCCCAGTCTGAATGAGCACCAGTGCAGGGGTGTAGGGGTGACGGAGGGGCCCAAGACCCCACAGCTGAGGGGGGTGAGGGGAGGGGAGCTTGTGGCCTCAGCTTACTGGGAAGCACCCTTTGGTGCACCAGCAGATTATGATTCTGGGTGAAGAGGAGCCACCCACAGGGTTAGCAGCCTGCTGCTTCTGTTGACTAGTCTGGCTTTCTGCCCTGCAGCCAGTGAGACCTGACAGGGCAGTTTCTAGACCTGGGCTGATTCTCTTTCACTTCCTGGTTCTCATCCCTTCAACTTGAGAGTCTGCGTGGTTCACCTCCTCCACAGTCTGCAATAGGATGTTTCTTTTGTCCAAACTGTGCTGTGAAAGGTCTGGTTTCTTAAAAAGAAGTTCAGCAACCCTGATACCTGGGAAGGTATTCAAGGGATCAAAACCACTGAAGTTAGACCCCTTAAGATTAAAACCAGTGACTTGCCTCTATCCCAAGGACGCTTCTTCCAACGTGGGGAAAATCTGAGTACAAAGAAGGAGCAGCATATCCACGCTCCCTCCACTTCCAGCCAGGTCGTGGTGGGAAGCAGCAGCTTTCCCTCCTACGTCTCTGTTTTTATTTGCTTTAAGAATTAGGCAGGTGCCTTCTCTTTCTCTCTCTCTCTCCCTCTCTCTCTTTTTTGGTAATCCCTCCAAAGTATAGAACACACCTCTTTGCCCTTAGTCAGTGCCTACTAAATATTTGAGTGATTGAATGGAGATGGAGTGGCTCAGTGGCTGGGATTAGAGTGAAGCATCTGGGTCACAGAATTTCAGTCACTCTCCGAGGTCATTCACTGACCCTCCAGGGAGGTCTTCACCCTGGTCCTGGCCCTGGAGCTCAGAGCTGGTGAGAGAAAGCTTCAGGGCGAGACAGTTTACTCAAAGAAGGCTGTTTATGGAATGGAGAAGTATCCCCACCATGAGCACCTGCCAGCCCTAGCTTCCTCTTACCTGCGATGCCCAGAGGTGTGCCCTGTATAGGCCGGTCACTAGCCCATCAGACGGCCCCTGCTCTCAGGAACTGCAGTGACAAAGATGTATGAAAGGGAAATTGAGGATAGAGGCAGATGTCACTGGTGCAGGTTGAAAGAATTATGCTATGTGCCAAGCCCTGTGTTAAGTACTTTATGACCATTATTTTATATAATCCTCCAACAAACTTGATAAGGAAGAACTTGGGCTCTGGAGCTAGACAGCTTGGTTTACATCCCACCCTTGCCTCTTTCATTTCGTGTGACCTTGGGAAATTACTTCAGCTCTCTGGGCTTCAGCTCTAAAATGGGAATAATAGTAGTACCTACAGCATAGTATTCTGAGGTAATACATGTAAAACAATGAGACAGGCATCTGGCACATGGTAAGCACTCAACAAATATTATTCATGACGATGATGGTGATCATTGCCTCTGGTAGCTTATTCCTCGGGTTGCCATAACAAAGTCCCATAAATTGGGTGGCTTAAAATAACAGAAATTTATTGTCTCACAGTTCTGGAGGCTAGGAGTTCAAGATCAAGGTGTTGGCTGGTTGGTTTCTTCTAAGGACTAGGAGGGAGACTCTGTTCTATGCCTCTACCCTAGCTTCTGGTAGCCTCAGGCATTTCTGGGCTTATGGATGGCCGTCTTCTACCTGTGTGTCTTCATCTCTCCTTCATGTGCATCTGTCTCTGTGTCCTTATTTCCCTTTATAAGGACACCAGTCATATTGGATTAGGGAGTGCTCTAATGATCTCATTTTAACTTGATAATCCCTGTAAAGACTCTATCTCCAAATAAGGTCACATTCTCAGGTACTTGGGGTTAGGACTCCAAAATATGGGAGGGGGGGAGCGGAGAGTGGGGAAGACATAATTCAACCCATAACACAAGGCTAAGTAACTTGCTCAAAGTCACATGGCCTGTTAGTCATGAGACTGATTCTGGAACCCAGTATTAGTGGATGACAAATCTCATGGCATAAACCCCGGTGGAAAGCCCCAGTGGAAATCTCACTGCTAACCCTTGTCTGGAGAGAAGGAACTACAGAGAGACACTCAGAGCCTGCCGCTGTTGTGTTAATGGCATTTTCCCTCCTCCACAGCCTGCCTGCTCCAGGCTGAGCTTGTAAACTATGAGCGAGTCAAGGAGTATTGCCTCAAAGTCCTGAAGAAGGAAGGGGAGAACTTCAAGGCCCTTTACCGGTCTGGTGTGGCCTTTTACCACCTTGGGGATTACGACAAAGCACTCTACTACCTGAAAGAAGCAAGGACCCGACAGCCAACAGGTAAGGTAGCAATTGCTGTTTTGTTACTCTTGTCCCCCTCGGGGAGCTTCTGGGGACTTCTCATTGCAGGGGACTACTTCCATGGCTGGCAGAGCCAGGCAGGGACCCAGGTAGCAAATTAGGGGTCAGGTGCATGCTGAAACTTGGAATGAGGAGAGTACAGAGTTTGTGCATTTGCCTGGGTCTGGGCTCCAGGGAGCATGGGCACCTCTTCTCTCCAAATAGAGTACAGAATTCTTCATCTTTTCAAACTCAGAATCCAGCTCTCTTCACTTATTCAATAAATACATACTGAATTCTGGCCATGTGCCAAAATTTGTGCTGGGCACCTGGGATGTAGATAAGAAGATGTATGCCCTATTCTATTAGTCCGTTTGTGTAGCTATAACAGAACACCTGAGACTGGGTAATTTATAAAGAACAGAGGCTTATTTGCTTATGATTCTGGGACAGCTGCATCTGGCATGGGCCTCAGGCTGCTTCTACTCACGGCAGAAAGTGGCAGGCAGCTGGTGGGTACAACAAGCAGATCACACGGGGAGAGGAAACAAGAGAGAGGGGAGAGGTGCCAGGGTCTTTTAAACAACCAGCTCTCGTGGGAGCTAATATAGTGAGAACTCACTCACTTCCCCCATCCCCGGGGAGAGCATTAATCCATTCATGAGGGATCCACCCCCATGACTCAAACAGCACCCAACTGTGCCACATTGGCGATCAGATTTCCACATGAGTTCTGAGAGGACAGTACATCCAAATTCCATCACCTATCCATGAGGACTCATCTCCAGTTGGCAAGACAGACAACAAACAATTTTGACGCTAGGCCCAGTATCTTCCAAGAAGCGTGCTCTGACTTGTCCAGTCAGATCCATTCCTCAAAGCATGTGTTATCTGTACCATTCACTTAGATCAAATTCACTAGCTTACCCATTCATTCATTCATTCCTTCATTCCCCAAGCATTTATTGAGGTCGTTCAGTGGCCCAGGAACTGTTCTAGGTGCTGGGTATATACATAGCAGTGAACAAAAGAAAGTTGCTACTTAAGGAACTTATATTATAATGGAAGAAGATGGGCCGACCCCGTGGCGCACTCGTGAGAGTGCAGCACTGGGAGCGTGGCAGTGCTCCCGCCGCGGGTTCGGATCCTATATAAGGATGGCCGGTGCGCTCACTGGCTGAGCGCAGTGCAGCCGGTCACAAAAAGATTAAAAAATAATAATAATAATAATAATAATGGAAGAAGATGAACAGTAAACAAATAGACAAGTAGATAATGTATTATTTAGTAGTGGTAAGTACTATGAAGAAAATAAAACAGAGTAAAGAAGGTGGTATTTTAGACCAGGTGGTCAGAAAGAGCCTCTCTGAGGAGGTAACATTTAAACAATAACTTTGACTTGATCTTGTCATTGTTGCTGTTCATATGGTTGATATTTTTTAAGGCAATCCTTCTTCCAAAAAGCCTTTAAGAATTGTAGGATCAATTTGCAAATGTCCAACTGTATACTTTTTTCTTTATCATTTTCTAAGAATACCAATATCTTTATTTTTAAGTGTTGTTGATTTGTTTTCTGTATATAAATTGTGTTCCACAAACTATCCTGTAAATACCTTGAAGAGTCAGAACTGGACTTACTCAACAGAACTTTCTTGAGAACCTACTACATGCCAGCACTATTCCTGGCATTTTTGAGCATACCACACTATTCATTTCTACTTCTGGAAGTAAATATCCCAGGCAGCCCTGTAACTCTTATGTTCTGGTGTGTGCAGAGCTAAGCAGCTATTCTGTGTCATGCCTCCTCACTAATTTAAGGACAGGAATTGGGGAGAAATGCCCCAGGTTGTGGTGAGGGGGTTGCCTGACCCTACTTATAAGGAGAAAATAAGACAATGAAGCAAAGTCATCTTAAGCTCTTCAAGTTAAAAAAATTACATTCAACCGATACTTATTAATCCTTGTATTAAGCACTTTCAGACTTATCTATTTTGGTCCTCACAGCAATTTTATGAGAAAGGTATTGTGATCCCCAGGAGGGACAAGCTTTGGAGTCAGACACACCATTTATTGCATGTCTCCTTGGGCATCTTACTTCACCTCTCCAGGCCCCGGTCTTCCTTTTTGTCTCAGTGAGGGTGATGATACATACTTTGCAGGATTGTAGTGAGGATTAAGTGAGACAATGAAGGTAGAAAACCTGGCACCAAGTAGGCATTCAAAATGAAGGTGGTTTCTTGCATAAGGCTCAGAGAAGTTGGTCACTTGCCTGAGGTTAAACTAACTGTGTTGATGTGGGGACCACTGGGATGTGCTGCTGCATATAAATAAAGGGAGAGATTGTCCTCTCCTCTCCCTCCCTTCTGTCCCTGGGGTCACAGTGACCTGTCCACATTTGCTAAGGGAAAGCAGTGAAGGAGAGGGCTGGTATCTGGTTGCCCTCTCAGCCACCACAGATAGGCAGAAGGGACTTTGGCTGAGTGCATCTGGCCTGTGCACGATCTGCATCCCCAGCTTTTGCCTGATTCTGTGTAGATGCAATAGTTGCCCTCATCAGGTACTCCCTAAGGTGTGTTTCTCTCCTCACAGACACCAACGTGATTCGGTATATTCAGCTGACGGAGATGAAGCTCAGCAGATGCTCCCAGAGAGAGAAAGAAGCCATGTAACTAGGAGGCCTCTCCAGAGCTGCACCCACACCTCACTGGGGACATCCGGAGATGTCCGGACATCCCTGGTGGAGAGCCCCTCCTTGGGTTCTGTCTCTTTGTCCCCACTTCTTCCAGCTCCCCTTTTTTCTCCCGTTGCCCCTCAACTCTTTGTCTACTCCCAGTGTGAAAAGAAGGAGAGATGCGAATTTGGAGTCTGGTGGATTGCCCAGACAATGCTGACATCGTCTTCTCTAGCAGCTCAGCAACTAAGAAGGGCCCAACTTCTGCCAGGACAGCTGGAGAGGAGTTTCAAGGGTTGGGAATGCCATTGTGGCATTGACTTTGGCCAGTACGTCTGATGAGGCAGAGCCTGGCAGGTGTAGCATCCCAAAGGTAGTGGGCACAGAGCCCATGGTCTGGATCCATCTACACCTTCCTGATGCTCAGAGCTTCTCAAGGCAATGGTAACAATTCCAGGGATGAGACAAACACCAGAGGCATTGGTTAAGCCAACATGGAGACCATGAATTTGTGCACTGGAGTCCCCATGCCCCTGGCCACCTTAGCCCCGCCTCGCTCCCTCACTTGTTGTCTTGTGCTTCCTTCTCCTCCCCTTGGGGATCCAGACTCTGCCAGGATTCACATGCCACTGAAGCCCACTCTCAGTGCCCTCTGGTGACCACACATACCATTCCCCCGTCCTCCCACCCAGCAGGCAGCTGTGACAGCAGAAGGGCAGGGTGACATGCACCAAGGGTTGGGGTAGGGCAGACCATGTAGGTTATGGGGGGAGGGAGAGAGGACGCCTAGCAGAAAGAGCATTGTACAGGCTGGGGGACTGAACTGTGGACTAATTAAGTGTAAATAAAAATAAGTTAACAGGCAGCAGTTCCTGTCATTTCTGTTGAAAGCAGCCCACTCCCTCACTTTTACTCCCTCCCCCAAGCCTCAAACAGAGCTACTTATAGCCAGGCAGGATAGGACTTCCCCGAAAGCAATTGGCCATTTGTCCAGTGGTATACAGTGTTGGCTACAGCCTTTGTGCTTTTAAGTGTGGGCTGGGATTATGGAGAATGTCCAGAGTCTTGGCTTTGTGGGAACTTGTTCAGCCTCTTTTTGATGAAATTATCTGAACTCAGTATCTAGCACGTAGAATGTGTTCAACAAATATTTGTTGAATGTATAAATTATGACTGCAGACTGGCTGTCCTGCCTTAAACTACTTTTATCCCAGCCTAGTTTCCTGATAGCTATGCTCTCTATGCTATGCCATGTTGCCTCAGTAAGCAAGAAACATTTACTGAGGGCTTATTGTTTGCCCATCGTTGTGCAATATGCTGTGGGACATCAGATGTAGTCCCAGTCTTCAAAGAGATGGAAGAGCTGAGAAATGCATATGAGATTATTACCAATGACACCTTTAACTTATATGATGCTTTAAAATTTTCAAAGCACTTTCATGTATTTTTTGTGTGATTAGTGAAAAAGACAATATTGTACAAAATTGAAATATATACAGATGCAATAATGTTAATAGTTAGGATTTATTAAATGCACTGTCTTCAGATCTTTACATGTACAATCTTATTTCTTCATGCAGTTACTCTGTGAGATACTATTCCCATTTGATGGATAAGAAAACTGAAAACCAGAAAAATTAACTATCCCAAGGTTGCATGGCCTTAAGTGGCATAGCTAGGTTTTAAACAAGGTCTGTCTGACTCCAGAACTCTAGATAGTAACTATCCTATACTTAGTTGCCTCTCTATAAGAAGTATTATACTGGGCAGTTACAACCATTGGAGAGCAGGATGATATGTATTGAGCTGAAAAGCATTCACCATGTCAATGGTGATACATGGGTGGAAAGAGACCAGAGACCAGAATCCCTAGTGGTCAGAGCAGTGACAGGCCAGGAAAAGACAGCCAAGACCCAGCAGTTATTTCTGTGTATTGTTCGTCCTACTTGCTGACGGGGACAGCATGTTATCTGAACATTCCACCTAGCATTCCTCACCCCATCCCCAGCACTGGGGAAGAGTCGCAATTATAGGTAGAGACGAAAAGGAAATACAAAGTTAATTATGAGTTATTTGTTTAAGCAGAGGCTCCACCACTGCAGGATCCAATCACTGCCAAGGGACCCAGAAGCCAGCAGGACAAGTTATATTCACATAGCTCCATGAAGGCATTCAATGGGAGCTGTAGGAAGGTACTAGAAATATCCAAGGGTCCACAGTTGCTTACCTATAGCTCACCCTTTGGAGAAGAGGAAAAGGAAATCCTCTTCTCTCTGCCCTCTTCCTCCAAAATAACTTCACATGAACTACCCAACCCCAAATTTCCCTGAAGCCTAGCAGAGACATATGTGCAAAACTCTCCCATTCCCAAGCCTCCAGCCTAGAAAGTCCAGGAGTTGACAAACTGTTCGTTAGGATCTGAAGGATGAAGATGAAGTGAGAGGAGGCCTTCAAAACCAGTTCAGACTGGCAGGGTCTTCCTTTGGTCTTCATGCATCAGGAAGGACTCAGTACTATTCCCAGCTCAGAGGCAGGAGGGAGGTCTTGCTTAAATGAGTGCATTGGGGCAGGGCTGGACAGATGGGAATAAGACCATTGCCACCAAGGAGAAGGGCTGAAAACCAACACTGGGTGAGGACAACCTCTCAGAACCTCATAGAACAAAGATACAGGCCATCTGCTTGTCTGGTAACTTAGATACACATGTTTTTTGGAATTCCATTCACTGTGACCCAAAGTTATATGATCCCAAAGAATCTACCTGGGGTATTGGCTGATGTTTGGGGAGGTAGGGCTGAATTTTCTATGCATTTGTCCAACAGAGACTTCATGGAGCTGTTAAGCAAAATCAGGTCCCTTCACCTTACTAAATCTTTGGCTTCCTTCTCCCCACCCCTCCGTAAAACAAGGACTGTGATTTAATTATGCAATTTGTGTGTGGACATCACTGCTGAACTATATAGACAGCACTAATCATGGACCTGGCTTGTATTGTCATCTCCTGCCTGGACATTTGTGATAGACTCTTTGGGGAAAAACTTACACTTTTCATTTAATTATTATGAAAGCTGCACATGTGTATTGTAGGAATTTTAGGAAAAATATAAGACAAGAAAGGACAAAAATCCAACCTATAATCCTACCACCCAAGACATTTTTATCCTTTTGGATACATCTTTTAGTTCTTTTAGGTATAAATGTACAACATACACATGCACAGTTATGTGTTTTTTTTTTTTAAAGAAATGGATCACACTGTATACATTAATAACTTACTTTTCAAAATGTCTATTTATATTTTAGAATATGTAATACATACACAGATATAAAATTGAAAAAGTACAAAAAGTTCTATAGTCAGAGGTGAATATCTTTCCCGGTCTGCCAGCATCTAGTTTGTCTCTAATTTCTTGTATATCCTTCTGGAGATACTTTGCATTTTCAAACATATGTATATATATTCTTTTATCACACACAAGTGGTAGCACATTGGACTCAATTTTTGCTCCTTCTGTGACTTCGCTTAATATATCATGAACATTTTCTGCATGTCTCTCAAGCTTTTCCAACAGCACCTTCATTATATGGATGGACCTTCATTTTGTGATCAGTCCCCAAGTAGTGATTATTTCATTTGTTTCCAATCTTTATTGAAAATAATATTGCATAGACATTCTCACAGATAATTTTGCACACATCTGTGACTATTTCCTTAGGATAAAATCCAAGAAAGAAATTGGTTGGCTATTTTTAAGAATTTTGATACATGTTACCAACTGCCCCTCCAAAAGTTTGTACCAAAGCACTCTCCTATTTGCAGCCTTGAGAGTGCCCTGTTCCTTGCATCCCATCACTGGGTATTATCACTTATCAAATCTTTACCAATTTGATAGGCAAAATAATAGTATGTCAATGTTATTTCAACGTGTTATTTTAACTTTCTTTGATTAATAATGAATAGCATTTTCTTATCCTTACTGACCATTTGTACTTCTTTCTTTGTGATATGTTTACCTTTATTATCAATTTGTAATTTAATATCAATTTGTAATTTTATTACGAATATTATTTTTGTCAAGAAATGCTGCAAATATGCTTTCCAAGTGCTTTGCTTTCAAATTTTGTTCATGGTGCTTTTTAACATACATAAATTCTTAATTATGCAATTAATTTGTTCCTGTGTTGCCAGCTTCTCCTGCCTACAGTTCATCCTCTCATTTCTATCAGAGTGAACCTTCTAAAACACAATCTGATCATGTTGCTTCACAGTTTAAAAATATTTAGTGGCTCCTCATCACTTTTAGGATAAAGGCCACACTCCTTAACGTAACACACAAGGCCTTTCATGTATTTTCTCCCACTGATTTCCAGGTTCATCTCCTGGCCTTCTTTCCAAGGTGCCTTACATTCCACTGCTGCACAGCTTCCAGTGATGCCCTGAACCAGCATGCTGGGTCTCTAGGCCTTTCCATGCTGTTCCTTCTGCCTCACTGGCCATTTCACACCCCTTCAACCCTCTCTTTGCCTTGCTAACTCCTGTAGGTCTTGACCCAGGGTCACTGCTAGAAAACCTTCCTTGGTCCCTTAGTCTGCACTCCTAAAGCAACACGAGACTACCTCTGCATACCATTTGCTCCAACAAATTGGAATTTCCTACTTACATTCATCTCTCCCACTACCTGGATGTTCCTCAAGGCAGGTACTATGGCTTATTCATCTTTGCAGCCAGAATGTTTAGCACAATGCCTGGCATGTTGTCGGTACTCAAAAAGTGTTGAGCATTGAGCCTGGAATGAATAATGGATTCAGTAGCAAATGTTACTTGAGGTAAATGCAGGGCTGGACTAGATCTGTGCTTCTGAAAAATAAGAGGTCCTGGGAGACCTGGGTCAAAAGAGAAGCCACATGCTCCAGCCCTGTGCTTTCCAAAACATCAGAATCAGAAGAGCTTTTTAAAAAATACATCATCTCAGGCTCTGTCTTAGCCCGTTGAATCAAACTCAATGGGGATAATGCTCAAGATGCTACAGTTTTTTGAACGTCCTGATGTACTTCTGATGACCTGCCATGTTAAGGGGCTACTGCAGAGGTAGACCAGTAGACAAGCTGCAGAGCACTTAGCTCCACCATTTCAAACCATGTGACCTTCTGGAGTGGATAGATGGAGCTTTGTTTGAATACCGGCTTTAATATCTACCAGCTATGTGACCCTGGGACAGCTGCTTAACTTTTCTTTTCTTTTTTTTTTTTTTAAAAGATGACCGGTAAGGGGATCTTAACCCTTGACCTGGTGTTGTCAGCACCATGCTCACCCAATGAGCTGACCGGCCATCCCTATATGGGATCCGAACCTGGGGCCTTGGGGTTATCAGCACCACACTCTCCCGAGTGAGCCACGGGCCGGCCCTGCTTAACTTTTCTGACCCTCGTTTTCCTCACCTATACATGGAGATAACATTATATCCCCTGAAAGGGTACTGGAAAGATTTAAGAAATCACTGTCTCTCAGCTCAGTGCCTGGTACAGAGTAAGCACAGAGTAAACATTCATTTTCTCCCCCCAACCCTCCTCAGCCTACATTTCCTCATTTATAGGGTGGCTGCTAATACCTGTGTGTTCTCCTTCCACATTCCCACACTGCATGCTAAGAGGAAGGGATCTTTCCACAGGCCCTGATTGAACAGGACAAGTGCTTGGTAGTGTGTTGGGGGTTGGGAGGGGGGACAGAAGCCCCATACTCCACCCCATGCCTTCAGGCATAGCAGAGACTCCTCAGCAATCCATGGAATAATTCTGATGGTTTTCACAACCAAGTGTCTTCCAGTCACATCCAAAGATCAGCCCAGTTTTCTTCCTGACAGTCTACCCAGAGACCAGCAGCCTCTTTTGTAAGAAGACAATTGTGGGGAAATAGAGTGCTTGTTGCCTTTTCTCCTACCAATGCCCTTGATATCCTCATCACATGTCTCAGAGCAGGAAAGACTGGTTATGAGGTCAAATAATGGATCTGCAGATGCCCCACTCTCTGTTCCCAATTCCTGCACTCTCTCTCTCCCCACCAGCCCAGGGTGGGCAGTGGAGGCAGGGAAAATGCATTCAGTCCATCAGATATGGCATAGTTCAAATCTCCAAGTCAGCATGAAAAGTCCCACTCTAAATGGACTGAAATGGGATTCTATTAAAAACCACACTCAGCGAGGTCCTTGGCTATTAATATTTGCTAAGACATGGAGGAGGGAGAGGAGTTGGAGGCTCCTGAAAAAGCTTGGGGATCTCAGCTGCTCTGTTGAATTGCTTTTCTGGAAGGGAGCCTACATTTGAAACCTAGACTTGCCTTGTTTTCAACGTCTCACAGAATATTGAGGCTGGAAGAAAACTTGAAGCTCAGTAGTTCAACCCTCTTGTCATACAGATGAGGGACTGAGTCCAGAGACAGTTAAGTGACTTATCCGAGATGACAGAGCTAGTAAGTAGCAAAGCCAGAACTGGAGCTCAGGTCAGTTTCCTGACAACAAAGTTAATACTCTTTCCAACTGAACCAAAACACACTTTAAAAGCCCCTACGTTTCCCAAAATACATATTTTAATGTTGTAAAGTTATTCTCTTCTAAAGAAATAAGGAACATAGTACTCATTCATTCATTCCCTCAGTCAACGTTTATCATTCCAGTCACTTCAGTAGGTGGCTCAGTGCTTCACAAGGTATTATCTGCTTGAGAAGCCTACAGTCTATCATGAAGGAAGGCAACAGGCAGTGTCAATTCTGTGTAGGAAATGTTTCAAAAAACACCATGGGAACACATAGAAGGCGGCATCTCTACCAATCCCAGAGGATCCGGGAGGATTTTCCTGGGGAAGTGCCCAGTGGGTGGAGCGGGAGGGACAAGAGATGAGTAAACCTCAGACCCAGATCAGTGGCAGTATCTATTACTCCTTTTCTGGATATAACATAAAAAGATTGGAGAGAATCATCGTGAGCTATCTTCTTACCTTTTTCCTGGTTTTTTCATGCATGGGCTCAAACTTTTACTGCCTTTGTAGACTCAAGAGCCAAGAAATCACAGAAGACCCCGTGGTTTATATCTGATGAAATCCCTTCTACGTAGAAAAGGAACAAGTGGCTACACATTTTTTCTCTGAGTGAGTGCAATCAGAAGCTCTTCAAGAATTGCAGTTTCCATAAGAGGGGAAAATTCTAGACCAAGTTTAATAAATGTAGCTCCGGAGGCCTAATGTCACGAACACCTCAGATACACCTTATTGTTTTATGTTCCTTTGTTTTCTCTCATCTCAGCCTCTTTATTGTAGAGCAGCACTGTCCATTAGAAATACAATGTGGCTTCCTGGCCTTTTGGCTAAGATCAAGTGTAGAAATACAATGTGAACTACCCATGTAATTTTAAATTTTCTAGTAGTCATATTTTAAAAAGTAAAAAGAAACAGGGAAAATTACATTTTTTTTTTTTTTTTTTTTGACTAGTAAGGGGATCACAACCCCCGGCACGGTGTCGTCCGCACCACGCTCAGCCAGTGAGCGCACCGGCCATCCCTATATAGGATCCGAACTTGTGGCCTCGGCGCTACCAGTGCCGTACTCTCCCGAGTGAGCCATGGGGCCGGCCCAGAAAATTACTTTTAATAATATATTCTAAACAAAAATAAAATTAAGAAAACAACCAAAAAGAATAAAATACTCAGGAATAAATTTAGCAAAGGAAGCACTAAGTGGACACTGAAGGCTACAAAACCTTGAAAGAAATTAAAGGAGACCTAAATAAATAGAAAATTACCTCATGTTAATAAATTGGAAGACTTAATATTGTGAAGCTAGCAATAATCCCCAAATTGATCTATAGATTCAATATAGTCTCTATAAAAAAAATCCAACTGATTTCTTTGCAGAAATTGAAAAACTGATCCTAAATTGGATATGGAAATTCAAGGGACCCAGAATAGCCAAAACAATCTAGAAAAGGAACAGTTGGATGATCCATACTTCCTGATTTCAAAACTTACTACAAAGCTACAGAAATCAAGAGTGTGGGACTACTAACCTAACAGGGGAGAGTCTGTGTGGTTGCTAACCCAGGTATTATAGAGACTCAGTTACAAAAAAACTAATCGGCTACTTGGTGAAAGTGGGTAGACTCCTTATCTGACTCATTCTGAGTTGGATTTTCATTGGTTTGGTTCACTGGGACCCCGGCTAAGGAGCATACACCAAACTCCTGGTATTATCCTCCTGACAGTCATACTACGAGTCTCCCTGGTGTGCTGTATTCTCTCAAAAGTTTTAAATGTTTGTGTGTAGCCAGCCATCAAACATCAAACGGTCTCTGGTCAAATGGTCAAATGGACTGGAACAACAAGAACTCAAAGAAATGTATTTTGATGAGGACACCTTAATTTATAAATGGTATGAATGACATGCTGAGACCAGGATCCCAGAACGATGGTAACTGAGAAGGGTGCTAATGCCCTTAGTTTGGGTCACGCTCTCTCCTGAGAGCCTGACCAAATGGGGTGAATTGTTAAATAAAATTATAGGACACCATTATTTTGGACTAAACTCCTATACTAAGCCCCAACGGACCAGACTAAAAACCAAAATAGAGTCACACCTGCTAAGTTCCAGTCACCAAACTAAAACTAAATTGTGGTCTGACCTGAAAAATCGGGAAAGAGAGATAACAACGAATTTTCCCAAACAGGCCAATTTAAATCTTTAATAGGCATGGTAATAAAGTTCCTTCTGCTTGAATCCTTACACAGAAAGATAGCCTGAAGTAACCATGTGTTAAATAGTCAGTTATTTTAATAATCAGTCTATTATTCTGTCTCCCTGTACTCAGCTTACAAATAAAGTCACTTTGCGATTACCCATCACCTTTTGTTCTTTGTTTCTGCTTTCTTCAGCCTTTTCCGTCTATAAAACCAACCTCCTTTTCTCTGCTCATTGGAACACTTACTCTATTTTATGAAACGATGTGTTGCCCGAGTCTAGAATTGCAATAAAGCCAATTGAGATCTTTAAAAAAAAAAAAAAAGTGTGGTATTGGCATAAAGATAGACAATAAATCAATGGAATAGAAATGAGAATACAGGGAGCTGGCCAGTTAGCCCTATTGATTAGAGCACAGTGCTGATAACTCCAAGGTCCAGGGCTTGATCCCTGTACTTGCCAGCTGCCAAAAAGAAAAAAAAAAAAGAAAAAAAAAAGAAAGAAAGAAATTAGAGTTTAGAAATAAACCCTGACATTTTTTTTTTTTTTTTTTTTTTTTTTGTCTTTTTCGTGACCGGCACTCAGCCAGTGAGTGCACCAGTCATTCCTATATAGGATCTGAACCCACGGCGGGAGCGTCGCCGCGC
The DNA here is from genome assembly GCF_027409185.1 of Cynocephalus volans. Taxonomy (NCBI): domain Eukaryota; kingdom Metazoa; phylum Chordata; class Mammalia; order Dermoptera; family Cynocephalidae; genus Cynocephalus; species Cynocephalus volans. The sequence goes on from NC_084462.1 coordinate 152,087,752, forward strand.
TCCCAGCGCCGCCCCACGGGCTCGGCCCTAAACCCTCACATTTATGGTAAATTGATTTTCTACAAGAGTACCAAACTAATTTAAAGGGGGGGGGAGGGGAAGACTCTTTTCAACAAACAGTGCTAGGACAAGTGGATGGATAGTCAAATACCAAAGAATGAAGTTAGACCTCTACCTCAGAGCATATACGAAAATTTACCAAAAATGTATTAAAGACCTAAATGTGAGAGCAAAAATTATAAAATTCTTAGATGAAAACATAGGTTTAAATCTTCATGACCTTGGTTTAAGTGATGGTTTCTTAGATATGACACCAAAAGCACAAGCAACAAAAGAAAATATAAATTGGGCTTTCTATCTGTTAAAGTAAAAAATGTTTGTGGTCCAAAGAACACTATCAAGAAATGACAACCCTGAGAATATGAAAAAATTTTTCAATCATATATCTGACAAGAGACTTGTACAAAGAATATCTAAAAAACTATTTCAAGGGCCAGCCCGTGGCTCACTTGGGAGAGCGCGGTGCTGATAGCACCAAGGCCACAGGTTCAGATCCTATATAGGGATGGCCGGTTCGCTCACTGGCTGAGCATGGTGCTGACAACACCAAGCCAAGGGTTATGATCCCCTTACCGGTCATCTTTAAAAAAAAAAAAAAAAAAAACTATTGCAACTCAATAGTTAGAAGTCAACCCAATTTTAAAAGGATCTGAACAGACATATCTCCAAAGAAGATGTGCAAATGTCCAATAATCACACTAACAGATGGTCAGCATTAGAGATATCCAAATCAAAACCACAATGAGGTACCACTTCTACCCATTAGGATGGCTATCATCAAAGAGAAGGATAACATGCGTTGGTGAGGATGTAGAGAAAATGTAACCCTCATACGCTGCTGGTAAAACACAATATGTTGCAACTGCTGTGGGAAACAGTGCTGCAGTTCCTCAAGTGGTTAATCATACAATTATCCTAACACCCAACCTAGCAATTCCACTCCTAAGCACATAAATACGTATGTCCACAGAAAAAACTACACACTAATGTTCATAGCAGCATTATTCATAATAATCAAAAGGTGGACACACTCCAAATGCCCATCAACTGACAAGTGGATAAATAAAATGTGGCATATCCACACAATAGAATTATTCACAATAAAAAGAAATGAAGCACTGACACATGCTCCAACATGGATGGACCTTGATACTATTACGCTAAGTGAAAGAAGCCAGTCACAAAGCATCACATATAGTATAATTCCATTTATTTGAAATTTCCAGAGTAGGCAAATCTATAGAGACAGAAAATAGATTGATGGTTGCCTAGAGGAGGGGATGGGGCAGAGGGAGTATGAGAAGTGACAGCTAAGGGGTGCAGGGTTTCTCATTAATGTAATGAAAATGTTCTAAAATTGATTGTGGTAATGAGGGCACAACTCTGTGAATATACCAAAAGACACTGGAGTGCACATTTCAAATGGGTACATTGTATCTCAAGAAAACTGCTAAAATCGTATATTTTGTTTAACACATACTTCTAAAATATTACCATTTCAGCATAAAGTCAATATAAAAACTACTGATATATTTTACCTTTTTTTTTTAATATCTCAGTGTGTAATTTACTCTTAGAGCACATTCTCTATTTTGGCTAGCCACATTTCTATTGCTCAGTGTTCACATGTGACGGGTGGCCACCATATCAGACAGCAAAGTCATAGAGCTTTAGGGACTGAACAGTCACCATATTGGTGGGGCCTTCCTGGTTACTTTAGTCTTGTTCCTTCATGGAGTTTCCAGTGCCCCAATGTGGCTGCTGCCACTGAATCAAGGCAGAGTCGAGACTGCAGTGCTGCAGGAGAGAGAGCAGCAGGGGAGAAGAGTGCCAACTGGCTGCTCTGTGCGTCTGCACTTCCGACTGCATGCCACCACCCTTTTCAGGGTTCAGCTTCAGCCTTCAACACTAGGAGTTGTGTCTTGTTTATAAAAATGGGGATTAAAATACAGTAGTCCTCCCTTATCCTCAGGGGATACGTTCCAAGACCCTCGGTGGATGCCTGAAACCACAGATAATTCTGAATCCTATATATGCTATGTTCCATCTGAACCAAGACAGCTGTTAAGTGACTAACAGGTGGGTCATGCCTACAGTGTGGAGATGCCAGACAAAGGGATGATACATGTCTGGGGCGGGATGGAGTGGGTCGGTTTATTAGTCCGTTTGTGTTGCTATAACAGAAATACCTGAGACTGGGTAATTTATAAAGAACAGAGGTTTATTTGGCTTACAATTCTGGGACAGCAGCGTTTGGCGCGGACCTCAGGCTGCTTCTACTCACGGTGGAGAGTGGCAGGTAGCCAGCAGGTACAAGCAGACTACATGGCGGCAGGAAGCAAGAGAGAGGGAGAGGAGGTGCCAGGGTCCTATAAACCACTAGCTCTCATGGGAACTAGTAGAGCGGGAACTCATTCATTACTCCCCCCACCTAGGAAGAGCATTAATCCATTCATGAGGGATCTGCCCCCATGACTCAATCAGTTTCCAACACTGCCACATTGGGGATCAAATTTCCACATGACTTTTGGAGGAGACAACACATCCAAACTCTGGCCCCCCAAAACTCATGTTCCTCTCACAATCAAAATACAGTTATTCTATCCCAACAATCCCAAAAGTCTTAGATTGTTCCAGCACCAACTTAAAAGTCCAAAGTCCAAAGTTTCATTCGAGACCAAAAGCAAACTCTTTCCAGCTGCAAACCTCTAAAAATCAAAAGCAAATTTATCTACTGCCAAGATACAATGGTGGAACAGACATTGGGTAAACATTTCCATTCCAAAAGGGAGGAATAGGCCAAAAGAAAGGAGAAACAGGCCCCAAACAAGTCTGAAGCCCAGCAGGGCAGACATTATGTCTTAAACCTCCAAAATAATCTTCTTTGACTCCAACTCCTGCATCTTGGGCACAACTGGGCATCTGGGCCCCCAAAGCTTCAGGCAGCCTCGCTTCCACAGCTCTGCCAGGTGCAGCCCAGTGGGCTGTGCTGGTGCCTGCAGATTTTCCAGGCCTGAGTTGCACGTTACCATGGGCCTTGCATTTCTGGACTCCTGGCGTCAGCCCCACTGCCTTGGCTCTACTAAACATTTCTCTGTGGGGGATCTGACCCCACTTTTCTGCTCCACATTGCTCTAGTAGGTGGCCTCTGCAGTGGCTCCGCCCCTGTGGCAGGTCTATGCCTGGGCCTCCAGGCTTTTCCATACATCCTCTGGAATCCGGGTGGAGGCTGCCACGCCTCCACTGCTCTCATGTCCTGCTGGTCTCCAGACTTAACACAACGTGGACGCCAGCAGGGTTTCAGGCTTCTACTCTCCAGAGCTGCTGCATGAACCACACTTGGGGCTGCTCCAGCCAGAGCAGCTCAGATGCAGGGAGCAGGTTCCTGAGGGCAGCTGCACCCCAGGTCGGTCCTCTGGGACAACTCAGTCCTTCTAGGCCTCAGGCCTGTGATGGGTGCTGCACCCTTCCAGACTTCTCAAATGTCTTCAGGGCTTTCCTCTCATTGTCTTGGCTCTTAGCATTTGGCTGCCTCAGACCAAAAGCTAGTGTCTTTAACAACCAGTTTATCTGCTTCACCCTTGCATTTTTCTCTGGCTCTCCACTTCTCTACTGCATGGCCAGGCTGCAAATTTTTCAGATCTTTACTGTAAGAAAATAATCTAAGTCATTCATTTTCAGAAATAATTCAGGCCCAGCCTGAAAGTTGTCTGACTGGTCCAGCCCATTACTGGGGTCGCTGAATAGATAGTTGTCCTTGAGATGCTAATGAGTTACCAGCACTTAATTGTTTACTTCAAATGGATAAAGTTGTCCTTGAGATGGTAATGAGTTACTATCCCTTTATTATTCTCTTCATTTCCTAATGTTTCTCCTTTCACAGGTTCCAGGGGGCCTTTTTCATGGGCTTGTCTTGAGCCCTCAGACAAAGAAATTTCCTACAAGGGGGTAGTAAGTTGGGGTACTGTTAGATGTCATCCAGGAAGATTGTGCACCCTGCAGGGCTGCAGATACACCCAAGACTGTTATTCTGAGGATGGCAGAAGAGACTCTGGGGGAAAAGAAAGCAGGCACCGTGGCAACCAGGCAACCTCGTGCACGAGCCAAGGTAGGAAAATTGGACTATTAAGTACTGCCTCGGTGGTTGGGCATTTTTGGAGGTCTAGTGTGTGTCTGAGACGTATCCTAGATACAAAATGAGTGCAGAGTCTCCATCCGCTGTTCTGTTTTCCTGCAAGGGACACAGCCAGAGAAAGACAAAGAGGGTCCTGATGTGTACAAGAAACCTCCAGTAAGGGGGGTTGAGTACCTCAGGGAGACTCAAGACACAAAGATCACTGACCTCAGGTGAAAAATGGGAGACAAAAATTCTAGGCCTAGGGAAACAAGGAAGGGAGGAATTAAGGAGATCCTTCCCAACATTCCCTCAGATAGTCCCTTGGGGGGAATGTTAAAGGACTGGGAGAGGAATTCCCAGACAAGGAACAAGGAGAAACAGAAAATGGTTAAGTACTGTTGTTTTATTTGGACCAAAGAGCCCATTCATAAACCTTCAGTGTTTTGGCCACAATTTGGCTCAAATGAGGACTGGGTCTGTCAGGCCCTCGTCCTCTGTGTTAATGATAAATTCCCATATCCTTCTGGGAGTAAAAAGATTATGCTCTATGCTGGTTGTCAGGAGTGACTCCCATGTTTCCTCTTAAGATTGAGGGAAAAGACCCTAAAAAAGAATCCTGGGATCCTTTGTCCTGTCTTCCTCCTCTTTATGCCTCACAGAATGGGAGACAGAAGGACTCTGGGCAGGCCAAATGTTCACACCCCTGTGCAGCCTGAGCCCTTAGCCCCTGTGGATCCATACCCTAGTTTAAGGAGGGAATTAGAACAATGTAAGAAGGATCTTGAGAACTTTCCCCTCCCTTCAGGGGCTCATAGGGAAATCTCTAAAATGTTTCCCCTTAGGGAAGTCTCCATGGGGGAAGGAGAGTTTGGATTCGTGAATGTTCCCCTCATGAGTACCAAAGTTAGAAATTTTAAAAGGGAAATAAAATTATTAGAGGATCCCCTTGGTCTAGTAGAACAACTCGACTGTTATAGGTGTTGGGAGAAAAAAACACCCTTGGGGACCGATATAGAAAAAGAGAAAAAGATTTTTATTTCCAGCAGCTGGACTGCACCAGCAAATTCAAGTTGCGGCCCCAAACCGTCTTTGTTCTCGGTTTTAAAGCTGCAAGTGCAGCAACTCTGTCCCGACCCCCCACTGGGAGTTAGTATCCAATGCAAGCAAGCCAACAATACATGAGCTAATTTTGCAGTTAGCGGAGCTCCTCCCATCCCATCCCCACTTTCCTGCCTAACTTTTGCACAATGGAGGGGCTATCTTAAGTGGCGTCGGTCCTGCTCTTGGAAAGAGGGCATTACTTCATTCCCCACTGGTTTTAAGGGGGTTCTTTAAGCAAATCTTTGCTTAAGGGTCAATATCTGGTCCCCAATTTAAGTGTTCCCAATCTTTTAGTGGGATTTGATCATAGTGGGAATGGAGAACCAGTAATTTGACCTCTTGCATGTGGAACCGAATTAAATTGAGGAGTTTGTTGAAAAGGCATGGTCCCAAGGTTATTAGCAAGAGGAGAATTATTAGTGGTCCCATAAGGCTAGAAATTAAAATTGTTAGCCATGGAGAAAAGTTAAACCAGGATTCAAACCAGTTAGAGGACTGTTCTTGTTCTAAGTCCCGTTGCCTGATGCGTTCTCGTAACCTTTTCATGGAGTCTTCAACGACTCCAGTATGATCTGTATATACACAGCACTTTTTCTTTAATTCCAGAGTCCCCCTTGTAGAAAGAGGAGGGTTATAGAATTTTCGAGCTCATAGTCATTAGTTTTTATATATAGTCCTTGGTTTTGCACACCACCAAGCATAAGTTTAGGCTTTCATCCCCATGGGCAGAGTCTGTTTTTGGTAATTTCAGTCAGATTCAGAGACCTAACAGTTTGGTTCACAGGCCTAGACTTATTGTTTCATTCCCCCGAAAGATTTTATCCTCCTTATTCTTAAGGTAAAAGGGGCTGGAGGTCTCTTTCTTCTGAAACTGCTTCCTGCAGATCATGGGCGTAGTCCCTGCCTGCATTTTGGAGGTACAAAATCTCTCACTGGCTGATCTAGTGATTTATAGGGACTTAGTTCCTCTCAGGAAAGGGTGGGTTGGAATCCTTGGGTTATCACCGTCTTGATGTGGACCTGTAGCCTGGAAGATACAAGCTTTACAAACAGATTAAAAACACAGGGCTAGAATCAGATAATAGGTGTGTTAGTGTTTCATTTTGAAAAATAATTTTTTCTCCAAGGTTTTCAAATTTATCAAAGGTATCTATAATAAGACTAATTTATTTGCAAAATAAGTTTAGTTTTTGGCCAGATTATTTGCATAAAGTGCAGCAAGAATAATGGCTTATCATATAAGCTCTTTTTTGGGGGAGGGGGTTGGCTTTGCTGGGACATTCATAAGGAATCTCAGATTAGACCTTTAAATGCCATTCGGGGGGCCGAGCCCGTGGCGCACTTGGTAGAGTGCTGCGCTGGCAGCGCGGCGACGCTCCCGCCGCGGGTTCGGATCCTATATAGGACTGACCGGCGCACTCACTGGCTGAGTGCCGGTCACGAAAAAACGACACAAAAAAAATAAAAATAAAAATAAAAAAAATAAATGCCATTCGGGTCTTAGGAAGCCAAGCCAGGGATTTGACTTACTCTCTGATTACCTGTGTCAGTTGGGAGAATTCCTCTCTTCTGGAAGTCCCAAAAATATCAAGGTTCTGGCCTGTCAGAAAGTTACATTCTTTACTTTCTGGAAGACCAGGAGCCGTGTAATTATGTAGACAAGGTATCAGGCCAGTCTCTCCAGGGGCTTTTTATTGGCTCCATAAAAGGGTCAACCTTAATTCCTTAAGGCAGTCTGGTCATGTCTGAAGGTATGATCTTCCAGTCAAAGCCTTGGTAAAATAACAAGTGTTTTCAATTGTGTCCTGTTACAAAAAGAACAGATTCTTATTGAACTTATGCAAATAACTGTATTGCCATAAAACAACTTGTGAATAGTTTTTTTTTTTTTTTTTTTTTAATCTTGGAGAGATCAAGTAGAGAGAAAGGTAAGTGTTTTAATTTTTGTTCATAAACATATACTTTAGCAAGCTGCTATACCTTAAAAGATTTTCTTAGATCTAGAAAACAAAACATTAAGAGAATCAGCAGTGTTTCAAAATAAAGAAATTGTAAAAAACTGTAATTCCTTTTAATTAGTCTACCAATTAACTTTTGTTGTTTTGACCTTTGTGAACAATTTCACAAACCCTTCAGTTTCTTCATTAGAATTTTGGAACTTCAGTTTAAAGCTATGAACTCAAAGTTTGTCAGAAACTGTACCTATCAGAGTTTTTTTTTCATGAAATATTTGAAGACACAACATTTTAAAATTATAATTAAACCAAGATTATGACCGGTAGCATTTATATCAAGACACAGATATTTAAGAAGCTTACAGGATTTTGGAACACATATCCATAACACCTTCAGTACTGACAATGCTTTCCCATGTAGTCTAATTTATTAAATAAGCCAATTAGCTCTGATACATCTTTTATATATCCTTTGAGAAGCTCTAGGGCCCTTGGAATTCCTTAAAGTTATTTTAAACTTTCAGAATTTAGTGTTGGAAAGCTGTGTTAAATGACAAAAAAGCTTAAAACACTTAGTTGAATAAAATCACAAATTATTACAAAAAGTAAAACCACAGTGACAAAGGGTTTTAAAGGCAGAGAGCACAAGAACTTATCATGATAAAACATGAAATAAGCTCTCTAGGCCAGTTATCTAAAAGACAAAGAAAAACTTTTTACAATTTTGTATTAAGAGCAATCAAGTGTTTTTTTTAGAAAATCTGGTTGTTCCTTCACAGGAGAGCAAGTTCTAACCCTGTATTAGAATACTTTTGAAATTAATTTTTAGAAAAACTGACACATAATTTGTTTTTAAATCCAGTTAGTTTTTTTTACTGTAAACCCCCCTTTTTTTTTTTTTTTAAAGATGACCGGTAAGGGGATCTCAACCCTTGGCTTGGTGTTGTCAGCACCACGCTCAGCTAGTGAGTTAACCAGCCATCCCTATATAGACTCCAAACCCGTGGCCTTGGTGTTATCAGCACCACACTCTCCCGAGTGAGCCACGGGCCGGCCCCTACTGTAAAACCCTTTTAACAAACTTTTCTAACTAAACCATTATCAAGACTTACTCAGACATTCTGTTTTTGTCCTATACTTCCTACTTCTAAACAGCCATCATTTTACTTTAGGACAAAAATACACTGTACCAGATACTTCCTTATATAAAAATTATTATTTTTTCTCTCTAGCCCCTTAACCATAACCATATCCCCACATCCATAGCCTTTTAAAAATTACCTCCTTTTTACATATTTATTTCTTTATTATCAATGTTAAATTGGCCTAATTTGCCTAAAAATTATACATAGAGAAAGGTTTTTCTGGTTTTCGCTGGGTTTTTAATTAAAAGCCTCTAGCAAAGACAAATATAATCTTGTTTGATTAGTAAACCCAGGCAAAGATGTACACTGATAAAAACATTTTTATATATTCGGGCTAGTAAATGCGGGTCCATTTGTCAGAGCAGATTATACAAAGCCCAGTTTGAGTCTCAGCTATTTTTACCAAATAAGTATTTATGGTTCTTCCAGCCCCAAAACTTGGTTTATTAAGTAGTTCCAAAGGTTAAAGTTATGAGGCAGCAATCTTGAGTTTCCATGAGTTATAGAAAATATCTTCTATTATCTGTTATTAATATTATAGGAAAATTTTAAGAAGGAAACCAAATTTTACTTTTTGTACCACTGCACTGTTAATATTACAACTAATTTTAATAAAAACTTATAAACAAATCTAATCTCAGCGAATTTTGATCACATAAGATTATTATAAACTTTTTATTAGTTTATATAAACCCTTTATTTTTAATTTAGACAAAAAATTTTAACAAAAACCATATTACCTTTGTTTTTAACAACCTTTACCAAAATGTATCTTTATAAAAAATATTCTGTTAAAAAGTCTTTATACCTAGTGTAAGATCTGTGCACCGTGCACAAACCCCACACGTCGGGATGGCTCACCTCACAAAGACTATGAGACAGAGACCAATGCAATCAAGCAAGAGGAGTTTCTTTCCAGCATGCTGGGGTCACTCAGCATTCAAGACAAAAGCGACCCTGAGCCGTTAACACAAGAGCTTTTTATACAGTTTTTTAGACAGACTTTCACAATAGGATGAGTTGTTTACTGTTTACAGGTTATCAGAGGTGACCTTTGGTATTGGTGGGCTTTAGCGAGCTAGTACCCTGATAAGGAACAGTGCACTTCCCAATCGTTTATCTTCCAGGTGGCTTTTAGATAAGGAACTGGTCAGTCAGTTCCTGGAACCGGGTGGTGTTTTACTCCCTTCCTGAAATTTAATGTGTCTGGGCCTACCTTACTTAAAATGACATTTCTTATGTTTTCTCATTTTTAGCAAGCATTAAATACAGAAGCAAATTAAGCATGTTAAAGTTATATTTTTTTCTACACTAGCAGTTTGAATTATGCATATTGACTATAATTGACTCATTAGCTCCAATTTTCCAGTAACAAACCTGTGAAGCAAGCAATTTTGAATTATGTTATATTAATATTTGTAGATAAAAAACTACTTCTAACTTCTTTTTTTTTTTTTTTTTTGTGACCGGTAAGGGGATCGTAACCCTTGGCTTGGTGTCGCCCACACCACGCTCAGCCAGTGAGCGCACCGGCCACCCCTATATAGGATCCGAACCCGTGGCAGGAGCGCCACTGCACTCCCAGTGCAGCACTCTCCAGAGTGAGCCATGGGGTTGGCCCAAAACTACTTCTAACTTCTGAAGAGACATGTTTTAATTTTAACAGATTCAAATATTTGGGGGGGTTTGTATCATATAAAAACAAAACATTAAAATATAAACATAAACATATAATAATTAGTTTTAGTATTTTATTAATATAACAATTTAAGATTTCAAATTCCTGAGAAGCAATTTGAAATTGATTTTATTTATAAGCATTTAACCCATTTATATCTGTCTAATTTTTACATCAAGCTATACCATTTATATTTGTCTAATTTCTACATCAAGCTATACCTTTATTAATTAATATAGGTTTTGTTTACAATGTTAGTGAGGCAGATAAAATAGAAAACTTACTAGTTCAGAAAGGACAGTTGATTTTAAATTGCATTTCTGAAAAATGCCAAAGCTTATCCTTTTAGAGACAGCAAGGTAACAAATTTACATTGCAAAGCAAAGTACATGGTACTTTTCAAGGAGACAAATTTACATTGCAAGGCAAGTATGCAAGCCTTTTCAAAGAAATGCAGAGAACGTTTTCTTCTCTAGCCAGATCAAATGGAGCAAATCTTCCCAAATATTTTGCTGTAATTTAGCTGGGCACTTGATTTGTTGCACCTTGGCATTACCTTTTCCCAGTGATCTTAAGATCTTAAGGCCAAAGGCACAACTTGGATCTTGTGACCCCCTAATAGCAGCTTGAAAAGCAGGCAGAAATAGTTGCCATATATACAGACAAAACACTCATGCATATGCACACGCATACATCCCAAAGAGACGTCTCAACCAAATTAGTTGGTCTAAGTTGTAACTTGTCATACTCCACACCTATGGTACCAATCAACGGCATGGAATAGAGGGCATCTGTGGCATGCACAGCAACAGGATAGGGTTTATTCAGATTGCTGCAGATTGCTGGTACTCAACTAAATGTCTAACCAAGCAAACAAAGAGGAAAGAGGAGCAGTGGGGTCATCCAGTTCAGCTTAGTCCCAATCAGAAGAGGCCAATTTATTCCATTAACAGTAATTGATAAAAGCAGTTCTCCCCACTGTTTTCAGCATAAAGAAGAAAATCAGATTTAAATCAGAAAAACAAAGCCTAGCTAGGAGCCCTCCAGGGTGCACTTAAACAGAAGTGGATACAATCCAACCAAACAGAAGAGGGCTCAGAAAATCAGAGAAAGATAAAGAGAATAAAGAATTTCCTTATCAGAATTTAGGCCAGGGACTCCAGGAGAGATCTACCAGCAGCAGAGACATGGGAGCAAAATAGCCCCAGTGGCCACTTGCCTCTTGCAGCTGGGGTCCTCTCTGGTGCCCAAAGCTTTCCAATTTTCGCCAGTAATTAAATTAGGCTCTCAGATTCCAGTGTCATAGAAATGTGTAACTAGCACAATAAAGGTCAGAGACACAGGATGGCAGATACTTATCATGCCTCACTATTACATTACATATGACCACAATTAAAGACATACAAAGCTACAAAACATATATGCACACCCAGCAACACACAAAAGACAAAGACAAGTGGCCACAACAAATTTCCAAACAATTCTAAACCAAAGGACCTGACGATGTCTTGTGGGAGTCCTGGACTTGGGAAGTAGTGTTGCATCCAGTCTTCCACAAAGTCCCTAAATCAGAGCTCTGATACCCAAATGCAAAACAAGACTCACAACAACGTAAACTCATGAGGTTAATATAAAGACAATACACAAGTTTGGCCACCAAGGGAGGCCACCAAGTGGACCGCAGCGATGTATCGCTGGGTCCAGGGAAGAGGCTTTGCGACTGCTCCAGTCTGGCCTGATTTCCTCATCAGAAGAGTCGACTCACCCAAATCTAGAGGCGCTGGAAAATCTTAAGCTGGCCAGCAGAAGATCTTGTGCCTCCGGGGCTGAGGAACGTCTTCTCAGGAGCTCCCCTCTAGAGACTTTGTAGTGTGGGGAAAAATCCCAGCACTGTGGGGTTGGTCCCCGAGGGGTAATGGTCATCCCGGATGAGCCCCCAAATTTTATAGGTGTTGGGAGAAATCACCCTCGGAGACCCATATGGAAAAGGAAAAAAAACTTAATTGCCAGCTGCCGGGACCACACCAGCCAATTCAGAGTGCGGCGGTGAGCCGTTTTTACTTTCGGTTGTGCACGGCAACTCAGTCGCCCGATCACCACACTAGGAGTTATTAGCCAATGCAAGCAAGCCAACAGTACATAAGCTAATTTTGTGGTTAGCATGGCACCTCCCAGCCCCTCCCACATTTTCCCACCTGGGTTTTTCCCTCCTGGCATCAGTCCTGCTCTCAGAAAAAGGACATTACTTCAATAGGGAAATCTCTAAAATGTTTCCCCTTAGGGAAGTCTCCATAGGGGAAGGAGAGTTTGGATTTGTGAATGTCCCCCTCATAAGTACCAAAGTCAGCTCCCGCCGCGGGTTCGGATCCTATATAGGAATGGCCGGTGCACCCACTGGCTGAGTGCCGGTCACAAAAAAGACAGAAATTTTAAAAAGGAAATAAAATCATTATTAGAGGATCCCCTTGGTCTAGCAGAACAACTCGACCAACTCTTAGGGCCCAGCTATTAACACTTGGGTGGAAATGATGTCTATAATGAGCATCCTCTTTACAGGGGAAGAAAGAGGAATGATTAGGAGAGTGGCTCTCTCCATCTGGGACAGACAACGGCCTCCCAGACAGGGGGTCCTGTCTGCAGAACAAAAGTTCCCAAATTTGGATCCCAAATGGGATACTAATGATCCCAGAGATAGGGCCCAAATGCAAGACCTCAGAGAGTTAATCATCAAAGGAATTAAAGAATCCATCCTGAGGTCACAAAATGTTTCCAAGGCCTTTGGGATTCAACAAGAAAAAGAGGAAACTCCCTCTGCCTTTTTGAAGAGGCTGAGAGACCAAATGAGGAAATACTCTGGGTTAGATCTGCAAGACCCAATAGGACAGGGTCTCTTAAAAGTTAATTTTGTAACTAACAGCTGGTGTGATATTACTAAAAAGTTACAGAAATTAGATGGTTGGAATGAAAAACCAACTGAGAAACTACTCAGGGAGGCCCAAAAGGTGTTTGTGAGGAGGGAAGATGAGAAACAGAAACAAAAGGCAAAAATCATGGTATCCACAGTAGGAAAATAATGAGAAAGAATCTGGGATCAAACCCTCCCCACAGGGGATGAAAGAACCCTAGATTCCAGTCAAGAGGCCAAAGGGGCCGTCATAGAGAAAAACCTCAAGTTAGCAACAGGTGCTATAAATGTGGGGTACCTGGTCATTTTAAAAGAGATTGCCCCAGATGGGAAAAGGAAGAACAGGTGGCACCTCTCATGGCTTTTGATGAGGATTAGGGGGTCCGAGGTTCCCTTTGGTGAGGTCCCACCAGGAACTTTTAATAAACTTAAGGGTGGGACCTAATGAAGAAAAGATGACATTTTGACACAGGAAAAACCAAAGATCAATTTCTTAAAAACTGTGTACTGGCCATATCCTCTACTTTGTCTTCCCTCAGGTTAAAAGGGCTTCTTGCTCAGTCCCTGTCTCTTAAATTCACTGACCATCATTTCCATCTTGGTGACCTGGTGTTGACCAAGACCTGAGAGGAGGACAAACTTCTGCCAAGCTGGGAAGGTCCCTACCAGGTGCTGCTCACTACTGAGACTGCTGCACGGACTGCTGAAAAAGGGTGGACTCACTCTACCAGGGTCAAGGGACTAGAGACCTCGCAAACAAGAACTAAAGATTGGTGGGAAGTGCGTGGGTCCCCAAGAGAGTCTTTAAGGGTGACTAGCAATGGTTCCTTATGCGGTCCAAATCTGGTGGATTTTAACATGGATAAGCATGGGGCAATCTTTCCAGGCGATTCATATAGGAGATAATTACTACCTGGGGCAACTAAGTTAATTATCAACATAACAAAGACCTCAGTGCCTCAAACCATCCAATTTGATGAATGTCAGGTCCTCTCCTGTGGTAATTTAGAAAATCAGAGACATCTGTCACAGGCAGATAAATACCTTTGCCCAGAATCAAATGATGACTCCACCTTGGATGCTGGACCCCTCCCTAGCTGGGATGATGTATGGTGGACCACTCAATGGAAGCAATGGGCAGTAGACATGAGATAGATCACCCCAACTTGGGGCCCTTAAAAGATAAAATACATTGATCTAAGGGCACCCCACCAAGTGCCTGCCAGTACCTAAAATGTAACCCTGTGCTTCTGACTATAAACAAAGACACTCTAGATCAAGAACCTAGGGTGGCACCCCAAATATATGGGGCTGGGAGCAGATGTTACAGGAAGAGACCCTATGGGGCAATTTGTGCTCAAACTAATTAAGAATGAAACAATGAGTACTCCTGAGCCAACCTCGGGTTCCAGGGAACAATACAGTCTTCCCAGTAATGACCCCAAGAGAGTGAAAATAATTGAAATAAAAGATTTGAGATAGACTCTGGAGATTGAGACAGGATATAGGGATATAAACGCCTGGGTAGAATGGGTTAAATTCTCGGTACATGCATTGAATAAGAGTGATTGCTATGCATGCACTGCCGGATGGCCACAGACCCAACAGGAATGCACTGTATGATGGCTCTATACCAAGACAAGGACTCATGGGGAAATGATACTTGCAGGAGCCTGTCATTACTCTTTCCTGCATTACAAAGGTCAGAATCAAGGGTGATCCCTTCCTTCTCCAGAGGAGTGATGAATCACTCCTCTTGCCCCTCCAGGCAGGGGGAAAAATTCAATAAACCCATAGGAGATCTGTTGATTTGTACCCATGTCCTAAATGTCTCTGGTGAGTCAAGTTACAACCCCGAATGGATGTTTGGTGGTACTGTGGAAGGAAAAAAGCTGTGTGGTCTGTTGCCACCCAAATGTACTGGAACTTGTGCTTTAGTCCAATTGGCAATTCCATTCACCTTGGCCTTTCCATCAGTCGCATGAGATCTCATCATGCTTCTCAGAACAGTGCACAATTTAAAACTATAAATTATTTATTTCTGGAATTTTTCCTTTAATATTTTCAGACTGTGGTTGATCACGGGTAACTGAAACTGCAGAAAGTCAAACCATGGAAAGCGAAACTGCGGATAACAGGGAGTACCATAGTACCATGCTCGCAGAATTATTGTGAAGATTAAGTGTGATCATGTATGAAAACTGCTTTGGGTGGTGTCTGCTACAAAGTAAGCATTCTTTAGTATTAGCTAATTGTTGGATAATAATAATAGTATCATGAATTTTGTCTCCAGGTTTTAGCAGAGAGCCTGGCACATATAGATCATCAGGAAACTATAGATCTCCGCATTGGAACCTTATGATACCCTAACAGTCGGTTCTCTAGCCACCTCCTGCATACTTCCAGGGAGTCCTGTTTCAAAGATAGTCCATTCCATTTTTAGGTAGTTCTTTTTGTTAGAATGTACCTTCTTATATTGGGCTAAAATATGTCTTCCACTAGCTTCCATCCCCCACCTACATTTAGCCCTGTCCAGAGCAAGACGGTCTTCTCTTCAACATGACATTGTTCCAAATATTTAAGGACAGCCATCTGAGCTCTCTTTATAGTCTTCTATCTTTCCACCCTATATGTTCTGAGTTCCTACAACTCTTCTTCTCCTAACAGGTTTTTCAGCTCTGAGTCTTGTTTTTCAGTCTATTAGTGTCCCTCCTAAGAGCGATACACAGAACCGTACTGGCCAGCACACAAAACATTGTCACTGTCTTCCTTCATCTGGACTGCAAAGGTGCCTAGCATTTTTATCAGATCATTTCACAGGTAGCTTGTGGAATTCTTGTGCTCCATCTTCTACTTTTATCATTGACTTTTTAATTTTCTTATTGTATTATTGAGTTATAATTATGTACTATAAAATGCACAGACCCCAAGCGTTAATTTATTAGTCCTAACAAATGAATACACTCCTGCACCAACACACCAGTCATAATGGTGAACATCATCATCACCCTAGAAAGTTCTCTCATGCCCCATTCCAATCTCTTCCCCAAACCCCTTGAGGCAACCACTATTCTTATAGGTTAGTTTTGCAAAACCAAAAATTGCTTTTGGAATTCATATAAGTGAAATTATATAGTAGTATAAATGTTTTATCTTAATGCACTATTTATTCCTATTAAATTTAATCATACTGATTTCAGTCTTTATCATAGCTTGTTGTGAGTATTTTGATCTTGATTCTGCCACCCACATCTGCTAACTTCCCTAATTTCATGCCATCTACAGATTTTATAATTCTTTCTGTTCTTAATTCAACATAAGACAAGAACAAAGATGGAGTGCACGGGTACCTCTCTAGAAACCTCCCTTCAGCTTTCAGGCTTAGGAGGTGAGAATCATGGGGAAAGTGCTGGCCAAAAGGAGGAATAGGGAGATAATCCACAGCGATGGAGGGGACTGAGCTGTTTGGGTTGCACTGGGGGAGGGATGTGGCGACAGGACATCCTAGTGGGATGTGTGCTGGGAAGACAGCGGGGCTCAGAGGAAGGTCAGAGAGTCACATGCATAGAAGTGAGCTCCGAAGTGGACAGAGGAAAAGAGGTCCCAAAGGGGAGAACCGAGGGCCGGGTCAGTTGCCCCCAAGAGAGGGCCACGAAGGTTTCAAGGTCATCTGAGAGTCTTGAGCTAAAGATATTTTTTGGTCTGGGTTTATATTTTGTTTTGTTTTGTTTGTTTTGACAAGTCCTAATTGGAGTCTGGCAACTTATAAGGAAAATTATTTACCTAGATTTAGAAGCTACTGAAACTGAAATCACAAGAGTACTTGGTCCCTGCCCTCACCCCCCACCCCCAACCTCAAAGCAATGAGGCTTTGGGTACAGCGAGTGCGGGCTGGGGCAGGGGTGGGGGTGGATTTTTCCATCTTTGGGGGGAGAATTCTGGTAAAGGTCACCGTATTGAAATGTCCCTTACATTTTTCCTTTTTTGATTACTTTGGATTCAGCATTATAGGGCTTCTGTTCCTTTGACACACACGTGGGCTTGGAAATGGGTAAGCACACAACCTATGACTGACGAAACCTGAACCTGGATCAGCCATTGTTTGTTGTGAGACCTTGAGCTTTTGGCAGGCCTTCTTTACCCCATCCTCATGCAGAGATGGGTGAGAGTGAGTCAGAAATCCGTCAGGGAAGCAGAATCGCCCAGCCAGCATCCAGAAAATGGGGTCCAGGAAAATGTATTCTTTTTTTTTTTAAGCTAAAATTCTTATTTTATTTATTTATTTATTTGTGACCGGTAAGGAGATCGTAACCCTTGGTTTGGTGTCGTCTGCACCACGCTCAGCCAGTGAGCGCACCGGCCATCCTTATATAGGATCCGAACCCGCGGCCTCGGCGCTCCCAGCGCCGCACTCTCCTGAGTGAGCCACGGGGTTGGCCCAAGCTAAAATTCTGATGATTTATAGACTGATATTTGGGAATCACTGAACTACTGTAAGGTCACTTACAGTTCTAATATTCTATAAATATGTGATAGGGTATTCTAGCTAACTGCAAATAGAATTGGTCCTTCCTGGTTCATACATCTATTTACACAAATTAATATGCATGAGAACTTTGATTTGGGTCAAAGGTGAGAAAAGACTTTTTTATTTTTATTTTTTCGCACATGAGTTTTAAAGAAGATGGAGGGAGGGAGATAAAGACACTGGGGATAAAGTATTTGACCACCAGGCATGGTTACAAGGTCATGGTAGGCTGGCACCTGATGGAAACTTCTACGATAAGGAAATGAAGAGATTAACAAGGCATGCCTGTGGCCCATTGGCACATAATTCAATGTAAGCAAGGTACTGACACCTTGTCTGCAGTGGACCAAACTGTAACCTTTGAGCAGCAGGTGACTTAGGGCTCTCAGGTTCCGCTAGAGCTGGCATTGAGCTTGTGGAAGGGCTAAATTTTTTAGCTTCTTCATTCTCCTTCTACTCCTTGCAACCACAGATATCTTTTGAGCCACTGAACCTCCCACCTTAGCCTGGGGCTAATCCTACACCTGCGCAGGTTTGCACAATCATCTAGTTAAAAGAACCTGAGGTCTCTTTAGAACCCAGAAAAAGGAAGGGTGAAATAGAAAAGGGAGCTGAGAGTCTGTTCAATAAGCTAGAATCCTCTTTGTCAGCCATGTTGCTCCCTTTGCAGAAAAGAAACTGAGGCATGGAGTAGTGATGTGTCCAAGAAGCCATGATGGACACAGCAAGAGCCTTGTTAACCTGGCTGTTAGTCCTTCTGGAATTCTCTGTACAGAGACCTTAAAGACTCTGCACGATCTCCCTTCATGACTGCTGAAGGTTGCTTGAATTGATTTCCCACATCCCCTGGTGAGTGGCAATAGGGGAATTTTTGGATTGGCTGATTGTAGGACACAGTCCGTTGGTCACTTTAGGAGCCTAATTTGCCTCTGGCCCCTGGGGGGCGGGGTGAGACTGCTGTTATCTCCTAGAGGATTGGCCCAGGAATCAAGTAGGGTAAATGGCAGGGGCCAGAGTCTACAGTGAAGCATAGTTTCTAAAACAGTTTCTCAAGTGGAAAAGGGAAAGCTTAAAAATTAGAAAATGCTTAGGGTTCCCAGCAACAACATCTTCACAGCTGTCGATACGGCTACTGGTCTTCTGTTTGTACAGCCTTGCAAGGCCCCAGAACAGGTAAAGACTGTGAAGGCACTGAATAGCCTTACGGCCACGTATGGCCAGCCTATAGTCATAGAGAGTTATGATGGAACCCACTTTACTGGACATGAAGTTCAGAGGTGGCCTCCCAGTTGTCTATTTATTGGAAGTTACATGTGCCATATCATCACCAGGCAGCAGGAATGATTAAATGGTACATGGCCTTTTAAAAAAGGGACTAAGGCCATCTGCCCAACCCCCCCATCCCGGAAGGGGTGGACATGGTGGTTATGGCCGACAGTCAGGATTCTAAATGAGAAACCCTGCAAGGGCGGGCCCTCTCCAGTGGAAGCTGTGTTGCATAGGGCTGCAGCACCTATACAGCTGCAAATCACTACTAAAGATAAGTTTTTGAAGCCAGGATATGGCAAGAATGGAAATATTCTCTTACCGGCCCCAACCTGTTTGCAACAGGGACAGACAGTACAATGGGAATGGCCTTGGAGAATAAAAACCCCGCATATATGCTGGGTAGGTTTAATAGGGCCTTGGGGAAAAGCATTAGAGGAAGGCTTGCAAGTTTCACCTTGGGTGACAAGTACCTGGCCTCCTCGAGTAAAGGTAACACGGCCTGGAACAGCTAAGTGCTCTATTCCAAAGTGCACATTTGTATTATCATTATGGCCAATTATGAGTTCCCCTATACTGTTACATGTAGAACTACAGATCCAACAGCATTAGCAGATAATGTATGGTATCATAAGCCAGGTAAGATACCTATTCCTGCAACCATCCTTTCTCAGGATGGCAAACTGGCATGTATCTTACCAGAGGGACGAAAACTTCCCCTATTGGTACCAATAACTCTTCTGTCTTTCCACCCAGTATTCTGGCTGCAGGCACTGCACCAGAGTCACATGATCAATGTGTTGGCCTACTGAATATGCATTGAACTGCCCATCAGTATGACTGTAGGATTCCCATGGAGGATCACACCAATGGTGAATACTAACCGGACATACACGGCTAACAGTTAAAAGGACAGAACTGCAAGCCTTAAGGTATATTAAATGGACAATAGTTTATGTAAATGTAAGGGTCATTCATACTCACTAAGGGAAGGTCACAGAAGATTCTGAACATGTAAATACGGTGAGGGACCCTGAAAGGGTGAATTGTTGGGAAAATAGAAAAATTTAATCAGCCCCCTCACCTGCCCAACTGGCTGGGGGTGGTGTGGCACATTCTTTGTAAGCAAATTGGGGGGGGGGGGGTTAGCGCACCTGCAGAGCACTGGACTTGGCTGGTGTTTGCCCCAGGCATCTGCCCAGCGCGGCCATGCTCTCCAACCTAAGGCTTCCTAGGACATTTTTGCTGGTTACCTAGCTCATAGACCTGCGTGTAAGGGGTCTGGGGACACAGCCTGGCATGTGAAGGGTTTGTGACCCAGTCTGTGAATGGGCTTGAGGGATCTGTGAGCTCCAGACCCAGCCATAACTCAACAGTGGAAATTCCAAGATGTGAACCCAGGCCATCTTACTCCAAAGCCCAAGTTCTTGGCACACTGTGTTGTGGGAAGTTGTGCCTGGAATGTTGAGCAATCTATTCTCCCTGGGATGTCAAGGGCTCTCACATCCTCTTCTCAGCCCAAATTCTATCTGGACCTAACCCACTCTCACACAGTCATCTCTCCCTAGTCTGGAATGAAACTGCATTAGGTCCTTAATGTCCAGGATACAGGTCTGACAAACTTTGAGTATCTTCAGCATGTGAGAAGTTGGCCAAGTTGATCTCTGAGGGCCCTAGCCTGCCCTTCCTGAACCTCCTGCTGCTCTCCATGGGGCGTCCCCTACAGCCCCCTTCCCACTCCCTTCAGGAGCCTCTGTCTTCCTTTCTTCTCTACCGCCTTCCTTTCCATATCAGGAGTGGCTTTCAGGGAAAGAGCGGAAAACACTTATTAGTGCCTCCATACGTGTGAGGTTTTTTAAGGCAGTTTGCATTTTAAGCCTAAATGACTGCTGATTAGGCCCAGGCTGAAAAGGGGAGGGGGAGAAGGAAGGATATTCCAGGCAGGAGGGTCTATTCCTGCATATTGTAGTTGCTCAATAAACGTTTGTTGATGAAACAATGAAGAGGATAGGAGTACATTTAGGTCCACTGGGGACCAAGAGAGGAATCTTCCTACAAAAGCCCTGCCCTCCCTTCTTGCCTTTTATCCAACTCTAAGTAAAGACAGTTGGATTTAAAAACTCAATATAGAGTGTCTTCCCTCCTTTCCTGGCCATAAGGGCTGATTTCTCCTTTAATTGGGTATTCTAAAAGTAAATATAATAACTCTACCAGGTTCCACTTACAGAAGAGGAAAACCTGTGACCTCCTACCAAAAGGCTCTTGTTAGTTAGGAGGGAATGAGTTGGAGTTGCCTCCTTTACCCTCCCACTGGCTGGCCTGGCTATTCAGGCTTCTATATGGTTTCTCCTTCTGGGATTGCACAGTCAGGGGGGTGCAGCCTCTGACCTCTGGAGCCCTGTCAGGAAGGGGAACCAGAACCTAGAGCTTTCTGTGAAGGCCACATGCTGATGTTGACGCAGTGCGTGATCCAGCAGCTCCACCCATCGTCTCTGTGTGGCTCATTTTTCTTGCCTCGCTCTCCATCCCCCTGACTTGTCTGAGTTCGCGGGAGCCATGGCTACATTTTGTGAGAGCAAGTAAGCAAGAAGACAGTAGTAAAATCAGCATTGGGGTGAATTTCAGGCAGCCAGAGGGGTCTAGGATTGGCTGATGCCTTTGTACCTCTGAAAAGAAATGTATTTGAACAGAACAGAACTAAACAGAATACAATACAGAAAACTGATGAATGGGAACCTGAGGATGCACTGGGAAGCTGTAATCACATGGATAGGCCAAGGAATAAGCAAATAGTTCTTTATCATCTACTGAAACATCCCATTATCTCAGGAGGGGAACCAGAACCACTTGACTTGTAAAGGCCTACTTGTAAAAACTGTAGGGAAAGTAAAGGAAAGTGGTCAGGGCCCCTCAGATGTTCAGAATCTTGCCGAGCATTTGAGGTAAATATGCACATGCGCCCTGGTGTTCCTTGGTTATTGTCTAATGTAAGTGCGCATATGCACTCAGGTGTCCTGGGTTATGACTTAAGTCACAAAGGACAAGTGGCTCTGATCCACAGTGCCCCCCACCCCGGGATGCCCCCCCTGGGTGGAGGGGGCACAGGGAAGCAGCTGCTGCTACTGGAGGCTGTTGCTGCCAGGGCCGCCGGGCTGCCCCAGGAGGACTCTGCTGCTCCTGCTGACACAAGCTGCAAGCTTCTGCTGCTGCTGCTGCTGACTGAGCTCGTGTCGTCTGCCAATGGCTCCTGGGATCTTTCCCAATTACCTAGTGTGGACCTGCATGTGAGGGGTCTGGTGACCCAGTCTGTACAGTGGGTTTGAAGGACCTGAGCCCTAGCCCTGACAATACAAATGGAAACTCACTATAACTAAAATAACAAAACATTTTGGCTTTAGTTACAAATAGCCTCAGCCCTGACAACTGGCATAGTCGTGTAGCTTTACAAAAACAAAGAGCAAAATGGAGGTATTGCCATGGGTATCCAGAAGGAAAGTTCTGAGTTTTTATGCCAACAAGTGTGGGATAAAAGTATGGTGAGTGTTTGAATCAATTCTTTTAACCAATACAGCGTCTTTCTGGAAAAATGAAAGTTTCTCATCCACAAAATGTTTGGGCAGTGACATGGATAAAAACCAGCTTATTCTAAGAAAAGCCAGCTTGAATTTTTTAAAGGTAATCTGTAGCTATCTGGTGAAGGGCTGAACATCTAGTTATTAGTTTACATATTTATCTCCATAAGACACAAGTTCAAGGGCAGGGACCATGTGTCTCTCTCACTTTTGCTTCCTTGATGATAGGCATATAATAGTGTTCATAACCCATGGGCCTCCCAAGAATTAGCAGCCCAGGAGGTGGCCGGGTGGCTCACTCGGGAGAGTGCGGTGCTGATAACACCAAGGCCACAGGTTTGGATCCTATATAGGGATGGCCGGTTGCTCACTGGCTGAGCGTGGTGCTGACAACAACAAGTCAAGGGTTAAGATCCCCTTACTGGTCATCTTTAAAAAAAAAAAAAAGAATTAGCAGCCCAGGGAAAGAGTTCACAATAAAGATCAACGGCAAGAAAAAGAAGTTGAACAGCTAGAGCTACTTCTGTATCATCTACTTCTGCACAAAGCTTGAGACGAGGGCAGACCCCTGCCCTAAACTTTCCCTAATGATAACCCAGCCCTTCCTTGACATCTACTGCTCTCACTTAGCATTTCATCCACCTCGTTACTGACTAAGCATCACAGCTTTTGCACCCAAAAGCAAAAACCTCTACGTGAGCTATAATTCTGGAGCTATAATTCTGACCGCAGTTTGTTCATTGAGTCTCAGTTGGGGAAAAACAACTATATGGTATGTGACTCTTCCTCTGACAATCCCATACAGAGTAACCAGCAAACCAATGTCACTCATTCAGGAAATATGACCTTAAGGGGCATGGTGACCAGTTCAGGAGGACAGGAGAGAGAATTTGGGATTTCACATTATTGGCTTAAACAAGCAGCTCCCAGACTGGTTTCAAGACGGATGACAGGCCCTGTGTTGCCACAAAACAGATTCCCACCTGTCAAAAGCTAGGAGAGCTCAAATTCTTTCTCTATAGCCTCTCCCTCAGGCTGATGCCCCAAACGTAGCTAGTAAGGGAAGGGGTACATGGTGATGCCCCAAATTTGGACCGGCCCACTTCCTCCACAGTAAAAGTGGCCCTTGCCTTTGTCATACATATAATCCTGGAGCTGACAGAGAAGTTTCATTGTTTTTTTTGAAAAGACAGCTCACAAGAAACCTGAGAATAAAGACAACTAGGAACAAGGAAACTGACCTCTGCAGGTGTCACCTTCTCTCACCCCTCCCTACGCTGACTCCTCCCTGCCTCAGAGAGGAGCATCTTCAGCTCAGGTACAGAAGCGAGGCCTGGTGACAGGTGAGTGCTGAGTTTTCCAAGCCCTGGCCTGCTAGTCTAGCTCAAAGCCATCCACCCTGTCATCAGGCCATTTTACAAAAATGCAATTCACCTATCTCTCTTGATTTATAGGAAGCTTGACTTAAAAGAATGAGGACTCTGAAGAAGCCAAAGCCCAGAGATAACAAAACATTTTTATTGGCCAAACTTCATAGAACTTTACAGCATGAAAGGAGCTCATCTAATTGAACCCTCTTATAGAGACTAGGCTCAAGTTGACAGGTCTGTGCTGAAACCCATGTCTTTTAGACTCCAAGTTCAGTACTTCTGAATGTTCCTGGTTCTTTCTCACCCTTCCGGATAGGCCACTTGTTTCCTGAGTTGGCAGCTCAATCCTGGGATCCCTAATTTACACCTTAAAACTAAGAAGGGAAAGAAGAAAAGTGACTTTGGGGCTTCACTGTCATATCACTAAATTCAAAGAAAGCTGTGACCACATTAAGAATTCCTCATGCCTCTTCTCTGAGGACTTGGCTCCAGAGCTTCCTGAGCCCAGTAGCCATGGCTGTGACAGCAAACAGTCCTCTAAGCCTTAGGTCTCCATGGAAAGGGGGTGACCCCTGAGTGTGTTTGACAGAGACATGCTTTGGAAGGATTGGCTGGCAGGAAGAAGGTGCATGTGCCAAGTTATGTTTTGAGGGCTTGGAATTGGAATTTATATCATAGCTAGCAGGCCAAAATAGTAGTTGAGCAAATTCTGTCAGTTCTACCTTCAAAATACATCTAGAATCTGACCATTCCTCTTCACTACTTTTACCACCCTGGCCCAAGACATGAACTCTACCTTCCATAGCAAATCCCTCTAACTAGACTCACTCCTTCTGTCCTTGACCCCTGCAGTCTATTCCAAAGTGATCCTGTTAAAACTTGATATGGATCATGTCACTCCTCTTAAAATCCTCCATGGCATCTGTCTCACTCAGAGTAAAAGCTAAACTCCTCACTATGAACTACAGGGTCCAACATAATGTGGTCCTGTAATACTCTGACCTGATCGCCTGCCCCTCTCCATCTGCTCCAGCAACACTGGCCTTCCCGAGTCCTTGATGGTGCCAGGCAGGCTCCTGCCTCAGGGCCTTTGCACGGGCTGTTGCCTTTATCTGGAATCCTCCCCTCCCCTCCTTCCCCTATAGCGTGGTTAGCTTGATCACTTCTTTCAAGGTCTTTAATCAAAAGACACCTTCTTGGGCCGGCCCGTGGCTCACTCGGGAGAGTGCGGTGCTGATAACACCAAGGCCCCGGGTTTGGATCCCATATACGGATGGCCGGTTCGCTCACTGGCTGAGCGTGGTGCTGACAACACCAAGTCAAGGGTTAAGATCCCCTTACCGGTCATCTTTTAAAAAAAAAAAAAAAAAAAGACACCTTCTTCCTGAGGCCCTCCCTGGCTACCCTTTTAAAAAGTGAACATTCACACCTGGTCAACATTTCATATGCTTCTTCCCACTTTATCTCTTCTCCTTGGCACTTGCCAGTAACATATCATATATTTCACTTATCTCGCTTATCGTCTTCCTCTCCCAGTAGAACGCACACAGTGCTGCGTCTCCAGCAACCCGAACCGTAGCCGGCACATAGCAGGTATCCAGTTAACACCTGTTAAATGAAAGAATGGATGAAGGTACAGCTTGGGTGCCCAAGCCCATAACATGGTAGCACTGACCTGGCCTCCAGCTGGGAATTAGGCGTCAGGCCTCCTGAAGGGAACATCATTGGAGCATCCGCATCCCCAGTTTACACTGCCGTCACCCCAGCAGACAAATGAATGGAGAAGCCATCCTCATACTCGTGTCCCTTCGGCCTGTTTCTTCTGAGCCTCCTTCCCCACCCAAGCCCACCCCACCTGAGGGATCTTCCTACCAACGCCAGTGAAGCTTACCTGGAATAAGACCAGTTGTTCAACGAATGGCAGCTCTTGCTGTATGTATCGGCCACTGTCCTAAGCACTCTACACATTTTATTTAATCCTTGTGAGGCAGGTAATATTGTCCCCACTTTCACATGAGAAAATCGAAGCTTAAAGACTGCACTGAACACCTAATTGGGTGATTTTCTCTTCTCTGAGAACCTTCCACCTACCCACAAAGGTGGGCTCTTCTTGCTGGCATGTTGGCAGCCAGCATATACCACACACCGCTCCTCGGGGCAGCCCTGAGCCCATGTAGAAACCTGATCCTAGTGGGACTAGTTCCTTTTTTCCAGAAATGTAGATTCGGATAGAGACATCCGTCCTCACTGTTAGGCCCTTCACAAAGGTGGGGCTGGAACATCGGAGTCTAGTCATGTGCTCCCCGAAGGCCAATCAAGAGAGAAGAAAGAATGGGCTGAGAAAAAGCAGGAACAGAGAAGTTTGCAACTCCAGAGAAGGCGAATGAGGAAGAAAGAGGCCATGCCTTGCTGCACCGCAGTTCGCCCGCCCCTGGATCTTGTCCCTTAAGGCCTGGCTGAGTGTCCAGCTCCCGGGTTTTAGGAGACCCTCTCTTGTTTTTCTAGTTAAATACTCCATTTTTTTTTTTTTTTTTTTGTCTTTTTCGTGACCGGTACTGAGCCAGTGAGTGCACCGGCCATTCCTATATAGGATCCGAACCTGCGGTGGGAACGTCGCTGCGCTCCCAGCGCCGCACTCTCCCGAGTGCACCACGGGCTCGGCCCCTAAATACTCCATTTTGTTTAAGATAAACTAAGTGGTTTTCAATTATTTGTACCCAAAGGAGCTTGACCCAGAGAAGTGAAGTAACTTACCTTATACCACACGGCTCAAGAAGGCTGAAGCGGGGGCTTCAGAGCCCGCACGTTTCTGTAACTGCCAAAGCGCTCAGACTTTGCCTTCTGCCTAGAGCCGGGCAGGGCAGGTGTGGGGCTTCCCCACCAGATCACACTGTCTTGTGCTTTCTCCTTTCACACCCAGCACGTTTCCCCAAGGAGGGCAGCCTCAAATGGGAAAAGGAGGTAATGACAAGAATGTGTAGGAAGTCACGAAGGGCAGCCTCATTTTGGTGGGTAGGGATGGGACATAATGGAGTAAGTTTATATTATTACTGAGTCTTTTTGTTTTTTTGGCGGCTGGCTGGTTAGGGGAGCTGAACCCATGACCTTGGTTTTTTGTTTGTTTGTTTGTTTGTTTGTTTTTAAAGATGACCGGTAAGGGGATCTGAACCCTTGACTTGGTGTTGTCAGCACCAGGCTCTCCCAAGTGAGCAAACCATCCATCCCTATATAGGGATCCGAACCTGTGGCCTTGGTCTTATCAGCACCACACTCTCCCGAGTGAGCCACGGGCCGGCCCTCATGACCTTGGTATTATAGGGCTGTGGCCTCACCGACTGAGCTAAGCAGCCAGCATAATTATTACTGAGTCTTGAGTCTTTGGGAAAGCAGGTGGAGCTATCCCCTTCTCTCCACTGAGACACAGGTAGACAGATGGCTAGAGAGAGGAGGGGAGAGGCCAGGAAGGAGTGAGGGGACAGCTTAGCCTTTGGAGTGGGGACTTTGCCCATGAGGCTTTTAGGCCCAAATCATTTCCCTTATCAAGGAAACTGTGCACCGCTCACTCAGACTTGCTCCAAAGATGTAATCAAGCCAGGTGAAGCCCGAAGAAAAGTGGGTCAAAGATTTCTCTGGGCAAATCCATTAGCGGCAGCTGCTCCCTGGAGCCACTTGAAGTCTGCAGCTCCTGAAGCTCTGTTTATTGACTCTGTTTATTTCTCTAATTTGTCAAGTACTGTCTGCAAGCTCCAGCTTGCCTCCTAAGTGCTCAGCTTCTATTCCGCCTCGCAGGCTTCAGCAATTTGATTAGCATACTCTGCACTCCATCTTTTGAGTCATTAATGAAAATACTGATGAATACTGGGCATAAGTCAGGGCCCTGGGAGGCCTCTCCTCCCCATCATCTTCTTGCCTGTCTAACAATCTGGAAGGGATAAATCTTTTCAGATAGCCTTTGCCCACTGTTCAAGAGTTTTTGTTCCCTCTTTTCATGTATTTATTTATTCACTCATTTATTCATTTCCTAGGGCTACAGACTTAGCACAATCCCTAGCACATGACAAATGTTTAACACATGCAAGTTATTGCTATTATAAGGGGCTATGGGGAAAGAAAGATGCACAGGACAGACCCCAGCCCTGAACAATAAGAAAGAAAGAAGAACAGCTGCCACTTATGAAATGCTTGCTAGAAACTGGGCCAAGTATTGCACAGACATTATCCAGCCCCTGCTGGATGTTACCCACCCTAGGGAGGCAGTTGTCAGTGAAGATTAGAAGTAAGGATTTTAAAGTCAGAGTTCTTATTCTGGCTCTTCCACTTATTGGCTTAATCTTTTTTGCCTTAGATTTCTCTTCTGTAAAGTAAGGGTACTATTACTTACCTCATAGGGTTTTTGTGAGGACTTAAATTATTAAATAAGATAAAACAGAGAAGGTACTTGGAGCACTTCCCAGCACATAACATGCATTCAACAAATGCTGCCAGTTATTATTATTTCATGTAATACAACTACCCTATATGAGGTATTATTATCTGTGTTTTACCAACAAGAAAGCTAAGGCTTAGAAAGGCTAAGCCCAAAGTCCTACGGCCAATAATGGAAGGAGGGTCCAAGTTCAAGTCTGTTTGATTCTAAATCCCATTTGCTTTAATATTATAACCTAGGAAGGAAGAAAACATGCATAAATAACTATTTTACAGGATAAAAAAGCACATGAGACTGTAAAGCATAGAATATTTTCCTATTACACTATAGATCCTCAATAAATACTACCAAATGATGATGACGATGACGATGATGATGATGATAAAATTATACGTGCCATATTGAAGTTTTAAAAATATTGTTAGGATGTCAGAAGACAGAGCAAGATCATCTCTGAACAGAGGAATAGTTGGAGACTTTCACGGGAAAGGTGGCATTTGAACAGGCCTTAAAGGATGGGTGTCAGTTGGACACATGAGAAAAGAAAAAAAGGTACCCCTGGGAGAGGAAACTGCATGAACAAAGCCTTGCAGACAGGAATGCTTAGGGGGTGTCTGAAAAGAAATAGCAAGTTCCATTTGGGTAGTATGTGGTAGCCGGCTGGTTAGTTAGCTCAGTTGGGTAGACCATAGTATGACAACTCCAAGGTCAAGGGTTCGGATCCCCATACCAGCCAGCTGCCAAAAAAAAAAGAAAGAAAGAAAAGAAGGAAGAAATGGATAGTATCTGGCATGTGAAAGAAAATAGTTGGGACTTAGCTAGAAAGGAAGGACACATTCCTGTATTGATAAATTAGGCTTTGACCAAAAAACTGGCCAAAACAGAGAGATTTCTCACACTCCAAGAGTCTCCTGAAACTCACATTCAGGAGAGAACCAGAGATTTGGAGATGAGGAAAGGGATTTATTTAATATTTGGGCAAGATTAAGTCCCAGAATTCTCATGCAGTATGGCTTCAGCTTGAAGTGGGGGCTCGGCAGGGCTGACATTCAGCCAACACGTGTATAAATACAGGTTGTTAAAAATGCGAAAGTGCTTTTTCTTCCAGGCTGGTAAATGGCACTGCCCTGAGCCATCCAATAATCCTCCCTGGACTCTAGGACCTCCTTGACATCCTGCCATAAAAGGACTAATGCCAGGGCACTAATTTGAAAATCACCCCTGGGGCTAGGGGACTTGGTTTGAGGATACTTTTGCATAGCATTTTATGTACTTAAGATTGAAAAACACAACAATTGTGTTGATGAATGGGGGAAGATGGTTGCGGTGTGAAAAACCAAACAGTCCCAACCGCTATACTCTGGCCTCAGATATTCCTCAAGCTAGATCCTTGCTGGGAATTCCCTTTCTGCTGAGTCACTGGGGCTGCAGCCCTGCTCTGCCGTGTGACTGTTATTTGGGAGTCTGGCTCCTTCCTGAGCCCAGGGAGTCCACAAGAGTCTATATCAAGACGTCAGGCACTGCCACCACGCTAGGCACAAACATGTCTGCCTTGTGAGCTCCCAGTTTTCCTGTTGCTCCCAACCTCATATTTCCCTGACCCCATCATTAGCTTGGCAATGCCATGAGAGGTACTAGAAAAAGAATACTAAAGAGTTGGTTCTTGGCAGCTTTGGCTCAGGCATTTTTCATCCCAATGAACCAATGGGGAGCTGGTTCTGTTGGCACATCTCCAAGGCAGTACAGATCCCTCTGAAACAGGTGGTAAGGTGAGGGAAGTGGGCAGGGAAGCTCGGGGCCTTGTTGGGAAAATGGAATAATTTGGTCAGGCCCCCTCGCCTGCCTGTCCGGTTGGGGGTGGTGCAGTGCATTCTTTGTGGGCAGGTTGTGTGTGGGGGGTGGAGTTAGCATGCATGCCTGGCTCTGCAACTTGGCTGGCATCTGCCTCGGGCATCCACTGCGCACGTGGCCAGGATCTCCAACCTATGGCTTCCAAAGACCTGTTTGCCTGTTACCTAGCTCATAGACCTGCATGTGAGGAGTCTGGGGACCCAGCCTGGTGTGAGAAGGGTTTGTGACCCAGTCTGTAATGGGCTTGAGAGGTCTGTGAGCTTGAGACCCAGCCCTAGCTCGACAATTGGCCCAGTCAGCAGGATTACGGGAAGGTAAAAGAGCACAACAGGCCTGCTCTCCCCTCTGCTGCAAACTTCCTCTTCTTGCCCCCAGCAATGGCCTCTCTCAACCCTGCATTTCAGTCTGATCCCTCCACTTCCCAGTCACCTCCTTCCCTACCCTCAGGCCTTCACAAAAGAGAGCCAAGAACAGGGAGGAAAGGGTCCCCAAGGCAGAGTCCCTGATGAGGCTGAGGTCCATGGGCAAATCTGCATCCTGTGCAGCTCCTGGACCACAGATGTGAGTGATGCCCCAGGATGATTGGTACCCTTGAAGCCTTGAGTGCAGGGTCCTGCCTGCCACCTGCTGCTCCTCCCTTGGGAAGAAAGCCCTACCATTGAGCCCAGGAGTGCCAGGAAGGAGGTCCTGGACCTCCAACATCTGCCCTCCTGATAGGTGAAGATATGGTTTCATTAATAAAAGTCAGAGGGCTGGCCAGTTAGCTCACTTGGGAGAACATGGTGTTGATAACACCAAGGATAAGGGTTCACTTCCCTGTACCAGCCAGCTGATGAAACAAACAAATAAATAAATAGATAAATAGATAAAAGTCAGAGCCTTCCATCCCTCCCTTGTAGCGAAAGCAGAGAAGACACATAGAAGACCTTAATTCATGCAACCTCAGGTGTGGCTGCTGTCAGAGGTTTTTCCATGGGGCTTCTCCTGGGGGGAGAAAGAAGAGCCCATGAATTGCACCAAGGACCTGAACAGGGGAGAAAGGGCACAGGACATAGAGCAGAGGTGACAACTAAATGGTCTTTATGAGCAGTCAGCCCCACCTGCATGTCCCCCAGCAGGTTCCTAGGGAAGCACACACATCCTTGATTTTGGCCACTCAAGTCCTCCTCTTGCAGTAGCACATGCTCCCTGTTCTATGTTGCTGGCCTGATGCTCACCCTGCAGTGCAGTGATTGCAAGAAAACATCATTCCCACCTGTGTGGAACCTACTTCCCATTCCCTACTTTACCTGTGCTCCTCTTCTCCACAGTGGCTCCCAAGTCTCAAGCCCACCAGGCTGATTTGGGCATGTGGCTTGGCCTTTCCTGGTCATCTCCAATGTTGCTCTGGCCACTCTGATGGCAGCAGACACTGACCTGGCCACCCCAATTGCCTGGTCACCCCATGATGGCCCTTGATTCAGCTTGCTGTGTGATATGGATTGAATGTGTCCCCCAAAGTTTCATGTATTAGGAACTTAATCTCCACTGTGACAGTGTTAAGAGGGTGGGAAATCCTATTATGGTATTTGAAAGGTGGAGCCTTTAAGAGGTGATTAGAACGTGAGGACTGTGTCCTTGTGAATGGATTGCTCCTTTCATGGAGTCATGGAGTGGTTCTGATGGTTTTATAAGGAGAGTAAGTAGTTTAGCTCTCTTGCTCATGCCATTTGCCATGTGATACCCTGCATCGATGTAGACCCTCACCAGATGCATTCCCTGGACTCCCCCAAAACTGTAAGAAATAGATATCATTTCTTCATAAATTACCCAGTTTCAGGTATTCTATTTTAAGAAACAGAAATGGACTAATACAACATGGCATGGAAGGGGCCTCTCCTACCAGCAGAACTCCTTATTGAGCCATAGCACATCAATTTACATTCATATAAAAAATATCTAACTTATATAAAACTTCTCAAGTGCCAGACACTGTCCAAAGTGTTTACATGCATTACTCTTATACTATTGTTAGCCCCAATTTACAGACCGAGGAAACTTGAGCATAAGCAAAGTTAACAAACTTCATAAGAGAAGTTAACAAACCCAAAATTGCATGTAAGGAAGAGTCCAGATTCCAACCCAAGCAATCACACTCCTGAGCACAGGCATGCATGTTCCAAAACACCTCGGCATGAGGTCACTGAAGGTACCTGTGACTGGTACCCAATTCTTTCCTAAGAACAGGTAGGGAAGCATAGAGGAGGCAGATACCTGAAAGAGGGAAGGCAAAGAACACAGGGGACACTGGGAGCCAAAAGCCAAAGAAGACGTGGACTTCCCTCCATCCTCAGGACCTGGCTCTCACTGAAGATGGTGCACAATGTGAGGGAGAACAGGACTCTAAAGAAACAGAAAGAGAGCAGGTGAGCAGTGGAGCTTAGAGGAGAGGATTGCACACAGTCAGACGAGAGGAGATGGGGAGCCAGCATTAGTCCAGAGGTGCTCTCCCTCTCTGGCTGGCTCATTCAGCAGTCGCAGACTTTAGCTATAAGCTCTGAGAGCAATCAGCTCATCATTTCAGCTTTCTTTTTTTTTTTTTTTAAAAGATGACCAGTAAGGGGATCTTAACCCTTGGCCTGATGTTGTCAGCACCATGCTCAGCCAGTGAGCAAAATGGCCATCCCTATATAGGATCTGAACCCATGGCCTTGGTGTTATCAGCACCACACTCTCCCGAGTGAGCCATGGGCCGGCCCTTCAGCCTTCTTATTGACCACATTTTTCCAAAGGCATGAGACACCAGCCTCTCAACAGGGCTACCAGCTCCTGGGGAAGAGAGGAGCAGAGAAGCAGAGAGAGACCAAGTGGGAACGCTCGTGCCAGCAGGGCTCGGGGCATTCCTGGCGTCGCCAGTTCCCTGGCCCTGCAGCAGGCTGCCAGGACAGACACAGGCCAGGGGCAAGGAAAGGGAGGAAGGCCACCCCCAAGGCCCTCGGGATGCCTTGTCGACAGGCCAGTGTCCTCTGGAAAACACTCCAGAACAAACAGCAAATGTGAGACAAAGGACTTCCTTCCTCCTCCCTCATGTCAGAAATTCCCTCGGGGTTCTCTCAGGAGTCGTGGGTCTGTCTTTACAACATTGCTAGACGCCGGTCAAAGTTTTCAAACCACCCTATAAACAGGAAATGGAGAGAGCAACAAGATCGAAGAGACCTGTGAGAGTCTGTGGCTGTCCCTGCGGGAGCTTGCTGGCTCTCGTCACATGGAGAAGCTAAGGGAACACAGGTTTTTACTTGCTTTCCGTGCTGCCCGCGATGGAGGTGGCAGCTTGGAGCCACAGCCTAGGACTGGGCTCAGAGGAGAACGAGCCCGCCTGTTAGAGGAAGGAGTTGGTAGGAAGAAAGACAGCAGCAGAGGCAGATCGGGCAGGGGCTGCAGGGGGAGAGAGAGGGGAGAAAGGGAGGGAGAAGAGGAGGGGACGCGAATCCTCACCGACTTGTCTGTCCTCTCTGCTCCCTGGCGCTCCCGTGCTCCCGGGCTCTGCCAGCAAGTTCTTGCCACCGGGACTTAAACTCTCTTGGCTTCATGGACTCCCACCACCCGCTCCTCCAGGTCCTCCTTGCCTCTGGCCTGAGTGTCTATGGCTTCCCACGGTCTTCTTAGCTTCGGTTTCTCCCATCTCCAGCTCATCCGTCTCACCGCTCCAGGTTTAGCTCCCTAAAATAAATTTTTGTGACATTATTCTCTTACTATATCACTTTTTCATAATCCCCTCTTTACCTCCCACCTCCCAATTTCGTATAATGGAAAGAGCATGAGCTTTTCCTGGACTAGACCTCAGGGTTTCTCAGTCTCAGCACTATTGACATTTTGGGCCTGGTCATTCTTTATTGTGTGGGACTGTTCTGTGCATATTTGGATGTTTAACAGCATTCCTGCCATCCCGGAGCCCATCCCTCCCCTGCTCCACTTGTGACAACCCAAAATTTCTCCAAGCAGTGCCAAATGTCTCCTAGGGGACAAAATTGCCTCTGGTTAAGAACCACTGACCTAGATTCATATCCTGACTCTGTTACCTACTAACTGTGTTCCGTTGGGTAAGTGACATAACTTCTTTGAACCTGAGTTTGTTCAACATTAACACAGGGCTAATAATACCTACCTTACAGAGCCACTGTGAGAATTAAATAAAATAATTCTAACACATAATACATGCTAACACAATACCTAGCACACGATAAGCACTCAGTAAATATCTGTCATTTTCTTAATCTCCATTCTTTCATCCAAAAGACTTTGGTAGTTACCATGTACAGTACAAACCAGACAGAGGTTCCATCACAATTTAGCCCAATCCTTGATGTATTAGAATATCTATTTGCCTGTTATTATTAGGGACAAAACAACAGTGGAATAAGCAAGATAGGGGTTTCTCTCTCAAAAAATAGTCCAAGTAAAAGCAGTCCATGGCTGACATGGTGGCCACATGGTGTTGGGTATCCAGGCTCTTTCCAGCTTGTTGTTCTGCCATCTTGTTCAGCAAGGCTTCCATGCTGTTCTAAGAGGGCCGTTCCAGCTCCCACCACCACACGTCTGCACTTCCAGCCAGAAAGATGGAAAGAAGAGAGGAAGGGAAGGATACACCTCTCTCCGCATATGAGCACCATTGGAGAGTGACACACGTCACTTCCGCTCCTATTCTGTTGGTCAGAACCTAGTCACATGATCACACCTAACTGCAAAAGAGGCTGGGAAGTATCTTTGGTGAGGGGGCAAAGTGCCCAGCTAAACTTTCTGTTACCATAAATGAGCGAATAGCTACTGGGAGATGTTATGTCCCGAATGTTTGTGTCCCTACCAAAATTCACATGTTGACGGTATTTGAAGATGGAGCCTTTCAGAGGTAATCGGGGTTAGATGAGGTCATGAAGGGGAGGCCCTAGTGTTATAGGATTAGTATCCTTATAAGAAGAGACACCAGAGAGCACACTGGCTCTCTATCCACCATGTGAGGACACAGCAAGAAGGCAGGTGTTGGCGAGCCAGGAAGAGAGCCCTCGCCAGAAACCAACCCTGCTGGACCTTGGTCTGGGACTTCTAGCCTCCACAACTGTGAAAAAGATAAATTTCTGGTGTTTAAGCCACCCAGTTTGTCGTATTTTGTTATGGCAGCCCAAGCAAATAGATAAAGGCCCTACCTCCAAATAGTCACATCCTGAGGTCCTAGGGGTTAGGGCTTCAACATATGAATTTGGAAGAGGACACAATGCAGCCCATAACAAGCAGACTGCAGGTGCTCAGGAAACAGTTCTTATCTATTTGATTAAAAGATGTGGAAAGAGAAAGGATATCGCACTGTTAACTAACTCCTGTGCACGGGATCTCTCAGGGATGTCTTCACACAGTGACCTCCTGTAATTCCAATATTCTCTTTGGCTTCTGTGACTCCACTCTCACTCAGGACACACCCTCTCCGCCTCCTTTGTGAGCTCCTCTCCATCTGGCCATCCTTGAAAATGAAGTGTTCCTCAGTGAGCGTTCCTTCACCCTCAGCTCTTTTCGTGGTGGCCTGGAACGCTCCACAGCTGCCATCACCATGTGCATCCTGACGGCTCTCAGATCCACAGCTTCCACCCAGACCTCTTCTGAACAACTCGTTCAAAGCATTCGGGTCCGGCCCGTGGCTCACTTGGGAGAGCGTGATGCTGACAACACCAAGTCAAGGCTTAAGATCCCCTTACTGGTCATCTTAAAAATAAAAAAATTTTTAAAAGCATTAACAGGTCTACTTGGATATCCTACTAGTACCATCTACCTCAATATGTCCCAAACTGGATCATTCATCAATCTTCTCCACCACGATACACACACACACACACAAAATCACTCACGTCGTCCTTTCTCTTAAGCTCCTTGTCTCAGTGAACTGTATCACCATCTGCCCAAACCTAACTCTCCTTCACTCCTATATTCAATCCCCAACTCCTATCAAGTTTTACCTCCTTACTACTTCTTTCCATCTGGTCTTCCACCAGTTTACTTTGGGTTCCTGTCATCTCTCATTTAGATCACAAAAACAAACTTCTTTCTAATCCACCTGCCTTTAATCCACTCTCTGCCCTCTAACTAAAGTGATTTTCTAAAACATAAATACAGTGATATCACTCTTCTGATTAAAACCTTTTAAGGACTTACCATCAGCCTTAGACAAAATTCCAAATTCTTTAATCTGGCAAAAGAATTCCTCACGCTCTGGGCCCGTCTCTATCCTGCTTCCTCTCTCACCCACCCCCCACACACTTTACCCTCTTTATTATATTCCATTACTTCCAGCTCCCCAAAGACTTCTAGACTCCTCTCGGCCTCCAGCTTTTCCACATGTTTTTCACTGTCCCTGACCTCCCTTTCATTAGGTTGGAGGACGACAACGTAAGATGGCGCCACCCAAAGATACTCAAAATGGCAGCTCCTGCCCTACAGGACTTCCCCGTGACATAAAAAGACAAAGGAACTCATAATGGCAACAGAACCCCACGCCATTGGTCCTTTCTTTACATCCTAAGGGAACCAATAATCACAAACCTAAAAATCTCCTAATTAACATAAGGCCTCAACAGCCCCCCTGGATATCTCATTGAACTCCTCACTAATATAAGCTGTGGCCAGCCAGAGCAACACAGCTCGCCACAGGAAGAAACCCAAGCCCAGCCCCTGGCTCGTGCCAATAAACTCCTTCTAGCCTGATTTCTCGTCTCGGTACCAATTCTTTCCAAACCTCTCACCTCTTATTTCCCCTCTTCTCCTGGCTAATTCTTATTCAAATTTCAGATTTCGGTTTAGGCATTACTTACTCCAAGAAGCTTGATCATCATTTAAGAACCAACTCCTCCACACACCCTTCCCGAGAACCGACGCCTCCCACAGCCTTCACGCACGTTAACACCCTCCCTGACGGAGTTCATTTTTTAACACCTGAGCCCCTCTTGTACTCTGTTCATATTTTATTAAAGTATTTAGCATATTGTAATTCATCCTTGCCCTGCTGTCACCCCGCTAGTATGCAAGCTTTTTGAGGACAGAGGCTAGGTCAGATTTCTGTGGTGTTCAGCCACTACCTGACACTCTGCTTCTGGATCCTGGGAATATCCTCTCCCTTTATCCCTTTTGCCTGGGGTTGATAATATCTTCCTGATGTTACTGGCTCATGGATCCTGCACTGTCCTTTCCCTATACTCTGCCCTCACCTTTGAGAATAGTCTCTTTATTAAACTCTCCTCACATTACCAATTACCCAATTTAAATTTGCAAGGACCTGACTAATTTACTTTTTAGTTCCTGGGAAGGAGTCTAGCGCATAAATGTAGAATGAATGGGTGAACGTATGAATGAACTGAGGAACATAAACCCAAGCCATTGGGCTAGTTTGACCTATTTGACCTTCATTTCACAAGGAGGAAAAAGATTTCCCAATTTAGAACTTGTAACTGAAGTCAGTTTTAGGGTCAGCAAAGAAGGGGATCCTTGGCACTCTTGGCAGGAGGCATGTTCAGGGAATTCAAAAGAGGCTGTTGGGCAGATGCCCTTTTATACAGCAGTCCCTGAGGTTCCCGGGGGCCAAGCTCCCCCAAGGGGAGTCCATTTCCTGCAGTGACTCTTTGCCAGGTTGGGCGGGAGTGGCTCCTATCACTTCCTTTTCTTTCCCTTGGTCTCGCCCCTAGAGAAGTGATTAGAAAATCAGTAGGCTTTTGCCTCCTCCATCATCCCACTCAAATCCGGCAGCCTGAAACTCAAGCTCAAGAGGTATGGGAGGGGAAAGCCCAGAAGTGATCAAAGCATTACAAAGCATTATTGGGCAGAACCGGGTCAAGTCCACAGCCTAGGGGCAAGATCCTCTGAGATGATTCATACACCACACAACCCTGGGGGGAGGGGAGGATGTCTTCCAACAGTCCCAGGGATATTTGAGCTCAGAGAGATCTCAGTGCTTATTAGAACAGCAAAACCGAGGGCCCGGGGAGGGGAGGCGATTACCCAAGGTCACACAGTAAGTTAGAGGTAAAGGAGGTGCCAGAATCTAGATCTCCTGACTGGTAAACTTATTATTGCTGCACCACACTGCCTCCTGTGGACAGGGGATGCTTCCAAGATGTCAGGTTTCAGTGGAAGGGACAGGCTCACAAAAGAAGAGAAGCAGACAGACCACGCAGTCTGCTACACTATATGACTCGGAAAAGGGAATTAGCTGGTCAAAGCTACAGCTGCATATGAGGGCCTGGCTATATGTCGTCAGAGTTGACAGTGCTGGCTCTGAGCTCAGACAGATATTGATTTGAATTCTGTGTGACCTTGAATGATTGACTCGGCTTCTTTAAGCCTTAGTCTCCTCATCTGTAAAATGAAGATAAAAAGGATACTCACCTCATTGGATTTTGTGGGGATTAAATAAGGTGATGCCTGTAAAGCACTCAGCACATTTAAAAACTGGTACTGAATAAGCACTCATAAGCACTCGATATATGTTGGCAATTATTTCCATCTACAGCAGTTGTCTTATTTAATTCTCATGCCATCCTTTTAAGAGAGGGAGGACATGAGCTCAGAGAGGTAAGTTACTGCTCAGATTTATGCATTCATTCATAGGTGCTAAGCTCCTGCCAAGGGGCCAGACACTGTTCTGGACAAAAGTCTCTGCCCTTGTGGAGTTTACCTTGTAGGTGGGGAAGACAGACAAGAAACAAAAAATACAAGTGAAATAGAAGTGAAATGCTAGAGCAGGATAAGTGCTACGGAGAAACATAAAGCATGGGAGGGGAGGGCTGCAATGGTCTCAGGAGGCCTCCATGTGATGATGTTGAGCAAAGGCCTGAAGAAGCAGGGTGTGGGCATGTGGGTCTCAGAGGACAGCAGTTCAGAGAAAGGGAAGCAACTGTGTGAAGGCCCCGAGGCAGGCAGCAGGTATTGGAGGGACAGGCTGGAGGCTGGTGCTCTGAAATAGAGGACTGCAGGGAGGAGCTGTAGGAGCAGCGTAAATCACGGTGCTGGGAGCTAAGATTTAAACTCAGAACTGATTCCGGAATTCTTGCTCGGCCCCATCACAGGCTCCCTGGATGATAGGCTGGTGTGACTGGGTGGGTTGATTCTGTTCCTTCCAGAGAGGACTTTGTGTGGCTCAAAGTCAGATACCAGGAAGGGGGTGAAGAATTCCATTTCCAAATAAGTGTAATGTCTCTGTTTTCAGAAACAGAAATCCGAATATAAGTTTTGGTAAGTACACGAACTTATAAAGACAGTAGGACAGAATACTTGAAATCAGGGTAACTAAGATATCCAGGACCTTAAACAAGCTCAAATGCTTTAGAGCCCAAAGATCCTCAGATATTTTATCCTTATCCACCTCTAATAAGAAGCACCTCCTTCACTGGCCTGGGGAAGGGGAAACTTGGATTCTTTAAAATTCTCCACCTGCCAAGTGGGCAGAACACAGCGATGGGGGTTGGGTAGCCAGGGGGCCCAGAGACCCGGTCCTGACTCCTGGACACTCTCAGGACCCTGTGTGTGCCTTCCTTTCCCTCCTGTGGGAAGAGGACCTCTATCTGCGCACCCACCTCAGAGGCCATTGCTAGGAAGATCAAAGAGAACGACTTGAAAGGGCTGCTCCCACTCCAGATAATTGCTAGGTAAACGCAGTGTCTTTATGCTGTAATGGGCCTGTGCAGGCACAGCTGAGTGGAGGAAATTGCTCACTTTGGGGAGGGGCAGGAACTCTTCCAGGCCCTTATGGTCCACTAAGTAAGTTGGCTTTGCCAAGGTGAAATGGTTCCCTCGTGATTTGAAAGGTGAACTCTCCTCTACCGTTTCATGAAGCATTTTGGTTACCTGGGCTAATATGTTCCTCTTCTCTCCCCATGAAACCTCTGCAGCATGGTCTCCCTACTTCTGGCAGAAAGACTGGGAAAACAAGCACATATTTCAAAGAGGGTGTGAATTCATGTTGAAGGAGGTAGGGCAGGGAGGGCGGAGAAGACACTGCTCCAGAGCTAAGTAAGGGGCCTCACGGATACCAGAAAGGACTCTGAGCCTAGGTTCCAGTCCTGGTCACTTCCTAATGCCACCAACCAGCTGAGTGGCCTGGAGCAAGTCAGTTCAGGATTCTGCCCTCCAGATTTCTCGTATAGAAAATGAGAAGATAATTGCTAAGTTCACATTCGGCTCTAAAATCCTGTGATTTTAAGCAGAGGAAGAGATTGTATGGAGCATTTGTAATGACTAGGATGGCTCATGATTGGGCTGGGATGACCGATCTTTGTTTCAGAGCCAGAAACCCCTTCACCTGAACATCATTGTAACAGGCCAGGTTGAGACCTAGACAGGAACGTTCACACGGACAGCAAAAAAACACTTAAGGGGGCTGGTTATTTTTACCTGGAGCTTGAAGGCCCAGAGGAAAAATAAATACGGCTAGGAACATACACACTCACTCAGCCTCTGAATTTTAATATCAGAAGATCATTATCATAAGCTGCATCAACAACTTGGTGTCCCAACTGGTGCCAGCTAAGCCCTCTCGCTTAATTACATGCTTACAGCACTACAATTTAAAATCCTGGCAACCATGTTCTATGCAATTAAAAACAAACCAACAGGCCTTGCTTATGCCCCTAATATGCTGTTAGAGTTTGTCCCTGCTGTTCACCCACTTCCCTGGTAACACTTGGTGCTTTTCACAAAACAGTCTCAGCCCCCAGTTCCCAAATGCCTGTCAATCACTCTCCAACTTCAGTCAACAGGCCCATGGTCAGGTGCCATTCAAACCAATAGCTTTGCTTATTCCCACCCTGAGCTTCCAGGTAACTATGTTTCTATTTTTCCCAATTGAGGAACACAAGATTCCTGGACTGAGGTGGTGAAGCTGAGTGAATTTTGCAGCATCAGTGACTTTGAAAGTTGTACGTGAGGTGTCAACATCCAGCCAAGCTTAGCCTTCATTCATTAATCAGTGCTGCTTTCTCTACCTTTCACTGAGCAGAAATCAGTGCTTAAGAGACACTCCCTATCAGCCAGAATTGCGGGGGACAGAGAACCCTGAACTCACTTCTACACCTCCTCTCAAACCAAACATTAGCGCCAACTACATATTCTAATGAGAGCGACTAGCAAGCAGATGTGTAGTCAGCCTTGGAGCTGAACCCCTGAGCAAATGTTACCTCTTCAGTAGGGAGCAAAGGAGACACCGTGAGGTATGCTTAGGGGTGGAATCTCCACATCAAATCTATCAGCAAGACCTGGGTGTTTTTACTCCAAAAGTGCTGAACACTTATCTCCTTCCCTTTATCTCCAGAGCCAACACCTGAACCCAGGCCACCATCATTTCTTGGGTATCAGGTGGACAATCGCAGCACTCTCCTACGCCTGCTATGACTTTCTCTATTACTCCAGCCAATTCGTCCTCCACTCCACAGCCCGAATGATCTTTTCTAAACTCAAAGTAGGTAATGTCACCCCAGGTGAAAATGCTGATTTCTTTCTACTTAGAATAAAACGCACAGCTGGTACCATGGCCTACCAGACCCTCAGTACAATCCTCTCTTGATGGGCTTCTTTCAGGTCTCGGCTTAAATCACTCGTTCTCAATCAGGCATCATTTTGCCCCACAAGGGACATTTGGCAATGTCTATAGCATCTAGTGGGCAGAGGCTGGGAATGCTGCTAAACATTCTATAGGACAACCCCCAATAACAAAGAATTGTCTGTTCCAAAATGTCAATAGTGCCAAGGTTGAGAAACCCTGGCATAAATTCACTTCCTCAGAGTGACATTATCTGACCATCTTTATCTAAAATTGGTCATGTCCCCAGGTCCTTCATATCAATAACCACATTTTGCAATTGTGTTTTTGTTGTTGTTACATACCTGTAAGCTTCACATACCAGGCTAGTGACAAAGTACTCCGTGTTCTGCTCTGTTGCCTTGGCACCTATCAATCAGTAGATGCTCGATAAATATTTGTGGAAAGAAGAAAGGAAGGGAGAAAGGGAAGAAGAAAGGGCAGTCAAGGTTAAACAGCAGCCCATCCACTCTTTCTGAGCCTCTTTCAGTATAGTGCCCACCTGTATCTTTGTGTGGAAAACCTGCCATTCAATTTGGCCAATTGCACTGGTAATGTTTTACTAGAGAATAAGCTGAGTGGATTTGAAACACTTAAAAAATCTCTGGGGGCTGGGGGGATCGGCAAGAAGATGTCTTGATTTCTTCAGTATTGATTTTGTTTTTTTCAAACAAGTCCACTTGAGGGTAGTAACCTTGTCTATTTCAGTCTCCACTGTAGTCCCAGCACCTTGCACAGTGCCCAGCGCATGGATAGTAGGTTCCCAAAAAGTGTTTGTGAATGAGTGAATATCAGAAGACACACATAAACCCTCAGGCCACAGGCGAGGGAGGGTTGACACCATGTCACACTCACTTCTCTAGCAGCTCGTAAACCCATTTATGGAGCCAGCTTCCAGTTAGGCTCTTGCTCCTTTTATCGGGGACCCTTACAAGAGCATTGCCAACAAAAACTTCACCCTGGAAGAGAATTCTATCCTTTGTCAGCTTTTTCAGATGGCTCTTGAAGGAAAAATAAACTTGGCTTCAAGTTTTCCCAACACCTCACACAAAGCCCAGACATTTGTACGATCTTGTCTCCGAGAGGCCCAGCTAACTCTCTCAAAAGTAACCTCTCCCACCCCCTCCCCAACACGCCCCACTCCAACTACCACTCAGAGCCTGCAAGGACCTATGGGAATAAGCTGCAGGCTGTGAGGTTTCTATAATGCACTCCTTACTGGAATGACTCTGCCTAAATTTCACTTTTAAGCCCCAGAGATTAATGTTATCTTATTAGCAACACAAAATGGAAAAGACTGAGCTCTTTCAATTTAATCTGCTTAGTTTCCAAGGCTGCAGAGATCTTCTGTAAGGAATGTGCTTTGCTTTTGTTGGAGGAAGTTTAAAAAAAAGAAAAGAAAAAAATAACCTCAACATATTATTTGGCATACATCTGCCTATCTAATTTAGATTGTGTAAACCCACTGATTAAGTCCCGGGTCTGTCACTTTTTTTCCTATAGAGTCTACAGATATCATCGCTATTAGGAATCTCATGCTGTAAAACTCACTACTGCAGATCCCACTTTTATATTCCCGCCCCCCCCCAAATCTACTCTATTCTCATCAGCGCCATCTGGTGGTGTCTCAATGTTCTAGCATACTTAAAAATTAAAGACCCAAGGTAGGTGCATGGTATCTGCCATATTTATCTATCTTATTGAAAAATAAAACTGAGAAATTTCTAAAATAATTATTGATCCTTTTAAAAATAACAATAACAAATCAATTAAGTATTTAACATAAGTAACATATTTTAATAAAAAATAACCATATTTTCCAAAACAGAAAAATTTTATAAAGAATGGCATTATTTTACATTGTGCACATGTGTTTAATGTCTGGCTTAATAGAAGACATTTAAATTTTTATATCTGCTTCTGTATTCAATCCTTTTCAATATCTTGTTTTAGTTAAAACATATAAAGAAAATCTGGCCTCACACAGATATGTAGTTGGAAAAGAAAGGCGTATTTAATAGATAATTGTGAATATTCTTCTTTGATACTATATGAAAACTTGACAAGTTATGGTTTTTTAAAGGTTAGTTGGAATATGAAATCTAAAACCATATCTATGAACTTTTTGTACTATGTTATATCAAAATTCACTGGTCTATCTTGGACTTTGAGTGGATTTTTGAATGCATGATTTTGTAATTTCATTCATTGTCATTTGGAAAATATTGGTTCATTGAGATATGCAGATCTTCCAAATGTTGAAATGCTTTATTACATGACATCAAAAAATCACATTTGTTAATATACCTACCAATCTCATCAAAGGGTCTATAAGTATCAAGAAACTATCAAGCTCATGACAGATATAAGTTTTCCAAAATTTGAATTTTCACTTGATAGCTTAAATTTAATCATTGGCAGCAAATACAGGTGTTTTCCTTGAAGTGACAGGCTTACTTCATTCATTTGCAAGAAAATACCTGCCAAATATTCAAACCTGAATAACCATAGTTTGCTTGACAATTATTCTTTCAAATAAAAATGGTGTTCCATGAAAAAAAAATTAAAAAGGCAGCTAGTTCAGCTCACAGCTCAATCACACATTTGCTTGTCCTCCAGGCAACCTTGCACTCTGACATGCCGCAGACGTGTTTGCTGTGAACTTATTTCATCACACAGAATGTTAAAAGCTGTACTCATGGGTCAAGATTTAATTAACTTAGTAGTGTTACTAGTAATTACTGCTTTATCAAGGACATTCTTTAGTTAAGTGGGCATATCCATTACTTTGAATGCCTGGTAGTGTGGAATACAAGTGCTGTCTGGTTGGGTGTCACTGCCCTGTCACGTGCTAAGGTGCTAGGAGTTTTGCCTATTGTGCTTTTGCACCCTTGGTACAAATGTCAGCACAGTGAAAAAGGCAAACAAAAGTGTAGGGTTACTTTGAAAATAGTTTTGTCCTTATATAACCCCAACGGTATTAGTCTGTTTTCATGTTGCTATAATAGACTACCTGAAACTGGGTAATTTATAAGGAAAAGAGGTTTATTTGGTTCATGATTCTGGGACAGCTGCATCTGGTGCGAGCCTCAGGCTGCTTCTACTCAAGGTGGAGAGCGTGTCAGGCCTCTGGAGGGTGCAAGATCACATGACGAGAGGGAAGCAAGAGAGACAGGAAGGAGGGAGGTGCTACAGGTCCTTTAAACAACCTGTTCTTGCAGGAACTAATTATAGAGCAAGAATTCACTCACTAACACTCCGCAAGCCCCCTTACCCTCCTTGCCCCTACCACTAGGGCATTAATCTATTCACCAGAGATCCGCTCCCATGACCCAAACTGCTCCCAACATTGCCAAGTTGGGGATCAGATTTTGACATGAGTTTTGGG
Source organism: Cynocephalus volans (assembly GCF_027409185.1). Taxonomy (NCBI): domain Eukaryota; kingdom Metazoa; phylum Chordata; class Mammalia; order Dermoptera; family Cynocephalidae; genus Cynocephalus; species Cynocephalus volans. The sequence continues at coordinate 152,132,701 of NC_084462.1, forward strand.
GGTACAACACATTGGGACAAATCTTCCAAGATGGGTCGTAGGAGGAAGGAGGGAGAGACTGTTATATTCTGCCTTTTTAATATCATTCACTCAGAGATAGGATCAAGGAAAAGATCCCCAATGCCTGAAACCCCTCTCTTAGATGGGTTGTCTCACCCCACATGTTGTCTTCCATTCCCCTTTCCCTTTTCTGATTCCCCACAGTCTCCTTAGAGGCAGACAAAAGAAAGTCTCCAAGACAGACTAAGTAGCACAGGCAGGACCCAGCTAGAAACACCCACACCACCTCCCACCTGTACAAAAATGTATCTTTTCGTTTTCTACCATTACTACCTAACCCTAATCCTTATGATAAAGAAAAGGCTGCAAGAACAAAGTACCCTGTGAATGGAGAAATGCAAGAAAAGCAAGCAAGCTGGCAGAGGATAAAGATGCCGATGACATGGCTGCTCCCGAGACTAGGAACCCCCATCACAATCACAACTCGGGGACTAGTTAAGTCTTACTCATCTTTCAGGTTTCAACTTAGACATCACTTCTCCCCTCTGTCTGTCGGTCTCTCTACATATAGATAATATAGACTAGTGATACAGACATAGACATGGATCTAGATGGAGGTGGAAGTAGATACAGATAACTTAGACACAGATTCTCACAATGCCTTAATTACTGCATTACCTAATTTTCCCACTAGATGGTAAACTCTAAAAGGTGGCAGTCGTTTTCTGTCTTCATTCTCAGTGGTTTTAAAACACAGAGGGGATGCGTTTAAGCACGGGTTTTTTAAGCAAATGCTACTAGGCAGGGCGTGCCTCTCCATCCAGCCCAGTCCCCCACTGCATCCTATTGGTGTAAGCGCGCCTCGTTTGTTGATCTGTCTGGCTTCCAACAGACTTGGAATGTGCCAGTCACACTGTATCCCAGAGTAGGGCCTCAATAAATATTTATTAGAGAACTGGAGGGATATGTCTTTTCTTTTCAGGTTGGGTAAAGCACAGACAAGATGGGAGTCAGTGTTTCTTTAACTGGCCACCCCTCACGAACCATGGCCCTCAGCACTTCCTTCCATCTGGTGGTGTCCCACGTGCTTGGTAAACTTCATTACCATTTGGTCTCACCAGGGAGACTGTTGTCTTCTAGAGGGCAGAATCTGGTCTTTATTCTTTTCTCCTCTTTCCCTCTTTCTGTTGCCCAACACTCCTCTCCCCTTCCCCCAAATTTGACCATTTAATTTAGTGACAACTTATTTAGGTTACAGTCAGCATAGACAGCTGAGTAGGCAGCCAGAAAGTCTGCTTATAAGGAGGATAATATTCTCTCCAGCAGGAGGCCTTGATTCCTGGAAAATCAAATCTTATAGGAAGGAGAGAAGTGCACAGTCTTAGGGGTGGGGAAGGACTGGAGGCAGGGAATTGTGATAGGAGTTTGGGAAGGTGGGCTGGGACCAGATCATGTCTGGCCCTCAAGGCCATGCGAAAGAATGTGGATCCTTTCCTACAGATATTGGGGTGTGACATGATCAGACCTGTGTTCCATGAGCATATTTCCTAGGGCTGATCATCGTCCCAATGCTTCCCCCTTATTTCCTAGGGCTGATCATCGTCCCAACGCTTCCCCCTTTCCCTTTATCACAAAGAATTGTTCAGTGCCTTCCATTGAGACCACACAAGAGGCCTCCCTGATTGGGTGACAGCCGTGTGATGGGGATCTGAGAGGAGGAAAGGGCAGAGCAGCAGATGCCCACCCTTCACTGCCACCCCACCCCCCATGCCAAAACATGTTGTCCAACTTGAGCTAGTTGGACTAGATTGGGTGGGGACCAGAGGGCACAGAGGGTGAGGACATCAGCCGCAGCCTTGAATGAAGCACATTCCATAGTCAAGTGCACAGGGTGTGGTGTACCTAGGCCCAGCCCTGCTCCTTTCACATGGGGGGGTGTGTGCTTGTGTTGTAAGAGCATGCTGTCTGCCAGTCCAGAGCCTGACATTCCTAGCCTCTCTCAGAACTGTCTCTGTTCATGTGTCCTCACTGGGTTCTTCCTGCAGTCTGCAGGTGACACCATTCCAGAACCATTTCTCCATTGCAGGGAAGGGATGAAGAAAGGACTAGGAAGCTAGCCCTGGGCCTGGCCCCAATTCTACTTTTCAAGGATGGGGCTTCTGGAGTCACCTTGCTATATTGCTCAGAGAAGGGGACAGCCTTGAAGCAAGTGGCCTGGGCCTCTGGAATGTCTGCATCACGGGAAAGTATACCTAAACTACTTTGTCATTGTTTTGCTGAATATAAAAGTAACCTATATTCATTGTAAACAAACAAAAAAAGTTTTAAAAATTCCAAAACACCATTTTTAACTCATCCATGAAACCTCTCCACAAAGATAACTAACTTTCCTCTAGCCTTTTTCCTATGGCTCTAAAGTTTGTATTTTTTAAAAAGATGGACATATATATTTTCTGAATATAGATCAAATTGTGACTTTTTTTGTATCCCACCTTTTAACTTAACATGAACATTTCCCTATTTCATTAATTATTCTTGAGTAATCTAATTTTAGTGTGGCCCCAAACAAGTCTCCCTGTCTGCTATGTCCTCATCCCCGCCAACACAAAATCATGAAAGGTGAGAGCACAAAGGCTGCTTTGTGATCAGCTAACTCAGAAGAGCTCCAGAGAGGGTAAGTGGCTTGCCCAAGGTCACACAGCTGACAAATGTCAGCACCGCACTCTCCCAAGTGAGCCACGGGCCGGCCCTACAGCTGACAAATGTCATTGAGAGTATCAGCCACAAGGAATCCATGACTCGCAGCCGGCAAATCTTATCTACATTCTACAACCCCATTCAAGTTCGTCAACTTAGCCCCATTCACAACTTCATCAGTAATGTGGGGGTGGATGGTTGTAGGGAGCAGGAAACAGCACACACTCACAAAACCCATCACCTGTGTGCAAGTCAATTGTGAGAAGGGACGGAATCACCTGGGCAGGCACCATGTTGCACATTTTTCCCAAAGCCTCCTGTGTTCAGTTAGGGACTCTCGGACCCTCAGAGAAGCTTCTCACCCACCTCCTCTTTTCCTGTAGCATTTCATCTCTCCCTATAGTTATTTCTTCCCTACACCTGAAAACTCCTTGGAAATAGCCCAGTTACTCAGACATCCAGTTGAGTAAAAAGAAAAGAAGGGAAAGAAGAAGTTTACAAAGGACCACGGCAAACCAGAAGTAATCATTGTAACAGTTTTATTCAAGTCTCTGTGTGCTCTGGTGTGGAGACCAGGCTGAGATCAGCATTACACTGTAATACAATAAGAGGTTTAGCCATTGAACCAAGCCTGCTTGGCCTCCCTAGTTAACAATTTACAGTACCTTGAAAAAAAAAAAGCCAAAGGAAAAAACCTGATAAGCTTCCTTCGGGACTTTTCCATCTTTAAATATTATTGACAACATATAAGAACTTAAATCCCAAAGCAAGATGGGAATTCGAAGACACAGGGTCAGGACACAGGAACAAGACATTGGAGCAGAGAAGTCCAGGATGAAAACTAGTAGCTAATTACAGAGAAACAAAACAAACACATGTGCGAACTTTCATTTTACCTAGACTCGAAGGTTCTAAGGGAAAGGAAAATCCCAAAGAAAGCTCTTCTGTGAATGAAGAAAAACCCATCTCCACCTCCTTTCCTAATCCTATAAGAGGTGCACCTTAGACGATAACATAGCAGTGTGTGGCGTGTGCGTGTGGTAGTGGGTGAATGTGTTAGACGGTTAGTGAGGGAAGCTAGAGGAGAAAGCTGATGAGTCCATCACCTCCCTTCTTTGCTACTACTGGGTACCAAAGACAAGCAGCTCAATGAGACAAAACGGCAAAAGCCTGATTTCAAGTTCCCAAGGAGGAGCCATGAGCTACAATAAGGCTTCCGAACTCAAGAGACCGGGAGAAAAGTGGGGTGAAGCTATAACAAAGAGCAAGAACGGGGCAGCTGCGAGCCGGAAACAGGAGAGAGGCCCATAGCCTGCAGGAACGCTGGAGAAGAGCTACAGAGGTGACGAGTTCCACCCCCGTGTCTCACAAAGCCCTGAAGAGTGTGGAGGGGACATGGAGGAGGAGGAGGCAGCCAGCGGCAGAGAGGAAGCCCGCCGAGCACTGGGGAGGCTCACGTGCCATCACGCAGGCAGGTGGGGACACAACCCCTCCTTGGACAAAGGGCAATCTCAAAGCCTACATGGACCTCAGCCAGGCCATTTTTATCTCAGGGCTTCTGAAGAGTGGCCTAGGAATGTGCTCAGAGGAAAGAGAGGCGGCTCTGGAGCCGAGCAGATCAGCACTTGCTTCCTAGCTGTGTAACCCCGGGCAGGTTAAATAACCATCTGAGCCTCAGTTTCCACACCCTTAGGTGGGGGTAATACCCACCTCGCAGGATCATTCTAAGAAGCCGAAAAGTATACGTATATAAATCCCAGCACAGCGCTTCTCACAGTGAAGAAACTTACTGCTTTCATTTATTATGAGTCCCCATCCCCAGGCCAGGACAAATCCATGCCTCACTCTGACAGTGAAGAAAAGAGCCACAGCCAGACAGCTTCTGCCCCTGGAAGTAGAGATAAATGATGAGAGTGAAATAAAGGTGGTGCTGGTGGACATGGCAGCCGGGGCAGACGTGCGGGGTGACCAGGGGACTCGCTGCGCAGGGCAGCGCCAGGGAACGGCTCTAAGGGAGTGAAAAAGCCTCCATTCACCTCCGGCCCCTCAGAAATCTGGTAGAGAGAATGAATGAGGTTCAGTCACTTCTCCTGGAATTCAAAGACGTCCCAAAGAGGTGCCTCTCTCCTGTAATCACACACCCCCCGCCCTGGAACACACGCACACCCAAAAAGTGGCCTGAGAGCTTCAGGGAGCATGAAAGGCAGCCAGAGAGCAGCAGGGAAAAGTCACCCCCTTCACAGGCCCCGTGCTAGAAACTCCTAGATGTCTCATCTTGGCAAGTCAACACACTCCTATTTAAACACAAACGCTCCCACAGAGCTACCGCCTCACTCAGGACTCGAGCGGAAGGACAACTAGGGCACAACCAGAAAACTCACTTCACAATGATGCCTAAGCCCTGTTCACAGGATCAGGTGAGGGCCAGGCAGGGTCACAACTAGGGTGAGGTGAGTGAGGCACTTGCCTTGGCTGCAGAATTTAAGGGGGCACCAAAAAAGCTCAGAAATCAAGATAAGTCATATTTCAATGCAATTTTTTTTTTTTTTTTGGCAGCTGGCCAGTACAGGGATCTGAACCCCCGACCTATGTGTTATAGCACAGCACTCTAACCAGCTGAGCCAACTGGCCAGCTTCAATGCAGTACTTTTAAGAAACAAAATTAATGAAAAAAGTCTATGATAAACACAGTATCAACATTTGAATTTCAGGCTCTGTCGGAGCAAGCATCTAGATGTGAATAATTTCAGGAATGCGGGCAACGTGTTACTTCTGAAGCCTGGCCTGTGTTTCAGTGAGCGCAGGAGCATGTAACACCTCGTCTGCGGAGCCTTCACTCGCCAGGACTCCTCTCACAACCATCTGGCCTCTGGGTTCAGAATTCCAGCATGTCCACCCCACACAACCCAGTGGAAAAGGCTGTCTCTGAAGCCCTGGAATTGTATTCCGATGTCCCAGGCTGAGCCAACTATCTGATTGTCACGTCCACACCCGCCAATCAGTCTAGTAATTCCAGGTGGTAGGTGCCTGCAAGGAGGGTGGGTTAGATCAGTCAGGAGAGAAGTTGGGAAAGGCGGGTCTGTTTCCAAGGGAAACAAAGAGGTGTAACCAGCTGAGCCCTGAGGCCCTTCTCTTTCTTTCCAGCTAAAGGGCCAAAGCAGGCTCCTTGTAGGGATGCAGGGAGCCACAGACAGTGAGAATCAGGAAGGACCAGTCCTACCAGCTCCAGATCGAGAGGCGAGCCTGGCATTCTGAAGGACAAATGCCAGGGCTCCCTGAGCAGCCTCAGGAGGCCAGGATGCTTCCAGGGCCCAAGACCAGAAATGGACAAAGATGTGGGTGGAGCCTATCAATATCTCACCAGGAGGAATGGAAAATCCTCAGCCAACTGTCTAAGTCAGTGAGAGACTCCCCGGCTTGCACAGCCAACCAGAAGCCCCGGGCTGGGCCATGCTAACTAGACACCTGTTACAATCTTTCATCAGCCCGGATTTCAGCTTCCACCTACCGCCTTCTAACACCAGCACCCGAGGTGGGGAGCACCCAGGCAGCCATGCCAGGGAAAAGTCCAGGACTGAGGTCTCCTCTGAAGGAGCAGTGGGTTTTCCTCTCATATACAGATTTTTATTTTGAATTCCTGATTTAGGAAAAAGCCGATTTACCTGAAAGAAGACAGGCATTTGGGAATGTGTTCCTAACAATAACTGTATTTTGACAAAGAGAAGTCATTTTCAAGCCTGAAGCCAAGGACAGAGGCAGGTGGTATATTAGGCTGACCAATATGAAATAGCTGGTGTTCGACCGTTTTTGACCTACAACCATACACATATTTACACACACTCTTCACTCCACAAAGGCAAGCAGTCAAGCAAGGTGAGGCTTCTCCATGCTGGACTTGGGGCTCCAGGACCACACATTTTAAAGTTAGAAGGGCTTCAGGTAGGGAAGGGTAGCATCACCTCCAGTTCATGGTTGGGCTTCTGAGGTCCAGAGAGGGGAAGAGACGTTTGCAAGCGCACACAACTGGTAAGTGGACAGCTCAGATCACCAGGTTCCTGCCACCACATCTACTTATGATCACAAGGCACTGAGGGCCCTGCTCACCTCTGACCCGAGTCTATCATCTCTGGCACAGCCCTCGGGAAAAGCCTGGCCCTATAGAGACGGCAGCACCTGCTTCTTCCCTCGATTCCTTCAGGAGGCAATGGGTGTTTCTGGCTCGCCTGACTGTGCACTCATGCACCTGACTCAAAGGCACAGGCTCCAAAAAACATGATGAAAAGGTCAAGGTTCTGCATTCGCAGAGGGCCTGTAGATGGACATTTCAACCCTGAGGTGTACCATTCACAGGCACCTGGTGTTCAGTAGCCTCTGCTCTTTGCTTTGTTAAAAGTGAGCTTGACAAGTTAGGACTGCTCAGGTGTCTCCTTTGCACGAGAGGGAGCAGGGGAGTGGGACTCCAGTATGGGAATGTGGAACAAGAGTCTTCACCAAAAATCAGGCCCAGACATCCTACGGGTGTCTCCTCGTGTCCCTGAGCAACAGTAGCCTGAAGGAAAAGGGACTCTGTGAGGAACCCTACACATGTGTCCTAAGGGCAAGGGGACCCTTTCCCAAAGATTCTTTCAGACTCTGGGGATATGACCCCAGAAAATTGGAGACACTGCCACCAACCTCCCCATCTCCCACTTCCTCCTCTGTAAGACACAAATGGTGGGGATGACCAGCCTGCCAAGTTGAGCAGGGAAATGGGAAAGGATGCCTGTTAGCACCAGGTGCTACATAAATGCAGAAAAGCACATGCCTGACAATGACCCCAGGAGTCATGCCAAGCCAACTGCAAATCACTTGTCTTCCAGGAGTCAAGGGCGAGTCCTCTGGAGGCAAAGGTGGTGAGAACTACACCATCAGCTTCAGCAGTTCATCTGTAGAGGTGGAGGCAGCTTCCCCCGGAGCCAGCAAGGAGCTGCAGGGCTTCACTGACCTTCACTGGAACATGCCACCATTGCTCTTGTCAGGGAAGCATGCAATGATTGCTTTTAAAGGGAGGAAACTTGAGAGGGGCTGGGAGAAAGCCTGAGGTCACAGCAAGATGAGAATGGGGAATAGAGCCAACTTGCTCAGGCTGCAGAGCCTGGCAGCCCAACCCGACCATCAGTCCAAAAAGCTTCGTAATTTCTCTTCACTTGGATCCTCCTCTTTAAGCATTCACCATTCTCTACCAGCAAGTATATCAAATGGAGAAGGAAGATGATGTCATTTTGTAAAGGGTCAGGAGGAAGTTAGGACTATTCTATGTTGTCCAAATGTACGACATTGTTATTATTATTATTACTGCCAGACCCTAGGGATGCCCCCAGCTCAGAGCATCCACCAAAGCCTCTTAGAAATAGCATGAGGATAACTGAGCCACCTGCTCAGCCTCCTGGGAGCAGCTGGATCCCCCTCAGGGGGTAAACGGAGCATAATCAGGTTTAGAATCAGCAGCAGAAGCTGAAGTATCCAAGGAGCAAGGGCAGAGAGCAGTACCTGTTCCTGTCACCATCTTCCATGCAGTGAACACCTGCCAAGAGGAGAAGGAACTCTGAATGTCTCTGAGGAAAGGGAAGGAAAGTGAAGAGGAGGTCGGCTTCTGCCTCTCAACTGGCTTCATTCCCAGCCCCAGGGTCTGCTCCTGGCCATGACCACAGAGCAAGGGAACCTGAGTGAACAGGAAGCCACTCAAACCTGCTCCTATACAACTCCATAGCCCATTTCCAGCCTTGCCCCACAGAGAGAGTACAGCAGGCAGGGCCCATCAGAGACCAGGTTTGGAGGAGCCGAGAGATGGTAACTCCACCATCTCCACGGATGCTCTTAGCAGCAGCTATAGAATAACCCTGCTTTTGCTTCTTGCAGATGCAATTGTTTTCTTAGCAAAGACTCAGCCTTCCCTTGTCTTTCCCCTTGGTGTATGAGTAAGAATTGGATTTGGCTCTCACTCAATGGCAGGTGGCCGTCCTTTAGCTTACTACACACCTTCAGTTACACTACATCTTTCCAAGAAAGGTGGCTGCAACCTAATAAAATGGCAAAAAGTAAAAACTGAGCAAAGGAGGGCCGACCCCGTGGCACACTTGGGAGAGTGCGGCGCTGGGAGAGTGTGGCGCTGGGAGTGCAGCAATGCTCCTGCCTCGGGTTCGGATCCTATATGGGAATGGCAGCTGCGCTCACTGGCTGAGTACCGGTCACGAAAAAGACAAAAAAAAAATAATAATAAAAAATAAAAAATAAAATAAAAATAAAGGTACTTGAATGAACGTTCTTTAAAAAAAAAAAAAACTGAGCAAAGGAGAAGTCCCTGCCTCAGACCACAGAGCACTGTCTAGAGCCAGCACGGTCTGGATTATGCTGTAGGCTGCACCCCACTAGAGGGCCATTTAGTGGAGCCAAGGGTATACAGATGTGCTCATGGCTGAGGGACTATCTGTGCCCTTCTCTCCAGCAAGAATGAAGAGAAGTCATCAAGGTGGCTGGAACTGCTTATGGGAGTCACAAATTTTCCCCTCCTAGCTGAGTATGGGGGAAAAGAATCTTTTACATATTGGCTTCACTGAACAAAGAAAAGAGAGATGAGATGCAATGACAAAACCCTGTGTAGCAAAACCAACAGCACCTCTACATCCAAGACTTGGTGGGGCCCTTGAACCCAAGTGCTAACGGGCTCATAATGCATGGACCCTTCAGTCATCCCCAGGGCAGGACTTTCTATCCTAGTGCAGAGAACAAATCTGTGAAAGTGCCCAGATTCATCAATTGTGCCAGCTGCACCTCTCTTCCCATTCTGGTACCCAGGCAACAAACTCAAGGAAACTACAGATTAGCCTGCAATGTCTCCAGAGAAGTATTCCATGACAAAAGACAGTGGAGCGACACTTAGAGAGTCTAGAGGGAAGAGAAGCAATGACCTAAAGACTCTACTCCCAATCAAGTTGTTATTCCCACACAAAGACACTTTTCACACGTAACACAGGAGGCCTCAGAGTAAGTGAAATATAAAGATATATATGAGAAAGCTTCAGGAGAAGCTCAACATTCAAATTAAGGGAACAAATTCCAGAAAAGTCAGGTGTGGCCTCTGCTGTCCCTCCTACCCAGCTTGTGGTCCAGAGCCCAGCATTAGGGCCACCCACACCCAGAAACAACAGGAGGCCTTGGTCAGTTTCCAGTGCTTGGGACATGAGATCACTGTACATCAGTGGCTCACTGAGTGCCTTACAACCAGCATCACTTTGCCACATCCATGTACAGAAGGTCCTACCAATGGCTCCATTTTACTTCAAGGGCGTCACTGAATGGATGGCCTGGCTGAGAAGGGATCCCCACAGTTCCTACTCCCAGTATGCAGGATGCACCCCCTTATGCTATTCAGGTGCATTGCAGAGACATCCACTAACCAAACACATAGCCCACTCATTCCAGGGACTGGAGGGAACACTGAGGGAGGAGAATAACACAGAAAGAACAGACAGCAAAAGGACACACACAGGAACTTTGACTTCAGAACTGGCACCAATGATGAGTTTCCCAAGAAACTATTCCTGGGAAGAGCATGTTTGTATCAGAACCTGGTGTGACCATGTTCTGACCCCAGGTAGGTAAATGGGTGGCTTCAAGAGGTGCTGGTTTCTGCCCTTCTTTGTTTCCAAAAGGGACAAGGACAGACTCTGTTACCCTCTTCACTGCAACTTGACTGTGTTTTTCCTAACCCCTTCCCCTCCCCGCCAATGCTATTGAGGCAGTTCTCCTGACCACCCGCGGGATCAAGTAAATAGGTGAGGCACCTGGAAGTGCATGTAGGTAGTGACAGGTCCATCGAACCCTATGCCCCCAATCCTCCCACAATGGGACCCCCTGTCTTCAGTCTTACTGGCATGAAAGGGCTTAGGACACAGAAAAGCTCATATCTCACACCAAACAAGATTCTGATTCATGAGTGTTGGGGGAGAGTGGAAGAGGAGCAAAATCAATCACAGAACACCCATTACTGGTGTCTGGGAAGGTTGAACTCGGAGCTAACAAAGGACCCCAGGACAGCTCTGGGCATACCCAACTGGCTAAGGAGAGGGAGCAACAGATTTGGCTGAGTGACTCTGCAGGGTCACCCTAAAGGCAAGGAAGACCATGGAGGGTGGGGGACATGCATGGACCCCTACATCCCCTACACAGCCAGAGCTGTTGGCCACAGCCCCTCCAGTGGATATGAGGAGAAAGGCCCTGCAGGGCATGCAACCCTCTAAAGTGGCCCTGCTTCCATCCCCTCCATCTTCAAAGTGCATTATCAGTGCAAGAAGTAGGGCTGGATCTCAGGGGGCCCAACTCTGAGAAAGGCTGTGCCAGCCAGCTCCCCCCATCTCCTCCTGCATCCCCCTTGCCTACCCCCGACCCTTTTCATGCTAAGACCAGAACTCTTGCTGGATCTCATAAGGGGCAGGCCTGTGTGTGCTCAGTTCAGCTCTGCACAATGGCACAGTGCTGTCCTGACTCTGTCCCTCTGCATCCAGGTCCAGAAGCGTCCGCTCAGCAGGGGGCAGTGGCCCTGCCTGGAATGGGAGCAGGGCTGGGAGTCCAGGTCGCTCCTCCACAGTGCTGCTGCTGCTAGCAAAGCAGGAGTCCAGGTTGCTGGGTGTCTCTGTGCTAGAGCTGTTGGCTGGGGAGGCGCTGCGGGCATGGCTGGGGGACACAAACCACCAAGGGTCCAGCCGTTGCCGGTTGGCAGAAGGACGTGGCCGAGGCAGAAACTCCAGGGTCTTGGGTCTCTCCAAGGTAGAGTCCTGCTGTGTGTTCCAGCGCCTTGGGGTTGGGGGAAAGACCACATTGGGGTCGGGCAGACGGGGGAATTCACCAGGGTCTCGGCTAGGACTGGGGGTTTTTAACATTCCTGGACAGGGAGACAAAGGGAGAAGCATCAGATGATGGAACCATACTTCTGGGCCAGATACACACTGCTCCCTCCCCACTTTGCCACATCCTTATGCACCCAAGATAATCTGAATTAACATTCACTAAGCACCTACTGTGTGCCATGCACTGTGCCGGGAGGCACTGGGGATACAATAGTGAACTAGAAGGCCACAGTCCCTGTATCTGGTAATAATAATTGGACATATGGGGGTCACATCTGTAATGAAATAATTTAAGGCAGATGTTTGCAAATGACCCACAAGCCAGACCCCATGTTTGTAAATAAAGTTTTATTGGAACACAGCTATACCCAATGTCTGCTCTCTCACTATAACAGCATAGTCACGTAGTTGTAAAAGAGGATGTGTGACCCACAAAGCCTAAAATATTTACTACCTGGCCCTTTACCAAAAAAAGTTTGCTGACCTCTAATTTAAGGGAATGTCTGTTCATTCACTCTTCATCCATTTGCTAAACATGTGACAGGAACAGAACTAGGTTTCTGAAGTCTAAAGGTGAGTAATAGAGGGTCTCTCTTTCCAAAGAAATCACATACCTGAGTATAACAAAAATATCTCCAAGGGGAGGAGCAAGCAAAGTGGAAAAATGAAATTGTCATTGACACTCAAATCTCATCAAAGGGGTACTGATCCCCTCTTCTCCTACTAGACCAGAGGCTGTTTCCAAATGAGACTAAGGTCTTCTAGGGCAAGAGATGGTGGTGGGAAGACCTGGGCTGAGCATGCGTATATGTCGAGGCGTCTCTGGTGGAGATGGAGGCGGCAAGCCTGTGCGTGTGGACACACCTTCGTGTCTGAAGAGGCCCTGTGAGTAAGGGATGAATGGGCAGAGGCTCGCCTTATGAGTGGGTCTGAACTAATGCTACAATGAGAGGTAAGAGCCCAGCTCATGTCAGAAAATACCCCTCCTACATACAGTGCAAGATTCCTTCCTTCTAACTGCAGCACCCTCCTCCGGAAACAACCAGAGGCTAGACTTGCCCTTCCTGTACCCTGAAAGCACTGCCCTACCACAAGACAGGGCTGGAACATCCCACAGGAGTCCCAGGTCGGATTCTTCCTCGAACCTGCCTGTCTCCCTTCAATCCTCAGGGAAGACCCCGAGGCACAGAGCAGAGAGAAGTCATCCAGCCCTGGCCATCTCCCCGACCCCACATCAGTATTTCTTGATTGGCTGGGACAGAGGAAGAATGTGGTTCACTCAAATCCAGAAGTGGACAGCGGAAATGAGCCAAAAAGGAAGGAAAGAGGAAACAGGGAGAGGACAGGACTCACCTGCTCCGGGACTGGGGCTCAGTCCATTGCTGGAGGGGCTCCTGCTGGCTAGGGGAGCCGCTGGCTTAAGGGCCCCATCGGAAGGAGTCCGCCGGTGACCACTCGGCTGCGTGGGGGCCGTGAGGGTGACATGGGTGGGAGTGAGAGACTGGTTAGGGTCTCGCTTGAAGCGTTCCACTCGGACGTTGACTAGGGGGTTGTGGGTGCATGGGGCCAGGGCTGGGGCCTCGACCGGGCTGATGGGCATCTCATATACCACGATCTCATCGCTGTCGGAGCGCAGCAGGGAGCGGGTGGAGTTGCACTCAGAGATGGAGGAGAGAGACAGCAGCGTCAGGGAGGCAGAGGGGTCTCCCAGCAACAGCATGGGCTCTTCCTTCTTGAAGAGCTTTCGGGATGGGGGGCTGGTGCTTCGACGAGGACGGCTGGCCCTCAGGAAAAGACCCTCACGCCTCTTCTTCTCCTCCCGGGCTGGTGGCTCAGGCTCCTCTGGGGGAAGCAGCTGGCACTTGCCGGCTTCCAGCAAGTCAAACCCGAGGCCTGTGGCTGCGAGAACAGCCCCGCAGCCGAGCAGAGCCGCCTCGCAGCGGCGGTGGGGGGCACCGCCCCGCTTGAGGCTGTTGGTTGGCGTCAGCTGAGGGGTACTGGTGGCTGAGTTGACTGGGGTGGGCTCCTCATGGACTCCATCACTGGTGGGGCCATCCCCATCCTCTCCACGAGGAAATGGGATACAGAGGTAGGATTGGTTGGGTGAATGCTGTAGACGACTGTCCCCACTCCTTGGGCCTCCACTGTCCTCATCCTCTGTGAAGATGAGAGGAGTAGAAGGGAAACAGCAACTGGGAATGAGGCAGCAAGAATAAGAACCTGGTCCTTTCCCCCACCCCAGGCCTCCTAAGTGTCAGGGATACAAAGGTCAAATAGTCTGATGGACAGGACATGGAACTGGACACTGAACCAATAGGACTTTCCCCACACACTCAACATGTGACCAACATGGGGAAACCACTCTCCATCCAGAGCCCATTTCCCTATCTGCAGAAAAGGGGATCTGCTATTTGCTACCTCTTTCACGGCGACCCTTAACATGAAGCACAGAATGAGTTCCTAGAACACTGAACAGAACAGAAACATTTCTAATGTTTCCGTACCTTAAAATTGGAAGAGACTTTGGATTTCTAGAATGATAGCCTAGTGACTTGTCTTAAGACCAGTCTCCTGCAAAGGATCAGAATCCCTGCAGGGGTGAAGGCCAGTTTGCTCTATGGATGGATGTACTATGATCTTGAAAACCTGAAGAGATGAGACTACCTGAGATAGAGCCTGGGAAACTTACCCATTCAGTAGGCACACTGGAAAAGCTTCCTGGGAGGCAGGCTGCAGTGTCTTCTAATACAATCCCCAATTCTGCAGACTCTCCACATTAAAATATGAGGAAACAGACCCAGAAAGGGGAAATGTGTAATCCAAGCCCTCACCCTTCTGCACTGCCCTAAGGAGACTATTACTGGCCCCTTAGGATAGGAGGCCAAAGAAAGTCCACTACAGCAGTAGGAAGAAACAATGAAATGAGAGTGGAGCAAACCAAGAAGGTATAGGGTGGGGGGCCAGGACTTGAGTACATGAGGAAGTAGTACGAGGGGTCCTTAAACAGTCCTAAAAGCTTGGCCGAGAATTCCCAGAGGAAACAAGGAGAGAACCAAGACAAAAGCAATGCTTACCCATCTCTGTAAGGCTGGTGAACCCTGGCAAGGCCGGGCTACTCCTCGGGCCCTTCCCCAGGTTGGGGGCACTGGACGACCACTGTTTGTATCCATCTACCAGGGACTTGAGGCTGAGTAAGAGGAAATAAGGAAACTGTCAGAACTGGTTACTTCCCTTCCTCTACTCTCAGCTCCACAGGCCTGTGGAAATGTCTCTCTCTGTCTGCCTAATAACAGCAAAGAGGCTTGGAGTACAGGCAACAACCCCTACTGAGCCCACTTGCTTCACAAACAAAAGTGTACATGCTCCAGAGAAAGACAAGCAGTGCTACAATCCAGTCCACCTTGCACGTGCTGCTGTGGGACTGTACAAAGACCTGGCGGTAGGCCGGTAGGCCGGCAAGCAGACAGTGAGAACAAGGACTGCCCAGCTGGCAGCGGGGAAGCAGTCAGCCCAGACACTGGACACGACACACTCATGACATCAGAATCACTGCAATGCAAAGGCCTGCAGAGCAAGGCAAGCACTGGGCAGACAAGCTGGGCCAGGCCACTCGTACCAGTTCTCCTCCCAAGCTCACAGCATGCTTAGGAAGCTTTCAAAGCCATCCACTTTTCAAAAGAAAAATCAGCCAGCAAAGCTACACCAATTCAGTGCATTTTGGACAGACCTATGTGGGCATGTATGGAGACAGAAAGACAACAGGAGCTGGCTTTCAAATGCCTGTAATCATCTCACATGGCAACAAGTAACTCTCCAAGCCAGTGTCTCTTGAGGATACAGGCTGGGTACCCCTACAGGATGGGGGAATCAGAGGCCCAGAAGCATTGGTCTTTTCCATAGAGCACAGTAAAAGGGAGGACTGAGGAATCTGTGGGCCATGGCTGCCTTGGAGATACTAACCAGGATAATAACCAGAAGAGGATCCTTTATTAAGGTCAGAAAGAGCACACACTTAGGTCATTCAACTAAAGCCCACTCTCGCTAGAGTTTCGGCCCATCTTGAGTGAGAGAGAAGGACCAGTTTTCCCCTGACCTCAGAACTCCATTTCAAGTGCTAACAGAAATACTGATGAAGTAAAGTATACCCCAGCCACTGCTGTGTTCAACCAAACTACAGAGTCTGAGATAAGGGTGCTGCTAAACCAGCCTGGGACTGCCAACTGATAATCTTATAGTATCACCTCTGGTGCTGGATCCAAGGAAATTCAGATTAGCAAAGTCAAAACCAGTGCTAAAGTCCAAAGGATAAAAAGCCATGTATCTTCTCCCTAAAACTAAGGGTGCCAGGGGTATCCCAACAACTGGAGAGGTCAGGGAAGTGAAGAAAAAGGTAAAGATAGATCAACTCAGGAATTTCTCCAAGGTGCACAGTGGTGCTGCTTATAAAAACTAAAATAAAATAAAAAGTCAGCTCAGCCCTGGCAATCATGAGGCTTGATTCTATGGGGTATGCTGTGAGAACAGGAAATGGAGGGGGATTGTTACCAGTGCAGTTGGTGAAGGGTGAAGGTCAGACTCACCCCAAGTGGAAATGTGGAGACTCTGATGGGGTACTTAGACCATTAGCTTTCTCACGTCTCTGAGGGGATCTTCAACGAACAGAGAGAATCAGTAGCAGGCGAGGAAGGGCACACCCATCTCAGCCTCTCCCACACCCAACTCCCAAGGCTGGACTCGGGCTGCATAGCCAGTCACCCTCCCCTTGTCCAGTCAGGAAAGCCCGTACTATGCAAGGATCATAACAAGGTCACCCTGCTTAAGCTGCTACAGGCCCAAGACCTCCCAATCTGTGGGACAAAGATCCCTGAGCAGCCACAGCATAATTGTGGGGCCTCTAACTCCACAGACAAGTGTGAATGTTTCCTACAGATATGTACTATTTTTCAAAAGGATGGAGATGCAAATTCACTTAACATTATTAAATTCAAGACAGCTTTTTATTACATATTTTCTTTAGTCAACAGTTACTAGAAATTAAAAATATCATATAGAGTTTCTCAAAAATTTCTAACATTAAAGAGATCTTTACTCAAGACTGGATGAGATCTATTTTTATTTCTTCAACAGGAACTGAGAGTCATGAAAAATTAAGTCAGTATATTTTGAATTGATTAAGTTTGTGAGGGCAAATCTATGTAAGGAGGAAGAAAATTCCAAAGTATATCATTTGTAATGTGAAATAAAGTTAATCTACTACCAAGACCAAAAAATACCTTTAAATGAAGCAGAATCATAGAAAATGTCACAGTCCATAGCCAGCCTGGAAAACTCTATCTGGAATCACATTAATGTCAGAAATAGCAAGGGATTCGGGGTAAATGAATTTCTCAGACCCAGCTCAGCCCTACTGAGCTAGCGCAGGGCTCCCAGGACAGACTGGACAGCTCTTACTCCTGCAGAATTTAGTAGAATAGAGCAATCTGCCATTCCCCAAGGATACAGTTGCTGAATTTGTACATGGCTTAGGTAGTTTGCCCTATATACTTAAATTTTCTATTCAAAGGTATCAAGTGGTTTCTGAAGCTTAGCTGACATGGGGAAATAGACTTTGAACATAAAATCTTAGCATTCTAAAGATTACCAAGACCAGTTATAGGTTCAGGACACCTAAAAGCCTAATATTGAACTTCAGAAACACTTTGGGAAGTCACTAAAAAAGGTGAAGAGGACTTCTGGTTATCCTCACAATAAGGATATCCTCACACTAGATTTTAACACTGAGAATAAGAGATATAAACCATTACATCTTCAGGCATGAAACAGAGGTGCCTGAGAAGTGGGGATGGGTCATCAGAGCTAATATTTACATATGCTCACTAGGAGTCAGCTAATCCTCTATGCACTTCACAGAGATGAACTTATTTAATCCTCAGATCAATTCTGCGAGCTGCATCCTAATACTATCCCCATTCAGTAGATAAGAACATGTAAGATCACACAGCTAGGCACGGTGGAGCCAGGAGTCTGGCATGTGCGTCCACCACCACACCAGAGGCCTGGCCAGTGAAGAACTGAGACTCAGAAGAATCTGACTCCTCGGCCTCAAGCCCACAGTGAGAACACAAGCACATCCAAGGCACCGACGTCCCACTGTGCTCTGCCCAGAAGGGGCACTCACACGTGTCCATGTGGTTATGGGATGTGGCCCAAAAGAAGTTCTAGTGGCCCTGGAGTTAGGTATACTCAATTGCACTACCAGGGCTGGGTTATTCTTCCTGCTCCTGCTTCAGGATGAGCCTCTAGTCAAGAGAGTCCTGTTAATCTCTGCTTTCTTCTCTTTCCTTTGAACAGATGTTTTAAGGAGAAGAACCAGGTTTCAGTAGAACACTTAGGCAGAACTTTTTACATTCGGTTAATACTTGGGCTACTTGCTACTCCGAATAGAACACCTCCAGGGGTGGGCAAACTATAACTGGTGGCTGAAGCCTGTCCACCACTTGTTTTTATAAAGTTTAGCGAGAACACAGCCATGCTCATTCATTTACGTACTTTTCATGGTTTGTGGCTGCTCTTAGGCTCCAACAGTGGAGGTGAACAGTTGCGACACAGCCTCACGGATCACAAAGCCTAAAATATTTATTATCTGGCCCTTTCCGGAAAAAGTTTACCAATCCCTGTCCTAGGAGGTTCTGGGGAACAAGTAGACTGGAAAACTCTGTTGTAAAGATCAAGAAGCTTGTAATTTCTCAGAAAGCACTGAAACACATGACAGAGAAAAAGGTATTTCATATCGTATTTTTAACCTGGTGCACCCATCTTTAAGTGAGAAAGAATTTCAAATCACCTGGCTCTTACCCTTCATCTCCTGAGGCAAACTCCTTCTGACCAAGTGTCCCTGGCCCCCACGTCCGTCCCTTCTTCTTTGAAGCTCTCTTCTCCTCCTCCTCCCCTTCCTCCTTCGGGATGACTGAGCTCCGGCCCCAGGTTTTGCTGCTTTCACCTGGTGTCACTGTGAATAACAAAGAGGATCTGGAAAATGGACGGACAGGACCCCCCCCCACCAAAACTAGCCTCCACCCCACCAGACACACACACACACACACACACACACACACACACACACACACACACACACACACACACACACACACACACACACACACACACACACACACACACACACACACACACACACACACACACACGGGAGCTGCAGGGAAGTTAGGTCTTATTGAAAACTCTGTGCCCAAGTGGACCCTTCCAGGAAAGTAATGGAGTTTTCAGCCACCAATCATTAGCTCTCTCAAAGTACTAAACACAAAAAAACTTTCTAAATTTTCAGTCTGATGCAAAGCTAGAGCTCAGGTCAGGCAGACACCAGAGTTCCAAACAGATCTGACTTAAGGAACTTGTTCGTTGGGTGGAACTGGATGGTAGGGGAATGAGGAGGTGGGTGGGGAAAAAATATCTAAGGGGTAAGGAAGACGTGGAAGTGCCAAAATTTGGGGAAGAAAGAGCTGGAAAAGAATAAAATGGGGAGTTTAAGGTAATAGAGAAGGAAGTCAGGAGCTGGAGGAGAGGGGGAAGGAACAGGCTTACAGAAATATAACAGATAAGACAGGAGGAACATTCTTCTGACATTGATTCCTTAGAGGAGGGGTTGAGACCCAGATGCCTCAGGGACTGGGCTTTTATGATAAACGAGTGAAGTGAGCCAGTTACCAAAAATGGGACTCAGGCAAAACATGGAACTTATGGAAACCACTGTCAGCTCCAGCTAATGGAGGCCACATGAAAAAGGGAACCCACTGATTTGACTTGATTTTTCAAGGAAAGCCAGAAATCCAGGATTTTTAAGTGAAATCCCTCTACCTTTATTTATTTTTTTTTTTTATTTTTTATTTTTTTAAAGATGACCGGTAAGGGGATCTTAACCCTTGACTTGGTGTTGTCAGCACCACGCTCAGCCAGTGAGCGAACCGGCCATCCGTATATGGGATCCGAACCCGAGGCCTTGGTGTTCTGAGCACCGCACTCTCCCGAGTGAGCCACGGGCCGGCCCCCCTCTACCTTTAAAATAGGGAAACTAACTCATTCACACACACACACACACACACACACACACACACACACACACACACACACACACACACACACACACACACACACACACACACACACACACACACACACACACACACACACACACACACACACACACACACACACACACACACACACACATTTTTAAGCAATTACTATAGTAAAAATAAAATTGGTCTAGAGTGGCCTATTATAAAGCACTTGGCAAGTTTTCTTGGGATCTACACTTTGCAAAAGCCCTTCTCTGGGACGTATGGACAAAAGAATAACAGTGATGCCCCAGATACGGCAGAGAGAGTGTTAACTCCCCAGGCCAGGGGACCAACATGTATCTACATCACACACCAGTTTCCAAACTGCTTTATAATTCACTAAAGATCCTGTCAGTACCCACAAGCCCTTTTGCTAATATCTGACTAAGAGTAAAAGGTAAAGGAGGTAGGAATAAAGTTAGTGGAGAGAGACAGGGGGAGGCTAAGGGTTTGCGTACATATGTGCATGTATATACACATTGTCGAGGAGAGGTGGCAGAAGTTATGGATGGAGCAAGCCTGGACCAGTCGGTGGCTGGACAGAGCAGGGGACAGTGCCCCTGGTGTGTTCTGGCCCCAACTAATGTGGGAAACAGTCTCACACTGGATGGCTCGAAGGCGAGGAATGATGGTGGGGCTTGCAGGAGGACTGGCACGGCTGTTGATAAGGCTCTTCCTTTTATCCATGGTGGGGGAGGCCTGCACCGTGAACTTGTGCTGGAAATCTGCTTGGGAAAAGAGAAACACACGAGTATGCATTAGAATTTCCCCATAATCAAATTAATATAAGAAATCTGATATTTCCTGGCAGGCCTGAGGTATAGGCCCCAGTTTCCTGGAAAGCTCTTTGTTCACCTGAAAACTGTTCTCTTGCAGAATCATCTCTTTTTCCCAAAGGGATATGGCAAGATGAATGCATGAAAAGATGAAAAATTCATTATCCCAGTGAACTTCATTAAACAGTTTTCATAAATAATGTATATAGGTGGAGCAACTATATACTGTATAATTATACACAATGTATATAGGTGGAACAAGTATATATTTTTTAAAAGTGGGAAAAGTCTTTTTTTTTTCCATCGTACATGTTAATGTAACAGTTTGTTGTTTCGATACACATATATATTGTATAATGATCTCAAAATAGTTAGCATATCTACCACCTAAACATTTATCACTTCTTTGTGGTTATAAAATTCAGGATCTTCTTTTCTAGCTATTGTCACCCCAGGGCACCAGGTTATTCTTCTTAACTGTAACTCTGTAACTTTGTAGCAGTGTACCAGCCCTTCCCTGGCCTTCCCTTCCACCTCTCTTTCCCTTCCTCTCATAAATACTTTTCTATTCTCTATTTCTCTTCTTTCCTCTCTTTTTATTTTATTTAACTGACCCATGATAACTGTATATATTTATGGAGTACAATGTGATATTTGGGTACATTCATACTGTGTGCAATGATCACATCAGGGTGCTTAGTAGATCCACCACCTCAAACATTTGACACTTTCTGTTAGGAACATTCAATATCATCTCGAATAGCTATTCAAAGATACACAGTACTTTGTTGTTATCTGTAGTCTCCCTACATTACTATAGAAACTTGGCTCCCATTCTTCCTATATCTCTAGCATTTTGTATCCACTGACTACCCTCTCCCCACCCCTCCTTTCCCACCACCCCACCAGTCTCTAGTAATCACTATTTTACTCTCTACTTCTATGAGATCAACTTTTTTAGCTTTCACATAGGAGTGAAAACATGGTATTCTGTGACTGGCTTATTTCACTCAACATAATTTTCTACAAGCTCATCCATGTTGCTGTGAATGGCAGAATTTCATTCTTTTTATGGCTGAGTAGTATTCCACTGTGTACATGTACCCAATCATCCATGGAAGGACATTTAGGTAGGTTCCAACTCTCTGCTATTGTGAATAGAGCCATGATGAACATGAGAGTGCAGGTGTCCCTTTGACATGATGGTTTCCATTCCTTTGGATATAGACCCAGTAGTGGGATTACTGGATCATATGGAAGATATATCTCTAGTTGTTTGAGAAATCTCCATACTGTTTTCCAAAGTGGCTGTACTAATTTACATTCCCACCAATAACGTATAAGAATTCCCTTTTCTTTGCATCCTTGCCAGCATTTGATATTTTCTGTCTTTTTGATAATAGCCATTCTAACAATGGTGAGAAAATACCTAATCATAGTTTTGATCTGCATTTCTTTTAGTTATGTTGAGCATTTTTTTTTTTTTTTTTGTCTTTTTCGTGACCGGCACTCAGCCAGTGAGTGCACCGGCCATCCCTATATAGGATCCGAACCCGCGGCAGGAGCGTCGCTGCGCTCCCAGCACCGCACTCTCCCGAGTGCGCCACGGGCTCGGCCCATGTTGAGCATTTTTTCACATGCCTGTTGGTCATTTGTACATCTTCTTTTGAAAAATGTCTATTTGGTTCCTTTGCCCATTTTTTGTTTTTTGGGGGGGTTTTTTTGGTGGCTGGATGGTACAGGGATCTGAACACTTGACCTTAGTGTCATAACACTGTGCTCTAACCAACCGAGCTAACCAGACAGCCCTTTGCCCATTTTTTAATCAGATTATTAGTTTTCTTACTATTGAGTTGTTTGAGTTCTCTATATATTCTGGATATTAATCCCTTGCTGGATGTATAGTTTGTAAATATTTTCTCCCATTCTATAGGTGGTCTTTTTGCTGTTGATTATTTACTTTGCTGTGCAGAAGCTTTTTAGTTTGATATAATCCCATCTGTTAATTTTTGCTTTTGTTCCTGAGCTTCTGAAGCATTATTCATAAAGTCTTTGCCAAGACCTATGTCCTAAAGTGTTTCCCCTAAGTTTTCTTCTAGAAGCTAAATAGTTTTGAGTCTTACATTTAAGTCTTTAATCCATTTTGAGTTGACTTTGGTATATGGTAAGAGATAGGGGTCTAGTTTCGCTCTTCTGCATAAGGATCTCCAATTTTCCCGGCACCATTTATTTATTTATTTAAAAGATGACCGGTAAGGGGGTCTTAACCCTTGACTTGGTGTTGTCAGCACCATGCTCACCCAGTGAGCTAACTGGCCATCCCTATATGGGATCCAAACCCGTGGCCTTGGTGTTCTCAGCACCACACTCTCCCGAGTGACCCACGGGCTGGCCCCGCCAGCACCATTTATTGAAGAGACTGTCCATTCCACAATGTATGTTCTTGGTTTCTTTGTCAAAAATCAGTTGGTTGTAGGTACATGGATTTATTTCTGAATTCTCTCTGTTCCATTGGTCTATGTGTCTTTTTTTGTGCCAATACCATGTTGTTTTGACACTATCACTTTGTTTTATATTTTGAAGTCAGGAAGTATGATGCCCCCCACTTTGTTCTTTTTGCTCAGGATTGCTTTGGCTATTCAGGGTCTCTTGTTATTCCATATAAATTTCTGAATTGTTGTTTCTATTTCTGTGAAGTAGTTCATTGATAGTCTGATGGGGACTGTATTGAATCTGCAGATCACTTAGGGTGCAATTACATATTGAGAGTAGCTTTTTAGTTCATGAGATCTTGTTGATTATTCTAGGAAATTTAACGTAAAATTCTCAGTTTCATATAATCTATCAGTACACACCCTCTTTTCTCAGAGGCCAAAGCAGAGAGACTGATGCTTCTCACTAAGTGTGGACACAGCAGGGTATTAAGGACTAGCCCTTGGTGGGAACCTAGGAAGTGAGGGAAATGGGACAAAAGCCCCAATTCTGACATGTGCCAAAGGCAGTATGATACAGCATAAAGAAGGTAAAACAGCTCTGAATCTCTGAGTTTCAGTCACCTTGTCTATCAAAGAGGTATAATAACTAGATGCTTGCTTGTACCTAGGTCTCCCCACTAGACCGTGACCTCCCTGCAGGTGGAAACTTTAGCTTTTATATCTGCATCCCCAGCATGCAACAATATACTGGCACACACTAGATGCTTGAGAAAGGTGCATAAAGACTCTGTGCTGTCTGGAAAAAAAAAAAAGAACCAATTTACAACTATAAAAATGTAATAACAACCAAGCTGGGGCCGCTGGAGCTCAGGGGAAGAGGAGGAGAGACCTACTGAGTTCATGAAGGTGGAGAAACCATGATGAGAGAAAGAAAAAACTGCTCAGAGCATTTCGGGCCACAGCCACTTTAAGGCTGGAAATGCTGAGTGCATGGAGCAGGAGCCAGCAGAAGCCACAGCTGTGCCCTTCAAATAGAGTTGCTCGGAGGCATCAGGGTAGAAGAGGGCCTCGGTGGCCCCCAGGACAGCAAGACCACTAATAGGGTTCCTGTGGACCCACACAGGAGCGAGGAGCCAGAACAGCTGAAAAAGGGAGCCATTCAGAGGCTGGTGAATCATCACAAGGGACCAATGCAGGGCCTGTCCCATGGGAAGTGTTTGGAGCATGGGCGGTGGGGGAGATGGCCCCACTGGGAGAACACTGGGACACAGCAAGGACAGCCGATCTGCCCCCCAATCAGGACAGGACCACTCAGAGGAGACTGGTCAGGAATGTAGAATTGCATGGGGTGCAGTTTGATGAATAGATTCAGGCCCAGATCAGAGTCTCTACACAACCCAGGTGCACCAGATCTCTGGAGAGCCAGAAGTACCTATAAGGTCAACCATTAAACCCTGAGCCACACAAAAAAATCTTCCCTAGGGAAACAGCAGCAAAGAAGCAATTTAGCTCAACAACACAGCTAAAGTACTGGTTCCCACAGGAAGTCCCCTGTTTTAGAAGTAAGCAAAGGACAAAAAATTAGTTCCAGTGCCTCGGGGCCCACCTGGGGGCCCAGGGTATGGAACCAGGGACTGGACCACCCGCTCACATCCAGGCACACCACCAGCACCAAGGAGCATGCCAAAAACATCACCTCCATGTGGGTGGCCCACCACAGCCACCACAATAACCACAGCTGCTGTGAAAGTGGCTAGACGTCACAACCACCACACAGATGGGCTGCCAGCCACTGGAGTGCATTGACACAAGGAGAGTCACCAGAAGAGACCAAAGAAAAAAGAAGAGGATGTCTCTCTCCACAAAGCCCATTCCAGAGTGACAGAAGAAGCATCTGCTCTATGATAATATTGGGGGACCTGATCACACCTCTCAGCACTGGACAGATCATCTAGGCAACAAATCAAGAGAGTAACCATTACTCTTTCAGAGGGAGAGAAGAAATCTATGGTTATCAGTGCTAGGAGGGGGAGGGAGAGTGGGATAGGGAGAGATTGGACAAGGGGCATAAAGAATAAGTATGATTTGTAACAACATACATACTAATAATATTGATTTGATCAACATATTTCTTTTTTTTTTTTTTCTGTCTTTTTCGTGACCTGTACTCAGCCAGTGAGCGCACTGGCCATCCCTATGTAGGATCCGAACCCGCCGTGGGAGCGTCACTGGGCTCCCAGCGCAGCACTCTCCCAAGTGCGCCACGGGGTCAGCCCTTGATCAACATATTTCAACACTGAATCCCAGAAATATAATCAACTACGATTCATTAAAAAAAAAAAAAGTGCAATAAAGAAGCCAGTAAACATATCCCATAGACCAATCATTCAATGGCCATTCAACTCCCTTGTTTGTCCTTAAGCCACCATCCTAGTGTTTAAAATCATCCACTACTGCTCCTATTATGCCATTTTTCCTTGGTGCCTTGTACTTCTAATAAACTTGCTTCCCAGGGCCTTACAGACTCATAACACAATGAATATTTTTATCTACACAAACACACACTTGAGTACTCACCACCCTCCATGGGTATATCACAGACCACAAACGTTCTAATTTATATTTCATATTTCTTTGTACTTTCCCCAAGCCTGTAGTATCAAAAATGTATCTTTATCCAGCCAATGCATTTCTGAAAGGCTATGTGTAAATCTTATCATGTACATTCTCATACATTAATCTTAATCTCAACAGCACTCAGGGAACTAATTACTTAAAGAACGCTCGAGATGAGGTATATTGCAGAGCCAAGATTTCTCTTGTCTCACACATGCACACCTTGGAATGTTTTTTCCCCAATTACATGCTTCCTTCTCCAGGTTTGCCTAAAGTGAGATGTGCCTGCGTGAGCTGCCATGTGTCTAGCAGCCTGGCCCAGGCTAGTCTGTCTTCACTTCAAATTCTGTGTTCACTCACACTCAACAGTTGCCCTGGACTGGGGCAGACCTACAGCAAGCTAGTCTTTCCACTGAAGAGAATGGCCTATTTCAAACAGGCTCCATTTTGAGAGCCAGGGTCAGTCCCCGCTCCCACACCCCCTGCCACGCCAGCTCCTTGCCCTGCTCCCACTTCCCAGCGGTCCCCAGCCACTGACCGGAGGGGAGGCTGATGCGGTTGCCATCCTTGAGCTTCAGCCGGCTCTTCCTGAACTTGCCCTTGCGTTTCTTCACCCGGGGCTTCTCCTGGCACAGCTGGTGGATGATGATGTTGAGCTCTCGTTCCAGGATGTCGATCTCCCGCTCGGCCAGCTCCTGCTCCCGACGCCTCAGCAGCTCCTCCTGGTTCTTCTGCTGCAGTGCGGCCCGCGTCAGCTCCTCCTCCCAGGTGCGCAGCTCCTACAGGCAGGTGGAACCAGCAGAGAGGAGTGTCTGGGGTGGGAGTTCCCAGAGGGCTGGTGCTCCTGGCAGCCTGGACAGCTCTCCTAGTGTAGTGGATTGAATTATGTCCCCTCAAACCTCCCTGAAGCTTGAATTGTGTCCCCACAAGTTCTACGTATTAGAAACTTAGCCCCCACTGTGACTGTTAAGAGGGTGGGAAATCCTATTATGGTCATTGAAAGGTGGAGCCTTGAAGAGGTGATTAGACTATAGGACCTGAAGTAGTGAATGGATTAAAAATGGTGGTCAGGGGTGTGGTTCCAAGTGCTTTAAAACAAGAGGAGAATCTGTCTTTCCCTCTCCCTCTGCTTCCACCATCTTGCAATGTGAGACCCCTGAGCCACTGTCACCACCACCAGATGGACTTTGGACTTCCCAGCCTCAGAAACTGTAAGCAATAAATGTCATTTTTCTTTATAAATCACCAAGTTCCATGTATTTTGTTATAAGCAACAAAAAAGGACTAAGACACCAAGGATGCTGGGTGGAGAGTCAGCTGGTAAATGAACACCTGACCACCTTGAATGGTGGGAAAGGAAGGCTCAGAACAGTCATACTGCAGACAAAGCCAGAGAAGCTAAAGCCACAGCCAAGCCCCAGAGAAGTGGGCTGGGGGTTTCTAGTGCTCCTTAATTCTTGATTAAAATTGCTTGCGATTGAAAAACACAGTGTTTTGGTTGTTATATTTTTTTGTTTTTTGGTGGCTGGCTGGTACAGAAATCGAACACTGGACTTTGGTGTTATCAGCACCATGCTCTAATCATGTGAACTAACTGGCCAGCCTTAGGGTTTTGGATACAAAATATAATCATGTATTTGAATTTTACGGATTTGGTTCTATTTTAATTTTTTCTATTACATAAAGGATTTTTTAAAAAACCAGAGCCAACTTAACATGATCTAGCTCAAAATGTGTCCACTGTAAATGAATCGCCCTTCAGGCAACATCTAATATTCAAATAAAAATAAATATACTTCCAGGGTGGCAGTTTGCAAGGTATGTGAAGCATGTCATCTAAATCTTTGTGTTCCCTTCTGAATGAATCCACTGAGGCAAGTGGCTTCAATTCTCACCTTATCTTAAAGGATAATGATTAGCTCTGGAAGGATTGTGGGAGCACAGCAAGGAGAAAGAGCATTTCCTGAGGTCCTTGCCTAGGTGCTCGCTCTAGAACCAAACTTGCCTGCTGTTCTGTCATACACCCCTGAAACTACCTGCTCAATGAACACAGAAGATGTCACCCAGAGCAGCCTGTGCCTCTGCAGCATCTTGAGGACAGCCACTCACACTGCTCGGGGGAGAGTTGAAACCAGAAAGCCAGAGGGCCCAATTTGGAATCCCATATTGTGACCCAAGAAAAGGTCCTTTTATCTTGCCCTGAGGATGGAGGTGGGAGCCACAGCAGGTGGACAGAACCTCTTTCCTGCCTCCTCTTTTCCCTCCTGCATGAATTTATAAATGAGCCCAGCACTGAGATTCTGGGCAGAGGATGGGGGATATGGAATCAGGAAATAGAAGAGAAAGGGCTGGCCCGTGGCTCACTTGGGAGAGTGTGGTGCTGACAACACCAAGGCCACGGGTTCAGATCCCTATATAGGGATGGCCAGTTAGCTCACTGGGTGAGCGTGGTGCTGACAACACCAAGTCAAGGGTTAAGATCCCCTTACCGGTCATCTTTAAAAAAAAAAAAAAAAAAGGAAATAGAAGAGAAAATCGGAAAGAAAACAAAGCATGTGTACACTGTTTTAAAATCTGGAATCCAAACTGTTAACAGTGGTTACCCTGGGCCTAGGACTGAAGTGGGGTGCAGGTGGAGAACTAAAACTTAAGAAGC
Source organism: Cynocephalus volans (assembly GCF_027409185.1). Taxonomy (NCBI): domain Eukaryota; kingdom Metazoa; phylum Chordata; class Mammalia; order Dermoptera; family Cynocephalidae; genus Cynocephalus; species Cynocephalus volans. Next base: position 152,160,901 of record NC_084462.1, read on the forward strand.
CTTAATGTCAATAACCTGAGAGAACCACATCTAAAAAGCAGGACACTTCTTCAATAAAGTAGCCAGAGCAACATTTCTGTGGTCGAAACTTAATTTCTCAGTGAAATACTGCACTACGAGAAGTTATTCTGGGCCAAAACAAAATAGTGTAGAATGAGAAACAAGAGCTAGAAAAATGTATGCAAACACATGGGGGGAAACTAAGCAACAGGGAGAGAGCAGAAGAGAGAACAGAGACAAGGTATGGATAAATATTCTGATGTTACGAACTTTTCATTCATCCCCAAGAGCATGTCAAATTAGCCATAAAAGTGATAGAAAGGAGAGAAATGACAAGAGGATTAGCACCTTGAAAAGTACCTGGTAACACGGCAGGTGCTCAGTAGTTGAATAACTATCGAGTCAACAAAAAAATGAATGAGAAACAATAGGGAGATATAGGACAATTTCATAACGCAATCCTTCATGGGAACATAGTTCATCATAAGTTCCCGAGAGTTGAACTCGAACTTTTGAACTTCTCCTTTTTTGATGAAATAAGCCTCAAACCAACTAACTGTTGTGGATGCTCCAAATCCTTGGTTCTCCTGTCCCACTTCTTTGTTCTCACCATCAGGAGAAGAAAAACACATAGAATATGCATAAAAATTATTCCTGGTTGGTTGATTTAGCTCTTAAATGGAAAAGTTTAAAAAGTTCAAGCTAATTTCAACTTTCCCAAGTCCTCATCTCCTTCATGCTGTTGTCTAAGAGATGGTTTGTGTCTAAGCCCCTTTCTTTTTGGGAGTTCAGACCCCAACTAGAGACTGATCCATCCTCACAATACCTGGAAGCAGTAGGTTGAGCCAGCCTGAAGAATTAGCTGAATCACGTGGCAAACCAACACATTTGCAGAGTATACACAGAATGTCCTGGAAGACCCTCAAACATGGTAAATACTCTACTTGTGAAATGCCTATTTGTGTTACACAGCATGCAAATAACATTCTCCATATACAGAATGACTTAACAGGAATCTCTCCAGAGAAAAATCTCATTATACATCTTACCCTCACTTGCTAAACCACAGGTCTTATAACAGAGAGGCACCACAGTATGGTGGTTAAGAGCAAGGACTCTGGAACAAACTGCCTGAATTCAGGTCCCAGCTCACCATCATTAACTATGTGGTCTTGAGCAAGTTAATATGGGCATCACATATAATGTGGAGTTGACAGCACAGACATTATAGATGTTAAGACAATTCTTATTACATTAGCTTATTATTATTATCTTATTACAATTCGTTTAAATTATAAGAGCATGGCACATAGGACACTTTCTACGAATGTTAGCTATTATGAGAATGGGTTTGACTTTTCCTAGTAACTACTTACTGACAAAATCCAACTTTCATTGTTCTAAGTGGGTGGTACCCTTATAATTTCATCAGTCAAAAGAAAGGCAAACAAGAGTCAGTGATTCGGCAATCAAAATAAATAGGAGCACTCTCTTGTAACCGGTTCAATGGTCAATGCAGGTCCACACATCAGGGTCCCTAAAGATTCGTCATAAGCTCACTTCATTCCCCTGCAGAATGCTCACTGACTTGCCAAATAGGACTGCATTTAGGATTGCTGTGTTCCATAAAAAGAACTGAATCTTTCAAATCAGCCCCAGAAATTATTCTTTAGTCATTTGTGTAGGGGAACAACAACAATATTACAAAGAATATAGGCTTTGGAATCAGAAGGCACAGATTCGAGGTTCTGCTTTCCCACTTACTAGCTCTGTGACTTTAGACAAGTCACTGACTCTCAGCTCTGAGATGGAAATGACAACATGTGCCCTACACACTGGTGGCAGGAGCCACAAGATTCCTAGATAAAAAGGATAAAAAGCTCTCATCAGACCTTTCAAATGAAAAAGTGGGAAACTATAAAGTCATATATAATTTTAGCTGCTATACTACAGAGCCGCTATAGTGTGGAGTGAGAAGAGAAAAAAGAAATTAACCAAGTGTATGTGGACACCTCTCAATGCCCAAGTACCCCTATATCAAGTTAGCCTTCTGTAGAAGTCCACTGTAGAACCAAAAAACCTTTCTAGAACCCTCTCATATTTTCAGCTGACAGGATGAGACACCCACTGGTAAATGCCCAGTGGTGCTCCTCCGCCGGTTTGGACAAGCAAGAAGACAATCACGTCAGAATCAGAGTGCTCAGTCAGACTCAGTCCAGTGGCCCCAGTGGGGTCCACTAATCCAATGCATGCCTTTTTTTCTCTTTTTAATTTTCTTTCTTTTTTTCTTCTTACCTTTTCTTTGGCCCTGAGTTGGTCAAACATCTCCTGAATCTCATGTTTCCAGTCATCCTGCAGGCAGTGGAAGGAGTCCTTGGGCATTTCAAAGAAACCAGACTCCTCTATGGTAGTGAGCTGGTCCAGGATACTCGTGAAAGATGGTCGTGAATGGGGGTCGGGATTCCAGCAGTCTGAATGGAACACGCGAGTAAACGGACAGCATGAATGGGCAGAGGCAAACAAAAGACTTAAGATATCACGTGACCTCATTTACCATAAAATTACCTCTCATGTCTCCTTCCAGAAACAGAGATTAGAATTTAGATAACCCCAAGTAGGGCTCAGGAGGTAAAGCAAGCTGCCCACCACCACAATCATAAACAGTGAAACTAAAGACAAAATGCAGCATTCATCCAATTATGACTGTTAAGTACAAGAAAAGCAAGCCCAAAGACTTTTCTTGTGTAAAGTATTGCTAACACAATTTACCATGTTATTACAAGGCTCAAATCCTGACAATGGGTAACCACACCCTGTGCCTCAATTTCCCAAAAATAAATAAGTTACCCTTCCTCCACCTCAATAGAATGATGAGGAGGCGAGGATACAAAGCATTAGAGTGGAAGTCAGGAAAAGTCTATCTAACCCCAGCTCAGCCACTAACTAATAGAGAGGCCACCTATACTTAACCTCTCTCAGCTCTGGATTTCTCACTTACAAAATTACGGAGTTTGACTAGCTGACTTTTAAAGTCACTTTCCTCTCAGATGTTCTTCATTTCTATATGTAAGACGCTCAGGGATCCTGAAATAAAAGCTGTTGTATGTTCTTATTTTGTGTTAAATAATACAGCCATGCATCGCTTAACGACTGGAATACATTCTGAGAAACACGTAGTTAGGTGACTCCATTATTGTGTGAACATCGAGTGTACTTACACAAACCTAGATGGTACAGCCTGCTACACACCTAGATGTTCTGACCACCATCATTTATGTGGTCCGTCATTGACCGAAACGCCGTTACACAGCACATGGCTGTATACTGAAGTACTGGAGAGCAGGCTTTAGTTACTAAGTTAACTTCTACAGTCACTGGAGATGGACAGAGGGACCTGCTGCAGCAGGGTGTGGACATCATTTTGAGGTAGCTCTTCCCATTGCCCACAGGATTCCTCCTTGGTGACTAACATTTTATCTCCTCTTTCAGTAACTGATCTTGTAGAATTGGCCAAAATCTACCAAGTGCTTATAAGAAGGTAAACTGTCTCCAGTCTTGTTCAGGCCAGGGGTTACTTACCTTCCATGAGTTTGGCAAAAGGTTCCGGGCAAGTGGAAGGAATAGGAAGGGCGAGTTTGTTCATGGCCACTCCATAAGCTACCGCTAAGCCATCAATGCCTCGGAAGGGCACCTCGCCGGTCAGCAGCTCCCAAAGCAACACCCCATAGCTAAGGAGAGGAAGGAGACAGAAGCCACATAATAAACCACTGGTACAACCTCACGAAATAGCTCATGAGGCTTTTCTGAGCATCTCACATTCTCCACAACACATAGGGAGACTAATGAAATAGACAATACTAATGCGATATAAGAGAGAAGCCATAAAACCTACTAGCTAAAAGCAAAACCTCTGGAGTCAAGTGTACTTGGTTTCAAAGTCTTGTTCCATAATTCCCTAGCTATGTGACCTTGGGCAAGTTCTACATCTCTCCAAGCCTCTAATTCCTCACCTGCTACCAGTCTCACAAAATTAAATGAACTATCACAAAATTAAATGAGCTATCACAAAATTAAATGAACTACTAGAGGGTTTAAATAAGTGCTCAATGGCCACAGCTATGTTGTTGTCGTCATCATTATTAATGAAATAACCTGGGACAAGAGGCAGCCTCACAAGTACAATTTTTTTCTGTTTTGAAAAAAACTTCAGCTTCTGACACTGACACATTTTTTAAGCTTTAGAAAGCAAAGAGCTGACCACTCAAAACAAAGTTTGCTCCTGTAAAAGATTTCTTTAATTGCCCACTTGGTTGAATAGATTCCTGCCCCAGATCAGCATGCAACAATCCCTAACAGAGACATTTGTCTAATTCAAAGGGAAAAGTTTCACCAGGGTAGACCACATTGGTCAAGCAGAGCAGTGTGTCAGCTGTGAGAACTTCACTGTGCCTGCCCTACCTTTGAAATCCACATGAAGAATTCTTCTCATGTTCTGTGAGTCAGAGAATGTAAAGAACAAAACTTAGAGGAAGAATTATTCTACGAATTCACAATCAGAACCAGGCAAAATCATGCAGCCTTCAATCCTTCCAAGAATAAGTCAGGACAAGAAATCATAAGGCTATCAACAGTCAGAAGAATGGCTCTCCTTATATTTTCAACACCAACCTCAAATTTCTTGTAATACTCATCAGTAGTTTGCAACCAGCAGCAAAAGTCATATTAATTTTTGAAAATAACAATAAGCCCAGTATCTATTTATCACTGTACCTTGTATGTGCAGAGTGCTAATGCACTTTACAATCATCATCTTGAATCCCTACAGCAAGCCTGCAAGATAAGTATTATCATTTTGCAAATGAGGAGAGAAGGTTTTAGGTAGATAGAGTGACACATACTGAGGACATACATGAAGTACAACATGGTGGATCCTGGACCAACTTCTAGTGAATGGCCTCTCTAGAACGCACTTCTACCATTTCTCTGATTGGTAAACTCTAATCATCTCTCAAGATCCAACTCAAATGTCTCGCCATTTACTCGTTCTTTCATTTTAAACATCTACTAAGTATGTGCTATGTATCAAGCTCAATGCCAGGGATTGGGATACAGGATAAAAGACATCCACAAAGAGATTAGTGAGAGGTATAGAAAAGAAGACAACTAGAATATAGAATGATGAGTCACACTGAGATATTATGAGGACACAAAAGAGGGTCACTTAAGCCAGACAAGGATGAGAGCAGAAGACAGCCCTTCCGCTCTCATCACTGCTAAATGAAGGAGGGGGGCCAGTGCTCCAGAGACAGGGAGGGGCATGCACTGAGACAAGCCGTCAAGGGCAGGGGCTTGCCCCAAAAGGATCCCAAGTGGTCTGGCATGGCTCCAAAGAATAATGTGCCAACCATTGTGGCAGGGCATCCAGGGGCCACATATGGATACTCAGAGTGGCCTGGCCAGTCTCTCTCCTTTGACAGTGGCTTACCATGGTGAGGCCTCCAAATACTATCATTTTCTTTATGTATCTTGACAGGAAAAAAGCCTGGTAGACAGTTGCAGGTCTTGACTTATTTAGACAAGCAGTTGGATTTTAGTTGGATGCTAAAGGGAACAATGTCGGACACTTTAGGAAGCCTTCCCTGACATCCCCAGGTGTTACTTAGCCCTTGTTTGGGCTACCATGTATGTATTTTAGCTGTTTGTTTAGCAGCCTGTGGGCTCCTAAAAGACGGGGACAGTAGTTTTTAATCTTCGCATTCTCAGGGCCTAGCCCAGGCTCTGGTATGTAGTAGGCATTCATACATAGTGAGTTGGTGGGTGCGTATGGGAATCAGTGCATGGTCAGATGGTCCTGCAGGCTGTTACTCTTACTCTTACTCTAAAGTAAGTCTTGAACACCATCAAGAATTGTATTAATACACTTCCTGATAACCTTTAATGTGACTTATCCAGAGAACGGTCATACTGGGCAGCTTCTACCATATGACCTCTAAGAACCCTCAGCACTGCTGACCAGATTCCTAGCTTAGAGCCACTCTCATCCTCCACTTATTTACTGACATAACAACATATCTACTAACCTGGCAATGTATTCAGGCTACATTTCATTCAAAAAGCAGCTTACAAAGCAGAATGATCCCCTCCTAAGGGGTTGGTAGATGAGCACATGAGTAGGAGTAAATACACCAAAATATCAATATATCGCTATGAGTGGGTTTAGGGTAATTTTCTTTTCTTCTCTTTTCTTTTTTGTCTATCTATCTATCTATCTATCTATATATATGGAACATGTTTTGCTATTGTAATTTTAAAAACTTAAAATGATTAAGAAAATGCCTCCACCTCATTCCACATACAATAGGCAAGAAGTCCTTCTGAGATGACACCCTCTGGCTGTAACCACTGCTCCCCTGCACAGCACAACCACAGGGAAAGACTTCAGCAACTGCTCTTCCTGAGGAAGTCCCCAATCCAACAGACTGGGTAATTTATGTAGCTGAGGACCCAGGCCACTATCATCTCACCCTCCATCACGTGTGTGGAGGAGACCTGCAGAACCATACCCGAGGAACAGGAAGATAAACTCAGTTGGCCCTGCGCACTGGCCATGGCAGAGGCCCAGAGATCTCAGGCCCTGGATGCGTTCCAGCAGGGAAGAAGAGAAGGGGGGACTCAGACTCAGTCTGGGACCTGGCACAGAGTAAGCATTCAACATTTCTTGAATAAACAAATCACAAGTCAATTTGGGAACCAGCATTGCAACAAGTTCCTAGGCATGCTTCAGCCCTCTCTGGGATACCCTGCTGGCTCCCAGTTATGGTGGGCCAATCATCCTGGAAGAGGCAGCCCAAAGTTCAGGAACAAGAGAATATAGATGGTAATGGCTACAGCACAGACTTTCAAGTGACACATATCTAGTTTTAACTACAGCTTTACATCTACCTGGGGGAACTTAGGCTTATGAAAAACCATCTGAGCCTCAGTCACCTCATCTGTAAAATGGGAATAACAACACCTACTTTTGGGAATTCTTGTGAGGAATAAATGAGATGAAAGATGTACAGCATTTAGCATACAGCCTAGCTAGCCCTTAAGCATTCACAGGTGGTAAATATTGTTTCCAGTGTACAAGTAATGCTAGGAACACAATTTCCTATGGGAAAGGTGAGAGATCATTTGGAGCCACTTAGATAGGTAGGCTTGACAAGGGAGGGATTAAAGTCCCATTTAATAGGTTCGATAAATTGTATATTGAAGGAAATCCTCCAGCATGAAAGCTAAGGAAGCTGAAAGGGTGCAAGGTGACTTATGTTTTCAAACCACATTCATCAACCAAACTGGATCAGGAAGCTTAAGTGCTGGAACAATTTTAAACTTGGGACCATATCCAAGATACTTCATCTAAAGTGCTGCTGATTGGGGTTTACCTCCAAGCTATTCCCTTTACAGAGTAGGGTAATTTCATCAGATGCCTCTCACCAGAAGTCTTCAAGCCTGCTTTTAAGATCTGTAGTTGAAGGGCAAGACCTGGAGGTTACTCTTGGAACAAGGATACTCTGGGTAAAAGTTGAAAGGTCCTACCTTATTCCTTCCATGGAAGATAAACCCTTGCAATGACATTGTCTTTCCATACCTACCATTTCTGTCACCATGAGAAGCTCTACATTAGGCATTCTTGCTTTCCTTTCCACTAAGAATGTGCCTGGATAACCTGAGGCAACTCTGTCCAAATCATCACCAGCAGAAACCTTTGGAGTTTGTGACAATAAAACCTGAGCAATTTCAAGGTCAGGCTGGGAGAAGAAGCCTAGCAGAAATATTGAAAGTAGAAAACAATCATGTAACAGAGAAGAAAGATAAAAGAAAGTTGAATGTGGCGAGTGGCTGATCACCCCCCAAATCTCCTCTTCTCCTTCTTCCATAATAAAAGTTTCAGCTGGGCACAGAATGGTCCAGCTACAGCCTACACTTATCTGCCTCCCTTGGAGCCAGGTATGCCCACATAACCAAGTGCAGGCAATGGGGCGCGCTCAGAGGAGATGTGTACAACTTCTGAACTATCTCCAAATTAAAGACAAGCTGCTTGCCTTTAAATCATAAGATCTCTTTTCTCTATTGAAGACTATAACACATAAGTAACAATCACTTGGATTTAACCATTCAAACACAGACAATGCATTGAAAGAAGCTGAAAGAAGCTGGGTTTCTGAATGATCTCACGGAACACAGCTGCCCTGCCAGCCTGGACTGTCTGGACTACTCTTTGAAAGACAAATACACGTCTATCTTATTCAAACTCCATATCTGTAGATCTCTTTAAAACAGCAGCTTAGCTTAATTAATATATTAATTAATCTCATTAGCATATGGTCAAAGAAAGTGTTAAATTGAAACATGAAACTGCTGTTTTTATAAATCAAAAACAGTTAAATATCAGTATACAGCTCAACCTAACAAGATCAGGTCAGATATTTATTTATTTATTTATTTTTTTTTTCATTGGTTGGTGTTTAATTTATGTGCAAAATGTATGGCATTCTCTTACAATGTGAAAAAATACAAGTTGTTAAAATTGAACACCTCCAGTCTCAAGAAATGATCAGAAAAAGCTTTTGTGCCCTTAACCATTAAAATAACCAGCATGAGTTTTTAAAACATAAATCAGGTGATATCAGTGTTCTACTTTGATACCCCCTGATGTCAATCCCATTTCACACTCAATTCCATAAAATGGCCTATAAGACCTTTAATCTGGCCCCTGTCTACCTATCTGACCTCATTTCTTACTGTCCTCCTCTTTGTTCACTAGGATACCATAGCACCATGACCTTGGATCTAATCTTTAAATAAAACAAGCTCATTTCTGCCCCAAGGCCTTTGCACTTGTTATTCCTTCTGCATGGAATCTTCTTTCTTCCAAATCTTCCCAGGATGGCTTTTTCTCATTATTCAGTTCTCAGCTCAAATATCACCACATTGGAAAGGCCTTCCCTGACCACTCTATCTGAAGCAGCACCCTTACCCAGACATTCTCTAGTCCATTTATTTTCTTCATGGCATTCATCACAATTTGAAGTTTGGGGTTTTTTTGTTTTTTTTTTTAACATGTCTCCTGTCTATCTCCCATTAGAAAGTAAGCTCCAGGAAGGCAAGTGTTTTTTGTCTTTCTCATTCATCAGTGTACTCCAGAGCCAAGAATAGAACCTTGGCCTTGGTGACGAGGTGCGTGGCCCGCTTGACCACAGCGAAGTTGCCCTTGCCGATGGTGCAGTCGATCTCGTAGTAGCCGATGCGGGCGGGCATCGGCCCGTGGGAGGCCGGCGCTGGAGGACGCAGCGGGCCGGCCACTGGGGGCACAGCAGCGGGGGCGGCCGGGGACCCCGGGGCAGGCAGAGGCAGCAGGCAGCCGGCCGGCCCTGCTCCCCCAGCTCTGGCCCCGGCGGCTCCGCCAGCTCCGCTCGCCGCCGCCGCTGCCATCTTGTTGTATCAGGTCAGATATTTAAAGGAAACAAAAACTCATTTCTCTTCATTAGCCACTTCACTGTGTAATTAATGTATGGAGAAATAAGATTCAACATACTGAAGCTACAAAACATCATTGAAAGAAATTAAAGGAGGCCTAACTAAGTAGAAAGATGTCCCATGTTCATGGACTAGAAGACATTATTAAGATGTTGATAGTTCTCAAAGAATTCTACAGATTTGATGCAATTCCTACCAAAATTCTAGCTACCTACTTTTCAGAAATTAACAAAATTTAAAATTGGGAGTATTTTCTTTATATTGTTAAGTTGAAAAGTTCTTTATCTATTCTGGATACAACCCTAAGATTCATAAGGAAATGCAAGGGACTCAGTGACCAAAACAATCTTAAAAAAGAAGAATAAAATTGAAGGACTCACACTTCCTCATTTCAAAATTTACTACAAGCTACAGTAATCAAGAAAGTGTGGTACCTGCATAAGAATAGATAAAAAGATCAATGGAGTAGAACTGAGAATCCAGAAATAAGCCCTTACATTTCTGCTAAATTGATTTTTGACAAAGATGAGCAGACAATTCATTAAGAAAAAAATAGTCTTTTCAATAAATGGTGCTGAGACAAATGAATAGCCACATGAAAGAAAAAAAGGTGGACCCTTACCTCACACCACATATAAAAATTAAGTCAAAATGGATCAGAGACCTAAACATAAGCACTACAATTATAAAACTCTTAGAAAAAACATAGATATAAATCTTCATGACCTTGGATTAGGCAGTGGTTTCTTAGACATGAGCACAAGAAACAAAAGAAAAAATAGATAAACCGAACTTTAACAAAATTAAAAACACCATTAAGTAAGTAAAAAAACAATGCAAAGAATGGAAAAAAATATTTGCAAAGCACATATCTGATAAGGGACTTGTGTCCGGAATATATAAAGAACTCTTTCAGCTCAACAATAAAAGGAAAATATCTCAATTTTTAAACAGGTAAAGAATTTGAACAGACATTTCTCCAGAGAAGATACACAAAAGGCCAATGAGCACATGAAAAGATACTCAACATCATTCATTAGTTATTTAGGGAAATGCAAATCAAAACCACAATGAGATACCACTTCACACCCACTAGGATTGCTATTAAAAAAGACGAAACAAAACAGACAATAACAAGTGTTAAAAGAATGTAGAGAAAGAGGAACCCTCATACATTGCTAATGGGAATGAATGTAAAATGATGTAGCCGTGATGAAAAAGTTTGGTGGTCCCTCAAAAAGTTAAACATAGAATTACCAAGTGACTCAGCAATTCCACATCTAGGTACATTCCCGAGAGAACTGAAAACATATGTTCATGCACAAGCTTGTACACCCATGTCTACAGCAGTATTATTCATAGCATCCAAAAAGTGGAAAAAAAATGTCCATCAACTGATGAATGGATAAACAAATGTGGTCTATCCATACAATAGAACATTACTAAGCTAAAAAAAGGAAGGAAATTCTGATATAGGCTACAATATGGGTGAACCTTGAAACCATTATGCTAAATGAAAGAAGCCAGTCACAAAAGGCCACATATTGTATGATTCCATTATGTGAAATGTCCAGAACAGGCAAATCCACAGAGACAAAAAGTAAGTTAATAGTTGTGAGGGAGTAGGAATTGAGGAATGACTGCTAACAAATATGAGGTTTATTTTGGGAGTAATAAAAATGTTCTGGAAATAGTGGTAGTAGTGGGCTGAATGGTGGTCCTACAATGATATGTCCAAGTCCTAAAACCCAGAATCCTTATTTGGAATAGAATCTCCCCTAGAGACTCTGGAGGGTGTGTTCCTGCCAACACCAATTTCGGACTTCTGGTCTCCAGAACTATGAAAGAATAAACTGTGTTGCTTTAAGCCACTAGGTTTGTGGTAATTTGTTACTGGTAATTTGAAATGTCTATTCAAATCCTTTGCAGCCCTAGGAAACTAATAACAATGGTGATCGATGCACAACTTTGTAAATATACTAAAAACCATTAACTTATACACTTTAAAGTGTATAAAGGGTGAATAATATCTATGGTATTACATATCTAATAATATTTATGGTATGTGAATAAATCTCAATAAAGCTATTATTTTTTAAAACACACATATACATATACACATACAAACATACATACACACAGAAGCTTGCTTTACAACACATCAGGAAGCAATAATTTCACTATGTACAATGATAACCTACAGTCCCTCCTTTTGTATACCAAGGTGATGCTCCCACAGCCGTAAAGATGTATACTCTGTAGTTGCTCATCCTCCTCAGTGGGGATAAGATTTTTTTAGATCAATGTCCTTGTGACCTCTTGGGCTGATATTCACTAGGAGGGTGGTTGGTCATGTCTAGTCTGTGATTACACAGTTCTTGGTGCATTGTTGGGACCCACTGTTTTCTCATTTCTAGATCAATGTTCAATAGACAGAGCCTTACTAAAAGATTAACTGGGTAACTGGAAAGGATAATTTCCAGGCCACCAAGAAAAAAAGAGATAGCACAAAGAGTACTCATCAGCTCAGGAGTTTACAGAGAGGATACTGGGTTAACTGCCTTCCCAAGTCCAGCAGCAACAGCCACTAAAGCCTAGCACTGTTCTGAGCAAGCCAGGCTGATCTGGGGAAGGTCTCCAGGAGGGACTGAGTGCCCCCACCATCCTACAGGTCAGAGATGGGAGTAACGTTACCCCTGGAATCTACTGGCCTTTCCTAGGGAGCAATCACTAACACAAAGGGACCTGCATAGAGGTGGAACTTACCACTGCACTGGAGGGATTTTCTGATAGATAAATCATTGGAAAATGTCCCCTGGCAATGTAGGAATTAACATAGATTGCACTGAGGGGATCCCTTAGACCTACTTAGGGTGCCTGGGATTCTATGCACTCTCAGTTCTCGGAGTCCTGAAGCATGTGTGTAGCCACAATAGACCTGGGGAACACTGTCCCTGCACCTCTAGACCTTACCTCCACACATCACTGCCTTTGGAAAACATGGAGGCGCGAATGACTTCAGGTGCCATCCAAGCATACGTCCCTGCCGCGCTCATCTTGGTGGTTCGGTGCCATTCCCGAGCCAGGCCAAAATCAGTAATCTTCAGAATCTTGTTGCTCAGGTCTCCATTCTCCACCTTCTGGAGGATCAATACTGGGCAAGGAAAGGAATACAGAAGAAACCAGAGTGTGTTAAACACAGGGAAACCGCTGAATACAGAATGCTCCTGCCATCTTCCTGGCCTCTCCTGCAAGCCCCACCATTCAGCTACCGTGGATCAATGGTAGGAGCCATCATTTTTCAGACACCTACAATGCATTCATATTTTTGTTTTGGGGGGGTTTTGGTTCTTCTTTTGCCTGGCCAGCACAGGGATGGAACCCCAGACCTTAATATTATCAGCACCACGCTCTAACCAACTGAGCTCATCAGCCAGCCTGCATCCATTTTTGTGCCACATATTTTATAGGCATTATCTCTAATCTTCTTAACAACCTTACAAGGCAGGTCCTATGGCCATCTTCATTTTACAAATGAGGAAACTGAAATAAAGCACCATTAAATAAATTCCCAGGGTCACCCAACTAATAAGCCAGGACCAAAGCTCAGGCAGCCTGGCTCCAGAGCCTGCTCTCTCAGCCTTCATACCATACCGCCCATTCGCAGTCTGTGAAAGAGGAGCTGTCAGTCACAGCTGACCCTTCTGAGGAATGGCTACTTGGACTTCCTGTCTGCCAGGGCACCCGTGTGGTATAACCACTCACACATCACAGGGACTGGAGGTACAGTTAGATTTTCAAGGTTTTGGACAGCATCTGGACAGTATCCAAGAACCTCTCCATGTTACTTTATCTAAATTCTTAAGATAGCATGTCTCCTGGGCTCTGAGATTTCTGCTTAATCCTGGAACTCACCCTCACCCGTTGAGAAGTGGCTGGCAAGTTGGGGATGCCAGCGGCACACATGTTCACATCCACAATGCTCTCTGTGAACATGCCCCAGGAGGGAGAAACTGAATCAGTTATACTCTGGGCCCTGTCTCCCAAGTTCTAACACCAATGCACTTTTGTATTGGAGTCATCTTAGTTTCCCTGGGGCAGCCACTGAGGCAGCCACCTCACCCAAGTAATGGTCCCAGAGATCAATGTGCTCTGGTGGGAGCCAATCTCACTAAAAAGAGCAAAAACAGTAATTAACTGAAGTGCTTTAAGCTAAGCCAAGGGACTCTGCCTGAGTGGGCAGCTAGCTAGCTCCTCGGGTATGTGGAATCCTAGCCCACATTCTCACAAGTGGGATGGATCCAAAGGCCCCGCGCAAGCACAACCTCTTGTGGCCAGACATGAGTCACCTGGAATTCAGAGCTCTGTGCGTGGGATTTCAGAGAAGGAAAAAAGATTCTCTCCTCATCCCTGCCATTCAAATGGAAATGGGGAGTGCAGCAAAGGTATCTACTGAAGACAGATTAACAACTAGAAAAAAGGTTAACTCCGTTCCACCAGCCAGCGATCCGTGCCAGCTCTATCTAGGTAAACAGCGAGAAATGCAGATTCATTCTCAGTCCTGCGTGTGCTGGGTCACCCCACAGGGCTTCCCGTTAGGCTTCACCCTCCCTCAGTTGGTTCTCCATTCACCCCCACTGGGGGCCTCTAACAAAGCTTCATCTTTACCTCTCTTAGAGGGATTTGTTGTAGAAGATTCTCTGAGAGCTCAAACTCTTCCAATATCTAAAGAAAGGAATCTGCAAGACTGGTACTTTGGCTACCATGAGGGTTTTTCTTTTGAGGTGTGGAGGTGGAAATTTTAGGATAGGGGTCATGCGCAGGTCCCTTAACTCACACAGCTATACTCCTCTTAGTATGCCCCTTCCCAAATGTGCACTCAATTGTTAGATATTGAAAGAATGTGGACCAAAGGTCACTCCATCCTAGCAGTAAAGAGGGATTACTAGCAATAATAGAGCTGGAGACACAAAGGAAAACAGCACCAGCCACTCCCAGAGCTAATGGACTAAGCCTCCTTCCTCCACACCCTCTCCACCACTCCCCTGACACACCCCTCCCCACCCCAAGGTTCCAGCATCTTGAGCAGGTGCAGGCCTCTGGACACTTGGGCAGATTTAAAAACAAAAAAACCTTTCTCCATCTCACCTATCAAAAATCTTCCCAGACTCTTCCTTGCCTCTCTGCCCTCTCCTCTGGCAGAGAAAACAGACAAGTAGGCACTCAAATTTCTGAGAAAGTGACACTAAAGAAACCCACCATTCCCTCTACAGAGGTGGCCACCAGCTCCTGACCATTTCTGAGTGGCCAGTCAGCAGAAGATTCAGAGTGAACCCTTCCCCTTACATATTCAATGGGGTTCAGTCCTGTCACCCCATATCTCCAGGTGGCTGGGGCAGGGTGCAGTGAGGAAGATAAAGTTTGATGATGTTTGTCAGATGGCTTAATAGGAATGACAGAATGAGGGGCTAGGCAAGACCAGCCCGGGACAGTTTGTCTGAATGTGAGTGCCTTTAGGTAGGACAGGTACAGCCCAGTGCCACCTAATCCCCACTACTCCCTGCTGCCCTACACCCAGCTGACATCAAACATTTACTCCAACAAGTCAGACCCTGAAGTCACCTGACTTAAGGATCACTGGTCTAGGGTCCCACCCTCATCAAAGAGGAGGCTGCAAGCAGAAGCCAGCTAGTAATCCTGACAGATGGTCTCGGCCAACAATTCTCAATAAGTGTCCTGAAACACTGGTGTCTACCAAGCATCTGTTACTACTAATAATTAAAGCGCCAAATTTTGTGAAAGCTTTACCTTTTTTTGTAGACTTTTTTTGTTGACATGAAATCCACATAACATAAAGTTAACCATTTTAAAGTGAACAAGTCAGTGGCATTTAGTATACTCACAATGTTATATAATGACCACCTCTATCTAGTTCCAAAACATTTTGATCACCCCAAAAGGAAACTCCGTACCTATTAAACAATTATTCCCCATTCTTCTCTCTTCCTAACCCCTAGCAACTATCAGTCTGTTTTGTCTCTACGAATTTACCTATTCTGAAACTTCATATAGATGGAATCATACAATATTTGACACATCTGGCTTATTTCACTTATCGTAATGTTTTCAAGGGTCATCCACATTATAGCACTTCATTCCTTTTCAAGGCTGAATAATATGTCATTATATGTATCTACCACTATCTGTTCACCCATTTGTCCATTGATAGACATTTGAGTCATGTCCACTTTTTGGCTACCATGAATAGTGCTGCTATAAACATCTGTGTACATATATTTGTGTACCTGTTTTCAATTTTTTGAGTATATATCTAGGAGTCGAACTGCTGAGTCATATGGTAATTCTATGTTTAACTTTTTGAGGAAACAACAAACTGTTTCTCACAGCCTCTGAAACAATTTACAATTCCACCAGCAGTGTACGAGGGTTCCAATTTTTCCACATCCTCGCCAACACTTATTTTCCTTATTATTATTCTAGCCATACTAGTGGGTATGAAGTGGTATCTCATTTCATTTTGGATTTACACTTCCCTAATGACTGATGATATCAAGCATCTTTTCATGTGCTTGTTGGCCATTTCTGTATCTTCTCTGGAGAAATATCTATTCAATCCTTTGCCCATTTTTTAAGCGGGTGGTTTGTCTTTTTATTGTTGAGCTATAGAGGTTCTTTACATATTATGAATACTACACCCTTGTCAGATAAATGATTTGCAAATATTTTTTCCCATTCTGTAGGCTGTCTTTTCACTTACATGATAATCTCTTTTGATGTAGAAAAGTTTTTAATTATTTTTTCTTTTCTTTTTTTGTGGGCTGGCCAGTACAGGGATCCAAACCTTGACTTTGGTGTTCCAACACCATGTTCTAACCAACTGAGCTAAGTGGCCAGCCCAATAGTTTTTAATTTAGATGAAGCCCACTTTATCCATGTTTTTCTTTTGTTTGGTGTAATATCTAAGAATCCATTGCCAAATCCAAGATCATGAAGATTTACTTCTGTTTTCTTCCAACGGTTTTATGGTTTTAGCTCTTATATTTAGGTCATTGATTCACTTTTAGTTAATTTTTGTATATCACATGAGGTAGGGGTCCAACTTCATTGCATGTGGCTATCCAGTTGTCCCAGCAACATTTGTTGAAGAGGAAAGCTTTAAAACCCAAATAGAGTGGTTTTCTACTCTATTTTCCACTCAGCTTGCTTTACTGATTGGGAGAGAAAGGTTGTATTCACAGCAGCTTACGTATTTGTACCACTGCAGTGAGCCCACTGGAAGCTCCTACCACTGAAGAACAGCTTTCACGTCTTGGAAAATTTAACAATGTTTTACCAAAATCCAGTGAAGTCCAAGAATGTATTGTGTAAATCTCATCTCCCATGTGTAGGGCAGTGGAGAACATACTGAGAACTACTAACAAGGCCTAGGTCACTGGGAGCCCGGCCAGGGTAGGGGGAACAGAGAGGAATAGATGCATTTGAACTAAAGATGTGTTGATTAGCATACATAGGGGCTTGATGGAGAAGGGAGAGGTCTCTGGCCTTTCAGATTTGGGTGACAAGTAGAAGAATAGTGGTGCCTCTGATTGGGAAGTTGAGAGAAAAAGCCCGTTTGAGGAAACCAAGTTCAGTTTTGGACATAATGAGTCTAAGTTGACAGCAACAAGAGTCAATGTGCAACAGGAAGAAAGAACAGACAATTTAAATCCTAGGCTTGACAGTCTCTATGGGAACCTGGACAATTTTTATAACCTCTGTACTTCAATTCCTGCTTCTACAAAAATGAGGATAATGATTAAAGGTAATATAGTAATAAAGCATCTAGCAGAGTATCTGGCGCACAAACAGGCACTCAGAACACTATAGCAATTATTATTATGATTAAGTGTCTTGTACCTAAGTGGAAACTGTGGGACTCAGCACTCAAAGTACTGACATAGGATGCCTGGCAGTCCCTGACACATAATAATCAAGCAATAGATTTTTGCTACGTAAACAAATGGAATGGTTGACTAATAATGATCAACTACTCATCATCGATCACTTACTATGTGGTGGGGCTCAATGCTGTTTACTTACCTCACTTTCATCAATCCTTAAATCAAACCATGAAGTAGGCGTGATTACTTTCCCCATTTTACCCGTACCAAAACAGACACAGAAAGGTTAAGTTAGATGTCCACAGTCCCTGAGGATAGGGATGAAAACTGAATCCAGATCTCTGTGACTTCAGAGCCACGTTCTCCACCTCTGTGCACAGCACCAGATGCCAGAAAGGAATCCTATGTGTCTTTAAGGCTGACCTTGATTTCTGCCTGATCACTAAAGCTGTCATTAACTGGTCTTCGCTTCTCTCCCCTTTCCTGAATTATTCCTTCAGCATCCAAAGCCAGTACCACACAACTTCACATTGTATATACTTCTTCCAATCAGCCCCACTGCTGCATGTATGTGTGTCTCATCATTTCCTCCAGAGCGTGATGGCATATGACTCCTAGAGGGCAAAAACCTCATTCTCTTTCTTCTGGAACCCATGCCATCCCCCACCAGGAACCAAGCATGGGACCAGGCTCTCTTAAAGAACTCACCCCTCGCTGGCCACTTATTTGACTGACAGAATATGTGTGCAGCTTCTCAGACTATCTACTTTCCCACCCTACTGCTGCCAGATATTGGCGGACCGCTGGTGGAGGCGGGGGCAGCACCCGAGCCGGGGCTTCACTGGCGACTAACACATCCTGCTGGCGGGGTGGGGATACACACGGAAGGGTAAGCTGCCTTCAAGGGCCTTCCACCTTCTACAAGGAAAGATACACAACAAAACTGAGTAGCAGGTCAAGACGAAGTGTGTGTTAATGAGGGCTGACCTTTTGCTACAATCAGTAAAATCATCACGGTTTTCCAAACCTCAGTAATCCAAGGACATTATTCTTATTTCCAGATTAGGATACCACCGATATACCATTTACTTAAATTTTTCTTTAAATTGACTTTTTAAAAATTACTTAGAGGAAATTTTATGTCACTATTGTAAATGGGGAAGCCAAATATTCTCCTAACACTAGGTAACCAATACAAACAAACAGAATGAAAACAAAAATGAACGTTATGTTTCAGCAGACCCTGTGACTGGTCAAGGGTCTGAGCCTAATGTCTACTTTCTCTGTGACAAAGGAAAGACTGGAAGTGTTAGGAATTAAAGGCAAACTAGTACCAAAATAAATGAATACTGATCCTCCATGTGTACAGAGAGGCTGAATGACTTTCTTCGGGATTCAGTGTTATTGAACGCAGACCATCTAAAACAGCCTCAATGCCATCCCCAGCTAGGAGGTCACGGGGAGAAACTGGGGGGGAACAAAGGGCTTTGTGAGTCTGACCTCATACCATTCAACTGGAGGCTGAGCCCTCAAAACTTGGCATAAGTGAGGAGACTCTCCCATTAGGTCCTAAAGGTAAACTTAGCTTTGGTTGATGATTTAGCATCTTGAGATTTCTTATTTATTATTCATCTCCATTAGCACAAGGGGCTGTGATGTGCAAAGTGCCCACTTGGCACCAAGGCTCCCATCCCCAGACCTTCACTTGGTCCAGATGACTCAGAGCCATCTCTCCCAGATTAGGCAACTGGCCTAACTCTGTTTTCAGGGTTGTATTTGGTTTGGTCTTTTTTCTAAGTTTACTGTTAAATGTATTAAACACATAGAAGACTGCATTAAAAAATGAACATATGGTTTGAAGGAAATAAGAATACTGCAGAATCTATGTGTCTTCCCTCATCACATCCGTTCTCTCTCCCCAGATGTCCCACAATCGTGACTTCTGTTACCCATTCCTTTACTTCTCTTTATGATTTCACCACCTATGGATACATCCCAAAACTTTGAAAAAGTGAGCGGCAGGCAAAAACAAAGCTGTGTGTACTAGTTTCCTAGGGCTGCCGTGACAAATTTACACAAACTAGGTGGCTTAAAAGAACAGAAATTTATTCTCTCACCGTTCTGGGGGCTGGAAGTCCAAAATCAAGGTGTCAGCAGGGCCGTGTTCCCTCCACAGGCTCCAGAGAAGAATCCTTCCTCGACTCTTCTAGCTTCTGGTGGCTGCCAGCAGTTCTCGGCATCTCTTGGCTCAGGGCAGGATCACTCCAACCTCTGCCTCTGTCTTTGCATGGCCATCTTCCCTCTGTGTGTGTGTAACTGTGTCCTCACGTAGTGTTCTCCTCTCTCTCTGTCTGTGTCTTCGTATAAGTACACCAGTCTCACCAGTCTTTGGATTAGGGCCCATCCTAATCTAGTACAACCTCGTCTTAACTTGATCATGTCTACAAAGACCCCTATTCCCAAATTTCACGTTAGTTCTTCAACATAACTTTGCTGAGGGAAGGGGAGAGGAGACACAAGTCTATTTACAATACTGCATAAAAGTAAAATTACTGCCTTGGCTAGATAAAGCCTCCCAGAAGGGAATAAGCTACACAGAGTCTCTGGTCATGATCCCAAAAGCCCTTTCTGTGGAAGTCAATAAGTAAGATCATGAATGAGTCCTGGAAAAACAAAGTAGGTAGCCACCGTGTAGCTGTCTGGCAGTAGGGGACAGGTGTCAGATACTGGACATTCCCCAGGAATATGGTTGGGAGAGTGGGCCCTTCTGTATTCTCTGTTTCTAAGTTCACTTTGGCCTACCTCTATTCTCAGGGTTGGGCAAAGACAGCACTTCTGAGAGGGTAAAATGAGCCTTCAGATCAGCAGGGCAAGGAGAAGCTTCATTAATTAGCACATGAGCAAGACAGCCAAGTACAGATAAAAATCTGGACTAGCTTTCCCAGGCAGTCAGTACCTGCGGATAGCAGGTAGGACAGTGATGATGGCCTGAGTCACAGCTTGGATCTCGGCTGCCCATCCTGTCTGTGCACAGCCCTTCCCTGGCATCTCCCTTCCCGGTCCTGAGGGGTCCCCCTCATCCTCCTGTGTTAACTCCTGTGTCCTGTACCCCACAGTCCCTCTTTACTGGCTTCTCTTGCTTTGGTGGTGTGCATTCTCCAGTTGCTCCTTAGAAAGAGTGTGTGGAAGGTATATTTTTTAACCAGAAAATGTCTATAATCCATCCTCAGTAAAGATGACTAGAAATTCTTTTTCATAATTTTGAAGGTATTGTGCATTATTTTCTTGCTTCCAACACTGCTAAGAAGCCCCGAGCCATTTTGCTTCCTGATCCTCTGCATGTGATGCATCTTTTTCTCTCTGGAATTTTTCAGTTTCTTCTCTTAGTCCCGTTGTTCTAAAATGTCACAGGGCTGCATCTTGGGGTGGGAACTTACTGAGTACTTTCAAATCTGAACACTCACGTCCTTCAGTTACAGGGAACTTTCCTGAAGTATTTCATTGTTACAATTTCCTTCCCTACATTTTTCTGTTCTGTCCCTCTGGAACCACTATTACTCAGATATTGGGCTTGGTGGACTCTTCCTCCAATTTTCTTATCTTTTCTCTTCTACTTTTTCCATCTATTTTTCTTTTTGCTCTTTTTTCTGACATGTCATCACTTTATCCTCTAACCCTTCTATTGGGTTTTTCATTTCCCTATCATGGTTTTAATTTCTAAGAGAGCTCTTTTTTGTTCTCTAATTCTTTTTTTGAGTGGTAAGCACAAATGTAGCTGTGCACAGCTGTTTTTGTAATATGGATATAAAGTCTTCTCTTTTACCTGAGTGTATTACTGATGCTTCTTTTTATTTATTTGTTTGTTTTATCCCAGTGTGGTTCATTTCAGCTGATTTTTCAGTTTTTGCTTTGGTCTCTGATGGACTTTTGCTCAGAGATATGGTCATCCTTGGTTGTCTGTTCATGATTAAGAACCATACTTGTGCTTATGTCTAAAAAAGGGAATCCTTATGTTTTAAAGGTACATGATGAAATATTTACAAATAAAAAAATGATATAATGTTGGAGATTTCTTTCAAAATAATCTAGGGTGGGGAATGAGCAGGGTGACTAGAACCTCTGAGCACATGGAGAAATGTATCAACTTTGAGCATCGCTGTAAGGAGACCCGGGTAGGCCAGGCACAAGTATCTGTGATCATTCCTCTTGGGCTGGTCAGTTCCCAGAGGGCAGTACGCGTCTAAACTCTGGCTAGAAAAATAAAGATATGGCTGCCTGTGTGCCAGAAATCAAGTCATGAGAAAGATCGGGGTGGTCTTAGCACACAGCCTTCAGTATATAAACAGTTACTTCATCTCTACATTTTTTCACTGTATTTGGTGTCTCCAGTCCAGAAACTCTCATTCTACCCCCTCCAGAAGGATAGGCAGCTACATGGAATGGAGAAGAAATAGACCCACAGGACCAACTGTGTTTCATGCCATCTCTACACAATCTGTTTTATTTTAGCACCCCCTTTTTACCCCAATTCCAGAAGCACCTAGTGCTGCCAGTTCCTACACTTCATGGAATTCTATGGTATAAACTGATTGGTTTTTTGCTTTCCCTACTGTCTGTCAGCTTAGAATTATCTTTCTCATATGTCCTACATCAGTTACCACTCATCTGTCTGTTTTCCAGCTTCCAAAACTTAGTTGCCGTTGTCTCTTCTCCTGTCCACCTGGTGGGTTTGCTTAGTTTTAGCTGGGTTTGAGGAGGGAGCAAAGGCACATGCAGTGTTTGTATGTGTTCAGTCGGCCACCCTAGCATGGAAGCCTGCCTTTAGTTTTGTCTGTTTTCTTGGGGTATAGAGAAGAAAACTGGCATAGTCTACATCCAAAGGAACTCTGCAAAGGCTTCTAGCTTTCCCTGGCTTGGATCTTCCATCTTTCCCAATACAGTAGTCCCTTCTTATTTGCAGGGGATACGTTCCAAGACCCCAAGTAGATGTCTGAAACCACAGACAGTATCGAACCTTACACAGACGATCCCCGACTTATGGTTTGACTTAACAATGGTCTGACTTACCATTTCGACTTTACAATGGTGTGAAAGCAACAGGCATTCAGTGGAAACTTCACTTTGAGTACCCATAAGAGCATTCTGTTTTTTACTTTCAGTAGAGGGTTCAATAGACTACATGAGATATTCAACACTTTATTATAAAACAGGCTTTGTATTAGATGATTTTTCCCAACTGTAGGCTAACATAAGTGTTCTGAGCACATTTAAGGTAGGCTAGGCCTAAGCTATGACATTCAGTAGGTGTGGGGTATTAAATACAATTTCAACACAGTATTTTCAACTTACAATGTGGTTATGTCCCGATAAACCCATTGTAAGTCAAGGAACATCTGTATATACTATGTTTTTCCTATACATACACACCTATGATAAAGTTTAATTTATAAACTCAGCAGAGTAAGAGATTGACACCAATAACTAATAATAAAATAGAACAATTATAACAATATACTGTAATAAAAGTTATGTGAATGTGGTCTCTCTCTCTCTCTGTCTCAAAATATCTTATTGTACTGTACCACGGGTAAGTAAAACCATGGAAAATAAAACAATGGATAAGAAGGGACTACTGTATACAAAATCTGTCCTGGAAGAGTGTAACAGAGGAAGGCATACATGTATTCCTGCTTGTTCAACCACCAGATCTATGTCACAGTGTCCTTTCCCACCTTAACAAGAACAATATCTGAGCTGCAGCAAGGCAGAAAGGAAAAAGCAACAGATAAAGACCAAGGATGTCTGGGCTCTGGCTCCACCGTGTGATCTCCCTCAGGCCTCCATTTCCCTACCTCAGACTTTCTCAGACTCTATAATTCCCTGAAAGCAGTGTTGGTCTTTCCCAGCCAAGCTCCACCACCCATCTGAGCTGAAGAACAGCTAAAACAGTGGCAAAGAGGAGTTAGGCAAGGTGATTCCGCCCCAGAGAAAAGCCCTGTTCACTAGACACAGCCAGACCTTAGGGCACCAGGCTTGGCACTTGAGACATTTGCTTCCTACAGCTCATTGTCTCCACTGGAGGAAGGAGGATGATCTCGGACCCCATCCCCACCCAGCAGCCCAGAGTGCCAAGAGACCAGCAGCTAACACAGAGCATGCTCCCTGCTGTACTGACTCAGCAAGAGCTGCATAGGAGAATCTGAGACTCTGTCCCTCCAGGCAAGGCTAAGAGAGGACAGACTTGCTTACCGAGGCAAATGATTCATCATCTAGACTCCCTGACTCCCAGCCTCAGTAGAGGTGTGGTGCTGCCTAGAGATGGCAGGGAGATGCCTGCAGCAGCTGAGGCCCAGCGGGTTCTGCACTGTCAGCACAGCCGCACCGCATTCCACTGGCACAACCAGCAAAGCTGTGCTTTCCCAGCAAGCATTCAGGCAATGGCAGCTAGAAGTCTCTGTTGGAAGAACTACGGAAAGATGGAGTGAATTGGATCCTTGGGAATTTAGGATCCACCCCCTCTTGATATAGAAAAGGAAATCAAAGCAAATGGACGAGTGCAAAGCACTACTGACAAAACCAGAGAGCATTCAAAGCAGTGGTTTTTCCTATGTCCTGGAGCTGGGGTAAAGCTGAACCACAATGGCCTCCCTTTCTATGCCTGTAATGCCTGTAACCTGAAGGGGCATAATAAGTGCTCAGTAAATATTTGCCTCCAATGAATAAATGAATCAATGCAAAGCATCCCAACAGGGTTGATCAGAGATTAAATCAGTTTAAACACAGTTCCTCAAATTCGAGGACCGACTATATCAGAGTCACCCAAGAAGCTACAGTAATGATTTTAGCCTTTTAAAATAGGTCCTTTTCAAAGTAGGTAATTTTTTAAAAATGCCATTATGATGCTAGTTGTACTTTCAGTGTGTGTTAAGAAGAAAATAATAACCACAGCTAATGTTTATAGAGGCCTTAGTGTGTGCCAGATGTCCATAATCTTATTCAATCCTCTCAGGAAGGTAAGGACTTTTACTGTGGCTACTTTCAGATGTGGAGACTGAAATTCAGACAGACTTGTCCACAGGTGGTAAGTGGCACAGCCAAGACACACCCGGGGTGAATGAAATCATAGTCAGGGCCCCAGACCACCATGCTATATTACACACTCCCTAAGAAGACGCTTTTAAATGAATTTGTATTTTATCAACACAACAGCACCTACACACATTTGAAAAACAGCAGTATAAATATTTACATTTTCTACAAACACAGTTAGATTCAAAGACACCTTGCAGGAGCTCCCTCCCAAGGGAAGCACTGATCTCAAAACTGCAAATGAAAGCGCACTATGCAGAAAGCAGCAGGTTACTGCCCCTAAGGAGGAGATCTACTTGTCTACTGTCCTCTCCCATCCAAACAGGTTTCTCAAGGCCTCCAACACCAGAGGAGAGAACGGGAGAGAAATCTCCAAGTAAGGGTTAAAGTAGAAGGACAGAGTCAGCAGTGTTCACGAGAAAGAGAAAACAAATTGAAAACACAGCAGAAATGGACTGCTACATTAGCAATCCTGGCAGCATATCATGGAAGGACTAACAGATTAATGACAGAAAAAGAGCCCGAAATCTGTGACCCAGCCTGCTAGTCACCCTTCAGCGGTTATTCTGCCCTCCTCCCACAGCAATAGAACTTAAAATTTCAAGATGGGCACCTGCCCACCCATCACATTAACTAAATCTTCCAGTCTGCTCCTTCCAAGGTGTAGCCAAGTAGCTAAGAAGTATTACATGGCTGCTTTCTCTAATCTGTCTTAAAAGATACCAGGCTCAGGGCCTTTGGTCCTTGTTCCTCTTCATCCCTTCCCACATTGTGCTGCCCGGAAAATGAATGTGATAGCTGGAGCTGTAGCTACCATCGTGGACCATGAGGACAGAACCATTCCCAAGAGTGAGCAAAGCTGTGAATGGGAGGAAGTGTAAGGCTCATGGAACAGAGACTCCATGCCACCCACAGGCCATCTCCTGTGACTTTCACATGCAAGAGAAACAGACTCTTCTTATTTCAGCCATTATGACTTCAGGTGTCTGTTTCTCATAGCAAATCTAATCTAATTAATACAAAGTTCAATTCCACTATTACAAAATCTCTTTACAACAAAACAGAAATAGGGGTATTAAAACTGCCAATCCAAACCAAAAGCAACATTCCAGTCAATAGAATCTCAGTGCAATATAGCCAAAGATTTGGACAGCCTCTCCATCTGCTATAAAATGAATAAACCTGAAACACATTTTGGCTACATATTTTTTAAAGTAATATGTCACTTTCCATAATAAGCATTGACTTAAACCTTTTAAAAAAAATCCCTCTTGTACCAAAAGCCCATATCTATCAGGTGCTGTGCTAAGCACTGAGTGAATGTAAATTCAACCAGTACCTCCTGTCAAGAAGATCACTAACTAGTGAGGAAGGACAGTCAGAGAGTATGAAAAGACAGGGCAGGGGAGCTTTGCTATTTATATAAGCTTTGTAATATACTTTGGCTTTTTAAACTAGATTATGTACATATTACTTCAAAAAATTTATATCAAAAAGATATAGTAGGCAGTTTAATATATATTATAATGACTATAATAAAAATAAGTGACTATATTATGATAAAACATTAGTATACAACAATATATAGTTTGATCACATTTTTTTTAAGGATATGCTGTGTCTGTCTATTGATCACATAGGAAAACACCTGAAAGATATATACCAAAATGCTAACAGTGATGATCTCAGGGTAATGGGATTCTGAGTGACAAGTTTTTCTTTACACTCACCTGTATTATCAAAAACATCTACGATAAACGTATTTTTTTGCTTATATAAAGATTAAGTCATTTAACAACAATAATAATAATCATAGCAGCAGCAGCGATTATTTCTCACATGCCCACTATGTCCCAGGTGCAAACACTAGGAACCTCACATACACGTTACCTCATTCAGTCCTCATGGCAACCCTGCATGTTGGGCAGCATCCTCACTGTACAGATGAGAAAGCTGGGGTTCAAAGGTTAGGTAACTTCTCCACATCTAGGAAGAGAAAGAGCCAGGATTTGAATCCTGCTCTGGCTTCTAAGCCCATGCTCCTTCCATGATACCATGCGGCCCCCTGCACGTGGGGGTCAGATGTTGAGTAGCTCCATCTCTACGACACCCTCTACTTCTCTATAATGCTGGTCTCTCATCTGCCACAGTGTATGATCCATATCTTCATTTTATTTGTCTTGGGACAGCCTCATATTATAAATTAATTGCACAGGAATCTCACCTAATCCTATGTCCTTGAATGGACATACCACTGCTGAACGTACAGCCACCACTAAGAGTGGTTTTCTACACAGCACTGTCAGGTTGAGGGCTACTTCTCACTGGCAGAGACAAGGAAGGAAACCTGTGTTTAGAACAGAAGAGAACTGGCAGAGAAGCCACCAAAGCTAGGAGTCAAACCTAATTCTCCCTCCATTGCCCTTTGTACTAGAACCCGGAGAGTCCTAGACTAAAACCAAACCACCTGAGTACTGCTCTATATCCTTCTAGGGAAGGGAACTAGGCATTTATATTTAAATGAGAGTGCTTAGGAAGTTAATACTAAATTGTTGGGAAGCTCATGGACACTCAGGATCAAACTACAACAGCTTTGGCAAGGATTGGTGGCAAGAGCTTGGTGGCAAAAGCTTGCAGGCAGGCAGCATCTCCCCAGGTATAATTTAGGACAAATGGGTCCTAAAAGCACCATGGCTGAGACAGTACATTTGCTTGGGGGTTGAGGGGAGGGTGTGGATGGGCAGGACAAGTAACCCACCTATGCTAGGTCTGAAACCATTTTAGAAGTTTTGAGTTTTGCTTTGCGTATTACGGAGGCGGAGGCCGGGGGGAACCTGAAAATTCAATACTACCCAACATCCTTAAGTGACACCCTCTACATGGTCTATCCAGGCAAAGCATCAGTAAGATCAGTGGGAGAGCTAGGAACCAAAAACTGAAATGTTCAAGTGTGAGGAAAAGAACTAACAAAGGAGAGGAATTTCCAGGATCCTGAAGCTCTGCTTTCTCCGTCAGGGCCTCACCCTCAGGACAGGTATGTATGTGGTGCCTGCAGGAGCCAGCAGGCCCAACAGAGATGTTCAAAACAAAACATTCTCAGTCCAGGACCTCCACTCTATTTACAGAATCCTCTCCTATCAGTCCTTCAAGACACTAGGCTAGAAAAACTATGAAACACCCTGGACTGACCCTCTCTCATTATTACCCATCTTTAGGGTCCTGTTGCTTGGCCCAATGCCTATCTTGAAGGGGTAGCACTTTTGCAGGGGATTCTCCAAGTTCCTGCCCCCCCCCACCCATACCAAATCACCATCCACTGTCTTTTTTTCTTTTCTAAAATGTGTGTCCTACCCAATGATTCATCCCTAGACCAGCAGAAAGGGCCTCTAGAGAGCGGTAAGAAAGGCTGAGGCTCACATATCAGAAAGGTAAAGAGTGTCAACTCCTAAACCTCTGGACCTCAGCTCCACTGTTCACCAAAGCCACAGATGACCATGGGAGAAACACTATTCACTGCTCATTCACCCCAGGAAGGACCGTTCTTCAACTCAAAAACAGAGGGGAAGGTTATTTTACAGGAGATTCTCCTTGCTCCACCACAGCCCAGAGTTCAGAAAGTCTCCCCTAGCAGACCAGCCTGGTGCTATTAAAAGTGGTCAGGGTATGCTGGGTGGAATCCTGAAGCACAAGGACAGGCTGGTCACCAAAGGGTCACATGCCCCAGCAAGTCAACTCTTGAGACACCAGACCTTGGCCACGGAGAGATATCATCAAATCTACTGACTCTGGCAAATAAAGATACCCACTGCTTTGGTGATTGGAAAAGGTAAGCCATCACCTATTTAGGCAAAAGGCAGAGGAAGAGAGAGGGATGAATTGATGACCCCATAAAGGAAAAGAGATGGGACTCCCTCATTCTCACACCTCATTCTGGCCGTAAGTCTACATCTATAACATTACTGTCATTGCTGCTAGCACTTACCGAGCACTTACTGCATGCCAGGCACTGTGCTAAGCATTTTAAGTGCATTGTCTCATTTGAAAACCTCCTGAGATAGATACTGTTTTCATCTCTGTTCACCGATGCGGGAGCCGTGGCTGAGTGAGCACTGCTGAGTAAGTGGTAAAGCAGAACCACTGGCTTCACTCCCATGCCCTTAATGATGACCTTATCCTACCCCATCTGCCCATCTTGTTTGAACACCTACTGTGGAAACAACAGATGTACAGAGGAGGGGGCTCCTCGGAAAGGGGTCACAGCATACACAGCTGCTCTTCGAGCTGTAAAGAAAGGACGGGGTTTGGTCCAGTGGGGAGAATGAGAAGCCACCCACCGCAGAGGGAATAATGTGATTCTGGGTGGGGTGGGGGGTGGGGGTGACACATCTACACCTAGGAAATAGTCCCTTGTAGCTGGAGCAGAGCGTTCATGAAGAGGAAAGGGAGAAGAGAGAGCTGGGGTGAGGGCTAGGGCAGGACTAGACCACCACAGGCCATGCCCAGGGGCTTGGGCTCTATCCAGGAGTCACAGGCAGTTTTTAAGGGAAGTGGTGTGATCAGATTTATGTTTCAGCAAAACAACCATGGTTGCAGCAAGTAAATTCAACTGAAAAAGCAACCACACACCGGCAGTGTGGGCACAGTAACCTGTTATGACTGTCCAGGGGAAGACAGTGAAGGACAAACTAAGGTACTGGGGATGGAGATGACGGGATGATAGGACAGAGTGATTAATTTCATACACAGGGAGAAAGAGTGGCCAACGAGTCCTAGGAAATCTCTCTGGCATCACATCTCCTATTTGCTCTGACTGGGTACCTCTGTGTCACCAATCTTATAGGAAGGTACTAGCATTTAGTGAGTTCAGAGGTTTTTGGTGGCCCCACTCCCCCTACCTCTGGGCTAACATCCACCCACCCACTCTTCCCTTTCAACAGGGACCGAAGCTTCCCATCCCCCTCCAGCTTCTCCACCACCACCTAGGAACATGCTTCCTTCGTTTTCAGTTGTAGCCACCAACTCTCACATAACTGACTGCGACTGTCTGGACCAGATGCTGTTCCATAGTTCTGGCAGGCTGAGAACAGACACCATTTGCCAAAACAGCTCAATCCTGCATTCATCTGGGACATCTGGCAAGCCCCCAGTTATCAGTGCAGTGCACTTTTCAATGTCAGTCAAGGGCATGCAGCCAGGAACTCAGGGAATCACACAGGCTGAGAATGAGGCAGGAAGGGGCAGAATGGATAGATGAGCTTCCCAGGGCTTGCTACGGTCTTGCTCCAGGGAGCCAGCCTTCACACAGGCACTGGGGCCTCATGCAGAGTGCAGACAGGCTGGTTAACTAACTGGGCTGGTGTACTGGGGCCTCAGTTCAAACCTTGAGGGTGTCCAGGGGGCCAGACCACTCCCAACTCTGGCTGGCGGTGTTGTGAATATGCGCCATGGGTAACAAGGGGAAAATTAGATGTGCACATGTGGACCAGCACTTGAGAAACAACCCAAAGCACCGACCTTCCTCATGGTGTGCCACACCTGTGCTTGCCACATGACTCCACAGTGTGAGGGTGGATTTCCACTGCCTTGCCAGGCTGGAGGATAGAAAGGGACATGAAAGGGAATTAATATATTTACGGGCCTCAAGTGAGCACAGCACAATACCTCAGCCTTGAGAGGGCTCCATTACCCAGCCCCAGGTCTCCATGGAGCTTTCCTTTCATCTCTTCCTGGGAGGCTGTAACACCTTCCCATGTGTCCCATGCTGCTGAGTAGAAGCTTCTTGTGATTAAAACAGAAAAACTGGTGCCATTGCCCTGACCAAACCTCCCGGCATGTGTTTGCAGGACACTTTGCTCTCTCCAACATCCTAAAACATGACTATTTCAAAAGATGTCAACTTGGACACCCACAGCCATTGCCATTTTGAGCAAATTAAGCCCAGATAACACAGCTAGGACTCCAGCCCTGAGCTTGTCCAGACACAGATGTTACCAGCAGGAAACAGAAAGCCAGAGGCAGAGCTTTTGTGCAGCTAGTCTCCTTACTAAAGAATATCTCCTCAGACACCTGCCTGCCCTGAATTTTCCCATCGTACCAACTCAAATTGACGGAGAAGAGCTGCCAGATCTCTGTCATGCCATATCGGATAAAAATAATCAAAAAAGAGGAAGCACATCAGATCTTTGATAGTTCTGTCAACAGAAAGCAGTTCCTCTTTCTTGGCACGTGGACATGGGGTGTGGCTGCTACGAGGCTCTCCAGGACCTCGTGTCCCCAAGCTCTGCTATCACAGTTCCGTTGCAAGGCATGGAAGGTTGTATTTTCAAAATGGCACACCATCTCCCATCTTATGTGCTTTTCACCAACGTGACCTTGACACTTCTCCCACTGGTAGGTGTGTCTATGTCCCATCCACTTGAATCTGGGTGGGCCTGAGATTTACTTTAACTAATAGAATGCAGTGGAAGTGACACTGCATGACATCAAAACGGGATCAGAAAAGATGATACAGCATCCACCTTGTCAACTGGAACACTCGTGCTTGAAGCCTTGAGCCACTATGTGAGGCCAAGAGCTCCAAGATAGCTGTGGTCATGAACAGATTGCACATGGGCACCCCCATCAGCAGGCCCAGCTTTTACATCCTCCCAGCCCAGGCACCGGCCATGGCGGTGAACAACCTTCAGATGATTCCATCCTCCATATATGGTCTCACCCTGAGCCTTCAAGTTTCCCCAGCTGGGGCCCTGGACATTGAGAAGCAGAGATAAGCCATCCTTACTGAGCCCTTTCCAAGTTCCTAACCCAGAGTCTCCATGAGCTTAACAAAATGGTTCTTGTTTGGGATGGTTTGTTCTAAAACAATAGCAATGGAAACACTTATGAGTCTAGTCTTGTATCCGCTGCTACCAGAGAAGCAGCTGCTCTCGAAAATATAACTTTTTAAAAAGGAAAAGCTACCTTTTTCTGAGCATTTACTTTGTGCCAGGCATTATGCTAAGGGCCACATGCATAATCCCATTTAATGCTCATTACAATGCTATGAGTAAATACTAGGATGGTCCCCATTTTACAGAAGAAGAAATGGGCTCAGGAGTCAAGGACTTTGACCAAAGCCAGGTCTGACTGATTCAGAGCCCACAACATGCTATGCTCTCTGGCCACCTAGAGAGAGGAGTTGTTTCTACATGGAAGACTCAACTACTTAGGAGCATGGCTTTCCTGTTCAATATTCCATGTTTGGGTATCACCTAAAGAACCCAGGTGATGGGACTTAGCATCCACAAACACTTGGCCCTGTCTGAGCTGGGGCAGGCCCCCTTCCCTGGAAGGTCATAGCTGTGGCCTACCTACCCTATCACCAACTCTTCCTGAATCCTACCCATTCTTTGAGGGCTAACTCCTTCATCAAGGCCTTCTAGTGAATTCTGCCTTCTCCAGCCCCCATCCTGTATGCCCTTGGCACACTATTCCATACCTGTGTCATACTGGTCTGGTTGTTTGGGGTGTGTTTACATAGTATGCCTCCTGAGAGTGGCAAGAATGCAGCAGAAGCAACACCTACGTTTACATATACAATAAATTTATCATATTTCCTGCAGCATTGACATAGTAGCAGGCACATCAATTTCTCATGAGGACCTGTTGGGTGATTAAATTGGTTGAGAATCATAATCCACACACAACACAAACACTCCAGGCTCTGTGACCTGCACTTTGCCCAGGGCATCATGGAGAAGAAAGGCTTTGAGGGTAGGAGAGGAAGCAGTGTGACCCACCACAGATACCACACTCCTCCCATCACCCTGCAGTCAAGGAAGCCTGACCACAAAGGCTCAGAACACTGGGAGTTGCCATTTTGAACCACAAGTCCTTAATAGCACTAGAAAGCTATGAAACACTGATTAAAGTTTCCTGTGAATCACTCCTCAACCTCTCCATCTAAAAGCAGGGAGGGACCAACCTCAAGTACCTCCTCAGGCCAAGGCTAGCTTTGCTCTGACTCACTGTCTTGCAGTCCATGCT
Source organism: Cynocephalus volans (assembly GCF_027409185.1). Lineage (NCBI taxonomy): Eukaryota > Metazoa > Chordata > Mammalia > Dermoptera > Cynocephalidae > Cynocephalus > Cynocephalus volans. Next base: position 152,193,438 of record NC_084462.1, read on the forward strand.
ATGGATACCTTTTCTAGTGCCTTCCTCCCACCTCCATATCCAGAGATGGGGAAGACAAGGCTTGTGCCTGCACTCCCCAGTCTACCTCCAAAGATTACTTTACAAATCCTATTCCCCATGAGCCAGAGTTGAGGATCTCACCATGGTTGGGCAAACTCAAAACCACACAGATCCCAAGATGGCATAGCTCAGTTTCCAGGGTGAAGCCAGTCTACTCCTTCATTCCCTGCTTCCCAGGAAGGTGGACATAACAGGCATACCCAGAAACTGCTGGGGAAATGCTCAAATGCCTACTCCCTGCCCTCAGCGAACCCCCATGTGAGGAAAGGTCTTAGAATATCTGCTTTTCCTGAGCGGGGACATTCTTATGCTTCCTGGAAGGTCATGATTGGTAACCTTCCTATTCCCAGTCTCTCCTCCAATTTACTATGTATCAAATCAAGCACCAAAAAGCCTGTAAGAAATCCAAAATTGGCCATATTCATGGTCCATGCAACCTAGAGTTATACATATAAAACCAGAGACTCACAAATTAGAGTCCCTGGACAGAGCTGTGTCCAATCAGGGAAGGTGGGGGAAGATAGCATCTTAAAGTAAATTAAAATTAGTCTGACTCTTACTTTTCTCCAACATCTACAGGGTTCAAATGGTCCACAGCAACACTTCTTCAAATTCCCCTTTTTAGTACCATCCACTGCCCTTAGACAAAGAAGCTCCCAAATTTCCTGCTCAAAATTCCTTTTAAAATAGGGGCCGGCCTGTGGCTCACTTGGGAGAGTGTGGTGCTGATAATACCAAGGCCACAGGTTCAGATCCCCATATGGGGATGGCCGGTTAGCTCACTTCAGAGAGCATGGTGCTGACAACACCAAGTCAAGGATTAAGATCCCCTTACTGGTCATCTTTAAATTTTTTAAAAAAAAGTGTTTCTGACAGGCCAAGTTTGCAGGATTCTAGTCTTGAGCCTTCCCTTTCCTCTCACCACAAAAGTTCAAAAGTTCCAATGGCAGCAAAGTAAAACTTCTCTTTGCAAGGTGGGAGAAGGGAACAGCTGTGAGGCTTTACTTCACTGATAATTAGGGTGCTGGTCCACCAGCAATCAATTCAAATGGGAATATTAAGTAATGAAGGACAAAGTCAAATTGTCTTTCATGGTATTAATCTAAAATGCAAGTGGGCACCACAAAGCATGCCTAGGTCTCCTCCATAGGGAATGGAATTGCCATGCTGGTGCGACATGGGCCATTTCCCTACAAACTCAGCTGTAACAGCAACACCCCAGGAGGGCCTGGTCACCTCCGGGACGACACAGAGCTGAAAGTTGTATTAACTGAATAGCCACAAAGAGTTCTGCCATTAACAAGTGTGTCCAAACCCTTTCTGAATATTTGCATTACAGACAGTCCCCAACTTACGATGGTTTGATTTACGATTTTTTGGCTTTATGATGGTCCGCATTCAGTACACACAGAATTTCGAGTACCCATACAACCATTGTGTTTTTCACACTTTCAGGATGGTATTTAATAAATTACATGACATAATCAATACTTTATGTTAGATGACTCTCCCCAACTGAAGGCTAATGTAAGTGTTCTGAGCACATTTAAGGTAGTCTAGGCTAAGCTATAATGTTCAGTAGGCTAGGTGCATTAAATGCATTTTTGACTTACAATATTTTCAACTTACAGTGGGTTTATCTGCATGTAAGGCCATTGTAAGTCAAGGAGCATCTTTTCCAGTTAAACATTTTGAAATTCCATAAACAATCATCTGTGAATTTATCTAAAATCTATATATACTTCCTTTGTTTAAACAAAACTATAAAATAAAAACAAGAGTCCAATAAAGTAGAAACTTCTGTATGGCCCAACTTTTGGATAGCTGCATATAAGCACAATTTTGGTTCAGGACAAACACTAACAAAAAGCAAAGCTGAGGCTACAGAACGACAGCTGGGGTTTAAATTGTGCTTCTGGAGGGGCCCTGGGGAAAGGAGCAATGAGAAACCAGCTCTCAGGCCTGTGCATTTTATAGCCATCAGGTCTAGAGGAGCCAGAGGCCCCTGGGTTGGAGCAGCGAAGCAGCCGCCCCCTGCAGTGCCAGATGTGGGGATCATCTACCTCACAAAGGTCCCAGGACCAGGTTTAAAATCCAGGTCCAGTCCCACCTCACCAGACTCTGGTGAGTCACAGGGTCCACCCTGCAGAACAAGGTGTTAGAGGAGGGTCTCTCATTGCAGCCTGTTCCTGAAGAGCAGAATAGAAAGCACGCTCAAGAGCCTGGGACTCATGTTCAGGCTCTGCCATTCTCTAGCTTTGTGTTTCTGGGCAAGACATTAAACCGCTCTGAGTCTCAGTTTCCTCTACTGTAAAGTGGGGATACTACTCTGCCTGGAGTACCTCAGATGGATAATGTTTCAAATAAAATTCTAAAGAACCAAATACAAAATATGATTATTCTTCATCCCATCTCTTGGAATTTGGGGGGAAGGGTGGAATGAGAGCCATTTATTACTGTCACCATGAATAATAAGCTAAGGAAAAATAAGATAATGTCACATTATACTAATAATCTTAAATCATCTGAGAGAAGCTTCTGTGGAAAAGTCTTTAGTTGGTTTTCCACTGCCATCCATGTGATTTGACAGGGCATCTTTCCTTATCACCAGCTGCCATGCATTTAGGAAAGGCAAGCTAATTTTATGACTAATTTAATCCAAAAAATTAGAAAGGGTAGGTCTCCTATGGCACGGAAGAGGGGAAAACAACTCTCCATCACACAACAGTGCCAGTGGCAGAGAGATTATTATGGCTCCACCTGGGATTTCTGTCCCTCAGCACAGGTAGCCAGGAGTACACTACTTGAGAAATAATGTTTTTACTGTATTTTTTCTTCCTAAAAATTATACCACCTTCTAGAGCAATAAACATTGTTATCCTTCTACATAACACAATAAAGAAAACAATCAAATTCATGTTAGTAACCAGGAAAGACACAGACTTCATTCCCAAACTTTGACCTCAGGGACTTAGGAGCAAGTCATTTCCTGATTCCTCAGATGGAGCACAGATCCTCATTCCACTATTGTCTGAAATACTCTAAACCTAGCTGGTGAGCCTGGCAGAGTAACAGGGCCCCACTGTCAGGGGGTTGGGGTGGCTGAAAGAAAGACCAATATCATGAGACTCAGGAGCCCCGTCAGTGTGACCTTACGGAAGTCACTCAACTTCCCCGGGTCACAACTGTAAGGTTCCTGCAAACTGCAATCTTATCAATAAGTGCAAAAGAAAGTTTAAGCATGATCAGAAACCAAAGATTAACACTATCTTCCCTAACCACAGTCCTCTTCTCCTTCCTTTTAGACTCTGGAGGTTAACAGAACACAGACACACAAAAAATGTAAGCATCCAGGCGGCATGTACACCATGACTAAAATGGCAGGAGGAGATGAAGTATATAGCCAAGAATAGGAAAGCCAGATATAAAGATGAAAACAGTTGTGTCTGCTTATTGGAATCTGGGATAACTTGTTTTTTTCTTTTTTCAATCATACTTCTTTCCTGTTACATTGCCTTATCAGGCGCATCAGCTTGCAAACAGTCACAAGGACTTGCAGAGAAAAGTCTTAGTTCTACAATCAGTCACTGCCAGGGCCCTGCAGCCCACCAGCTGCTACGACGGGCCCCGCCCCCAAACCTGCTCTGAGGGATGGGCGGATGGTCAGTCTTCACAGCTGGGCAGTTCCAGAGGCAAACATTAGGCTTCCAACTTGACAAGCTACTCCAAAGGAACACTTCCTGTAGGGTCCCACGGTTCTGAAAAGCTATGTAATGGATAAATGAAAGCAAG